>NC_079405.1:23342636-23996386 GCF_029220125.1 Pseudoliparis swirei | reverse complement strand
GCAAAAGTGAGGAGTGAAGAAACTGCGCTCATTACGCACATCAGAGGCAACCCGAGTCAATCACGCTTAGTGTTAATCGGCTCGGCCTTTTGTCTTAATTGTTCCGGAGCGATCAAATGGGAATCATTATCTGGACTGCGAGAGCGGAGCGGGGGCCGCCGTCTTCCCCTCCCGCCTCGAGTCTTTTAAACGCAGAGAATATTTTTTAATCCAGCCTGACAAGACGAGGATCTGCTTAATCCTATTACAGGCTCGCACATTAAACTACAGTAGGCCCACACGTCTCCGCCTGTTGTCTTTGTGCGAGGAAGAAGCAGATGGTGGCGGCTCTACCAGCCGACTGCAGTGCCCTCTGAATGGCTGCGCTCGGACCCCGCCCCGTTACCAGACAACACATCCACAAGTGCGCGGAATGCCTCGAAGGAAACGGCTTCGTCGTGCCATTTGATTTCCCTTGAAACTCTCGCCCAATGGCCCCGATGCTTCCACCGCGGGTTCCATTTTCTATGCTTGTGAATGTGTTCAAGGAGTCAAGAGTTACGGCGTTACGCCGGCGCCAGATGGCCGCGCCGTGCGAGTCGAGAAGCGGGAGGGGCGCTTTCCAATTGTACCGCGAGAAGTGTGCCAAAAGTCCGTGGAAGCGGCGCAACGACACGGGGACACGGTCGCCGCTAGTTTGAGGAAAGCTGGAAGACTCTTCAGAGAATTGAGGCTAGTAGAGCAAAGTGATGTATGTGTTTATAACAGCAGTAGCCAAGGAGTGTTTTCTGTCAGAAAATGAGAAATGTGCACCTATATCCCATCATTCAGAGATTAAGCTATTTCGAAACAATTGTATGCCTTTTTGTTTTTTTGGTTAATGCTTCCTGGGAGGTAAACTCTTTTTAGTGTAAAGAACGGTGGAAAACTAGGCAGGAAGACACCGGTGGTGATATTGTGACGACTTAAAGCAAAGTTTTAAAACGCCACACTCATTGATGACAGCGTTCCCGTCGGCTGCGAGATGTATGCCGTTGGGTTAGACGGGGAACAGACGGGTTAGACGGGTATACAATATGGCGCCGTACGTGATGGCCGCTGTGTTGCGAGCTCCCGGATTTTGTAGCAGTTTTTTTATATTTATTCTTCTTATTGCGACTATTTTTGCACAAAACGTTAGCAGCCGGTTAACGTACGACAGATGCACACTTCTGGAGATTGGATCGGCAGTTGCTCGCCGCCTACCAGAGTTTTTCAACTCTTACTCGGACGTCCCGCCAGGAACAGTAGCGGAACTATCTCCGTCCATTTTAGGCGCGATCTCACGCAAACGTCGCCGACGGAGGGGAAGCGAGCTGGCGTGCTGGTTAGGCTGAGACGTCGAGCCAATCGACCCCCACTACCCACCATTTTACTGGCAAATGTACAGTCTTTGGACAATAAGCTATGCGAGCTACAGGCTCGTATTCAATTCCACCGGAAACTAAGGACAACTGCATCATCTGCCTTACGGAGACATGGATGTCGGAGGATGTTGCCGACTCAGCCATCGAGCGGCAGGATTTTCCGTCCACCGCGGACAGAACAAAGACTCTCTCTGGTAAAGATCGTGGAGGGGTATGTCTCATGATAAACAGATCTTGGTGCAACCAAAGTCATGTACATACTCTCAAGTCGTTCTGTTCCCCGGACCTGGAGTACCTAATGCTCATGTGTCGACCATTCTGGCTACGCGGAGTTTACAGCAGTCACCGTAACTGCTGTGTACATTCCGCCTCAAGCTAACACGGACATAGCGCTGAAGGAACTCTACGGGCGATCAGCGAGCAGGAGTCGGCACACCCGAGGCTGCTTTCATTGTGGCGGGGACTTCAACAAAGCGAACCTGAAGAAAGTTCTCCAAGTTCTACCAACACATAAAAAGCAACACGAGGGGAGCGGATTCTTGACCACTGCTACACTCCCTTCCGGGATGGATACAAAGCCCTCCTCCGCCCACCGTTCGGCAAATCGGACCACCGCTCCATCCAACTACTCCCCGCCTACAGGCAGAGGCTTAAGCAGCAGCCAATCGCTGTGAAGGAAGTGCAACGCTGGCCGGACCAATCGGAGTCTATGCTACAGGACTGTTTTGAGCGTGCGGACTGGGATATGTTCAGGGTCGCGTCGGACAACAACGTCAGTGAGTACGCGTCCTCAGTCACCGGGTTCATCAAGAAATGCATAGATGACGTTGTTCCTACCAAGTCGGTTCGGATTTATCCCAACCAGAAACCGTGGATAAATGGCGATGTTCGCTGCACTCCGCCGCGTAACACCGCCTTTGACTCGGGAATATGGCGGAATACAAAGAGCCCGCCACGACCTCCGTAAGACCATCGGCTCTGCCAAGCGGGAGTTCAGGAACAAGGTGGAGGAGAAGCTCAAGAGCCATGACGTGAGAGGTGTGTGGAAGGGCTACAGACAATCACGGACTTCAGAGGGAGAACCAGCGGTGAAGAGAACTCCTCTACCTCCCTCCCAGGCGAGCTAAATCCATTCTTCGCTCGGTCCGGCGTGAACGGCAGCCCGCCGAAGGCAGCGCCGCCGAGGAGACCAGCCTGCTGATCATCTCAGAGGCCGGCGTGCGCAGAGCCTTCAAGCGGGTGGACATCCGGAAGGCAGCAGGTCCCGACCACATCCCGGGCGCGCCTCAGAGCATGTGCAGACCAGTTGGCAGGAGTCTTCGCAGACATCTTCAACCTCTCCCTGTCCCAGGCTGTTGTTCCTGAGAGCTTCAAGATGTCCACCATTGTGCCTGTCCCCAAACACCCCAAGGTAACCTGCCTGAATGACTGGAGACCCGTAGCCCTCACCTCGATTGTCAGTAAATGCTTGAGAGGTTGGTCAAGGACTTCATTTGTTCCATGTTGCCTGCCACGCTGGACCCATGGCAATTTGCATATCGTCAAAACAGATCCACCGACGACGCAATTGCCATGGCACTTCACACCGCCCTTTCCCACCTGGAGGAGGAACTGTTGTGTGCGAATGCTGGTTGTGGACTACAGCTCAGCGTTCAACACTATTGTTCCCGCCAAGCTCGACACCAAGCTCAGAGGTCTAGGCCTGCACTCTACCATGTGCAGCTGGATACTGGACTTCCTGTCGGGCCGCCGCCAGGTGGTGAGGATGGGCGGTACCACCTCAGAGCCGCTGACCCTCAACACGGGAGCCCCTCAGGGATGCGTGTTGAGCCCTCTCCTCTACTCCCTGTACACCCACGACTGCACGGCCATGCACAGCTCCAACGTCATCATCAAGTTTGCTGACGACACAACAGTGTTGGGGCTGATCACCGACGGCGACGAGACAGCCTACAGGGAGGAGGTTGGATCACTGGTACAGTGGGGCCAGGAGAACAGCCTCGTCCTCAACGTCAAGAAGACCAAGGAGCTGATCGTGGACTACAGGAAGCGGAGAGGAGAGCACACCCCCATCTCCATAGACGGAGTTGCAGTAGAGAGGGTCAGCAGCTTCAAGTTCCTCGGCGTGCACATCTCCGAGGACCTCACATGGACCACGCACACCACTCACGTGGTGAAAAGGGCCCAACAACGCCTGTATTTCCTTAGGCGACTGAGGAAATTCAACATGGCCCCCCGCATCCTCAGAACATTCTACACCAGTACCATCGAGAGTGTTCTGACAGGTTGCATCACCGTCTGGTACGGGAACTGCACCGCCCTGGGCGTAGGGCACTACAGAGGGTGGTGCGGTCGGCACAGTAGATCGTTGGTGGTGAGCTGCGCTCCATCGTGGGCATGTACACCAAGCGGTGCGTGGCCAGGGCCAAGCGGATGCTGAAAGACAATAACCACCCGGCCACAAACTGTTCACCCTTCTACCGTCAGGCAGGCGATACCGCAGTATCAAGTGCCGCACAAACAGACTGAGGGACAGCTTCTTCAGTCAGGCCATCAGGCTGCTGAACAAGGACTGAGACCCTCATTAACACTACACACCAGAACATATTCTGTGAATATCTATGGCCATGGTGTATATTTTATTACATTGTTTATATATATATATATTGTATATATATATTGTATGTATATACATATATATATAGTCTCAAAAAAGTGTATATTTTATTACATTGTTTTATATATATATATTGTCATGATGTATATTCTATTACACTGTTTTATATATATATTGTTAATACTTTCTTCTTTTTTGTGTGTGGATATTGTATAGTTTATTCTCATTCTTATTCTTTTTTTAGTCTGCTACTGCTGTCGGGTGTTTTGCACATAAGAATTTCACGAACCGATTATACTTGTATAAAAGGGGATGTGACAATAAAAACTTGAAACTTGAAACTTGAACTTGGAATACCACAAACGACATGCTTCGCCGTCCGATGAGAGCGAAAGCGAGCCAACAATTGGGCATGGAACGACACCCTCGCGACGAGCTGGAACTGTTACAATGTGCTGTCACTTCATTAAGAGACACGTCAAACTATTCAGCTCATGGAATGGCGCCAACTGTGAGGGATTTTAACTGGTACAAAACGGACCCGATGTAGAAGCTTCCTGGGTATAACCACATCGCACTGTGGGAGTAAACGATTTAGAAATACAAGGTGAAGAGAATCTTTTAGCTCCTGTGTATATCTATATCGACTGCTATGAAGAAAGTTGGCTCAGTTTTGCTGCCGCGACACCCAGCTTTAATGGGACTCAGCAAGGTGCATTGGGTCACTTTTTATATTTCAACATGGACCCTATTTTCCCATGTTTTATTATATTGAAGTGATACATGCAGACAACAGTTTTTGAAACCTTCGGGCTCTACAGGCTGCAATGCAATGGCTCGGTTTGTTTGTTCTGACAACATAATGGAAAGGAGAAATACAACATTTGTCTTTCACAAACAAACCAGATTAAGCACAAGGTCACGCGTCCGATCAAGTTGCCCTGAAGTGGAAGTCTCTTTCGGATATCTGGCGAGAGGGGGCCGGTTGCTGGAAGGTGGAAACGAGAGTTGGCGAGAGGAGTGCCGGTGTTTCCAGAGTTTCTTTTTTGCGTTGGAGTCCAGAAAAGAGTAGCTCAGAGAAGATGTTCAAAGTTGAGGCTGAATATCCGATTTTGACACATTGGATGCGATGTTTAGATTTCAAAACGAGACTTCTCTTTGAGCAAGACTTGGATGGAAAAACAAGAAAAAAAGCCGTAATAGGCTTTTGTGGAGTTGCCATAATTTGTGACAGGATTGTGGCCGTCACCAGTAGGTTCCCCCTAAGCACCAAGGAATGCGCAACCAGAGGGAACTTTGGTAAAAAACCTTTATTCGACCGCTCTCTCGTCTTCAGTCCGTCCAGCTCCTTTAAAGAGAAAAGCCTCCCAGATATACAAACACAGATTGTCATCAGCTGGACCGATTTACCTATCAGTCCAGCTGATGACAATCAGACACCGTTCCCTGAACCACCCCCCCGCTCCACCCACTTTACAGCCAAGCCTAAACACACCCCGCTGCCACATAATTCTAAAAACAAAAACAGCAACAACAAAGAAGCACTTTTAGTGGTTGTATATTAGTGATGAGGGGTTGCCACATAGGAGTACATTGCGCCCCGTTCTGGAGCTTCAGCATTCTCCTTCAAGACTGGAATTTGAAGAATTGTTATCCCCACTAGTTAAGCACAAAAAAAAAGTGAAATAGACCGTTTGAAAAAGACAAAGTTGAACTTAAACGATGACGGGGAAAAATGAGGTTTCAAAGCCTTCGTACCAAATTGGTCTTCATTCGAAACGTGATTTGTTGTTGTAGTTGTTGACAGGGAACAAGTTGCTCTACATCTGTCATCCAGAGAAAGCTTTAAAGTGCGGCGGCAGAATTCACTTGTCTTGAGTTCCCTCTCGGCGGCCCCTCCACCGCAGAGCTTCTGTCCCCTCGGAGCCTCGGCGGAGGAAGGTGAGGGTTCATATTGGCCTTCCCACAGTGAGCAGCTTTTAACCTCCTGCCAGCTTCATCAATCTCAGGCTGGCGGAATCGCTGCTGAAAGGGGCGGGGATTAGGAATCGCCTGCCGCCCGTAAATCAGGCGAGCTCGAGGGGGGGGGGGGGGGTGAATCACATGGGTCCGGTAGGGACCGTACCCCATGAATGTAGACAACATCAACGCTCGCTGCAGTTAAACCCCCGAGAGCGGACCCGCCTCAACCAGATGGCCCGAGCTGGTTCTCAATAAATGTTTAACGAGGGCAGAACACATTTAATCAGAAGGCAAATGCCCGAGCACAGTGAGCGATGTAATCCATCCACGGTGCCGTTAGGGGTTAGTAAAGGAGGAAAGGATCTTGGCCAGAACAAAAGGACAATGAGAAAACCAATGTCTTGTGGGGGATTGTAACCCCCTCCCCCGCTCCTCCTAACCAGGCCAATGTTACCAGCAACACACAAGCCAATTAGCCCAACGCGCTTACCTTTTTTTTAACGATTTTGTATCTGTTGTTTTGGGAACATGAATCAACGTGTCTGGGAAAAACTGAAGACAAAGGAAAGCCCCGGGCATAATTCCTTTCTTTCTTTCGGTACGACTTACAACTCCGAGACTCCCATCTTCAGTTTGGAAATAAAGTCAATAGGCCTGAATTGTGATTGAGCGGAGTGGGTTTATTTAATGTACAGCACACTCAAAGGGTCCCGAGCCTCGGCGGTGGGCGGGGCTGGGGTCACAATGGTTCAGAAAGCCGGTATTGAGTTAATGCCAGCGTGGTCGGAAAGTTCAGAGTGCACGTTCATCTGCACACAGATCTGCGTGGAATTAATGAAATCGACTCTCGTGGGCTGTGGTCAGTTATTTAATTGCATCCCTTGAACAGGAGTTTGACCTCAGTGTTTCCTATTGAATTTGTTCAAGGAGCGATGAGATAAAGAAATGCCCTTTTTAACCCTTTGAGATCACCCATTGATCAATTTACACTAACGTTGATTTATTCCTGTAGAAATAAAATATGACGTGTGCTTAAAGGGTGTGTACCCCCCCCCCCCTTAATTGGAAGTGTTGTGTGAATAGATGAAAGCAACGCGTTCACTTGCCAACAGCCACATGTGTCAGCATGCCAGATCTCGCCGTGTTGCTAAGACGGAGACATTTACCACTCCTAGTTCCATTTATTTTTGGGTCGTAATGTTGGGATGAAGCTGGCGCTTGTGAAGAACGGGTCCGCCGTTTACTTTCGCTGACTACCCGGCAAAAGAATCGGTCATAATCCCGTAAACCGTAAAACCGTAAAGCACTCAAATATTGCGCATCGGTGTGGGTACAGGGGGCCGGTCGTGAACGGGCAGCAAGTAAAGGACATGGGGTGACAGAGATTTCTCCATTTCGGCCCCCTCCCTCTGGAACTCTCTCCCCAAAATCATCCGAGACTGCACCGGACTTTCATTGTTCAAATCACTAATCAAAACCCGCCTGTTCTAAACTGCTTTTAATGTGTGATTGTGTGCTCTCTACGTTCTTATTTGCCTTCATCGTTTGTTTTTATTGTAATTTTAGTTATTTTTATTGCATAGCTTTTAGGATATTTTAACTATGTGTTGTAACGCGTCTTTGAGTATTCTGAAAAGCGCGATAGAAATTGTATGTATTATTATTATTAAAGAAGCCAAAGTTGGCTTCAGGCACTATTATGAACAGCACACTCTTGACATTGCAGCCGCCGGTTCAGCGCACACCAGCCGTTGTGCACGTCTCGGTAACTACGACGACGCACGCGCCTCGGTGCCCCGTCGACACCGACGGAGCGATTGCAGCGGCTCGGCTCTCCGTCGGCGCGACGCCCCCTTCCACTCTCATTTCGCATTACCAGCAGGAACATTGCCTGTGGCCCACCAAAGGGAATGGTTATGATTTTTTTTATGATTTCTCGCAAACACTCACGTTTTTTTTGCCATCAATTCTCTTTATGCAATTATGGTGTTGGCTGTAGCTGTTCAGCTAATCACTCCAGCGTGAGCCGGGAGCAACCCCCCCCCCCCCCAGCCAACACGAGGACGACTAATGAACTGACACCCCGGAGTGGAGCCGCCGACACTGAAATTCCAATACGTTGCTCCCCCCCCCCCTACCCCCTCCAGTTCTGCACTCTGGGCCGATCATGCGCCGATTACGGCCGAGACTCTGGTCCGTTGGTTGGAAAATGATCCAGTGTGAGTGCAGACGGCGTACTCTCAGTGACTGTTCACTACGCGAGCCATTTTATGCCCCGCACCCCTCAAGAAGCCCCCCGCGTGCTGCAATAATGGGGCAAATGTTTCGCTGCATTGTTAATCTCTTTGAGTCGTTGTTATCGGAGACATGCAGGCACAGATATGAAAACAGCGCTGCGATTAAATCGGTTCAATAGTATCCAAAGTTTGATGGCGACCTTGATTTGAATCTTGGGTTGTTGTCCGTACCCCCCCCCCGCCATACACACACACACACACAAACTAATGATGTCTTTCATGCATTAAATAAATCCTCAGCCCCCTTTCGTTTGTTTATTTATTTCCATTGTCGTACGGAGGGAAAAAGGAACAACCTCTGCTTCACACTTCACACCGACATCAAACTACAAAACCAGCTGAGTCCCTCAGGGGGTGACGGGAGGCCTTTTATATGAATATGTCTGTCGCAGTTCAATTTGAACTCGGCGCAGAGCGAGAGTCCCCCCGGATGCAAATGTGCAATTCGGGGGATTTGTTATTTGTCGGGTGCCTTTTTTCCGTCTGCGAGTGGGTGGATTCATGGGGTCTTCCTCCGTCTGTGCTTCCCTCACAGTTACCGCATCTTCGGCGCGCCAGGGAAATGCACTGAGGACCGAGTAGGAGAGAGAGAGAGAGAGAGACAGCACTCGTTTTCTTGAGGACGCCCGACATCCAAGGAGAAGCCATGAGGTCGCAGCAGAGGAGCCCGGGATCGGGGGCCGTGCTGGGCTTGGTCGCCTGCGTTTGTGCCTTTTACGCAACGACAGCCTTCGACATCCCGCTGGAGGGTGAGTGCCGGTGTTGGGTGAGGCGGGAGGGTTCACAACGTCTGCTATTGCCAACAGGGATTTATGGCGACTACTTTCTAGGAAATGGAAATAGCGGACATTGATTCTGCAAAGACAGCTTTGCTGTGATTTTCTTTTTTTATTAATGGGAGTGAATGGGAATTTGGTTTGTGGCGTCAACCAAGGGTCAACCACCCTGACCCTTTTGGATTATTGCTTGCTCACTTGACTTGTTTTCTTGCTGCTTTTAATATACGAGTCATACATCATTTTAAGTTAAAGTAATTTAACATTTAGTTTTTTGGATGGATCTTATGTATGTCTGTGTGTGTGTATATATATATATAGATATACAAATATTATAATTGTTTTTCTCCATCATGTAAAGGTGCGTTCACACCAAAAGCGAAATTATTTTTTCGCGGGCCAAATCCAATGAAAAGTCAACGTACAGACGCTTGTGGCTGCGATAGACGCGATATTTTCCCGTTTGGGGCGACGCGATGTGGCCGACGCGTTGACAGCGGCGCGTTTTCAGCGGCGCAATTTTCGCCCCAAGTTGAAATATTTCAACTTTGATGCAGTCATCTCGCAACTCGGGCCAATCGGCTCCTGTGTTCCAACGAGACACGGAGATAAGCCCCGCCCCTCGACGCTCATGGCTTGAACACTGCGAATGGTCGAGCGAGTAAACTCACGCGTTTTGGGCGACGCGAAAAATAGTTTCGCTTTTGGTGTGAACGCACCTTAAGAAGGATTTTCCAATGTGGAAGTTTCACAAACTTGCATCCTTTCTAATGACCACCAGGGGGCGTCTCCTCTGGTATCGAAAAGAAGACTGATTGTATAGAAATCGATGAGAAAAGGACTCGACTTCGCTCTTGATTTATCAGTAATTTATCGTGAGCTTATGGTGTCAATCACCAAGTTTCAAGTCTTCTTCAATACAGCATTATGTTCCTTTGAGTAAATTATGGTCAACATTTAGATTAAAAAGACCATAAAGCAGGGTATGCTTCAGGGCGGGGCTACCTTGGGATCGACAGGTCGCTAGCATGGCTTTAATCCTTATTGCATTGCATGCTGGGAAGTCTGCTATACACATCAAATTAAGTTTCTAAACAAATGTCATCAGGATATGAGGAAGCACTCAGCAGCACAGTTAATCAAATCATAATGTCAAGTCACAACGCTTGGTGGCCTCATCATAGTTCTGAAAGGGCTCTGAACATGTCCATCTATATTAGCTTAATAATAAAAGATCTGCTGTTTGACGCCTCACAGTGGCACAAATCGGCATGAAATCGGTGATACGGACAGACACGTACTCATCAAACACACGTTCAAAGCTTCTTCAAGGCGGGCCGTTTCACGCAAAGGACCGGAGCCGTACAAAAGAATGGTTAATGCACATCTGAGGACAACTTGTCCTTGGTTTATCCTCCGGTGCTTTTAGCAGGGAAATAAAAGATGTAGAATAATTTGGAGGCAGATGAATCGCACTCCGGCGGACTGTTACTATCATCAAGCATTCTGTGAATGGAATATATTTACAGTTACGCCCCGCTTTGAGTTTTTTTCATGTGTGTCTCTTGTGTTGGAGCCCCAGTTTCCTTGGAAACGCATATGAAACCTCTCCCTCTGAATTATTCAGAAATATCTCTTAAGGGCCGGATAAAGAACACTGCAAAACGATCAGAGAAGGCAGAAGTCTTTTTGTTGTTGTCCGAGTATCATTTTAATTCAGCCCTCTGTTCTTTGCATTACTCGTGTGTGTGTGTGTGCTTTTAAAAGGGTTTATGTCGAGAGTGCTTGTGCGACAGATTATTTACAATACGCCGACTGTTTTTGTTTTGCTTTGTTTATTCCCTCCCGCTGCCATGGATTTTGTAGTTTTAGCTCATATCAACAGTAAGTTCGCTCTGCCGCACCGTCGCCGGCATTAGCGACATCCTCTGCGCTCGTGTGGTAATCACATATGGCGGCTTTGCTCGCCGCCATATGTGTTGGATCCAAATCTCATGCGTCATCAGTCATGGACTCCGTAGCGCCTGGCATCCACGGCATGTCTCCGTTTCACCTCCGCAGCCACGCGGCGCTGTCCATACCCATCGCGTTGCGTTTGTTCCATGTCACGACTCGACGGCCAAACTAGAACAAAATCTAACGAAACAAAAAAGGCTAACCGTCGACTGTGTGTGTGTGTGTGTATGTGGACATATCATCGTAAACGTCATAGCAGAGTGGTTCCCAACCTCGGGTTTTTTTGTTTTTTTGCCCTGAATGGAGGAATTGCTTTTGGCGCCCCCTTCCAAAGACGTTTTAGGGAATAAAATCACCATATCAAACAAACTGTTGAACGAGACCAACAGAAATTTAAATACGACTTCTTGCCGTCTACTCCCCTCTCATCCGCGAGCGGCTTTGGGCCGGATGAGCCAGCTAAGCTGCATTGTTTCGGCTGTGAAGCTGACGGGATCACAGCTCTCAGGTGGCGGCATGCGCCTTTTTAACGTTGGTTCGCAGTCCACTTGGCAAGAGGAAACGGCAAAATGTAAAGATTTCAGCTTTTGTTCGGCGTTTTATTGGACGGGGGTCGATCATGCTTACCGTGGTCGCCAAAAGGCCCATTCTGAGACAGGGAAGGCCCCTGAACCTGGGGGTCAAGACCACCCAAGGGGCCCAGAGAAGTGGTCACAAGATGGTTAAATGGCAACAACAACAACAAAAAGGAAATTGGTATGATTATTTCTGATGAAACCCTAGACTGTTAATACTTCAAGCTTCTTAAAAGTAAAGAATACTATTCATTTGAAGTTTTCACAAATGCATCATTATCATCAATGAGGTGTAATAACGTGTGTGTGTGTGTGTGGGGGGGGGGTCACAAGCCACCAAAGGTTGGGAAACACTGCCCCGTAGTATCGCACTAAACCCTTCCGGAGGGAGCTCTGCATGCGGCCCGTTTGCGTCTCTCACCTTCCCGCCGCTCGTTTTGTGATTGTCGCCCAGTTGAGCAGCTGCCCACCATCACGGCGCAGTCGCCCAGCTCCCTCATCGCCTTCCCGTTTGACGAAAGCTTCCCCATGACGTGCGAAGCCAAAGGGAACCCCGAGCCAAAGTGAGTGCCGAGCCCGTCTGCCCAGACACGCACAAACAATAACAACAACAACAACAACAACAGTTTGCCACCGACATGTCGCATTTGGGTTCAGATCGTTTGTAAAGGGAGCCGCCTCGGCTGAAGGGACTTGACGTTTCAATAACGGCTTTCTTCATGTAGATACCGGTGGACGAAGAATGGCCAGGAATTCGACCCCTCTCTAGACCCCCGGCTGATGAAAGAGGAGAATTCTGGGACCTTTGTGATACCCAATAATGGGAACCTCACAGAGTACCAGGGAACCTATCGCTGTTACGCCTCAAACAAGCTGGGGACCGCCATATCGAAGGAGATTGAGTTCATTGTGCCCCGTGAGTAACGTGTGTGTGTGTGTGTGTGGTGCTCTGTTACAGTGCTTTCAAAGTGATTCAGGGCCAGCAGTCGTGTGTAATGACTGCACTTGTGAGCTCCTCACGTATTGGACGGGGCAGAAAGTCCTCGAGTCTCTCCCCGAGCTCTCCACACACCGCAGCATCTCATCTAAAGCACAGCTTTGGATGAAAGAAATAAAACACAGAGTGCGATTTAGCCTCTCCATGTTCCCCAACACTAAACATACATTCTCAAAGAAAAGTACGTGTGGCTGGGCTTCAGCCAAAGTGAGAAAACAAAGTGAATGACTGAATGAAACAAAGCCTCCCTCTGAATTCCAGAATGATATTACTGCCATCAACTGGCGGAGAAGTGAACCACATCCTATGTTTGCTTAATTCATGCGTGTCTTTTTCTTTTCTTCTTCCTTGTTCCTTTCTTCTAGATGTTCCGAAGTTTCCGAAAGAAACACTTGAGCCCATCGTGGTGGAGGAAGGCCAGCCGTTTGTGTTACAGTGTAATCCACCTCGAGGAATACCTCCCCTCCAGATCTACTGGATGACTATCAGTAAGTCGTATTTATGATAAATCAATGTGCACTTTACTGAGATTATTTTTTGCAACAGTGCGCCCTTTCATTCTTATTCAGGACATGCTGTTTTTATATGTTTCTCTTCCTTCAACTTCTATTCTCATTTCGCACACGCATGAGAAGACTGCATGACATCCAGACAACGACAGACTAAAATGTGTCAGAGAGGTTCGACAAGTGGGCTTCTAAACCGGCCCTCCCCTCGACTTAAAGAGGGAAACAAACAACAACAACCATCAAAATAATAATAAGTTCACAAATGAGCAGGAATAACTCGCCAATCAGTTGTCAACACACACACACGCAGTTCCACACACACACAGAAACAAATAAATAAACACTACACTAGACATACTGATGAATTAAATGTGATTGCAATTAGCTTGAAACATTTTAGAAGGATAAAGAACCCGTTGATATTTCTTGATAATGAAGGATCCGTCGGTACGAAATAATGCCTCGTAGACACACACACACACACACACCAGTCATCTCCTCCACGCGGTCAGGTAGACCTGAGGGCTGGTGAGATCATGAATCGGGTACGAAAGAAGGAAAAACAGAAGAAGTCCGTTGCACTAATGTGTATATGTGTGTAATACGTGCTTCTTCTTTTTTAACCAGATAAAAATGCACTCTATTTTATGAATTTAACTATTCATATTACCATCTTGTATGTGGAATCCTAATCTAAAAAGCAACTAACAGTAACTATACGGACAGATAAATGCAGCAGTAGTAGTAGTAGTTGTAATATTGTACACCGTACAGTCCAGAGTTGCGTGTCCCGGCGGATGAGCGCTCCAGGGTGGAGCAGGATGTGAGCTCTGCCTCCTTCTGTGCTCAGACCTGCAGCACATCGAGCAGGACGAGAGGGTCTCCATGGGCCTCAACGGAGACCTGTACTTCTCTCACGCCGTGGACAAGGACAGCCGGAGGGACTACTGCTGCTTCGCCGCCTTCCCCAGGATACGCACCATCGTTCAGAAGACCGCCATGTCCGTCGTGGTGAAGACGAGTAGGTGTCCCTTCAGCGGTTTCTCCCCCCCCCCCCCTCCACCAGTTTGTTTTCAGAGCGCTCGATTCCATGTTGTGGTTTTCGATCGCGCCGATGCGTCTCCTTGATCCACGCTGTCCTCCTGTTCATTGTCTCTCTTTTTTTTTCCGTCGTCGTCCTTTTTTTATTATTTTAAAATGTTTTCCCATTTGTCATCCATCCTCCATTTCAGAAAACAGCGGCGCGAGTCCCGACACCGGTGAGTTTCACGTCTTCAAGAGTCAAACGCACTTTAGCCGTGCGTCATGTGTAAACGGCTGCGTGCACGAGGCACATCTGTGTATCTGTGTGTGCGTTTGTACAAATGAAGCTGTGGGCTTTTTGCATCCTCAGCGAATGCGATCCTCGAGAGAAGACCCTCTCTTCTGGTGCCCCCTGGTGGCAATTCAGAGACACGGCTGATCAAAGGAGAGGACCTGAAATGGGAATGTATTGCCGAAGGATTGTAAGGAACACGCCCCTCTTTTAATAACCGACACACTGCAGAATTTTTTTCGCCTCTTTCACCACACTTTTTTTTAATACGTCATTCCTCGCCATGTGTCATCAACATCTCGCTCGCCCTTTGTCCCCTTTTCTCTCTCTCTCTCTATCCCTCTCTTGTGTCCAGTCCAACTCCGCAGGTGGAGTGGGTGAAGCTGGGTCGTCAGCTCCCCGTCAAAGCCAAACTGGAGAATCACGGAAAGCTGCTGATTGTGCCGAGGGTGGACCAGGAGGACGACGGGAAGTACATGTGCAAGGCGAAGAACGCGCTGGGAGAAGTCCTCCACTACTTCACGCTGATGGTGGAAGGTAATGGACGAAGTTCTCGGATTCCTTTGCACTGAAGTTAAAGTAGGAATGTGACCGTGTAAGAATACGGCATGACGAGCAAAAGTGCTGCACTCGGATGCTCGCCGGAGTAAAAGTACAGCAGCATTATCGCCTAATTTAAGAAGTAAAAGTACTCCTTTGCTTCCTTTGTGACTTATAAATTATTAAACACAACATTTTAATGTTTTTAAAATACGGAAGCATCAAAGTGGAAGCAAGCACTGCACTCTTCCTGAAAGTGGAGCTCATTGTGTGTTTTCCAGTAAGAGAAAGGCCCCATCGGAAGGGTCCCGCGATGAGGCCAGGACAGAAGAAACATTTTAAATTCAACCGTTTGCATTCATGTTTTGGACTTTCCTCTCTTCTTTGCTTCGTGAAACTTTGAATGGGAGAAGTTTAGCGGGGGAGGGGCGCCGTTGGTAGAGCCGAGGACTGAAATCCAAGGCTGACACTTTCACATCAGCCGGTGGGTTCATCTTGAACAACGTGCTTAAGTACAAGCACCTCAGAGCTGTACATCTGGGCAGCGTCTGACCTTCGGACTTTAATACGGAGGCGTATGTGCAAATGCTCGAGGATCCCGATGAGACAGTCGGCAGCTGAAGGGCCTCTCGTGTCTGTCGGGGGGGCCACCGGACCCCCTCGACCGCAGCATGGGCGGCAGGGCCCCCTCGTACGCGTGTCGGTGATTGCGAGCGCCTAAGTGTCTCCCCGGCGGCGGCACTCATCGGTCTGATCGTTGTGTTCCCAGAGCCTCCGGAGTGGGTGGCAGAGCCCGAGAGTCAGCTCCGTATGATCGGCTCCGACGTGCTCATCAAGTGCTCCGCCGACGGGACCCCCCGGCCCACGATGACGTGGCGGGTGAACGGCGAACCTCTGCAGGGTCAGTCCGTCCCTTCACTACTTCAAACATTCCTGCGGATGACTTTGATTTTAATATTGTTTTGTTGCTTAAATATTTTATGATTATGTTAACACTCTTAATTGTTAACCCTCCCGTTACCTTCACATTTACTCACATATTTTACCCTCGGGGTCAATTTTACCCCAGCAATTAAAACCTCCAGAAAATTATTAGAATTAATATTGTTTCCCAAGTTTAAGTGTGAGGTACTTTATGTTTGTTTGTTGACGACCTAAATAGCCCTTTAAATATATTAAAAAGTTGATATTTCTTATATGTTTGACACAGTGAAAAACAGCCTGGGGTCAAATTGACCCCAAAGAACACCGACGTTAAACATTGAATGGGGTCAAATTGATCCGAAAGGTAACAGGAGGGTTAAGAGTGTTTAAAGTCCAACCACAACTTTTAGAGTCCAGACTTAACTGTTCATGCTGGGTGATTAATCTTTGTTGTTGTTTTTTACTTGTGCCCTCTCCTGGGGCGAGGAGACGGGACCCTGTCTTATTCACAGAATTTGGGGGTGTGACCTTTTTTTTTTTTTTTTTACCTCGTCATCATCATTCATATCTAGACTATGTATACTAATTTGTTTCTCCCAAAAGCATTATGTTCTTCACGGATACAGCCTCTACTTTTTCAATAAATGAATCCTGTTGAATATTTTTATGTTTTTGCGCTCCTGTTATTTAGTTGGTGTATTTATTCTCCTACAGGGGCCCCTGCAGCCAACAGGAAGGTGCTTGACGACACCATCGTGCTGCACAACGCCAAAGCGTCCGACAGCGCCGTCTATCAGTGCGAGGCCTCCAACAAGCACGGCACCCTCCTGTCGAACGCCAACATCATGATCATGAGTAAGTGCCGCGCCGCTGACGCCAGAGCCAGTCGCCGCTTTTCCGTTTCGCCCTCAAAAAAAAGAAAAGAAGAAGGCAGAGCGCCGCTGACTGATGTTGGCAGGTGCCCATAAAGCAGCGAGGAGCCCAGAGAGAGGAAGGCTGTCTACGAAGGAGGGGGGGGGGGGGGGAGGGCTCGCGGTTCTCCCCGCGGAGCAACAAGCCTCGGCTGCCTGCCATTTATATGCTAACAAGTTTTCCAATTCCATCCTGATTACAGGGCCATAAGACAAACATGTGCTGCTTTACAAGTGCAGATAAACAGGACAGAAAGAGTGCGGCGGAGTTTGTGCCGCGGTGACACAGGAGTTAATAAAGCGGCACATCCTCTGAATGCTGAGTCCCGGCGGCTGCCTTTGTAAACAATCAGGAGAGACGGACCATTTTAATAGGAGGCTTTGGCTACAACTGATAAGCAAACAAGCCCCAGCTTACTTATTATTCCATTGTTTTCGCCTTTTGATTTCAAAACAATGTTTGCGGTTGCACATTGCTGACAACCTGACAGCTGAGGTTTTTTTTCTTCTTTCTTTCGCCGACAATTAAACAGCCCCGTCGCCTCATTTAACCCCCGATTATCTGCCCGCTTTCGGTTTCTTTCGTTCTTTCTTTTACTGAAAGCAGAACCGTAATTGAGGACCGTCCTTCCGTGGTGGAATATCCACATGAGGGCCGATCCTCCCGCTTTCCCCCCCCCGACAACCTCAGATGGATGATTTGAGATTCTGTCTTTACAGATTTGGCCCCCATGATTCTCACCGAGGAGGGGAAGGACTACTACGCGGTGCAGGGGAAGGGAGCGATGATGCACTGCTCGGTCTTCAGCTCTCCGCCTTCCACCATCACCTGGTGAGTGTGCAGCCGCACGCCAGCAGAGAGCAGTAGATCTCAACCGCTGGAAGCACACGGCCCGCTGTGTAGACACACACACACACACACAGTTTCTCCATCGGTGACCCGCTGCTTCGAAGTAACCTTGTCACTGTTAGACTATCACAGTGTGCGTGTGCGTGTGTGTGTGTGTGTGTCCAGTCAGGCGGCCCGCTGCCGTGTCCACATTTCATTTGGAATCCAAGCGGCGCCGCGATTCAACTCCCTTCATTTCTAAATGTCCGAACCAGGAGCAAAGTCGACTCCCCCGAATCCGTGGAGGGGCCGAGGTTCGCCGTGCACGACAACGGCTCGCTGGAGATCGACGGCGCCGAGAAGGACGACGCGGGTCAGTTCACGTGCGTGGCCAAAAACACCGAGGGCTCGTCCGCCGTCGACGCCACGCTCTACGTGAAAGGTAAGAAGCGCTTCTTCTTTTTGTCATTCCCGTGGCTCGCGGTGCTCGACATGCGCCTAATGCGGTCGACCGCCGGCGCAAGATCCCACCAGAGTGGTGGCGGCGCAGGAGGACCAGCAGATCCTCAAAGGTGCCGCGGCCCAGCTCTCGTGCCTCGTGGACTACGACAAGTCCTTCAGCGACGACTTTGAGCTCCGGTGGGAAAAAGACGACGTGGCGATAGGCCTCAACCACACGGAGAATCCCAGGTAGGGGCGCTGCATTTATTTGTGTTTCAGACTGAATCTCAGCTGCCGCTTGCTCCCCACTTTCATCAAATCAATACGGCGCCCTCCATGCTTTTCTGTCCACAGACACATTGTGCAGGACGGTTTCCTGCAGATCCTCAACGTGAGCCACGGGGACCAGGGCGTGTACACGTGCGTGGCGATAACCCCGGTGGACCGCGACGCGGCCTCGACGCTGCTCATGGTGCTGGGTGAGCCAACCAATAACAAACAATGCCCATGCTCTGGGGGGGGGGCAATAGGATCAGGGACCCCTGGTGCTACATTTATGTATGAGGCATCATACATAAAGGGATCAATATGTCAGGGCAGCGCGAGCAGAGCGCACACACGCGGCTTTATCAGCTCACTGTCGTGTCTCGACAATCGGCCCCGCCCCCCTTTTCTTTTCTTTTTTGTTTCCCCCCCCCGAAGAGATATATTAAACGTGTTAGAGTTCAAAAGAAATATGCAGCGATGCAGCTCGTTCCACATCCTCTGGCTCTCGGGGTTGATTTGATTGAACATTTGTTCCTGTTGGCCTTCTTTCTGCAGAGATTGATGTGTTTGTGAACTTTAACAAAACAAACAAAAAAACATGTTGTTGTTGTGATGGTTTTTCAGATGTCCCCGATGCACCCGAGTACTTGGTACTGTCGGAGCACAAGAGCAAAAGTGTGAAACTGAAATGGATCCCTGGGGACGACCACAACAGCTCCACCACAGGTAAGAAAAAAAATACAAATAAAAAGTGAGCAGCTGCGTGTGCAGGTGTCGGAACATACACGGAACGTATGACGCTTTTGGGCGTCATCCTGCACGGCGATGGATTTCTCCGATGCATCATGTACAATACGAGTCAGTTATCGATTCATCCGAGCATGCATTCTGATTCGCCTCCCTCAGGGACACACAAGCCCAGAGCAGGGTTTGAGGAATTCTTTATTTATTTATTTTCTGCACAGCTGGCGGTTAGATAAGCAATCCTTTTTTCGGCGAGAGGGGCCGCCGCTCTTGATCGTCTTTCTGCCCGTCGACAGAGTTCATCGTCGAGTACGAGGAGAGCCAGTGGGAGCCGGGGAACTGGAGGGAGCTGCTCCGCGTGCCGGGCGACCGCAACCAGGCTGTGCCCAAACTCCACGGCCACGTGGACTACCGCTTCCGCGTGTCCGCCGTCAACGCCGTGGGGAGGGGTCGCCCCAGCGAGCACACGGAGAGATACAAACCCCCGGCGGCAGGTGAGAGGCTCCACCCCCCCTATTTTTTTTTTTTTAATGGTTTATTTAATAAGGGACAGTGGACATTGATAAAAACATTGCAGTAAATGTGCCAGAGTTAGCCAAGAGGCTATTTTTCATCTGTTAGTTGTACTTCTTGATAAGGGCCACTTGAGCTGCCAGACCCCCCGTGCGCCGTGGACCCTGAAAAGACTCAAGAAGCGCCACACAATTGATTCCGCTCCCGCTGAAAGACACGCCGGCTTGTGTGCTCAATTTCGCCGGAGATTTCCTCCACTAACAAAAGCGTCCAAATCTATACTCCGTCTTTTCTGCAGCCCCTGACAAGAACCCAGAAAATATAAGAATCGAAGGTCATTTTCCACATGAAATGAATATCAACTGGGAGGTAAGAAGCCGAGTTTGGTCTTTTGTTATCCTCTTACCGCACATTCCGTCACGTCGGCTACCTTTTGTACGGCGGGTCGTTCCCATCGGCGACACTTTTGGCAACAAAAAGAACGGAGATGAAGTTTCAACAATGCTTCCGAGGCAATTACCAATAGAAATATAATTTATTAGAAACGGCCCACTTTTGGTATTTTAATTCTGCGGTTCGGATCTTTAGAAAAGCCATTTTTCTGGCATCCCAGTGAAAGCTGCTCCATTTCTTTGATTAGAAAAGAGAAAGCTGTGCAATTGTCTTCTTCGACTCCCTTCTTCTTTTCACACGTGTCATAATATATTCCACTTTTATTGTCAAAAGATAAATCTCTCCCCTTCACTTATTATCTGGCGGCCCCGTCATCGCCGCAGAGTCCCGCGAAAACCTGGATTCACGAGCTCTCCCGCTGTTAATGATTGGCTTTTGGCGGATAATGGTATCTCGTTCTATTCCTCACGGTCCCGACTTCTGTGAGCAGATAAATTTTTCATCTGCGACGTCTTAGCGAGCCCCGTATCAAAAGAAAAGCCATGCCGCTGCTAGACCTGGTCAGCTGTTCCGTTATTAGATTGCGGGATAAAACACTGCCAGTGTTCCAGCCCGAGTTCACCGGGTTGTCGTTGTAATCCCACGGAGGCGGTGACATTGTGCGGAAGAAAAAAAGCAAATGTGAATGTCTCTATGAGACCCTTCACACACACCTATTTCTTTTTTCCCCCCACATTTCTGCTTTTCTTTCCCTCCCCATTCTTCAGCCCTTGCTGCCCATTGAGCGCAATGGGCCCGGTTTGGAGTACAAGGTGAGCTACAGGAGGCAGGACGTGGAGGACGACGCCTGGAAGGAGGAGGTGGTGGAGAGACACTCGTTCGTGGTGAAGAACACGCCGACCTTTGTGCCGTACGAGATTAAGATCCAAGCCAGGAACAACGAGGGCTGGGGCCCCAAGCCGATGATAGTGAGGGGCTACTCTGGGGAGGACTGTGAGTCAGGGGTCTTTGTTGACCTTTTCAGATTTTGTCAAGAACCCCCGCCGAGAGGCCAGTGAGAAAAACAACATTCTGCTCCGATTTAACTTTTTTCTTCTTCTCCGATTATCATTTCAGAACAGGTGAAAAGGGCTTTTAAAGTTGTACGACATACACTTGAGAAATTATCCTGACAACAAAAAAGCAGCGAGAAAAAACTCCTGCCAAAACTCAGCACAAATGAAAAACATCCAATTATCCTGCGAGAAAACTTCAATCTTCTTCACCTGAAAGAACTCAAAGCTTTTCTCCCCAGACGAGAAAAACAAAGATAAAAACACAATTTAGATCAGACTTTTAGAAACTAGATCACCTGAATTATTTTTCTCACTGGCCACAAATATTGTCTGAAAGAAGTTCGCTAAAAGGAACCCGGGAAACCGTTTCTCAAGCGAAGCAGAACGTGCAGAATCTTACTCTGTCTCCTTACTTTAACCCCCCCCCCCCCCCCGCTCAAAGGTTACATTGGTTGAGTCGTGTCCACCGTTGTCGTTCCCTAATAGGTGAATGTAGATACTCGGTAGACATTTTTAAAACTAGTTCATCATAGTTGGCCATCATGACTCGACTAAACGTCCAGATTCTAACGTTTTGCGTTTGCCTTCCGCAGTCCCCTCCGCTGCGCCCGACAACGTCGCCGTGAAGGTGGTGAACAGCTCCGTGGTCAACGTCAACTGGACGCGCGTTCACGAGGACAAGTTACACGGACGCCTGGGCGGCTACAGGGTGACGCCTCGCAAAACACGCCGTTGCTTTCTCGCCCCCCCCCCGTCTCTCCTCTACTTCATGTTTTTTCTTGTGCGTCCGCTCCAGGTGAACTGGTGGCGCCTGCGCAGTCTGACGAACTCGAAGAGAATCCGCGGGGACGGGCACACGCTGGCGTTCCCCGGGGACCGCGGCCACGGCACGGTGCCGGGGCTGATGCCCTTCTCCGAGTACAGCCTCGTCGTCATGACCTTCAACGGGCGGGGCGACGGCCCCGGCAGCCACCCCCTCGAGTTCAAAACCCCGCAGGGAGGTAGGATTGTGGAATGACGGCACGGGGGTGGATTGATCCACAACTACTGAGGGGGGGGAGTCTAATAATAGCCAAGGAAAGTTGGTTGCAGGATGTTTGACTGCTCACTGTGTGTGCGTCGCCTTCTTTCCCCCCGCAGCCCCTGAGAGAAATCCGGTTTTCAGGGTCACGGATGTCCAGAGGCACACCGTCTCTCTGCTGTGGGCCCCGCCATCGGAGCCCAATGGGATTCTCACCGGGTACCTCCTCGAGTATCAGCTCAGTACGTATTCCCTTCGCCTCATGCTTAAGTGACTCGGATAGAATGGCCGTGCCCCCTCGGAATGTATTGCCCCCCCCCCCCCCAACTTGTGTTTAACAATGTTCACATCCCGGTGCTCCTCTTCAGCTCGTATCCTGTGAAGGAAAAGAGAAACATGAACGTTTAAATTGTCAACGCTGTGACGGCGTGGACTTTAATAGCCTCGTTATTTATAATCTCTGTCGTATCGGCTGCAGAGACGAGTATTTACAGTACAGCAGTGTGTTGGTGGAGGAGGAGATTGTCTAACCCATGATCCTCAGCAACGGGAGGAAAATCAGTGCGGCGCTCTAATAGAGCCTCAGCGTGATGAGAGAGTGTGTGTGTGTGTGTGTGTGTGTAGGAGGCGCGTCAGAGCGACGTCTGTTGGTCACGATCACGGCTCAGCCAGTGTGACTGTTATCACCTTTGAATTCAATATCTGCATTGGCTATTCAAAAACAATATTGCTGATTTTCTAGTGCCACTTCATGTGGAGGGATACATCCAGTCGATGTGGGCAATAGCAATCACAACAACTGTTCACCGAGCTCATGCGGAGAGTTGAGTTTTCTTTTCTTAATCGCGGAGGACATTCTGGCTGAACGTACTGCATCTCACAGCGTCCAGTGGGCGGCTCTGTCGCGGCGCTTCAGAGATCCGCCCTGAAGCCCCAGAGCAGAATACGGACCCGTCAACGGAAAAAAAACGCCGGCGGACCGGCTCCCTGGAAGCCATCGGGCGCACCGCTCGACAAACACGAGCGCGTCACAGGGGTGAAGACGAGGGGCGCACACTCCCCGTCCGCTCCGTCGCTTGGTTTGCTGCGTTATTGTTTTGTGGCAGTTTGTTTCAGTTTGACTTTGAAATCGCCGCTACGAGGAAATGTGTGAGACCGAGAGAAAGTGGCAATAAGAGCGCGAGTCGTATGAATGATACAGATGGGACGTTATCACACTGTTGATTAAATACTTTTTAAAAGCACCTTTTATACATGTATGGAAAAAAAGTGAGTTGTGGGTAAAACTAAGTTCATCCAGTGTAACGGAAAAAAGAAATGACGTTGAAATTACAATGTTTCCTGAAACTACAGCTGAAGAATTCTTTGGAGGACTATCTGCAGTCGTATTTATGCGAGATTTATTAACGTTTACAACGGAGCAACTCATCGAGGGGTTTTGAAGTGAAGTTTGCATCGCACTGATGCGTATGAGTGGGGAGTTCTATTTTCCCATTTGAGCTAAACTCGTGGGGGTCGTTCTTTGTTTCCGCCAACGATATTTGGGCTGAGGAATATTTGGAACTTTACATGACATGCTACAGCTTTAAGTGTCTTGCTCAAGGACACATCGACTTGGGCGGGGATTGAACCTCCAACCCCCTGATTGAAAGAGGGACCTGCTACCCACTGACCCACAGTCGCCATAGCGGAACTGTCTACAGCCTGTCTACACCCAAGTCTGCAGCCTGCACCCTTCAGTCGATGCTCGTGGATTCTTCTCTTGGACTGCACCATCTTTAACAAAAATAGACTTCGAAAAAAAGAATTCGCCCAAGAAACGACAAAGTAGAAATCCCTGATTCATGATAACAGTGAAGAAGAGAAAACAGGCAGCCCGATACATTCTCGTCATTGTTTCTGTGGCACCTCTTTCACAGCAAAGGTCGCCCGAACACCTGCTGCGTCTGTTTTTTGCCACAAAGAACATAAATGCCACCTCACAGCCTACTGCGGCGCTTCGGGGAGTGAAAAACGAGACCCCATCGTAACGCTGACAAAGACGGCCCGGATACGTTCTCGTTGCCAGCGTGCAGGCCGCCGCCTTTTTGTTTGTTGAATGCAAAAAAAGAATTATCACTTTTTTTTAAACGGGGTATTAAGCCAAACAAGCCGATCGCAAGTTATATTTTTGCCAGAGCCCCCCCCCAAAAAAGAAAAAGAAGACGAGGCAGAAGTAGAGCTTGTGTTGTTTGATGTCTCGGGATCGTCAGTTGGAAGTGCTCTGAAACTTTGTGCTTAACATAATGGAAGTTAAACATCCCCAGTGTTTGGCAAAGTGCAGGAGTTACTCGCACAAATACATATTTACAACCTTCTTGGTTGGTTATGTACTGGTAAAAAACATCCGTACCTCGATCGACATCCTTGCTGCAACCATGACGTTGCCCATTGATCTCAGAGAGATGTTTGAGAACTAATAATCCTTACATCCACATCACTGATGAAGGTGAACCATAGAACAGCTACAAGAGTTTGCAGAGGTCCGATAACGACATGCTTACCTGTGATTTGAGTAAAAGACACCTTTTGCCATATTACGATATCCAAGACCATATCTATATCAATATAACGATGGAATTGCACCCAGCCCGTGTACCACTGGGCGTTGTCTCGACGACTCCTTCACCTTTCCCCTCGATATTTACAATCTAGGGCAGGGGTCAGGAACCTTTTTGACTGGGAGAGCCGTAAAAGCCAAATATATTTCATTGAGAGCCATATAGTATTTTTAACGTCTAATAAATTAAATATGTCTTGCTTTTAATGCGACTTCTGGTGCTGCATGATGCTACGGCGGGGGGGTGCAGGTGACTTTTTCTTTGCTCCGCCCCGATGTGCGCCGCGAGACGGAGAGCCGAGAAGTGTTAACGCGACACGTAGAGACAGAAATGACATGCTGTTGTGTAGATACGATCAATAACAGACGGCTGTTTAGTTTAATAAAAGAACAAAGACGTGCTCTTTAAGAAAAGGGACCTTAAATTACTTCTGCTGTAATCTGGCGCGGTAGAGAAAATTACAGGGTGGCGGGCGGAGATTTTTTTTTTTTTCAACATCAATTTTCTGGGAGCCATCTGCCGTCACCGGAAGAGCCATCGGTTCCCAACCCCTGATCTAGGGTATGTGCCACGGTCGATAGGCGCTGCCTTTATTATGCCGTCAGGACAACGCATAATAATGAGTACTTACGCCGTCATTAGCTCGTCGAAAGAGAAAGGCATTAACCTTTCGTAACTCAGCGAATTACGTTTTAGGATCGTCCGTCTGTTCGTGAACATGAACTTTCACCGGTTCGTTTAAGTCCAAGGGTCACCGTGACGTCACTACTCAGATTTAGCGTTTTAATGTCGGGGTTCTAACCAATTCACACAAACGTCAAACGGGATAAAGTGGAGGAAGACATTTTGGACGGACGTGGACGTATACTGCGACCTGATTGGTCGAGGGAGGCTTCCAGCTTAATTCTAGATATTTGACACGTTTCTTTCATTCCTCCATCTAGTCAACGACACGGAGGACGTGGGGCCGCTGCAGCCGGTGGACATCAGCAACCCCAACACCACCAAGTGGACCCTGCGCGACCTGGAGCCCCTGAGCCAATACAAGCTCTACCTGCGCTCCTGCACCGTCGTGGGCTGCGGGCCCGCCGTCAGCGAGGAGTGCACCACCACCCTCGAAACAAGTGAATAGGAGGAGGGTCCCCGCAAAGCAATTGATTGAGTGTGTGTGTGTGTGGGGGTGAGAACACATTCAGGCCCCAGAGAAGGCGGGGACGGAGCCATTTCGCCATTTCAAAAACGGTATTGAACTGGCGGGATCTGATCCACTCCCCGGCAGCAGAGCTTTTAAGTAATTTTTGTGGATAAACAATTTCACACGGGCGGCAGCGGAGCTTTTCATTTGTCACTGTCACAAGAGAGCAAAAGCTTATTGATTGGACGGAGAGAGCGCGCGCGACAATCAGCAAAGACACAACACTGCTTTGAGCGGGAGGGGAAACTGCAGGTTCCCGATACCGAGTTGTGTAATCACGACGAGAGAGTAAGTAATCCTAATGAGCCGGCGTGCAGCATGTAATCTTTTCATTTTCAATTAAATATCATTTGTCGAGGAACGCGCGAGAACTCAAGTCAAGTTCCTGTGAGATCGCCGGGCGGCGGCTGCGATGGCCGACCGGACGGGAAATGAAACAATTGTCGAAATAATTGTTCCGGGTATTTTATTAAAAGCACAACAAAAAAAGTATTCCGAATTCTGAATTACTTTGTGTTTACTGCAAGAATCCTCACAATCATAGAAAGGAACTTAATTGGCTATTAGAGGTTGTTTCTTTGCATGCTGACCAGACAGCAACACATATCTATTTATTTTATATATTGTTTTTTTGTTGAGCTGTTGCACATTGCCATCTCTACGCGCGTTTGTGTCGGCGTCCTTTCTATGAAACGTCACTGAAACCTGCTTCGCTCTGAGCGTTACCTTCGAGTGTGTGTGTGTGTGTGTGTGTGTGTGTGTCTCAGGGCCTCAGCTTGTAGCTCCGTGTTCACATGGAAACTGACACGTCGTACACATACAATAGTGAAACACCTCCTTTTGTGAATTTTCAAAAAGAGAAAATAAAATGGATTGCTGTATGCTGGCACGACTGTTGTTTACAGTCGTGGTTATCGTTACGGTAGCATGCTTTTTCAGTTGCATAAATGTGGACAGGTGTGCATGCTGCAGGCCTGAATTTAAAAAAGCTCCAAACACTCAGCTCCTCCGCCGATCATTGACCTTGTCTGCCCTTGGCCCTGGCCATCAGCAGAGAGCACCCCGATGCCTCCTTTCATTAGAAAATTGTCAACTTCTCCGATAAAGTTTGTTGCTTCTCTCTCTCTCTAATAGCAATGGTAATGAGCAACCTAATTATAAAATTCATATTAATCTGGGCTCATTAGGGACTGCAAAACGAATATTGACTTTAATCCTGACAACAGCAGACTCGTGCGTCGAGCTCACGCTGAGGAAATAAATGATGCTTTAAGAGCCCAGGAAGAGCAGCACACATTAATTCCTCTCCCCATCAATGATGTCAAAAAAGAAAATGTACATTATTAGACAAAATACTTTTTTCTTCTTCCAGAGTCTCTAGATTGTTCCTCAATAGACGGCCGGTTACTAACGGTCGACTGTAGCTGAAGAGTAGAGCGTAGCGCCCCGAGCTCTGTCCCCAGTGATAACCACACGGTCAGCTTCCCACTCACCTCCGAGGTCCCCAGAGCCCAAACCCACTCGCTGCAGCACATTCTGACACAACAAGCATCCGTCCACCAGGATCAAAGAAAACTGTGGAATGAATGTTGAGAAAAATGGGAAACATAATGCGAGTCTGTTTGGTCAGAGCATTTTGCAGTTGCTCGGTGACATGTTGGCGCTATATTTTAAGGACTAATTAGATTACAATTTCAGATGTTATAGATTCTATAGATTTATATCTATATATATAGATCTAAATATAGATATATATGAGAGAGAGAGAATTTCAGATTATTTAATTTTCTTTATATATATATTATATATATATACAGTATATGAATATATATATATAACGTTATGTAAAATTCTAATCCATTTAGCCTTAAAATATAATGCAAAATATTCTGACAAAATAAATAAATATTTCGTCTGCGTTTCCAGTGAAAATGAGGGTTGACGTGTCGAGAAACAGCTCCACTTTATTGTTTGTAAAAAAGACGAGGTCAGTAAGAAAGACTGAGAAACAGGTGAAGTAAATGTGTGTGTTGTTACAATACACATTTCCTCCACAAGAGGCCACTACCCCATGTTCTAAATGGGAGCTTTTATGTTTCTAATTCCTTCATGCATTCCTAATTAAGAGAAAACTATTGAGATCAGACTCAGAAGATGAGTGGCCTGATATTTGTTCACTTGGTTTCCTCACTTGCCTCACAGGGCTTTGTGAATGTATTTATTTCTGATGACCGCTCCTACTTATCTCAATGTCCTGTAACTATCCCCCTCCGTCGCATGCTGATGAAAACGGCAGCTTCTAATTTCTCGACCGTGCCACGGGGAGAAACCTAAGATAGTGGATCTATACTCGCCGGCCCGACAGTGAAGCTGCAGATTGCAGTCACTTGAAGCGAATGTGTCTCAACACGTCGGGGGTATTGACCAAAACGGTCGCCTGACATTTCCATGGAATCTTCAACTGGCTAAACGGGGACAGGAAGTCGTCCGAGCGGAGAGAAAGAAGAAGAAATAATGGAGGGCGAACGTCCTCCTTGGGCCGTGCCGGGGAGGCACACGCTCAAACTGGGCGGGGGGGGACATTTAGAGGTACTGAGATAAGTTCGTACGGTCATGGAAAACCTGGAAGACTCATGGAATATTTTTAATGTTATATTCCAGGCATTTAAAAAAAATAAAACCCCAAAAGTTTTGGGAAAATGGACATTTCTTATATTCATATGTTAAAATACGCGGTATATACCGTGTGCTTTGGAATTCTCATTGTTAGTTTAAATACTACATTTTCTCACTTTTCCATGTATATACTGAGATATCACAAAATGTTTGGTGATGGTTTAGAGCAGGGGCGTCACACTCATTTTCACCGAGGGCCCCACCTCTCACGACGGGATTTAGGGTGGACCCAAATGCACGACTCAGGAGACAGATAATGCTGAAAAAGATCCTTTACTGAAAGTATTGTCAGGAACAGAACAGACCGAATAAACAAACACACAGTGGAACGCTCAAGGTCTTGGTCTGAGAAACACAAGACAATCTGGCAGAGGACAAGTGGAAGTGAGGGAGCTAAATAGTGAGGGACTAATGAGGGGATGGGCTGCAGGTGAGAAGGGCGTGAGGACCAGGTGAAGGGAATGAGGGACTAACGAGGTGATCAGAGGCAGGTGAGGGGAGTTGGATTGACGAGATGGGAAGCAGGATCTGGAATGACATGATAGTTAGAGACAGGATGAAAACAACTAATACAAAAAGGAAGGCGTGGAGCTAAACTGTTACACCAGCAGCATCATGCCTGCCCTCAAAGGGCCGGTTGTAACTGTAACACTTTATAAACTGCTCAAACATTGTTAAATAACTCTCTTTGCATTTGATTATTGTTTATTTTAGTGTAAAAATATTGTACATGAGAACATTTCTCCAATATTATAACATAAATCCATTTAATTTGAAACCTTCAAAATAGAAGCACAGAGTATTTGTCTCAAATTTCTTCAGGAAAAGGTGATCAAATGTCTTTCAAGCCGTCAGGGGCCATAAAATGACGTGGCGGGCCGGATTTGGCCCGCGGGCCTTGTGTTTGACACCTGTGGTTTCGAGTCATGGAAGTCCACTGGTCAACATGTGTATGAACCCTGGTGGGAGCCGATGAAATCTCCCGTATCCGAATGTTTTCTAGCTTCCCCTCCTCAAAAATGTCTGAATAAAAAAGCCATCCGACTCCGAAGGGGGGCGTCTTCCGGGACACCCCCCCCACCCCCCCACTGCTGGGCGAGCAGCTGCTTTCTCTGACGGGGATATTTTTCGTCATCGGGCCGTTCCAATGATTGGAATTACCATAGCTCGCAGACTAATCCATCAACATTAGTCAAAGGGCATCGTCGTCTGCGGTGTTCGGGACGCGGCGGCGCAGGTGTCCTCGCGCGGAGAGTTATCACCTGGGCAAATAACGCACCTGAGCTGGAGATGCCGCCCGGGGGATTTGCATGCGAGCCGCGGGGCCAAATGAAGTGGATCGTGCTTTTTTTGTTGACTGGCCCCGGCGGCTGCCGTCAGACACGTCCCCGACACTAACGACGCACATCATTCACGGCGTTATTAGATTGTTTTGTCTTCGCAGCCGGGGTAACCGAAAAGGGAGGCGGGGGGGGGATCAGACTCCCTCTGCCTTTTTTAAGCTTAAAGCTGCGTCTGCCTTCAAAGCAAATGACAGAAACATAGAATTATTAAAGCCGGCTCCTGATTGGATCTTCAAAGGAGAAGAGTATGACCAGGGCTGTGGTCCCCAGTGAGGAGTCGTGGGGCTTCTGTTGCTGATGGGAATATAATTACACATGGCGGGCTTCAAAGGTGGATTCAGATTTCTTCGTTTTTTTGTTTAAATATTTGTTTAAAAAATCCAGAGATGAAACCATTAGATTGATCAGTCGACAAAAAAACACTTTGATCACAGATTCATGAGGAAGTGAACTTGTTCTTTTCTCTCTTCTCACATATTTCACTTCTGAATAACAATATATTTTGTTTTTTGGGACAGACGTTTGCAGGCCTGCAGAACAGCTGTTGGGCATTTTTCACTATTTTCAATAACTTAATGCTTCTTCAATTAATTAATCTTAATTGATCACTTTTCCCCATTAATAGATAATGTAATGAAAATGATCAAAACATCGTTACATTTGATTTGCTTTTTAAAAAACAATGGGGGGAAGATGATGAACATATTTCACCACCAGACATATGAAATAAATTTTGATGCCTCCTTACAATAGCTCTCTCTCTCTCTCATAGAAGAAGAGCGACGTCCTCCTCGTGTCAACCCCTCCTCGATGTCCTTTACTAACCACTCTTTTGCCACCTCGCTCCCTTTCTCTCTCACCTTTTCTCACTTCACCTCCAGCCCTGTTGACCTTTAGCTCAGCTGTTAGCGACAGCTTTGCAAATATCAGCCGGACACCCGGAGGCCAGCACACAGAGTTTCATATCGCACACATGAACAGCCGTAAGCTCACGCTCCTTCATCCGTCGCCTCCGTTGGATTCGATAGCCGTGTGCCGGCGTCCCGAGTCCTGACCCGTCCTGACCCGTCGCCCTCCGCACAGGTGAGGGCGTCTGGGAGAGATATGAGGCTGTAAAAACACCTCTGTGACCTTCCACGTCATCGACCCGGGGACAGAGGACATCGTGCGCCTTATTCCCAACAGCTGGCTTGATCATTTTAGCATATTTAAAGACGTTATCACGACCGGGTTAACAGGTGAGGAGGAAGAGGGAGGGGTTGAGTCAAAATGACCCAAAAAAGAAGAAAAGATAAAGAATGAAAAAAAAAAAACGACCTTGAGCGGTGACCGGAGCCTCGGCGTGCGGTCCTCGGATTTAATTTCGCCGAGAGGAATAACATTTGTACGGCGTCCATTTTACCTGATTAATTAGACAGGCGTGATGAGCTGGTTTAATATTATTATTGGACCGCTCCCAAAACGAGCGACGAAGCCCCCCCCCCCCCCCCCCCGGTCGACGTGAACGCTCAATCAAGTGTCCCGATTGGAAAGGCCACGGCGTGTCAAAGTCACCGGCTTCTGTCCTCCGCAGGTCTGGCGAGCGTCCACCGAGGAGTGTCCACCCAGGGCTGGTTCATCGGCCTGATGTGCGCCATCGCTCTCCTCACTCTCATTGTGCTGATCGCCTGCTTTGTCAACAGAAATAAAGGGGGGAAGTATTCCGGTAGGTGCACACACACACACACACAAACACACACACGCGCACACACACACACGCACACACCACCTTGCTTGAATAGTAATTGCTGCTTGGAGCATCATTATATTTCTATTCAGCTGTTTGTTGCCACCAGCGAGATTATCAATCACACTGGCCGCCGATACAGGAAGCAGATATATATATATATATATTATATAGTATTTCTTTCTTCCAGCCACACTTTTTTTTTTTCATGCAAATTCACACAGAAAGTAAGGTGTGTGTACAGATAGGGAAATATGCATGTCTACTGTACGTGACACATTTGAATTTGGCTTTATTAAGACGCGCAGCTCTTTATTTGTGTTTTTATTCCCCCCCCCCCACCCCCAGCAGCAATATAAACAAAGTGCAGCCCACAGCGAGACAAAATGCAAATGCTGCACATGATGACATGAGCTCCGCGGTATCTCGATGTTATTCATCCTGTTGGGTACATGAGTCGTCATCGGCTTTATTATTCACGGCTAATGGCCATCAGGTTGTCGTCCGGGCAGCGATCGCTCCACTCGGCGGCGTAAACAAATGTAAAAAAACAATAGGGAAAAAATGAGCGAGACGCAGCCCCGTCCTTTGTTTTTCTCATTAATTTCTCATTATCAGCCGCAGCTTTTCCTTCATTCCCATTCCCTTACTTTTTTTGTTCTCCCGTTACAGATGTATACTTTTTAATGCATACTGTAGGAATTTATAGAAAGAAAAAAACCAACATAGTTTGCTCAATTTTGATCTCAAATTCGATTTCGGAATGACAGAAATGAGACGGGAAGGCTGTTCTTGAATGGATTTTTTTTTTTTTTTTTTTAAATGTCGCAATCTGTTTCCATGGTGCTCTTTCATTCAGTGAATCAGTTTCAGGGAATCGAGGGACCGAGAACGAAGCTCCACCGGCAGCCGTCTCTCTCTGATATCTTCTTCTTTTCATTTTCTCGAGCAGTGAAAGAAAAAGAGGACCTTCACCCAGACGTGGAGTCCCAGGGCATGAATGACGACACATTTTGTGAATACAGGTAAGCAGAGACTCTCTCTCTCTCCCCCCCTCCATCATCGCCCCCCTTTCCCTGGAGCACTATTACACCACTTCACTGCAATTCACGCGCAACAGTGTAAGAAATGCTCCTTTTTTGCTGTCCTCTTCTCTCTCCGATATTCTCTCTCTCCTCTCTGGGAAAAAGACAACCCGGTTCACACGTCCGTCACGTCGGCTGCAGGAGGTTTTGATTGTGTGTCGAGTCCCTCCTCAAGTTCTTCTGACGACGAGCTGGTTTCAGACCAGCGACGCGTTGTGGTCGCGGTTCCTTTAGTCCAACAATGTGGAATATGTGCTTATTGGCTTTGGGTGAGAACAATCCATACGGCAAGCTCATGTCTGTACCTGGCTTGGGCATGGTGGCACACTCGCTTGCCACTTCCTGCCTGAAGGCTTTTTAGCTTGCGGGTGTTTTTTTTTCCTATTTAGTGTGATTACTTAAACTAGACAATGGATTTTTTCAAACTTACCTTTTTTTGTCGTCCTGAATACTTTAACATAGAACCCAAATATCACCGGGTGGACCAGTTGACCTTCAGCCGCGCTGTTAGCCGCGCCAGCACCTCGCTAAAGAGGCGCTCTCCGTCACCACCGACACCCGGTTAACAGCCTCTGAACACTTTGGATATCTCTCTTTTCCAAATGCTTTTCAGCGGCTATTGGAAATCCACACGAAGCCTTCTTTAATATCCACCACAGCAATTATTTATAAAAAGGGAAATGTGTCCCTTTTGGGGGAAAACCCCAAACTGTCAATTAAGTTACCATGTGACAAGCAATATAGCATTCTAGAAGCTTTCTATATATATATTATTTTGTTGTGAACAGGAAACTTCCCCGAGGACGTAAAAGCACTGAATCCGTCAGCCTGTCGAGCGGCGGCCGACCCGTTCGTCGGCCGCTCGTCGCTCCAGCCGTCCCGCTTTCCGTTCCAAGTTTGGCGAGCCTGAATCTGGGAGGAACGCGAGAGAGAATTGACATCCGCATAAAATACACGCAGGGGCAGCAAATACCGACGTTTGAATGAGTGCTAATATTTGGCTAAATGTCCACTCGCAAACAACGAGGATTTAACGAGGCTAGATTACGTGACCTTTATGTCAAAGACTTTAACGTAGGGTGCTACTCATGAACGGCATCGCGTAGAAGTGTTTGGTGGTCGTCAAACGCTTAATATAAAAATGCTTAACATTGTCACAACATGTGGGTCCATGCGATTACGTCACATGCCAACGCCAATGTCAAGGCTCATCGTAGAGGCAGTGGTGTGTGTGTGTGTGTGTCCCCCCCCACTCTGTCCTCCCCAATAAACCATAAGAGTGAAGCCATGGGTGAAACGAGGCGATTCTAAATCTCTCTCTCGCTCTCTCCTCGCAGCGACAACGACGAGAAGCCGCTGAAGGGCAGCCAGCGCTCGCTGAGCCGACAGATCAAAGCCGGCGGCAGCGAGGACAGCCTGGTGGACTACGGCGACGAGGACGCCCAGTTCAACGAGGACGGCTCCTTCATCGGCGAGTACGCGGGCCGGAAGGAGAGGAAGAGGGCGTCCGCCGAGATCAAGGCCTCCGTTCAGACGCCGGCGTGAGGAGCGCGCGGCCGCCGACCCACCCACCCACCCATCGTCTCCCGGGCAACGGCGAACAAATGAAAGTAAAAAAAACGGACGCGATCCACACCGAGCACACGCGCTCGGTGTCGACTAACGCGTCACCGCCGACCGCCACCCTCGCCGTGTACCGCTCTTGTTTCTGCCGAGTCGCAACCGGACGACCGTTTACTAAATGCCGTGTATATATAGTGTGTATATTGTATGTGCGAAGTGTCTTTTTAATAATTATTATTACACACACAAAAAGGTGGAGAGGGCTTGGATTCTCTGTTCTCGCCCCTTTTCTTTTCTTCTTCCGTCTCCATTCCGTCAGCCGCGGTGCTGTTTGTACAGACGCTAGGAACATTTCACTCTCCGCTGCACATCATTATACGCAGCTTCGCCTCTCCGATAAGTGGGAATATCAAGTTGCTTTTTTTTTTTTTTTTCTCCCCAATCGCAGCTGGCTATTACTGCCCTTTTTTTATATTTGAAATGGATTCATTAAATATGATGGAATATGTATATTGAAATGGAAGCGTATTAACTTATTTCTATCCGGTGGTTTTTGTACTTGACGACAAAATAACTGGGAAATTTACATATCGCAAACAGCGAGTCGTCAATCTCCCTGTGATGCGAGAAGAAAAGTGAAGAGTAGCTACGATGTCTCTTGCGTCGCATCGAGATGCATTCAGGGCCCCAGTCTGGGTTTACGATGAACAGCGCCGCACACTGCCACACCGGACACGAAGGTATTCAGAGAATCTAAACCAATTATACGCTATTATTTATCTGATTATTGAAAGATTGTTGTGTAATCCAATCGATCACTTTTATATCCGAATTTGTATTATAGAGCACCACTGCAGTTGAATCCGGTTTACAGTCGCTCTGGAAACACAGTTGCGTCCAAGAAGTCGCCTCACACTGTAAGAGTTGGGAGGAATAGAGGGAACGGGCATATTCGCTTCTTCTACATATGAAGTTACGGCTAGCAGCCGGTTAGCTTATCTGAGCATAAAGACCGGAAGCGGCCAAAATACGGCTAGAAATTGATAAGCATGAGAATGTTTCCTACAGCGTCAAACTATTCTTCTAAAGCAGTTCTCCGGGGGATTTAGTATTATGCTCCAATAATGTTGTAGTTTTTTTCTAAATGAGTGGAAGCGACCCCTAGTTTGGGAAGTCGAGCTCCAAAAATACAAACTCCGACATTTCCCATGATTCATCTCGTCGTTCCAATCCACGCAACCCCAGTTTTGTAATAGTCTCAAAGTCTAAATTGGGATAACCCCGGTGACATCACTGTGACATCATCGTCAGTCTTCTTGAGCCACGGAACAATTAACCAAGTGTATTTTGCCCACTGAACATTTCTCCATATGATCGATACTCAGATGTGCTCCTGTGAACCGGTGGACTGCCCCTTTAAGAAGAAACGAGCACAGCGCCTGTCATGGGACTTTTTGTTGTTTGTTTGTTGGAAGCAATCAGATTCCTGTAATCTGGTTAACGCTGAGATGAAATAGACTGTAGTCGGCGTTATGTCAGTCTTAACAAGCCTTACTCTCTTACTTTGAATATTCTGTCATTTCAAACACACAATCACTCTGTCGCGCTGCATTAACATTAGCACCATGAAGAAGAAAAAAAGTGCAATGTTTTGTAAATAATTCAGCCATTGCATGTTAAGAATGTTGATTGGTGGTTGTATGTTTTTTTTCTTTTCTTTTTCTCGATGTCATTAAAATTGCTTTTACTTTCTTACATCCTGGTCATGGTCCGACTTCCTGATTGGCCACAGCCATTACTGATGGATGACTGTTAATGTCCTTGATGCCTCGCCCAGTCTGTTTGTATACGCCTCCACAGATGAATACATCGGGGAATACATCTCTGCCTCCACCTCCAGTCAGAGGGAATGAGGACGTTCCACATTTATTTATATATATAAAATAGTATATAATATAGTATGTATTATATTTATATTTAATATATACTATATATATAATATTGTATATATAAAGAATATATATATATAGTACATTGTATATATATATTATATTGTATATATATAAATAATATGGTATATATATAATATTGTATATATATGTAAATAATATGGTATATATATAATATTGTATATATATAATAAATAATATTGTATATATATATTTTATATATATAGATCTATATATATATAGAGAGAGAGAGAATCCTGAGAATCCATAAAGGAGCGGACTCAGACAGACTGCATCATGGAGCTGTAATCACGTATGATGGGTGATGGGAGGGAGGCTGAGTGTCATTGTGTGGGTTCTCACCGTGCGGGTCACATCTGCCACGCAAACACACACACACACTCGAACATCCTCATTGACTAAGGCTGTTGCTGAGTGATGACAGCTTTCACAGATACGACCTTCAAATGTTGATAATGGATCCTCAGGTTGCCATTTTGGAAGGTTTCCGGCCTCTTTGGTGACGATGCGAACAGCTGGACGCGCCGCTACGCACGTGTCATCAGCATGGCGGTGGGGAGGAGTCACTTTAAACTCTGCAACATAATTACTGCTCTCCGGGGGAGATGTTGCATCAGGGCGAGAGGAACACAGTTGAGACGACAGCCTCATGGTACTTTCAAGACGACGCGGTTCAAGGATCTGTCGAGAGGAGCAGAACACTCACGCTCACACAAAGAACACGGAACTGTGCTCACTGAACTGTCATCACTTACCTGTGAATACCACAGTCCACGCTCTCTTCATAAAAGTATATTCTGAAGTGAAATTATAATATCTAAGAAAAGCCTTTTGACATCCATACTGCGCGTTTACATAAGGACTGGAAGACCTTTTCGATTGCCATTGTTACACGTTACTGGATCCGTTCAGGCGGAATGCAGACACGGCCATCGTTACGAGGAGTGAAGAATGTTTCAATATAACTTTCTGGTCATTTTGCGTCCCTTTTTTGCTCGTTTTGCGTCTCTGTGCTCGTTTGGCGTCTCTTTATGCTCGGTTGGCGTCTCTATGTGGTCATTTTGCGTCCCTTTTTGCTCGTTTTGCATCTCTTTGGTCATTTTGCATCTTTGTGCTCATTTAGCATCCTATTTGCTCGTTGTGTCTCTTTGTGGTCGTTTTTTGTCTCTTTGTGGTCATTTTGTGTCCCTTTGTCGTCATTTTATGTCTCGTTGTGGTCCTTTTGCGTCTCTTCGTGCTTGTTTTGCATACCTTTGTGCTCGTCATGTATCTCTGTGCTCGTTTTGTGTCTCTTTGTGGTTGTCTGTCTGTCTGCCTGTCTCTTAGTATTTGGCGTCCCTTGTGGTCGCTGTGTGTCTCTTTGTCATTGCTTTGTTGTCTCTCTTTAGTCCTTTCATGTTTCTTTGAGTTTATCTTTCATTTCGAGTCTCCACCTTGTTGATGTGTGTCTCAGGTTGACTTCTGTCATTTTGTGAACAAACTATGACTAATGGCTCCTTCAATTTCCTTTTTTCCACAAGTACGTCGAGGTCGATGACGGGTTTGCAGCCGCGTCAATAAACAACGACGAAAAAAGAGAAGTGAAGAGTCGTGAAAAATAAGCTTAGTACGTTATATCGGCTGGTGGCGAATAAATGAATGACAAAACAGTTCAGGGGTCAAATTTGTGCAAAAAGGAAATGCCTTGAAACTTAATACATGATGATTATTGACAAAATACTGACAACGTATATTACAATCAAAACTAGATCTAGAGCCTCAAGCCAGTGTTCCCCTGCTGATGCGCCCCCCCACATCTCTACCTCCTTCTCTCTCATGATCGTGGAGGTCTGGACCGTGGTCCATGCCGACTACCAACTATTCATACATTCTGTCATATTCATTGAATGTGTTTATTTTACTCTGTAATGTTTCATTCTGTCCACATGACATCTATTCTTCTGTCCATCCTGGAGAGAGGGATCCTCCTCTATTGCTCTCCTGAAGGTTTCTTCCCTTTTTTTCCCCCGTAAAAGGTTTTTTCTATTTCTTGGGAGTTTCTCCTGATTCGATGTGAGGTCCTGGGACGGGGATGTCGTATGTGTACAGATCGTAAAGCCCTCTGAGGAAAATTCGTAATTTGTGATATTGGGCTATATCAAATAAACTGAATTGAATTGTTCACACACTGCAGTGGCTATCATTCAGAAAACTCCCCCAGTCTTTGGCGTCCGGTTGGGGATTCAGCAGCACCGAGCAGCCAAAAACAGCACGCTAGCCTTTCGCGGATGATAGATTGCACCTCGGTGGCTGATGTGGCAAAATTATGGAGCACAAAGGCTGTGCAGATGTTCCAGCGCTTGAATAAATGAAGATGGAACCCTCTAGGAATCTTCAAAACAGGCCTTTGGGGATTCTTACCCCGTGTGGCCCGGGGAGGTTTTGGCGTCCTTCGCCGCATCGCTCGTCCATTAGCAGCAACCTTCCAAACGACATCTCATTTAGCGGAAATGTGTCGAGGGTCGTGGGAAGCAACGAAAGCTCGAAGGCGTGAGGATGAAACTAGAGCTCGGGTCCATTTGGGTGTCAGATCTGGTCTGGCTGAAAGTGAATCTGAAATCTTTGGATTGACAACTGTTAACACGGCGACACACTGACGTGTGTGTGTAGGTGTGTAGGTGTGTGTTTGTGGGGGGGTCCCATCACTCCTTATCCATTTTAAAGGCCTCACTACTGGAGCATCAAATAGTTTTCAACCAAAGTATTTTTCTCTTTCAACTAATTGACTAAATAATTGACACCGCACATTGCCAGCGACTTTAATGCATTTTTACAATAAATGAATAATGAAGTAAAAAAAAAAAAGTGTGACACTTTTATCCAAGGAATATAAAACTATTCACTAAATATTAACAAAAGGAGGGGTTTTCACCTGCTGTGTTTGTGCACATTCCTGATTCTGCTGTTCTATAAGAATGAGCAATTAATTAATAAAGTGTATCATTCATGAAGATCAATAATACACAGGGATTTTAAAATCGGGAGAATTTCTTCTTGTTCGACTCCAGCCAGCTAAAAAAAATGACGGTTAAAAGTTCATTGAGAGCGATGCAGTTTATTCGCTTTTATTCTCCTCGACGACATCAATGTCTGCACTTCAAAGACCGAGCCGGAGACTGTCTGGTTAGCTTAGCATAGCATAAAGAATGGAAGCAAGGCTAGTCGTTCCCCTCCGCCGCCCGGTCTTTATGCTAAGCTACATGCGCTCTGGCTCCAACATGCACGCCTTGAAACTCACATCAACGTGAGACATCTCATGATGGAAGTGTATTTCGCTAAATGTTAAACTGATAATACAGTCCTCTGCACAACTATGAGCGCCGATTCATTTCTGCACATTTTCTTTTGCTACCATTTGCCTCCGTCAGCCACAGCTGGTGTTGATGTGAGCGATGCTGGCGAGCATCCTTTCGCTCGAAGTGAGCAACAGCCTCTATGGGAAGGTCACAAGTGAGTGGAGCACATCGTATGATAAAGAGAAGAGAAAAAAGGGATATGCGGCCTCTGGAATTAAAGTGACTTTTATATATATATATATATATATAAATATAACTAGAATGGGCACTCGGTAGAGTGCATACCTTCGCATATTACAAGATTGGGCATTGTGATTGGGAATTATGAACATTTTGGCATTATTTGCATGCCAATTGGATATAAATTGACCGCGCTATGGTAAAAAGAAGATGTTGACCTTTTCATTACCTTGACCATGACCTTTGACCCGATCGATCCCAAAATCTAATCAAATGGTCCCCGGATTATAACCAATCATCCCACCAAATTTCATGCGATTCGGTTTAATACTTTTTTACTTATGCGAATAACACGCATACAAATAAATAAATAAATACACGGCGATCAAAACATTACCTTCCGCATTTTCAATGCGAAGGTAAATATATATATAAATATATATATATACATTCAGCCTGCTAATAACTGTTCTTATTAACTAGAACCGACATGGTGATATACCATATGCGCAATATAACAGTTGTACACTTTCCTTCAATTAGGACAATTTGAACAAATCGTCAGACAGAATTAATACAATTCAGACGCCAAATGTGTTATTCATAAAGAGTTTCGACCCCGAAAGAAAAAACCCCTAAATTTTAGCCGATGGGTAGAGTTATGTTGGAAGCATTTTTAACCCCCTTTCACGAATGACCGGTTCTATTCTTATTCAACTGTTGAACATGTTCTTTGTGTACAAAACATGACTCCATACAGAACATCATACGGATGGGAAGGGGACTTTCTACAACCGCAAAGCACCAAAAACACAAAATATAGAAGATAATAACTCCCACTCTTCATTCAAGGTCGCCGACGTTATTCTAATCCGGTGCACACAGTCTGACATCGTCTTGTAGTGTCTGGCGACACGCTTGGAGCCGCCAGACAATAATAACCTTGATCCAGGGAATGATATTTATTAAAAAGGCATAGGCTTGGCACCTGTCACCAGCAGGTCAACACTTGGTTCTATTTAATGTGGCGGGGTGAAGGCGCCGCTGCACGAGGTGAGTCGGTGTCGGTGGACTGCAGGAGGACGCGTATCATCTCGTTGGAAAGGCTCATTTAGTCCATGATGCATACGGCGGGGCTGCGGTGCTGATGAGGAAATATCATATTTGTAACAGAGCCTGAGAGACAGCCTGAGTACCACCTGAAGGACATCCACACCGTGCACCATGCCCGCTGCTATCTGATGTGTGTTTCTACACAATCCACAAACTGCCAGGTGTCTGTGCAAAACACACACACACACACACACACACACACACACACACACACACACACACACACACAGTGGTCAGAGGAGAAAACCAACTATCACAACTACAAAACAGCGGAACTGGGACTGAGATAAAAAGGGAATGGATACAATTATGAAACCTTATAATCACAAATTGTAAATAAATACAAATGAAAGAGAAACACAGATGATAATCTCTGTTTCTACATTACTACATCTCCACATACCTACATCAATATATATATATATATATACACACACATATACATACCTGCCTCTCTCTCTCTCCACATACCTACCTATACTGTATATACACACACACCTACCTACCTACATACATATATACACATATATATATATACACACCTACCTACCTATCTTAGCTCATCTATGGCGCCGTCTAAAAAAGGGAACGCCACACAAAGGAAGAAACTCTTGTGTATATATAGGGCTCTTGTTACCGACTTTATTGAAAACACGGTTGCGTCGCAGCTTTAAATTGGCGTTGATATTACTTATTTTGAAATGTCTCTTGACAATATGGACCGGAGTCTTCATCAAAAACACAACATAACCAACAAAGCCAATATCAATTGTCACTAACAATGTGAACGATCCTCTATATTAATTTATTTACAAAACAGTACTTCATTGTAATGCAATATGTACCCTGGGTATTTTAATGCTATATACACATACAGAATAAGAAAAAAATCAATTTCCAATCGTAAAGGGACTGCTGACCGACCAGAAAAGGCACCGGGACTAATCCGTGCTGGCTGGCCGCCTGGTCTGGAGCAGGCTAGCTGCACAGGACAGATCCCCATGGTAACTCATGTGCCACTGCTTTCATGAAACCGAGTCACGGCTAGAATACAGCCAGGATAAGTGAAATCTTAATCCGCCATCTGGGTTTTGTGAAAAAGCCCCCAGGTGAACCGTGGGTACGCCGACTTATACCAACACCACCGTCAACCCAACAAAGGCATTGCGTTGAGCGCCTCGGGGTCACGGGGGGGGGGTCAGATGATTAATTTGATGATGATGTATTCAGGTAAACAACCCCAGAGCGGCACTTGGGATTGAGGCGAGAGGATTAGCCGATAATGTGAAAGCCATAAAGTAGCCTACAGTATCATATTTACCGGCCTTTTTATGCACCTACATATCAATCCATGACCCTCAGTCCATTACAATGGCAAAGTCAAAGGCTTAAAGAAATGCTATATGGTGTATCCGTCCCTCTAATGGGATTCAGAGGCTAAGAGAGCGTCTCTCTACGGGTATCGCCATTATTTCAGTGATGAAGAGGGAGGGTCAATGACTTGAAGCACAAGGTGGACTTTTAGGAGCTCCAATGACTTGGAAGAGACGGGTTTTTTCCCCCCGTCCCAGGCAAATGACAGCGTTTCACCGGAATCATTGTTATAAATAATACGCGACTCAAATGAACGTCAGAAGTGCCTCGAAGGTCTCACACGGGAAAGGAATCGCCGCATTAAGCAAAGATGAAAAATGGACCCCTTCTCCTGCCATCTCAATTTCTTCTTCTTTTTTTTTGGTAAACGCTGCAAGGCCGACATCACAAAAGCAAAAAGGAAACACAGGATTCAATTATCATTTCACAGTGCAAGGGCGATAAAATGTCTGCATGCCGTTGCCTCATACCAGATGACTTCATATTCCTTGATAAATTCACACGTATTACAATCCATTTCTTCAACAGGCACGCACCTAAAGCCACTTACCGGCCCATTGCAGTCGATGTCGGAAATTATAAGTGCAAATCAAACCAGTGGACGTCTGATTCATTCGGTCGGGTAATGAGAAATCCTGCCTGGCAGTGGCGGCGGGGGGCTCTGCGCTCTAGAGCACCGATGCACCGAATTTTCCAGTGGCGGCACAGTCCTGTGACTCTTTCGAAGTGCTGGGGCGTCTGGGACATCTGAAGGACCGATCGCAAACGTATCGCACCGCAAATGAATTGGTCCCCCGGGTCTCCAGGGCTGTCGGCAACTCACTTTGTGTGAGAGCTTCATTCATCAACACGTTTTTTTGCCCCGTGAGCAGAAACTTTTGAAAAGTAGGAAAGAAATTTGGCAAAACTTTTTTTGGGGGGTGGTGGGGGGACTAAATCATTAAGTGGTGCCTGTCAGATTGCAATGTTCTCCCTTCGAGAGACATGTGCATGTTTTCGGCCAACAATGTTTACAGTTGAGAAGTCTATCTAGTTTAAGAGGTGATGATGCATTTGGACTTTATTTATGTCCTATCTACTAGGAAGTTTCCTGGAAAGATGTGGTCATAATTATAAGACCAATAACAATGTAACTAATAGACAGGAGTAGAAAGTGGAAAGTATGGGTGGATGGATTATCTCAATTGATAATCCATTTGTATTGGAAACTTCATGCTCCATATAAATAGTCATGAATTGCTATACATATGCTGAATTGTGCACCCAAAAAAACCACCTCTTTTTTTAGTAACTAAAAAAGTAACACGTTTCTTGGCAGTGGGGCTTTTTGTTGTTGCATTTTCAGGTTCATATTTCTATTTTCGGTTTCTACTGTAACAAAAACAAAAAGAACCAAGTTTAGTCTAAAAAAGACTCCGACAGGTGTTCCTGCACACTGGAACGCAGCGTTTCATGGTCAAAATGACGCATCTCATCATATACAGTACTATACTATATACCCGCTCAAGTAGTCACGCAAACCTTGGAAATAAAAAACGGTTATACGATTATTAAAACTGTGCGCGCAGATAAACCGGCACTAAAATACACTTCAGCAGACGAGAGGCAGTCGGAACATTCGTGCATTTACATAGCCGTTATTGTATGATACTTGAGCGTTGACTTCCCCGTGACCCTACTTGAGAGGCAGTTGTGAGGGTAATGATGATTACACAGCAATGTCAACCGTCTGGGCCTCAGCACTTGACGATGCGCTATCCAAACTCGGGAAACCCAGCGCTTTCTGTCTAGGGAGGTGATCATTTACTGGAGAGGTGTGGGAATATACAAAAATATCCTTTTTCAGTAGGCCTACTTGCGGAGGGGATACGTGGACAAACCGGCGTATCTAGCACAAACAGATGCTGAATGTGGGCTGCCACCGATTTGGGAATGTCGGCTACCGGGGAAACACATGGCGGGGCTAAGGTAGCGGGGGACCCCGGGGAGGACGGCAGATGGCTTTATATTAGACATCTCAGATAGCCCCTCCCTGGACACAGCCCAACACTGTCAGGTCAGGGATGAGGCATCGGCCTCTTCGGATCCAGGTGGCTCCATGTTTGACCTCGCTACTCCGTTCGTCTGCAGCCACGTGTTAAGCGCCTCGTCGTGTGCTGCACTGAGGAGCAAAGATGATAAGACACCTGCTTTGCTAACGGAGGTGGGGGAGGAGTTGGTTTTAATTCAACTTTTTTAATATGTGATAGAGAGACTTAAACCCGTGTTAGCTTGATATTGATAGCAAACAATTGTCGAATGAAAGTGCAGATACGAAGGAACATTAGCGTTAATTCGAGTGGTATAATGCAAGTCCAATATTTCCTCTCTTTTAGCTCCGTTTTGGTCTCGGCCAACTCTAAAATAAAAGGGTCTTTAGCAACTACATTCTTCACCACATTATGCTAACCAGCTAATTGCTAACGTTGAGTGCTGAAAGCTAATAGTAAGCATCTTTGTTTATTTTTTACCAAGAAGGCCTGCTGGAAACCAAGTCAATAAGAAGGTGGTTTTATGCCATAATACCAAATGAATGAGCTTTAAAAAAATACATTAAAAAGGTCCCGGTAAATTGGATTCAAGCTGCAGAGGTGGGTGATAATTATGAGATAAATCGGTGGATTAGGAGCGACGCCTTTCAAATATATACATGTTTAACAGGAAGGGATTCTTGTATTTAGTAATCTGGATACTTCCTGTTGGCAAAGGTGTACAACCCCCCAAAAACAAACACCACAAAACAGTCTGTGCTTTTGGTCCAACATGTAGCCGCCTCTTTCAGTGGAAGTCCCGTCTTTGTTTGACCAATCAATCCAGCCCAACCTCCTCATGCAGATTATGTGCCAATCACAGCAATTATTACATGATATAGCTGCATTAGTGGATGAAGTTCAAAAGTTCAAACGATGATTAAATCCAATAAAGTTCCTCTGCAGTAAATACTCCCACTCTCTGTGTAATGGGAACTGATAGAGGGGAAAAGGGGTAATCCAGGAATTGCCCCCGGCTTGTATTCAATAACACTGAAATTGTACTGCTTGTATTATTTATTGAAGTGCTGTTGAGGGTACTGAACAAATTTCCTTTAATGCCTCTTGCAAATCCTGGTTCACTGTTGTTGGTTTGACAATTATTGCCCTGGATACAACATCCACGACAAAGGACAAATAGACGTCTTAATGCAAGTGCACGGCAATACATGTTAATACACTATCTCAGGGCATTAGCTGTTGAATTTACAAACCATCTGGGGAAGTGTAATGCAGATAGTCGGATTAGAGTGTGTGGGGTTTTGATATCAATCAAATAAACAATTGATTGTGGTGCAGCAAGGGATGCTGGGGGAAATGGATGTTCTGATGAACAAGCTTGGCAAGACAAGGTCAAATATATCATTTGCAACATATAAAAGCAGGGTGAAATACTGATGTTCAAAAAATAAATAAAACAAAACAAAACAAAAAAACACATATATATATATATATATTGAATTGAGGTCTCTGGTGTTTTGAAGAATGAAAAAACAAGAAATCAATCCAGCATCTGTGGTCAGCTGCTGCAGTTTCGCTGCCAGCGTTCCTACAACGCAGCCCATTTCTCAGGTTTATAAAATGGTTCTTTTAATTACCTTCCATTATATGTTAAGCAGCAGAAAAACGTCTGTACAGTAACCGATCAGCAAAAAAAAGCCCATTTCTTCTTCTTCTTTCAGCTTGGTCGGAGGCAGGCGGCGTACCCCATGGGCTCCGGTCTTCGCTCGGGGTCAAACTAATGACTCTCTGGCTTGAGTGGCCCCCCCCCTCCTCCCCCCCTCGGCATGGCCCTCCCCTCTGGTTCCCAACTGCTGCATTGCTCCCGAGAAGGCCCCTCTCCACACTCTGATCCAATCAGGTGAGGCCTTGAGTTATCTGCTGCGAGTTCCTATGTGCCACCAACTACCTTTCGGAGCCAACCCACAGTGGGGGGGGGCGCAGAGGTCTTTCAAAAGATTGGGTCTGGATCGGATCAGTGTGGACGCACCACGGCCGGAGCAGTTGTGTCTCTGTTCATTTGTGTTACCCTCCTGAAGGTCAAAAGCAAAGAGTGGATAGAATAATAGAGCAAAGAAATAAAAGAAGTCTTTTACTTTTTGCTGAAACATGCCGCGAAATGGCCATAATTTATCTGCAGAAAACAGAGGGATTCCGCCGACAGATTTCGGTTGTCAAAACTCTGTTTTTGACTCGAGTAAAGAGGGTGAACTGTCCTCAGGCGGCGGCAGCAGCTTTTCCACCTGACATTAACATGCCGCTCTGGCTTTATAGTTTCATCTCTCGCATGCACATTAAAATCCAATTCCTCTCTACCTCACCAAACATGTGTCATGCACAGCATCTCTTCCTCCGATATCCTCTTCCATTCCGCCAGAACCGCTCACGACATGTTCAAACTCGCACAACTTGTATTTAAAATTCCAGACAAGTTGCAAAGGTTTTATACAGATTCCAAATATTTCCTCCACTGAAACACCACAATGCATCAAATGTTGTCACGCCTCCACGAATGCTCAGGACTGTCAAAATGACATAAAAACAACATGACGTTTACGTGACACAAACACTGTGAGCGTTACGTTTTTTATCGAATGTAATGAAGTCAACATTTTTTTTTTTGAGTTATGGCTTCATAAAAAGGTCACGGCCAATTGACATCCCATACATTGTCTACTTTCATATCACTAATCGCGCCCGTGTTCAATAACATGAAAACAATTACACATTTTCACTTTACATTAAACACATAAAACAGTTGCAGAGTTATGGTTAAGACAAACTGCTTTGGTTTCTTTACATACAAATGCCAGAATCTTGTGCTTTTACTAAACCATTATGTTCTAGTAAATCATATAAAGTAAAAGTTACTCAAAACAATGTAATTTCAAAAAGGTTGAGTATAACTTTCATGTCTTTGTTTGAAACCTGAATGGACAGCATAGAAATGGTGCACTGTGAATTGGCTTTTTTGCAGAATTTGTAGGCCGACTTTTATTGATGCTGAACAAGATTGACGGCAGGCTGTTAAGGTTAATGATGTTAACTCGCATGTGGAGGTTTTCATAAGGATGGAGGATATGTAATTACAATGTCCTGATTGAGAGAACCCTTTTTTTAAATATTGCTATGCACGTTGCCTCCATTTAGAAGTCAATGACTTCAATTTTGATGTGGTGTCACAATTAACCTTAATGTTACCGGATGCTGATACAGCACACTGATTAACAAGGAAATGTAAAATTGCCACTTCATATCCAAAAGGTTACCGACCGCTTGGTTAATGTTACTTTTTTTAAAATGGCGTGAGCGTCTACATAAAAATAAAAAAAAGGAATTACATCCACATACATTAAATTAAAGTGGTATTTTTGCTATTTGAGGATTCTACGGATGAATTAATCTGCATGCAATGTCTGTGAAAATACATTTCCATTGTAGGATGTGCTTTATGTGGCATGGGGACCAATTGCATTACTTGGATTGGAAACATTTCGGTATCACTCCCTTCTACAAGCAGATCACCCAGAATACATTTGGAATAGTTATACTGTCTTGTTGTCCACAGTAAGTTGGACCGCAAATAAAAAAAATAAAAAACTTGACATCATCCACCAGCAGTTGCCATCACAACGATTACTTACAGGAATGATGACCTTGTTGACATTGATCCTCTCCACATGAGAGGAGATGGAAGGAGCCAACAGGTTGACGCTTATCTGATGTTGGAGCAGATTATCTGATTTCCTTTGTTTTACTGACCGGAATCCTGCTGCTACTGCTTTGCCTTTGCACAGCTCACATATCTCAACGTGATCTTGGTCTATAAATCAATTTGGGGCTCTGTGCTTATTTTTGTGTCTTGAGAATGTTCTGGCAAATGTATAAGGTTAATAAGTACAGCCTCAACTTCACCGGCTACAGAGGAGATATAACTTTACACCCTTAGAGCGGTAATATTTGTACTTTTATGGCCAAAGCATTTTGGGAATCTTACATATATAGTCTATTTTTTAACATATTAACGAATAACATTACATGTTCTGCTTTTTTTTTGGTGTGAAAATCAAATAAAACACTTTTCTCCAAGAAAGATGAAGTTCCATCTCATTGATGAGGTAATGATGTATGCCGGGGGTCAGGCAGGGAGAGCCGATAATGATGATAGTCATTTAACATATTTACTGGCGTGCACTGGATTACCATCTGCAATTTTATGGTTGATTTAGAATCACTTTAACCTCACGTTTATTGCGGAGATTTTCACAATTAAATGTGCATCCACCATCCTTTAATCATCTGATGTTTGCTGAGCCAGCAAAGAGACGTTTATTGCCATGGAGGAAATAAAAAAGGGGAGTATTTCATTCTGACCCAATACAAATGCTTTTTATCAAAGTCTGTTGTCGAAGGGAGGCCTTCATGTTCTGCTGGCTCTTTGACCAGCGCTCATCATTAGTGATCCTTTGCTTGTACACTGTGGTCTCTACAAGGCCGAGTCCGTCAATGGTGTGAAGGACTGTGGATTGAAAAAAAAAAATGAGAATGAATACCAGCCCACTGTATAATTTCTCACATTCCTTTTTGTGGATTCTGTTAATCGTGACATGCCGACTATACCAGTCACTAACAGTGTGTGATTGGTCCATCCAATGCATACTGAATTAGAGATGTTCCGATCAAGGTATTTATGAGCTGATCCTGATCCCATTATTTTACAAGGGTAACTACACCCTCAAGCTCTGTTGGAACCCTCCCAGCAAATTTTTAAAAATGCAAATAGTGATGGACAAAAATGAACAAACAAAATCTATTTTTAAAGTCTCTTTAGTGTTCCGGCTGCCTGCTGCTGCTGCGGTGGTGCAGTTACCGAGTAGAGCATAGAACAACTAATGAAAGGTCTTGAAGAGATGGCACACCGTCCTAATGTCTTTGGGGTGTTCACAAGCTTAAGTCAACGATTTGCTGTATTATATTCATAAAGTATTGAAACAACATGTTGATATCCGGTATTTGGCATGACGGAAAAAGAGCAAATGAACCGGATTCAGTTTAGTTTTTTTTATACAGCCCAATATCACAAATTACAAATTTCCCTCAGAGGGCTTTACAATCTGTACACATACGACATCCGTCATATGTGTACAGATTGTAAGTCCAAACTTGTAACATCATAGAAGATCGACAAAGTGCCAGACGGTGGAGCACTTTGTTGGTCTTGTCTTCTCATGGGAATGGTTTGCCAATACTGATTGCCCAGATTTCAAATGAAGAAGCCTGAAATATTTAGACTCTTTACTCTGAGTTAAGAAATATCTCTTCGGAGAGACGGATCTCACAGTAGTTTTTTCCTCCTAGATAATAGTAGGGTGTATGAATGGGATTTTGAATGACAATAAACTACTAAACAAAACAACGAAAAAGCCCATGGGCAGTAGCTTATTGTTAAATGAAAGATTAGCACTAAGATATGGCTCCTGATGCAGGTAGGAAGGCTGTTCTTTAATATGCACTCTAGCTTGGTTTAAAAACACTCAAAACCACCTCAATCACACCAACCAGGAAAAGAAGAAGCCTCAAGGGCCTAAAAAACAGGGCTCCTGTCTCAGAATGCCCTTGGTGTTCAGTTCCCCAACTCTCTTAAGCCCTAAAGAAAGGGCCGAGTCAAACCCTGATTGGCTATTCGGGGAAATGCACCAAACTCCTCTACATTCTTAATGAGGAGCAGGTCCTCACACCCTGCAACAACAGGTAATCTGAATAACTCTCCAATCACCTCAGGGGAATTGAGACATTCAGCTAGTGGGGAAAAAGGGAAATGAGGGCAAATAGTAACGAATGACGGATACCCGGAGGTGCTTTACACACACCCTTCACATAGTTATTTACCCAGAGCAAAAACATGAATTCATCGTCATCATTAGCGTCACCGTCCATAAAAATATAAAAACCAGCCGTATTCTTCCATGACACGAAACTGCTTGTCAGGTAAAAGTTGGTTATAAAAAGGTTATAAAAGGGTAATACTGAAAGGTAATACTGGGAAGTCCATTAACTAACTATTTAGTCAAATGTCATGCTACTGGGTCCAATTTGAAGAACTTCCTCTGTAGTTACCTCTGACACCAATCGCGTTGATTATCATCAGTGTCCAATGGCTTCCGTCGACAGTAACATACTGCAGAAGCCCGTTGACTGTGATGTTGTGGCAAGCTGCCAACTTCAAACCACCTGTCAAGTTATAAGCAGCACACCCTGTTTGTCTTTGAAATTGACAACAACAAAAACAGATGGGCATCGGAGACTGTGTTTACCCAGATGGTATTTGAATTGACAAAAGAGCAAATGCCTTAAGCAATGACTAATAGCATGTTTGCAAGGAGATAAATAATTCTTTCAAGAGGGAATGTGTTACGGTTTCGAACCCACCACGGGGTTCGAACCCACCACCTCTGCGTTCTGCTGCTGGAGTTCCTGTGCACTATCCACTGCACCGTCCACACTCTACCATCTAAACACTCAGGCTCATCTGAGCCTTCCTCCCTGGTGACGAGCTGACTGGGCGTTGGCACTGCACACCTGCTCTCAGTTACAATTCAATTCAATTCAGTTTATTTGTATAGCCCAATTTCAAAAATTACAAAATTGTCTCGGAGTGCTTTACAATCTGTACACATAGACATCCCTGCCCCAAAACCTCACATCGGACCAGGAAAAACTCCCAAATAACCCTTCAGGGGAAAAAGGAAGAAACCTGGAGGAGAGCAACAGAGGAGGATCCTCCTAGGATGGACAGATGCAATAGATGTAATGTGTACAGAAGGACAGATTTAGAGTTAAAATACATTCAATGAATATGACAGAGTGTATGAATAGTTCATAGTAGGCATATTCACGATGAGGACCTCCACGATCCATCAGGCAGATGGCGGTGGGGGAGGGAGGGGCGGAGTCTCAACAGGACAGTGGCGTCATGAGAGCAGGAATTCCACCACCCCAGCCATCCATCAGATAGAGCAGATAGGGATCCGTCTAGGGGGGTCCGATGACCCCATGGCGTAAAGTCAAAAGAGGACGGGGAAGAAAGCAGTTAGTAACGTGTGATTGAGAGATGAAAATTCATCCTTAAGGAGAGAAAAAGAGGAGATAGGTACTCAGTGCATCCTAAGTCCCCCCGCAGCTATAAGCCCATAGCACATATCAAGGGGCTGGACCAGGGCAAACCTGATTCAGCCCTAACTATAAGCTCTGTCAAAGAGGAAGGTCTTAAGTCTACTCTTAAACGAGGTGACTGTGTCTGCCTCCCGGACTGAAATTGGAAGCTGGTTCCATAAAAGAGGAGCTTGATAACAAAGGCTCTGGCTCCCATTCTACTTTTTAAAACTCTATGAACTACAAGTAGTCCGCATTTTAGTGCGTAGCTCTCTAGTGGGGCAATATGGTACGACAAGCTCCTTAAGATATGATGGAGCATCACCAATCAAGGCTTTGTAGGTTAAGAGAAGAATTTTAAAAGTGATTCTTGATTTTACTGGGAGCCAGTGCAGAGCAGCTAGTGCAGGAGTGATGTGATCTCTTTTCTTAGTTTTAGTGAGAACACGAGCTGCAGCATTCTGGATCAACTGGAGGGACCTAAGAGATTTATTAGAGCAGCCTGCTAATAAGGAGTTGCAGTAATCCAGTCTCGAAGTAACGAACGCGTGAACCAATTTTTCAACTCCAGAGACTACAATAACCCGGTCTTCACTCCTGCTCCTCGCCAGATCATCCCATAGAATCACCTGGCAAGTACCAGGAGAAGCTTTGAGCTACATTGTTGCTGTCCGTACTTTGTAGAGCTGTTTTCAGTGCTTTGCTGCATTCCTTCTGACACCTTTTTTCACTCCAGACCTGCCGTGCCATGACCCCCTGCCTGGACTCTGACTACTCTTCCCAATGCCCCTAAGTATATGTTATATTTGATAGATCTACCTAAATACGTATGCTTAACAACAGCCTGTGAGTTTTATGTATTCAGGTATATTTATAGATATATATATATACATCTAGTTGCCTTGTTGGACATTAAAACGCCTCGTTAGGCATTAACTCATTCCCTGCCTTCGGAGTACTGCATTTTGGGTTCAAACACCACTCAGTCCTAACAGATGATCTGGCCAACATGAACTCAGCTGACTCCGGAGGTCAGGCCTCTCCACCTGGGCCTCTCTCTTCTGCCCATGCTGCTATTCAACGCCAAGACAAGGTGCTTGCTGACCACGCCCGGCTACTTCGTGAGGCTTCTGGTATGATGCAGAGCGTTGCTGGGGAGCAGCAGACCCACTCTCAACAACTACTGCAATTAGCCAGCGACCAACAGGCCCTGCTAACTCAGTTGAACACCATTTCCACCCAGTTGACTGCTCTGGGTGCCGCAGCCTCACCAGCCCCGCAGGTTCCTGTCACTACAGCTCCGGGTCCACTTCCCCCTCCTGGTCCTATAGCCCGGGAGCCTAGCTTAGCTAGCCCTAAGCCTTATGATGGGGCTTTCACAGAGTTTAGGGGATTCATGTTGCAGTGCAATTTTGTTTTCGAGATGCAGCCCAGCATGTTTTCCACCGATGCAGCCAGGGTAGCCTACGTTGCCACTCATACTACCGGTGACGCTCTTCGTTGGGTCCAGTCTTTCTTGAGCTTCAACCCGGGGACAAGACACAACTATGCCAACTTCGAGGAGGAGTTCAGGAGGGTTTTTGATCACCCCGTCGCCGGTCAGGATGCAGGCTCACGGCTACTCCACATCAAGCAGGGCTCTCGCACGGTTGCTGCCTATGCAATCGAGTTCCGCACACTCGCAGCCAGCGCGGGATGGCAGGACTCCACTCTGCGCTGTATCTTTAGAGAGGGCCTCACGGAGGTTCTGAAGGATGAGCTGGTTAGAGATAAGCCTGCTGATCTCAATAGTCTTATCAGCCTTGCCAGTGATGTTGACGAACGCCTCCGTGAGCGCAGGAGGACCAGGGCACATTCACATCAAGGCTCCTCGCGTTTGACTCCCACTCTCTCGTGTTCATCTGAGACTTTCGGTTCAGACTCAGGTGCTGAGCCAATGGAGGTCGGCCGACTACGTCTGTCTGCTGCAGAGAGGGAGCACCGGAGGACCAGGGGTCTCTGCATGTATTGTGGCCAGAGGGGTCACATCAGAGACGACTGTCCCAGTCGGCCAAAAGATTAGGCTCACCGGAGACCAGGGGATTCCAGGTGAGCCGAATCTCTCGTTCTCCTACATCCACCGGCCCTGATGTATTCAGGGACACCATTCTCCCCGCTTCCCAGGTGATTGGAGTGATCACCACGGATCTCGAGGCAGCGGTCAGGAGGGCTCAGTGCACTCAACCTGATCCGGGAACTGGACCCCCCCAACCGACTGTTCGTTCCTGATGCGGTCCGGTCACAGGTTCTCCAATGGTGCCAGGCCAGCCGGGTGGCTTGTCATCCAGGGATCACCCGCACCCTGTCATTTGTGCGCCGGAGATTCTGGTGGCCTACAATGGTGGAGGATGTTCGGAGGTTCGTTTCTGCCTGTACGGTATGTGCTCGAAGCAAGGCGTCCCATCAGGCTCCTGCTGGTCTCCTGCGCCCGCTTCCTGTCCCGGGTCGTCCTTGGTCACAGATTTCTTTGGATTTCGTCACCGGTCTTTCCCCGTCCATGGGCAACACCGTTATCCTCACGGTGGTAGACCGTTTTTCCAAGGCTGTGCACCTCGTGGCCCTCCCTAAGCTACCTTCTTCAAAGGAGACCGCTGAGTTGCTCATGGAACATGTATATCGCCTACACGGACTCCCAGCCGACATCGTTAGTGACCGTGGCCCCCAGTTTACCTCCCAAGTTTGGAAGGCTTTCTGTAGGGGCATTGGCGCCACCATCAGTCTCTCCTCCGGGTATCACCCGCAGACAAATGGACAGGCGGAGCGAGCCAATCAGAACATGGAGACAGCCCTCCGATGCGTTTCTGCTCTTCATCCGTCATCCTGGAGTAAGGACCTGCCGTGGGTGGAGTACTCGATGAATACCCTTGTCTGTGATGCCACTGGTATGTCACCCTTTGAGTGCTCACTGGGATACCAGCCTCCCCTGTTTCCGGCCCAGGAGACGGAGGTTGCCGTCCCCTCAGTGCAAGCCCACCTACAACGATGCTGGAGAATTTGATTGATTTTGATTGATTGATTGATATATTTATTTATTTGTTGCTTGCAGGTACACAAAAAAAGCACAAACATACAAGAAAGGGTGGATGAAAGATTACAGCATAACATGAGGGAAGACTCTGAAGAATATGGAGGACTGTCCGTGCAGCTCTACTAAGGTCAAACACCCGTGCTTGCCGAGGGGCCAACCGTCGGCGCACCAAGGCCCCGCAGTACAGGGTGGGTCAGCAGGTGTATCTCTCGTCGTCTGACCTGCCACTACAAGTGGAGTCCCGGAAGCTGGCGCCCCGGTTCCTGGGACCTTTCAGGATTGAGCGTATCATCAATCCTGTTGCTGTACGTCTCCAGCTCCCTTCCTCCATGAAGCGGGTCCACCCAGTATTCCATGTCTCCAAGATAAAACCCATCTCCTCATGTCCCTTGACACCTCCACCCCTTGCTCCCCCTCCACCACAGATGGTCGATGGGCATCCTCAGTGGACGGTGCGGCGGCTACTGCGAGTGCGCCGTCGTGGGTACCAATACCTGGTCGACTGGGAGGGGTATGGACCTGAGGAGCGCAGTTGGGTCTCCCGGGGCCTCATCATGAGTCCTGAGCTCCTGCGAGAGCTCTACAGGGATCATCCTGATGCACCTGGAGGGTCGCCAGGGGTCTCCCTTCAAGGAGGGGGTCCCGTTATGGTTTCGAACCCGCCACCTCTGCGTTCTGCTGCTGGAGTTCCTGTGCGCTATCCACTGCGCCGTCCACACTCCACCATCTAGACACTCAGGCTTTCCGGTCCCCGGTGTTCCGTCGCCGGTTCCAGTCCCCGATGTGCCGGTTCCAGTCCCTGATGTTCCGGTCCCCGGGGTTCCGCCTCTCCTGAGCCCGGTCCCCTCGCTCCCCATTCCTGTCCTCCGGCCCGCCCTCCAGAGCGCATCCTTTCGCCTGATGGACGTCCTCCGGCCCACCCCCCGGACTGTCTCGGCCATGGTCTTGAACCCTCCTCCGGCTCCCCTCCACCCACCCTTGTTGATCTCCTGGGACGTCTGGAATCCGTCCCTTGAGGGGGGGGTCCTGTTACGGTTTCGAACCCGCCACGGGGTTCGAACCCGCCACCTCTGCATTCTGCTGCTGGAGTTCCTGTGCGCTATCCACTGCGCCGTCCACACTCTACCATCTAAACACTCAGGCTCATCTGAGCCTTCCTCCCTGGTGACGAGCTGACTGGGCGTTGGCACTGCACACCTGCTCTCAGTTACAATCAACTCCAGAGACTACAATAACCCGGTCTTCACTCCTGCTCCTCGCCAGATCATCCCATAGAATCACCTGGCAAGTACCAGGAGAAGCTTTGAGCTACATTGTTGCTGTCCGTACTTTGTAGAGCTGTTTTCAGTGCTTTGCTGCATTCCTTCTGACACCTTTTTTCACTCCAGACCTGCCGTGCCACGACCCCCTGCCTGGACTCTGACTACTCTTCCCAATGCCCCTAAGTATATGTTATATTTGATAGATCTACCTAAATACGTATGCTTAACAACAGCCTGTGAGTTTTATGTATTCAGGTATATTTATAGATATATATATATACATCTAGTTGCCTTGTTGGACATTAAAACGCCTCGTTAGGCATTAACTCATTCCCTGCCTTCGGAGTACTGCATTTTGGGTTCAAACACCACTCAGTCCTAACAGGAATGTGTGTTTTCTTTATCCTTTGATTTACATCGGAATATAATGCGATCATTTTAAACAAAAGGTCATAATTAAGATGCCAAATCCTATAAAAGGCTTACCAACATTGGTAAAGACGAGTTCAATCCAGTCGCAGTAATATGGCAGCAACACAAACTCCCACCTTCCACAATGTGTAATGCGGCGTGTACCTACCTGTCATCTGAGAACATCAATTGTTTGGGTGTTACACTAAATAGAACTGCCAGAGTCACTACAGCCATGATAAATGCAGCTATGCGCTGATGATTATTGGACCGCACTTTCCAACAGAGGAGTGATATTCAAAAATAGAATATGGCTTGGAACAAACCAAATGAGAGGTTGATCAACTCTACAGCAACTTAAACATTAAAGTTGTGGATTGCGCAAACTCTGTTCAACGTGTTGGCGCAGGGTAAGTCTCAAGAAAAATGAGTATAGGTCAATGTAATGATCCCAGAAGTCGTGAAAATTTGCTGTGTACATTGTTTTTGCTCCAATTGGATGTACAGGCTCAAGCCTTCCTCTTCTGTTAGCTAGTCATTGTTTACGGTTCGATTAGCAACTTGAGACGTGACAGTGAAGAGACGATGTCTACTTGTTTCATGAGAAGCCAGTTTATACTCACAGATTAAATTAATAAAAAGCCAAATTGCTTTTCGGCCAATGGGTTTTTAGACGGTATTTATGTGATACTGAGACGACAAAAGCAAACGAAAGCACATTCAATGCAGACTCTGCTTTCATATGCAGATATCTGTTGATAGAGATTACACTAGCAGTAACATAGAGTGTTAACATGGTGTAAAGAGGTCAGGCTACTAAATGAATCAAATCAAATAACCTCAATATCGCAGGGTGGAGACATAATTGCATCATGCTAAATCATTGAATGGTTAGTGCTGACAAATTGAAGACGATGAAGAGTATCAAATGCAGGGTTTGATGTGAAAATCCTGAGGATTAATACTTTAACATGCTGTACAAAGTCACATAGTACAAATAGTAAAGCGTCAAAGAACATAAAGCTGTTGATGTTTTCTTTCATCTCAGTGGGAGGATTTCCAAGTCTAATAAATATGCTCATATTTTCTTTGCTCCCTGTTTTGATGTGCCCAGCGCCAGAATTTCTCCACGGAGATCACCACATGTGGTATTCTGATTGAAACTTTAGCTTCAGTATTGAGCCCCCCAACCAGACACCGACCCACCGTCGCCTGGTTAACATTCGAGGAGTTGAAAATGAGGAACACATGATACAAAGTCATGAACCGGAGGCTACACAGCAGCACCCACTATTGGAAAATCAATCAATGGGACTTGCTGGATTTCTGCCCATTAACTGCTGCCATGCCACCAATGTCCCCAAAAAAAATCACCATGAGGATCACAAACCTGAAGAAGTCTGAGAAGTGTCTCCCACATCCTTTGCATTCATTTTGGCGACTGTGGGTCAGTGGTTAGCACGTCCGTCTTCCAATCAGGGGGTTGGTGGTTCAATCCCCATCTTAGTCGATGTGTCATGGAGCAAGACACTCAACCCTGAATTCATCCCTGTAGCTGGGTCTACGGTGTATGAATGTAACATGTTTGTAAGTCCCTTTAGATAAAAACGTTAGTTAAATGAAATGTCATGTTTTGTCTTAAATGTTGCACTTTTTTATGCCAAGAGGAAAAGGTTATATGCATTACAGGACTTTTACAAGGACAAATGGCTGAATATCAATATGTACTATTGCTCTTAAATAGGATATTACTGCCATTATGTGCCCCTCTGGTCCTGTTTTATCCTCTTTTTCTAATAGCCTTCCTTTATTGCTTATGTGCGTTTATCATTCATTGGTACACCGTCCTTAATGTACCCCCATAGGTGATATAACACACTAAATCCCCTTTTGGGATTATTAAGGTAGCTAGTCCTATTATGTCCTGTCCTGCAGAAGCTTTGTAGTCCTCCCTTGTGATTTAGGCTAAAAGGTCGTCTGTAAAAGAATACGGCAAACAGGCTTTTGTATCTCTGAAAGTAGGGTAGTTTGCCACCGACTTCTTCTTTTACACTCATGATTGTGAAATTGTTCTTGATTATAGCACACGCTGTTGGATCAGAGTTTAGTTTGTATGTGGAGAGCTATTCCTCTGCGTGTCAGCAGGAGACATTGAGCTAACGCACAACTTGGACGTCCTTCGAAATCGCGAGGCCACAACAGGAGCCGTCTTGAAGTTCAGTAAAATGGAGACTACGCAATAGAGATATGAAACTTTCAAAAGCATTGGCGTCAGAATTTAAAGAATAAGAAAGTTACAAAAGAATGTTAACGTATTTGAACCGATAATTTGTATCCCTTACAGCCTTGTGTCACATTTGTAGAAAAGCGCAGCACCACGAGGTCAACGTTGTGAATTTTTACTTGGAAGAAAAAAAAGATCCCGGCTAACAATGTTTCAAGCGTAAATATATAAATGCCACCCTCAGCATACTTTAAGTAATGCTTCTTTTGACAGGGGTCGCTAACAACAGCCTGCTGGTGAAAGTCCAGTGTTCATGTGACCTAACTACATTATCTCCCATCTGTCCCTTTGTTGCCTTTCTCATGCTTTATCCTCATTATTATATGGCAAAATGTTCAATAACACCCACTCAATAAATTACACATATATTGCACTGCTCAAATGCAAAAAACTTCCACATTCAACATATCCGTGGTTTGCAGAAACGTACAATACCAATATTTAATCCCTGGCGACTCTGTTGATACACAAACCAAGGGAAAGTTTTATATTTTAGCTTTTTTCAGCTCATTATTTTGGTTATTTGAGACCTGTGAGTAAGTGACGAGCTAATGAACATACTGGAGCGTCCGGCGAGATAAAGGCCCAAATAATTTACTGAAGAGCTGATAAGGACCAAAACAGAGCTAGTGGCCATACTAATTCAAATGTGTGCTTTTTACTTGCAAGAGGCTTGAAAATTCCCCAGATGTAAAGAGAAACTGAGCAAAACAACAATAAACTTATCACCGTGGCGCATACGATGATGGTCTCTTATTAATTCGACAGACATTACTGCCTTGTTCATTACTTATGTGTAATAATAGGCTCCAGTTTGATTCGTTTAATAAACAAACAGGGTTGATTTAAAAATGGCTTCAGGCCTCAGACGCTACCTAAAGAAGCTCTAGAAATGTAAACAATGATTTATTACGTTCCACAGAATAACTTATGACACATAGACGAGTTGTGAACAAAGACATTGTCTAGTCGTGTGGCTGCATTGCATTGTTGTCTATTAAGGTTACCATCTCCGAGAGCCGAGAGCTGGATGCAACCCCTCAACAGAATACATTTGATCCGTTTGTGGGAGTAGCTGTCGTAGAACTATATATTTCTCCCCGTGTTGTTCCACATTTCGTCAAACTACTCACTTAAGCTCCAGCCCGACAGAAAAAAAAACTGAACCGCGCTCATATCACTGTCATACTAATTCATTTAAATGACAATTTGAGCGAGGGTAATCACATTGCAATTTTATGCCTGGCATATTTAAAGATAATGACATTGTTACAAATAACATAACCAAGTCTCATTTAAATGATAATTTAGTGTCATTGTGTATTTCGCGGGACACGCAAATGTGGGTCTCAGGCATTTAAATGACAAAGGATGCTCACACTGGGACGACGCAAACGACTCTGTTCAGTTTTGTCTCGTTTAAGTCAAAAGACTTTCATCAGCTTTTCGACTTGATGAACGACGGCGTGGCTCGGGGGCGGGCCCTGCTGTGTGCCGATGCGGCGAACACTGTGACAAATGGCCGTGAGCCCGGTAACTACAAAGCACAGTAAACAGAGCCGCCTCACACAGACGATCTTTTTTTTTTTCCCCACAGGGCTTCCCTTCGCACATCATTCATCTTCTTCGTGGCTTGATGAAACTGTAGAGAACGCACAATAAGGATGGTGTGTGAGTTCATACTGTACGCCAGAGGACACAGTTGTTTTTGTTTTGTTTGCGTCACCTCTGAATTATGGCCCTCCTGCTCGGCCGGTTTTCCAGCCTTAGATCAATATGGAGGGCGTTCATATTATCGATTGTCGGTTTCGATCAAATAAACAGTTATGAAGAGCCATTAATTAAGAATTCCACCTAACACGGGACGTGTTTTAACCCGTTAACGTTCCTGTAACAGTTGCTACGGTGAATACATAAATGATTTGGCTAATATTTGCCGCCTAATTTGAAATGATGCAACAGCAGGTTAACTGTTTTCTGGCATTTTGATGGTTTGCAAGTCATTCCTGAATTTGTTAGAACTTATACTCGAGGCACATTTTATTTTGTCATCATTAAAAGGATTTCAACCAAAAATAAAAGAATGGGCACAGTGCAAAAAAAAAGGGATTGCATGGACAAAATCAATTAACTTGCTCCTCTAATTCAGCTCCGTCATTATTACTCAGCACAGGGGAGTAAAACGCACAGATATCTCGTTCAACAGTCGTTTAACCTTTGTCAGCAACATCGAGCCATCACAGCTGATGGAGAATAAGATTCTCAGAGCAGAGATTCTTCAGACATCTTCAATGTAAAAAAAAGATGTCTCCGGTCAATTTAAACAAGGAATTTGACTGCTCTCCTGTAACAGTCTGAACATTAGAATGCTCTAATACTGACGCGTATTGGTCAGGAGTCCTTGGGATAACTTTTTAATTAACTGGGTAGCCATACATGTTGTATTAAGACACACCACTACAGTTACTGTTTAAAAAAACGTGGTAAACATTGTGAATTCAAAAGGAAAAGATAATGTCTGGGGTTCAAATAAGTACGTTTGTTGCTCAGTCTAAGTAAATTAACAAGTTAACGCTGACTTTTGGTTTCACAAGGGACACAAACAATGAGCTTCTGGGTTAAAGTCATGTGTCTTTTTGACCCGGCCATCCCCCCCAACCACTTCGCTATGCGGATGTTGTCTCTTCCGGAAAGCCTGCTCCGAGTATCTAATGTTCCTGCGGATGGGTTCACATTGGAGTTACTTGAAAGCCATGTCCATCCAGGTGCATGAAGTGTGAGGACAATGCTGAAGTTCCATAAACCTAGATTTTTGTTGTTGAATTTTTTTATTCAATTCAGTTTATTTTGTACAGCTCAGAATCATAAATTTGCCTCAGAGGGCTAACGGCAGGGGGCGACTCCTCTGGTTGCAAAAATAAGTCTGATTGTACCATAGTTTATTTATTTCCACAGTAAACATGAATTGATGCTCTCAATCGCTAGTTTCACGTCTTCTTTAATACAGCATCATGTTCATTTTGTAAATTATGATGCATTTTGAGTCAAATAGGCCATAAAGTAGAAAGTGCTTTAGGGCGTGGCTACCTTGTGAGTGACAGGTTGATACCACAGCGTTTTCAGTTCATTATATTAGATTTGTTTGGGGTTGACTTTTTGTGAAAGGTTAGAAAGACTAAATTATAAAACTGAAGGGACGTTGCTCACTGAATTAAAGAAAACATCTGACAGATTTGTATTTATTATTTCTTATCACTGCCAGACCATGTGTTAAGCGCTGCCATTATCGCTGCACCACTTATGGCTCAGAAAATAACACATTTGTCCTCCCTTGTTGTTACTTCAAGTTTGTTTCCTGAAAGCAGTGCGACAAACTTTGACAAACACGCTTTATTAACAAATTTGCCCCACGACCACAGCCATTGTTGCTAAGCAACCCTTCTCCGAAGTCTTCCACCGTCTTGCCCAAATGAGACAAACAGACCGACAGGAGTTTGACTGAAACAAATCATGTAATATATAAACAAACACTGGAATGTGGGGAAGTCTTGTGTTGTGTTGTGTCTCCACCACAGCTGCTCTGCAAAGGAAACGCTTGCCAGAAGGCTCAAGTCAACTCAGCTGGCGGCACAGATGCCGTCCGTTACCTTCAACGCGGTCACCAACGCAGGGAGCACCAAACCCCGCCGTGAAGCCAATCACACAATGGAGAGCTGTGATTCGAGCTCCGGCTCCGGCTCGCGAGGAGAGATGCGCCTCGATTGTTTCGCGACAAAATCTCAGCAGAGCCCATGCGACGGAAACTTTCATTTCCGTCTGTCGGTCACCTTTAGAGCGTACCGTGTTGTGTTTGACAAACGCATCAAATCTAATGACAGATGGAGTATCTCTGCGCGATACATAATTGGAAGCATAATTGCCTCAAGATGAGGCATAAATCCAAACAATATTTTTATAAAAATGACAGACGTGTGTATTCACCAGATAATCACCGCCTGCAGGTTGAATGAAATTAGGTTAATTAAAAGGCCATTGGGGAATGGATATATACAAAATATAACTGAACATCAGAAGTTGTGACATGTTGTTAAAATGTGGCAAAACTTTGGATTCTGTGGTGGGAATTAATAGCTATCCACACACAAATTATAATAATAACATTTAGGCTGGCCACCAGTTATTGACTACTCTTTTCAACAGCTCTTTTGTTGCAAGACAAAAAGGATGAACAGACATTTTTGCTGATCTTGTGTTCAATCAGAAGGACAAAGATACAACGTCTTGTTACACAGTGGCAAGATTTTATATAACGGGAAAGACCATGTTTACGTTTATGAAGAGATTGCCTTCCCAATTACAGGAAACCTTGCCAAGCCATGAACTAAACCCGTTTGAAGAGGGTGAGATGTAAAACATGTTCCCCAGTGTCATGCTGTGTGGACTTAATCATCCACCCGACCCTCTCCAGGGACTACCCATTGTTCTAACAGCCCATTGTTCCAGAAACTCAATGGGCCAAAAAAGGTCCCATTGGACCCATTTGTCCACCTGCGTTATCCCCAAAACAAATGCCCATCGCCACGATTAGATAATACTCCTTGATTTTGTCAGTTAGCTCAATTGGATCTAGGCATGAAGACTGAGTCTAGTTTGGGAAAGGGTTAATATATATATAAAAGGTAAACCAGTCAAAAAGGTAGAGTCGGGTGGGTCCGGCCTTCACATGGTGGGATATGTATAATAATTAGCCATGTGCTTCTGTTTGTCGGAGGGAGCTGAGGCTTCGCATTTTTCAAAACAATGGCCGTTTGTTTTTTGAAGACAACACACATGAAGTCTCGGGTTTTCACAGGGTAAAAAATGTCCAAACTCTGGTTCAAAAGCAACTATAAAAAACACTATAGGAACCAACACCGCGAACAAAGACTGGGAACTGCTCATCAAACAGATACACTAGAGACAGACAGAGACAACAAACCAACGGAAAGACTGGCACAATATATAGGAGGGGAAACAGGTGTATGGCATGAGACAATCAAGGAGACAGAGGAGTGGCTGAGGGCAGGTGAAGGGAATGAAACAATCAAGGAGACAGAGGAGTGGCTGAGGGCAGGTGAAGGGAATGAAACAATCAAGGAGACAGAGGAGTGGCTGAGGGCAGGTGAAGGGAATGAAACAACCAAGGAGACAGAGGAGTGGCTGAGGGCAGGTGGCGGTGAAATTATTTTTTATTATTTTGCACTTGCATATGCTTTTCATGGTTTTATTTGTAAAGTTTCATCCTCTAAGACTTTTATGAGTACAATAATTACAAATATTACACTTATTGCAACTAGTGGCTATATGAAATAAGCAGTCAAACTAAGATTTGGTAATCTAGAGGCCCTCAGGCCATAGTTTTCACAAGTGAGTGTAACCCGCAAGACAGAATTGCAGAGAAAGCGGGGCTTATAGGGAATCAATTTTAATTGATGGTGTCATTATTCATTGTTGTGCAAGTTTGAGCAAAAATATTTTTCTCTATCGTTACTTGATGAATATTTGAATAGAACATGAATGTTTTGTGAATAGCTCTACGAGGGATCATCAATGGAAGCCTACAAACGACACTCTTCCTGAGGACAAAAAGTCTAAATAAACTATGCTTTTGAGAGAGCACGTCTACTTTTCTCCTGAACAAGAGTGCTCAGCCTCCCCACAGTGTCATTTTTCATTTTTCTTATCTCCTGCACCTTGAAGGCTGCCACAGAGGAGAAGTTTGCAGCGCTGCGCTCCAGGAAATCTTCAGTGGTCTCCAGAGGGAAAAAAGTCTTTGTTTAGTATTGAACAGTCCAGTAACCATGTCTTTGAGCTCCGTCTGAGGCCACTGCCTCCTCTCTGAACTTTACAATTGAGAATTTTCTTACGGGGAGGGGATGCAATGCATGGTCTCAGTATCTCGGCAGATATCAATACCTTTTTTCTCGACGGCGTCTGGGCTTTGAATTGCTTACAAATGTCACAAAATTGAAATTCTCCAGGATCTGTTGACAGTCGATCCGGGGGCGAGTAGGGGGGGAAAAAATGAAGAGGAGAAAGATTAGTCAGGGCTGTTTGGTGTGTGTTATGCAGCTGACACTGGAGAAATGGGTAACGCCTTATTTGCTGCGGGGTGGAATATTGCTTTTGCTGACAATTTTAACAGTTCGGAGTTATGCACATCTAAGTAACGCCTTAAACATTGGATGAAAGCTGAAAAAAAAGCAATTGCCACCGTCATCTGCAAAATGGCTTTTGTGATGTATAGGCAGCTCTTTCTTAACCACTGTCTCTGACTTACGCTACTACACGTGGAGCAACGCAGCCTCGTTTCAATCGCAGCGTGAACTTCCAATGCCCGCGTGGTTCTATCCCGTAAGAGCTATACGTTTTCCCTGATCGTCTGAAAGTTTCTATCGAGAGTGGACGCGTAATGCAGTTTTTATACTTCTGTTGTTGTCTTGTGAAGAAGAAAAAAAACCAGTGGCTCTCTGCATGTTAGCGTGTCATCTCAAGCCCTCTTGGCAATTGCGAAAGGGTGAAGTACAAAAGAGAGAAGATCAAAGTGAATTCAAACCGTCCATTTGACGTGCACTTTCTCTCCGAATGTGCATGTAAAGTGTTTTTTCACTTTTCTTCGAAAAGAAAGGACATGTTCAGAGTACAACACGTTGCCAGGTCATTGAAGTAACCCATTTCTTGTCGAGAAGATGCAGAGAAATGATCTGCGTCGTCATCTAAGGGTTTGATGACATAAGCACTTTTATTATTTTTAATGAAATGAATGACTTTATGAATTTATCCTTAACTTTCTGTGCACTACGGTTTTCTCTTTTCCGGGAAAGATGTCACAACCAATGTAAAACCATTAGTGCTTAATGCGTCATCCAGCAGTGAAACAGAGCAACAACAACACAAAATGCCACAGCTTAATTAACCAAGAACTGCTTGGCCCCCTGAGCTGTGAGTCCTCGTATTCAGTGCACACACAACCAGAACAGCAATGACCTTTACCTATTTCGGCAAAATGTTAGCCATCACTCATGGTGCCAGTCGCAAATGTTTCTTGATGGAGTCCCTGGTGGTCGTAGAGGTCTCTGTTGCCACGTCACTCCATGCGATTTGTCAAATATCCTTTATGTGATGTTATGTTTCCCTTATTGGAATATATTTAAAACATCATTCCTTACCTTCTCATTAAGAAACTTTTTGTGACTATAACGGTCTCATTGTGTTGGTGGAGGGGGAGCTTTTATTGCAGATTATGGGTTTAATGGAGCACAAAGTCGCCCAAAGCAGGTTTTATATTGTATTATGTCTCTACTGTATATGATGTTGACTCCTCTGCCCCCACAGTGTATACTCAGTACTGTGTAGTTGTATTCACTAAAATGTACTGGGCCGGTGGGTGTTCTTCACTTGGCGTTGTCTTTAAAGTTTAGTTGGGGCTTAATTACTCAACATTTTGGCCAATGGCCCAGAATCTCTGGCAGGTAAAGATTTTGAAAAGTATTGAACGCGGAATCTGTCCTGCCTGCAATCCAGGGATGCCATTTCATTATTAAAATGTTTAACCAGAGATTGTTTATGACCACAGATATCCACACCGTTTGGCAAGCGTTGATGTCTTCTGTTCCCCGACTGATTGCCTTGTACAGTGAGCAGAGCCAGAAGAGCCCTGAAGAGTCTTGACATTCAGTAGTTTCTGTAATCAGTGAAATATGTCTTATTAACTGATATCATTCATTTGTTTAATGGCTTCTTTTAATGATCAGGGCTTTGCTTTGTGCCTCCGATAGCCAGACTCAGCAAAGCAAGGTTCCAGAGCACACCGGGATAGTCGCTATTTTATTAACAGATAACAATAAAAACAAAGAGGAGCAAACTTTGAATTTCACATGATGCTTTATGCTTGATAAAGTGCTGCAGGGATAAGATATGACATATTCTACCATGAATATATAGCACTAGTTCCCTCAACATAAAGCCAAGATTTATCGCTTATAATTTGGATCCTTGCAGGAAATAAGCTGTGACGCAAACACACCTAAATAATTACACTTTTTGTTCAGCAAGATTAACTTCACAAATGAACACCACTTTTATGACTTTTAAAGCGTAAATGCAAATGCTTGAATTAAAGAGTTCCCATGACTTCACCTCAACACCACTAAGTTAAAGATACATTCCCCAAAAATGTTATGCATTTGTATTGCATATTACAGTTCTACAAGATAAGTATGCAGTTAATGTCAGAGTACAACAGAGGATAGGTCAATCCTGAATTTCATAATTTCCTAAATCTAGCATGAATATCATAAACTCTCTGTCTCTTTGATATAATTGATCATTAACAATTTACAGCTTTGCTGAGATGATTTGATGCATCCTCCCACTCGACTGTAAAAACGACTGATTCAGTTGTTCTTAAATTGAGACCTCAGTAAGTTTATCTTCTTTTTGCCCTCTAATTTCCACTAGATTTTTTGGTCAGCTTTTAACATTGTTAAATGCCGCGTTGAGGACCGCGGAGGCCGAACCAGTTTTTTTGGCGATGGTCTTCATTGTCGCTGCTTTGGAGAGCAGACAGCAGGGGGAGGACCTAAATGCAGAGAAAGGATGAGGAGACGGGAGGAACAACGCAATGATTTATTGGAAGGGGCTTACAGGCTTAGAGTCCAAACAACAGGCAAGAAATAGCAGGAAAGGTCACGGGCAAACAGGTAACAGAACAACAAACAAAAGATGAAGACAAACCCCACAAAGAGACAATGAACTGGGCCGGGTCGGAGACGGAGGAGGTGAGAACAGGCCAGCTGCAGTGCTAATGGGGGAAGAGGTGAAAGTAGGCCGGTGTGGTCCGGTACTCTACACGACTAAAAGATCGAGTCACATTTAAAAAAGAAAACACGTCTGTAAATGTACCTTCAGTCACATTTTTGACTTGCACCTATTGACATTGAGAGAAAGGGAATTTGTGCTATGCTATGTAGTTTTATAAAAATCGAGAAAAGTAGTAATAGCAATAGTTTGACTGGGAAAATGTATGTGAATGCTCCCTCAACTCGTAACAGCAACTCAAAAAGCAATGATGGTGTTGTTTGAGCAATGAGATACAACACTTCTTTACATTTCAACCTCAAGCTCAAGAATACAGCGAAGTCGGATGAACGACTTCCCAATTCGGGGTACACGACCATCCGAGGAGCACTTGAACGCATCATTGTCTTTTCTCTCCGAGTAAGATTCTAGTTTTTCTTATGAATTGCTTCTAAATTGTTTCAGGAGTGGCATATTCATGCCAAACACAGACCTGCAATTTGTGCGCCTTGCCAATTTTCCATAACTGCAGTTTGCCGACTGCTGGTAAAAGTCGACTTTGGGTGCAGCCGACTGTCTGATATTGAGTGCTGCTGGTTTTTGACAGGTAATGGTTTCTTGCAAAAATCTCTATAGTAAAATGACAGACAAAATTATTCTGTATCTCTGTGACAGCACATCTTTGCTTACTCAAAACTGCTGACAGTGAGTTTTTTCCGATTTAATTTCGTAGCACTTACACCATGATGGAAGAAACGACAATCATAGCTAAATGTCAACTTATTTATCTTGTTCAAACATTAGCTAAGTAATTCATGTCATCTGAGGAAAATAAAAGGCCATTTTTAATTTTGTTTAGGAAAGTTAAATTTAATTTGCATATTGTGTGAAACACAGAGCCCACGAGGAAATGTGTGTCTGCTGGATCCGCGTCCGTCTCTACTTACTTAAAATTATGATCCATGGCCAAACATGTCTATCTTTTTTATTTTTGCTGCAATTGGACGCTTTTGAATGGGGTGGCCGAGCATTCCGATACGTTGGTATTTAATTATTTGTATTTAAAAAGCACTAATTGAAACATAAAAAAGAGACATGAAGTCATTAGGATCAAATTGATTTGCAAAATCATGAAAGATTGCAGCGATAGAATTAAGCACTCGTGAAATTTGACAAAATAAAGTACACCTCTGGGGTTTGTGGGAACAGCAGTTGCGAGGGTGAGGGTAATACATATGCTTGTGTCAAGTGTTTTTTATTTCTTCCCACACTATGCGTTGAAAACATGTAATGTGTGCGTGTTAAGGGATGCATGAAGCTGGTAGTGGGAGGAGAACTTTACTTTTTCTTTTAAGAATTCGTCAGGATTTCCAAAGTTCTATCTTATCTCATCTGATGGTAAAACACAGAAAGGCAGTAAGTGAATGTAATGAGAGGGTAACACAATAAAAACAAGCAAGGTATTACCGGGAAACAAGAATGAAAGACAGAAAAACAAGGGAAAAAACACCACCTTAAAAAGCAGGGCAGACTATGTCATTGTTATGGCTATGATAACAATTTCTTGAAATTGATTGGGCTATGCGTATTAATAATTCATAATTAAGAAGGCTAAAGAAAAGGCTATGCTGGTGCAACGATAATACTGCAAACCTATCCAGCCACTGACTGACTTAATATACTTGAAATATCTTTCTTTTGTTTTATTCACAGGTAAAATATAATGTACTTCAGCAGCAGTAACATAAAACTTTATAGTCGAATTTTACGATGTCCAACCTCCAGAAGAACTCCTCACACATCCCGAGGGATGTTGGGGACATGGAACCCGAGTGGACCATGTTCAAAGGCTCTATTGTGGGCACGGCCCGCTAGGAGCTGTGGTCGGAAACACCCATATCCGCTAAGGCTGTCAAAAAGCTCCTTGGTAGCAAGGCGCCAAGGGTGGATGAGATCCGCCCTGAGATGCTGAAGGCGCTGCGCATTGTTGAGCTGTCTCTTTTCAATGTCGCATGGGGGTCGGGAACAGTGCCCATGGACTTGCAGAGCGTGGGGGTGGTTCCCATTTCCAAAAAGGGGTACCAGAGAGCAGGCACGTGCACAGATAGAGCCCTAGTGGTGCTCAAGCACCAGCCCTTTTGCCCTGGATGAGAAAAGTGCCCTTTTTGCTGGAGCCCACTTTTTTTCTTCATTAATAAGTATTTAAGAATAAAAAATAGTCTGTCATCAAGTCCTCCCAAATGTGTTTGGATATCTGTCGGGGCATTTATTGGAGTTCTTGTGAGAATTTCGCCCCGACATGCTCCGCGGCGCTCACGAGCCCCAGCCGCGACCCCGCCGCGCCCCTCCCTCATCCTCCTCCTCCACTTCCTCCTCCGCGCAGGTCTCTTCGCGCCACCAAACGGGTGCACCTCCTTCTCCTCTGACCCGCAGCATCAGACACACAGGTCATGAGTCATGACGGTGTTTGTCCCCTGACGTTGTTTGGTGATAAATTAACCACAACTGAAAATATTACATCACAACTGGTCCGACGTTTCCTAAAAAAAATAAACAAACACAAATTCCCGAAATCCGTTTCAAAGCCTAGTCCAGCTGTTTACTGACGTCATGTTTGAGAGAGAGAGAGAGAGAGAGAGAGAGAGAGATCTGTTTTATAAATGCCATTTAGACAATTTCGATAGTATGTTGAATTTATTAATTCATTTTATAAATGTCACAATAATTCACAGCTAGAACAGAGCAGCTAAACTATGCTAACAATAGCTCTCGGTGTCATGCTATCCATGTGCCACATTGTTTTCTGTGGTATGTTTCTCTTTGTTTTGTCTGTTCCAGTTTTACAAAGATCAATCTTGTATGAGTAATTGCAGAGGGTGAAAAGAGTAAACGCAAGAAAAAACAACGCTTGTAATAGCTTCTTACTAACCAAGAGTGATGTCATGCTGGGAAATATCAGATTGAGGCCTTATAACGTTTTTACAGAAGTTCGATATTTCCCGGCATGACCGAACGGTCGAGGTTAGTACGTTGTTTATTATATGGCATTTTTGGCTCCTATTATTTTGTAAATGAAAATAAATTGTAATTGTTAATAGAAAACATGTCATTTTGTTCAACTCTCATGTCTTCTCACGACACAATGTGTTTCAAGTGTTGCTAGCAACCAACTCCTTAACTTGGAAAAATCATTTTGGCGATGGGTGCCCTTTTTTTTGGTTTGAGCACCTGCCCCCCAAAATGTCTGTGCACGTGCCTGCCAGAGAGTATGCTTGAACTGTCGTGGTATGACACTACTCAGCCTCCCGGGGAAAGCTTATGCCAGGGTGCTGGAAAGGAGGCTGTGACCGTTTGTCAAACCTCAGATTCAAGACGACCAGTGCGGATTCCGTCCCGGTCTTGGAACCGTGGACCAGCTCTTTACCCTCGCAAGACTACTGGAGGCGTCTTGGGTGTTTGCCAAACCAGTGTACATGTGCTTTGTGGACTTGGAGAAGGCTTTCGACCGGGTCCCTCTGGGTTTTTTGTGGGTGCTGCAGCGGGAGTATGGGGTACTGGACTTGTTGTAACGGGCTATGCGGTCTCCGTACGGCTGCAGTAAGAGCCGTGTTCACATTCTCTGCATTTATTCAGACACGTTCTCAGTGGGTGTCGGCCTCCGCCAGGGCTGCCCTTTATCACAAGGTTGCGGAAAAAAGCGTCCAAAATTAGTTCACCGCAGTAGGATGGCCGGGATCAGGGTAAGGATCTCGGAAATTAGGAGGGAACTTGGAGTTGAGCCGCTTCCTTCGTGTCAAAAGGAATCAGGTGAGGTGGTTCGGGTATCTAATTCGGAGGCCTCCTGGACCATTGGAGGTTTTCCAGGCACGTTCAACTGGAAGGAGACCTCAGTCAAGACTCAGGACCAGTTGGATGGATTATATCTCCCAGCTGGCCTGGGAACGCCTCCCAGAATGAGCTGGAAAACGTTGTGGGTGAGAGGGAAGCCTGGGTCAGCCTGCTGGGTCTGCTGCCACCGCGACCCGATGTCGGACTAAGAGGATACGGATGAATGATATTGGCAGCCTTTTTCAATGTTTTTATTTTTTACACATTTTTCTTATCTGCAGCATAAACTGTCAATTTGGTTCAATTGTAAAATTCTGATAAAAGAAAAAAATTACAAAGCTAAATCTGTAAATATGAGTTGACAAATCCTCCAGGCGCAACAGTAATCTGTTGCACGTGTGTCTTTGGCGTATGATAACTGCACATACCGCAACCAATTTCACACATGCCACATGGGCCTTCCACGAGCACAACGTGTTCCATTTCCATTTCATTTCTTTCAGGGATTCATGTTATTGAAGCTGTCAAATATACACTGTTACCGGTTGTGGCAACACTTAAACCACCAGGAACATGGTTTTTGGAATTGCAACAAAAGCTCGCAGAGTGTGAGTGTTTATAGGGATTGGCAAAAATACAACTTTTGCACATTCCATACAGAAAACCCATTAGAAGAGGCACTATATGGAAATGATCTGATGAAGGTTGCAAACGCATTAAATGAAATTGATTGAAAGTAGGACTATGATCGCTTGTTAATACACAATAACTGATTGTGATTTGATGTGTATCTAAAAACAAATGCCTGAGCGTTTTTGCTCTGTTGATGCTGCTGTTGTTTTCCTTCAATGTGTTCGCATGGTTGTCTCTTCTTTTCTTGGGTTTGTAATTCAACAAATTATTCTCATAACAAAAGTAAAAATAATGCTGGTAACATGATTTAATCATTGATATCAATCTAACAATAAAACCCCCCTTTTTTCCTGAAGGTGTTGAAGCAATACGCAAAACATTTCTTAATATTTGACTGACAAAAAGGTTATCAAGACATGCATTTTATTTTATTTTTTCTAGTGTGCTATACTTTGTTTTCTTTCTGTACTTTTGAGTGGTGGTATTACATCATCACTCCACCGATCTCACTCTCTGCTCAGCAATGCACATACAACCTGACACACAGCAGAGAGGACTGCATCATCTCATGCACGTTGTTTTTTTCAACAGCGTCTTCCCTTTCACAGGCAGACTAATGCAAAACAAAACTATTGAAATATGTGTAATAATAACCCAACATTACCTCACTACACTTATCTTGTGCAATATCTTACATATGATTACTTTCTGCAATAAAACTATCCAAAACTCTCCATACTAGCACCTTTCTTGTTCTTGTACATATCACCAACTTCTGTATAGTGTTTTTGGCGGGCGGCAAGTCGTCTGAGGAACCTATTGAAATTGTTAGGGGTATTTATTAGGGTCCGGCGACAGGCGAAGTCTGACCGAGAGGAACCTATTGAAATTGTTAGGGTATTATTATTCAATTAGGGGGTCGAGCGACAGGCGAAGTCTGACCGAGAGGAACCTATTGTATTGTTAGGGGAATTATTCTTCTGATTTTAATTCATACCAAACCTATTGGAGATAATGATTATGGAAGCTATATCATCTAAGATCTATCATCTTTTTCAAATATATCATTGTAACAGACTTTCAGGATATGTGCAGAATGGTCAGTTTTATAGAATCTCAAGACTTGAATAATGAACACTGTGAAAAAACATTTCTTCCAGGAACACCTATTGATCACCATTTATTTTTGCTGGTCTGATACGATCCGTATTTGCTCTTACGTCATTTTCAAACTAAAGGCGCCTCCACATTTGGCCCGCCCGCTGAACAATACCAGATAGGCATTATGATTTTTTTCAGTCTGCACGCAAATCCTAGACTAGCCCGTTATTGTTTATTTTTTACTTCATGTAGGGACGCCCTCTCGCTGGTCTGATCACGGATCAGTATTGCCTCTTACGTCATTTTCCAAAAAAAAAGGCCGCTCCACATTTGGCCGGCCCTCTGAACAATACTTTTCAGTCTGCCAAATCCTAGAGTCTAGCGTATTTAGAATGGAATAAGAACTCTTCTCTCTCCCTCTCTCTCTCTTTTCTCTCTCTCTTCTCTCTCTCCCTCTCTCTTTTATCTCTCTTCTCTCTCTCTCTCCTCTCTCTCTCTCTCTCTCCTCTCTCTACTAAACAATAATAACAGCAACAGCTGGGCTTTTTTTTTAACTTTTTTGATTTTTTTTTTTTGTTTTTTGATTATATGAATGATGCATGTGTTCGTGTTAAAGCGCCACCTAGTGGCGAAACTGGTTTGTTCGAATCTGCCCCCCCTTGTCTTGTCTTCGTACAAGCGGCGGCCCGAGTCCGAGACCGACGCGCGCCCGCGTCCTGGCCCTGGCGGCGGGCGGCGCGCTCCCCCGACGCGGCCCGGTGTGGAGAGACGCTCGACGCTGCTTGCAGCTTTAATTTTATATTTTGTATTTTTTCTTTCTTATTCTAGTGTTATTTCTAAACGGTTGATTTGAAAAGCCTCGCACTAGATGTCCAATGGGTCTAGACTGTTGGTCTCGGCACAAATGGCAAATACAACCTTGAATCTTGAGTTTACAATCTGTGCAGTCGTACAGAATGCTCCAGTCAATGACAATAAGACGAAAGGCGCAGTCCAAACACTAATTAATGTTTCTATTGGTCTTCTTCACACGTATTACATCTCAAATTTAGATTTCTTTGCTCTGTTAACACCGTTGATAACACCTGGAGATCAAGGAGACAACAGACGAAGTGCGGACAAGGTGCTGACATACGCAGGTATACGTTCTTTCAGACCAACACACAAACACTTGGGTCTCATTTGTGCATGCAGGTCTTTTCATGAGATATCGTCAGCTCTAGAATAAACTATACATCGTGATGGTACGCAATTGTAAAGGAATTACACTTTTGCATTAAATGAATTCTGGGTAATATTATTAAAAAGCTAAAAGGTTTTATCCAGGTAATTTAAACCACCAGAGACGACACGTGAGTAATAATCCCTTGTAACACAGAAAAACTGTCAACCAATTTTTAAACAACTACGGAGATGAAATGACACTCGAATAATTTTATTAAAACCGTAATTCCGAGCATTTGGGACAAACTGCTCATGTTACTTCAGAGATGGCGGGAAATCACTGCAATCCTCATTCAGCTACATCCAAAGAATATATTTATGTAGGAAGCAGGGGCAAGCACCCAGGATCGCTCGATGGTGTTTTGAGCCCTCACCGGCACCTTCCAGGCTCAAAACACCATCGAGCCCCAGGATCTGCTTCAGATACAGCCAGGTCCAATGGACCCTATGAGACGTGAAGTCCAGATAATCAATTACCAATAGGGTTGAAAACGGATGAATTTCGATGCTAAAGCAGCTGAGAAAGGAAGGATTTAAGCACCTTTTCTTAGCGTTGAGAGAATTTGAACAGCTCTTATCATGGTGGCAACTTCCTAATTAAAAAATGACTTTTTGACTGGACCAAAACAGGAAACCAAAAGACCCAATGCAGAGATGTATGGTGAGGAAATGTGCCCACCAAAGACCTGCACTCATGGTCCATGGTGTATCACATGCTGCTAATTACTCTGCAATCATGTAAAACACGGTAACCACGGAGCAGTCACTTAATTTCTTTCAGGGATTCGTGTTATTAAAAGTGTCATCCACGCGCGCACCGGCTGCAGCAAAACTTTAACTACTTGAAAGATGGTTTTGGAATTGCTTAAAAATATATATATTTTTCGTTTTGCGCTTTTGGAGTGCATACAATGGCTGGCTGTCAAAACACACCACTTACTACCACATCACGGAGACTGAACTTGTGCACATGGAATGACAAGCTCATTTTCATACGGAACATCAGTAGAAGAGTGCAAGGAAATGATGTGTTAAAGGTTTTGCATATGTCATAACTCCATCATGGACCCCCCCCCCCCCCCCCCCCAACTTCCTCTCATCAGGTTGAAGCTGCTACTGTATTTCATATTTCTGCGAGCAAGTTTGAAACTCTTGTTGAACTCTGTAGTTAAATATTATTGCAAATAGGTGGCATACTTTACCTGAACTTACAATACAGCTCAAAAATAAGGTGCTAAGCTAAACTCAACTAATCTCTGATAAAGCATTGCGTTAGTTATTCAAACATTGTTTATCAAAAGCACAATATGGAAATAAATAAACGGATTGCTAGCAAGCTCAAACCAATCAATACATTTTTTTTTACTTTGGTAGGAAAACAAAATGGAGAGCCCTAACAATCCCTCATCGCACAGGTAAACTGTGAACAACAATGTAATGCCACACTTAAATGATCAATTAAACTGTTATCATGAGCAGCTAAATGGGAACATTAATACAATTTACTGAATTATAAGACATTTTGCAACACCATTCATGCTTTTAGCGAGTTATTTCACACCATTTTGTTTTCTTATTGATGTACGGACTGCAGTGTAAACACATCCGCATGAATAATCTATGCTCTCATCTAGTGATCTAGAACAACGGGGGAGAGACTCAGAAAGCTATAGTTCCAAAATATTAAAAAGCCAGAATAAATACTTCATGTAACTGGGCAGGAAACACTAAGACAGGACTTTCACCCGGGAGATCAGGGTTCATGTCCTGTGTGAAATTCCGTCTTACGTTAGTGATGTATGTGAAGTGTTTTCTGTTTCTGTACACATTTAAAGCCAAACCATGATGTTTTTCCTAACTCTATATAACTAGTTTTTGGTTGCCAAAAACGGTTATCGTACTTCTGTTAAAACACGTAGTTTTAACATGGCGTTAACCGGCACGCAAAAAGCCGTTTCCTAATGATAACCACGGGGCGTGAAATTAATCCTGAAACAGTTTAAAATGCGTATTCTGACAAGCAGATTGCCCTTAAAAAGTGGCACGCTATTTAAACCCCCTCCCTCGAGATCACAATGTTCCATCACATTGGATTTCATCTCAAATTTAATTTAATTTCCCCCATCTTTTTATCGTCAAAGAAAGCAATCTCATCAGTTTCTGTGTGTCGTACTTTGCAAACTCAGTCGCAGCGGGTTGACTTTGTGCAATCACGGTGACAAATGTTGTCGTTTGAAGATTTTGAAGTTGGTCATGAAGCTGTGTAATAAAAAGGGTGAAGTAAGCGCTGCGTGGCGAGCATTTCAATAAACACGCTTAAAGCGCCATTAGCGCCCTCATTACACAACACATAACGTGGTCAAGCCGCAGCTCCGTCTAGTTTAATTAGTATGATTGACCTCGTCGTGCCAGCGTCAGCTATGCATGTTTAGTGCAGCGAGTGATAACTTCAAGAAGCCACCGAGTGTACCACTCATTTAAACAAATACGCTCCCATATGAAATGTCAGCCTGCAGCTATTCAGAGCCGTCCTCACCATGGACGCACAACTCTCCTCCATGTTGTTGCGCTCCATCCATCAGAAAGCACAACGGTCTTCATTTATAGGGGCGGCAAGGAGGCGAGCCCAAGGTTAGTTCTCACAGTTTGAGGCATTCTGACCCTCATCAATGATTTGTGCCTGCAACACAGACCCCGCCCCCCTCGGCTTCTCACCCCCCTGCTTTGTTTGGAGGCCTCGGGCTGGCGTGCTCATCCGCACGTGCAAGTCCAACGCACAATCCCAACAACGCCGGGCTGGCAGCAGCTGGGTCTGGGACTCCAGCTACACTCCCAAGTGGCGCCGGGTTCACGCCGGAAGAAAAAAAGACATCTGCTAAGCTGTCTTTTCATCTCCTGCGAGGATTTCACTTGAAGTCGGGAGCCCAAAACCATTTTACTTCAGATAATCAATTACCGATAGGGTTAAAAACGTATGAATATTTTTGTAATATTTTATTTTCCAAATATTTATTTATTTTTACAATGCCAGAGTACATGCAAGCGCATACTACATTGAACATTAGAGAAAAAATACATAATATAGGAAAATATATATTTTTAAATACACTAGTTAATATACAAAAATTAAAAGTAAATTGATAATTCCCCCCCACCAACAGACCAATAAAAATAAAAAAACCAATTAAATTAAAAATTAAAAAGATTGCCGCATAGGATGATGAACGTATGAATCTTTAACAACACGTTCATCAAAGCGGTTGTTTCAAATAAAAGCATTTGCTAAGTCTCTTAAATTGGACGCCAAATATTGTAAATCATCGTACACGGAGACAGCGTATGATGAATGACTGTGTGCAGAGATAGTGGCCATGACCTTTACATATTGCATCATCAACGCATTAATAATGCATGCAGTAGCACTTTGCTCGCTACCATTACTATGTTTCATATTGTGTGAGTTGAAAAACAACAACAGTTCATTCCCCTACTTTTGCTTGCCCGCTTTGTCTGTCAACAAGACCTTAAGGGCCTGTTTAAAAATTAATGAGCAGTGCTTACACTGTAAATAACTGCCGGTAATGCACCGCGGGTTATTTGAAATGTAAAACCTGCTGTCACACTTTGATTATCTATGTATCTGCCCTGAGCGCGGATGCGAGCGCGGAAGCTGCTGTTCCATGCAACGTGGTCGCCAGCTGACTTATTAAGACTCGCTGTCATTCGTGAGAGCTGAACCGTTCCCCTGAGTTGAGAAGCAATGGGGTAACTGCAGCGGCGCTTTTGAGGGCACTTCATGTATAATGTGATGTAATTCTGAAGAGGTCATTATTTTATTTTTTTCCTCCAGCCTCCCGAGGGTTTACTCGAGCAACACTGCTGACAATACGTCGCGGGGCACATTGTTTCCAAGGAACATCCATTCCTTAATTTCGCTGGAAAAAAAGACATGACAACCATTCATTCATTCATCTTAAACTTCTTATACACGGGCACTTTTCTCAGCAAATGACAAGCTGAGGGAGGCGGACAAATCGCTTCAGGACCGTGCAATCAATCAGCGTGTCAGTCCTCGTTAGTTTTGTTCTGGATGCACCCTTAAACAAGCCCGACCTCGTGTCTTTGTAATTGTGTGTCTAGCTACTGATACCAGGCTCCTGCACCAGTGCGTAATTAATTTAGTTAAATTGTGCTGCTGTAACTTGGTTCCCGAGTCTCGTGGTCACCCTCATTCTATATCAAACTGGAGGTCTATTTTCTGCCCCATATCAATTTTTCATATGCAGCCATTTGTCCTCAGGGGACAAATGTCATCTCGGCACCATTCTCACCTGTCATCCCACTGTTGTTTTCCCAGACTCTGAACGACACGAGGGAAAAGAGTTGGTTGCACCTATTCCTGCTTAAAAAAACAACATGTCCTACTTTCTATCTGACACACAGTCCTGTTGCTTTGAACGATTGGGCTGCTTTGGATTCATATAAGAAGATATTTCCCCAACGGTGAGCTTGTCAGAGCACATCCACTCTGCATAAATATCACCTCAAAGCTTCTTCTTTTTTCTCCCTCCATTTCATTTCATCCAGTTGTTACATTGCACCAGCGGCCGCAATTGACCCCCCGACACAGAGCAACGTGAATGAGCTCCGATGGCACCTGATTATCAACCTGCTTGATGAGTCTGGGCTCTGCCTCTCTACCCATTACAAAAAGAAAAAAAACAAGTGAGGCTCGCTCCAGATGGTCATGCCCTTTCGAAGTCTCTCTCCTCCTCGTAATGGAGCGAGTTGGCTCCCACTCCCCAGACTGAGTTCTGGGATCAGTCCAGGCGGCTGCTGTTAATGAGCCTCGGTGTTCCCTCCTGTGTCATGGTCGGACTCGCCGTATACCTCGCTCCCGTTTCATCTGCCTGTGTTTCTGCACGGGGAATTAGGAAGCCGGTTGGCCCCCGTGAAACTAAAGTGTCTCTCCGACGCGCGCTACAGCAGCGGCTGACATGCTAACCTAATTGCGGAATATGTACATCCAGGCCTATTTTCAAAGTTTTCATTATTACATTACATTACATGTCATATCATTCATATCATTCATAACTCTTCTGAAGAGCAGTGGAAATTATGTTTTACATACAAAAATACAAAAACGTGGATGGTGTCAATAAAATATGATTATTGTTAACCAAATAGTAAGTTGATTGCCTCCAAGATAACAGATTTATTTCTACACTGCACAATGTGAAGCTGTTCCTCTTGATTTGAATTATTTCTACAAGAAAGTTACTTGAAGTGTAGTTCAAATGATCAGACGTAATTTAGACTGTAAGGGTTAAATGAACATTTCAGAAATGAGGCTTAGTTGGCACACTCATTCTACAACACTTTTTAAAAGCCACTACTAAAATGGTTAGAATGTTAATGTCATAATCGTCAATTAAGTTCTTATGAAGTATTATACCATATTAAGTTTGCAATTATGTGTCTTTTGAACAGTGAAACAATCCTGGGTACAGTTAGGAATACTGGGGCTTTGGGTATTGGCCAATAGAGAGTGCCGATGTGATAGCAGTTTAATGAATAAGTTATATGCCTCATTGTGTGAAAGTGACTGTAATTATTATTTTATACATAAGGAAACATCAGACTTCACTTCAACATTGCTTTCCTTATATTGTCAAACAAAATGGAACAAATACATTCATATATATTATATATATATATATGAAAGTACTGTAAGTTTATTTATTCAAACAATAGTATCCGATACCAGATTGGCATATTGTCAGCATCAGCATCGGTCCGATTTCCCATATCGGTATCGTCATGGGGAGCAATGGCCCCTTCCACACTTCCTATCACCCTACAACACCCATATTTGAAGTCGACCTTCACTTGACCTCTACTGCACATGTACCGTTTCATAGACACATCAGTGCTAGAAGGACACGTTTTTAAGTTGCTTGGCCACATCGCATTTAAATTGATGGGTTGCATTGGATATAGCATGGGGACACTTTTCACTTGAGAGAACTACTAAATCTCACAATGCATGGCAGCAAGGTCTGCAGGGTTACCCGTCATCACCTTCCTAATTACTGATCATTCCGGGGTACTGGGTTTGCTGTCCCCCTAGGGCTAGGCTGGTGATGTACGGCCCACTGGGTGGGCACCAAGTGGCCTTCATTCTGGTGTGTGTAAGGATTACTGTCTTTTTCCATGCACATCTGATGTTGGGGTCATGGTTGTAGTGTCGTAGCATTAGGCTAATTAACTGCCTTGTGAACATAAGCTGGGACTAATTTGCTCGTCGACAGTTTTACTGGAAGTAAAACATGGATGTTTGGTTGTATGTTGACGGTCAGTAATTGCCCCTATTGAGAAGTGAAGATAGCCTATGATTGATGTACAAGTGTTCTTTTTCCTTTATGGAAATGTCCTTTGTAGCTGTCTCTACTAGCTAACATTATTATAATTTTAATCATTGCAAAGAGAATGTACATAGAAATAAATATATTATGCACTTAAAGTTATTGCCCAGGACACCTTTTGGATACAAACCAAAAGGACAATTGATACTGCTGGCAAGAAACAGCCTCCTTGGTAAAATTTAGAATCCATAAAAAGAAAATCAGCATAACTATTATTGCACATTTAAAATCAATCACATGCTGTCAAATCAAGGTTACATATATTTGCTTCCCCCAGTTGTTAGTAATTGTTTCCCTCCAGGCGGATCGTCTCAGAGCCTCATCAGCTGTTATGTTTAATTTAGATGCAGGAGAGATGAGTCTGATGGTGCGTTGCTAAGCTTCAGAGGGAACAGTGTCTCTCCTGCCCAGAGAAGCATGACACATACTCTGGGGGTGGCATGTCAGACGAGATGGCACAGACACAAGGCAAATGGTTAGCTTTTCATGAAAGCAGCTGCACTGCCCATCACCTCTCAATGTGGAACAGCACAGTGTGCACACTCCCAAAGGTGAGGAGTGCATATTGTGTCCCACTGGACACGGTTTCCACCGGCTTGGTTCTCATAAAACCAGACGTGAATAGAGATCCACATGTGGCGTATAATGTATGTAGCACTAGACAATAAGAATACAAGCAAATGTATTTCCACTCAATACACAGAGTTACTCCTCGACAGTATCTACTAGAATTAAGTCTTGAGCTTTTTCTATACAATATGGATGACCGTATATTGAAAACATAGGCTATTCCTCCCTCTGGCCAGACTAAAGGTGAATTATTTATGCTTGCACTATTTCCTATAATCCATAATTTTTTTATAGGAATTCACTGATCCTGAGTTTTGGTTATAAGTAGATTACCGATCCAATATCAGTCTTTAATTAATGAGCTTTATGCCTCTGTGGGGAAGTGATTTGGATTATTGTTATGTGAAGAAATATCAGGCTTGATTTAAAAAATATTTTCCTCCAAACATGTAATATAAGTGCACAGATATAAATGTATTGAATTGTTTTTGTATTTAAATAATGGTATTAGATACCAGATCGGCCTATAGTCATTGATACGGGATCCAGCTATTTGTTTTAGTATCGGACAGATGTCAGTATTAGCAGGGGTTTTCTCTCCAATTATGTTTAGAATAGAGTTCAACATAGGCCTGGCTCAGGCCAGAAGACCTTTAGGCAAATTTATCCCCAATTCATCCGGTCAGAAACCTTATTCAGTACCGATGTTCAGCCCAGATTAAACCTCCCAAACTGTTTACTGACTCATCAAGGTTATCCCCATGAACAAACATCTTTGATATTTAGTAGTTAAAATATGGATGCTAAAGTCGCTACCTTTCAAGTGTGAGCATAATAGCCAATGGGAGAGGAAAGCCAGAGCCATGGTAAACATTCCAGCCCCTGAAGCTATTGTTAGCTATTATAGCGCCGTTAAAAGACGTTACGGTTAAAATCTTAGAAGATTGCTGTTGACCCCGTCTATCTATAAATGGTCAATGTTTCGCCTTCTGCTTTTGTATTTTCTTTAAGTTGTAGTGCCACGTCCGTTCTACTTGTGATCCGATATACTCGTCGTCCGAAATACCGTTTTGAGAGTCCGTTATGTTCGGCCTTCTTGTGTGACGAGTTGTGTGCATCTTTGAGATCGGAGATTACGACACCTGCAAAGATTGCTACCCAATTTAAAAATGGGATAGGATTTTAAAACTCCTGTTCCTACAGTTAGTCCCCCGGTCTTGTCTGTGGCCAAAGAAAAGTTCGCCAAAAGCCCATGTTTGCTCCCTTCCTTCACACATGGAGAGTCTTCTCCCCGAAGAGACAATTAGAGGAAGGAACCTGTCTTGCCTCAGCAAGCAAATAAAATGTCAGATGTAATAAGAAAGAAATGTGACTTAAGGCAATCGAGGAAGCCACCACAGACACATTACAGAGAGGTTTTCTGATTAAAGCTGCAACAGCTATAATAATATGAAAAATGGTGGTGGGGTTTTATACAATCACAGTCATAATGTTCCTTTACAGTTGCACAGCTGTTTACAGGAGAAGCATTCATGTGACCATATATATAACTTTAGAGGGTTGTGGGTAGGATAGTGGTGGTGGGGTAAGGAATGGGAACAGCTTGAAGTTAAAGTCTGAGAAGATGCTGTCTCTGTAGGTTGTATCTGCCGGAAAAGAAAAGGCTCTCCTCTCGTCCCATGTGAAGCAATTTGTTGAGGCATCACATACATTACACAGCGGGGCTTAGGTGTCACTTATTACAGACAGGTCAGATCCCGATTGAAAGGTCTGGATATAAAAAGCATCTCTGATTTGTCCATTTCCTCTGAAATGTTGCTCACAGCGAGTGGGAGGACACTATGAATCTTTGCTAACAGCCACAGTGTGCAGCACACAGGGCTATGGATATGTCACACAAAAATCATTCCAGGATTTGCAAAATCTGGAAAGGTCACAGAAAGAAACCTACTCTATCTAACACTAGGAAGATGCTTTTACTGCAACCTAATGTTGTCCAAGAAACTTCGAGGGGAAATATAAAAAACGTATTTCAATACTTAATGATCAATTACTCATTACCCTGTAACACATTGTATTATTCATATTAATATTACATAACAGCAACAAGTAAATTGTCATATTTTTTACTTATTTTCATCACATACTTGTTAAAAGATGTCCAACAGATATTCTCACATATTGCATCTCCTGTATTCTCCATACAAGAATATAAAACAAAATATTGGGGTTTAACAATTATTCTACTGATTGGTTTTAATGACACACCATCAACACCATGTTTAGTCATTTCCCAGCCGTTCTCATTGCCAACTCGTCACATACGAACCAGGTCTAAAGATAAGGTTTGCATACGACAAAACATGTATATTTTAATATTTAGCACCAGATTATGTTCATGCCTGATATATAATATATATTCTTATCAATCATCTTATTCTCTTTCACATTTTTCAATATGTTTCTGATTTTCATGCTTTATGGGAAGAACTGTGAATAGCTTTTATGTATGAAATATGCTGAATGAATATACTTGCCTTCCCCAACATGTATTTCTTTTAATAGATAAAGAAAAATCATAAAAAATACTTGCTTGACAGTTACCAATGATAAGTATCCTGTGCATTTTTTTTATGTGCAATGAATGAGAAAATCTCTCCCAGTTGATAATAAACAATCCCAACGTACAACAGATGTTCAGGGAGGGACACAAAGCAGCAGGACTCTCATATTGCATCGGATATTAAAATACCATACATTCTAATTATGAATGTGCAGTGCAGTACACAGTTAGGGTAATAGGTGATAAGCACTTTTAGATATTCGGTTTTCAACACAGGGCAATGAAATAAAGGACATATTGCATTATGTGTCCGTGTAATAGTGAGAAAATAAAAGGATGCACGCTTGGGCTGTGCTATCCACCACTTTAATGTTGGAGCCAAAAGTCTTTGCCCTTCATGTTTTCAATTTAACCCTCGTTGAATGAATGTCATTATGCAAATGACAATGGGATCGTCAAAATGCAGCCGTCTCATTTTCTCCTCACAGTCAATCGGTGAGATTTGGTTGAAATTCCGCAATAAACAGTCCTCTGCCTCATAACAGCAGCCGATTCCACGCTCAGCGGTCTTTGTTTGGAATGTAAAGGCTCTCTGACGCGTCTTACAGGACGATCATTCTCAAAGGGTGTTGGTGGCATTACAAAGGTGACGCTGGAGCATCCGGAGTGTTGAGTGTTTTTGCTCTTCGAAACTAGTCAACAACAGTTCAATCAGGAGAGACGGGTATTTAGAGTTTAACACTAATTTATTACAAGAGCATATTGCAATAGTGCAACGTTTTTTTGGGCGATTGGACTCCATCCTGAAGTAGGATAACCCAGGGGTAGAGATGCTGATATCTGCGCAGGCAGAATCCCCCCATGGAGTCCAGACACTGGTGGTGGTGTCGAAGAAGCATCGCCGTAATGCCGATTGGAGGAGCCTGAGGTGGAGGAGGGTCGTAATGACCAGAGCTGAAACGACAACTGACAGAAGCAGAGGAGAACACATTTTAAAGTGTTACCAACGACGCTGTGATAGGCTTACCCAACTGGGCTGCCTCTAAATGGTTGGTTCATTCATCGTGCTCGCCCCCAATCAGCTAATGGAGTAATCGTTGAAAGACTGAGAAACTTCTTGTGAATGAACCAGCCTGTAACGAATGTCTTCCCGTCCGAACTTTCGTTGAGCTACATTTTACGGCGGAGCCAAAAAAAAATCCTTAAAACTCTCTTTGCTTCATTTCAAGCAAATGACAACCATGAGGTGTCTAAAAATGAGTTGGTCCTCCACCGTGGCAATCATGGTGCAATGAGGGTATACTTTGGAGTAAACTTCTATGCAGATGATGTTCCTTGGAAACGTTAGTCCACTCATCGGACACTGTTGACCAAAAGGACAAACACATCTTGATTCAGCGTTGACCAGAAAGACAAACATATCTTGATTCAGCGTTGATTAACCAACGAGATCTTTCCCGAAATGTAAGTGCCTTGTGTTGTCGAAGCAAATTAGTAAAAACCGCTAAAGGAATAGCAGCCGGATCGCTGAGCACAACGACTGGAAACAGGCAGAAACAGCTAGTGCAAAGGAGTGCTCTAGTTCACAAATGAACATGTTGAGTCTTGTTTATTTCATCCAGACAATAGTTCTGTATAACAATACACCTGGAAGACGAGCCTATCTTTTTACAACATCCTGTTTGTCTTTATTTTTTCACGATCAAATATCTCACAATAAATCAACGTCTCAGCTCAGATTTGCACCAAAGATAATCTTTATTTTTCTCTGAACCTTGTCCTACATACGATAAGAAAGACAACTGAACCTGCTTCAATGGAAACAATAGCTGATGGGCAGTGATGGAAAAAAAGAGATTAATATCAAATTCATTTTTGAATCTGAAAGTTTGTAGTATTATACATATGTTGTATGTCTTATTTCTTATATGCACTACAATTGTAGTATATCTCTTCTGATATCGTTTTTTAAAATAGTTTGTCATTTGCCGTGTAATTCATACATCCTACTTATATTATTAATTGATTTCATGGCAGTATAATTAGACTCCAGACTCTTGATTGCGTACATCTACTCCAAGTCGAACTGAATTCTCTGTTCTCAGTTCACAATCAGTTATGTCTGGTTCGGTTCAGTGAACACACCTTTTTACTGAACATGATCTCATGATTCGGAACACTGAAAATAATGACTTGGCCCATCACTATTTCTCACCAGAATGATTCAACCCATCTACTGTTGCTCTGCAACACTTACCCAGGTTGTTCACTAAAAGGAAGTTAATAACAGAACACTTGATCTCCCACCGGATTAGCCAGTAATTACATGAAATGAATACTTTAATTATGGAGACGCTTCTGATAACTGCATATTTGCCCTTGGTGTAGTTTGTATCCCTGAATCTCGAGCACGTTCTCCACAGATCATGAAACTGAAATCTACCCTCGTAGCTTCCTTTCTATTCTGGGGGCGGGGGTTGGTATTTCACAAGGGAGTTGACTCTATTGATAATGATGTGCCTAGTGCAGGAGTACCTTCCTTTGGGATTTGTCCTTACATGAATGGCCTCTGGAGTTATCATCTGTAAAGATAATGACTTTTTTCTCTCTCTGTGCTGCGTTACCAGCCAAGGTCCTCAGAATGAGACCAGAAACCAAAATGCCTACTCTGTATTGTCTGGACAAGGAGAAAAAGACCCCTGCAAAAATGTGTTATCATATCTCAAGATTTTATCAGTATTTCCATGCGGGAAGTGTATAATAGAATTGGACCAGAGCATGGCGAAGTGCAGCTTTTTAAGAAAGCTGCTTTATTTTCATTGAGAAAATATATTCTGGGTTAACCTTTATCCTGGACATGAAATTTACCAAACCAAGAACCGTTCCATATGTAACTCCAATCTCTTATAATCTCCCACACAAAAAGAGCATAATTGTATGAGTTCTTTATCGTTCACAACGCATGCTTTTTTATTTGAACACAGGGTTTCAAGGCGTCCTCTTCTCTTTTTGTTCTCGTGCAATTTTAATCACCTCGAGTACTTTTAACCCACTTAACTTTTATCTTTGCGAGTCTGTGTGTTGTTTAGTTTTTTTTATCAGAAATTGTTTTTCCTCGCCAAGAACTCAATAAAAAATTCGGTGTAGTTCAAAGTCATTACCTCGAGTTAAACAAAGGAGATAAGCAAATGAGTCACGCTTCAACAGAGGATCGGGGTGTGAAAGTGGTGACGCCAGTGGAAGAGGTGAGGCACCCTGATTTGGGTTTGAGGTCCAGAGTGGAAGGACTTTGCAGACACAGATGTTTGATTTATTGGAATTAGGAAAGGATAGCGCTCCAATTTAGCTTTTTATTGCCACATGGGCGTTTCGGACAAGACGCCTCTTCTTCATTATTAGAAACATTATTAGAATTAATGAATCCTATTAAAACGCTGTCCCAGACTTTCCTTTTTTATCATCCACATTAAGGATCCAGAATGTTATGATTTACTTGAATGAATTGAGAGAATTTCAGGATTTTCATACAGCTCGTTTTCATCCTTCCATAAAAAAAACTTACTTTAAGAAAATGAAGTTTCACTTAACCACTGCTCCAGAAAGTGGTAATATTCTGCATTTCCATCAAAATTGAACAGTTGCCACTCAACTCGACATGAATATTGTAGGTGCAGTAAATGCAAAAATTACACAATAGTTACGATTGACATTCATAGGGATCTTTGTTCTTTATGAGCGATGTATCAGGATGTAGAGTAATTAATTGACAAATGAATTGTCACTGCCAGAGAGTTTTACATTGGATACATGCATGTGTCGTCTATATTTTCTTACCTTAAGAATTGTGATATCCCAGAATTGCTAGCTGATTTACAATTATGTGAATTAGCGTCCGTAATGACAATGAAATCGCTCTAATAACTATTTAGCTTGCTCGTTAATATTATTATTATGTTATGAGATGTATCCAATGACAGAGTGACAGTGTGGGAGGTGTCGCTCGCAGTTTTTAACCGACAGAGACTTATTAGCTGAAGTTCCTCTCTTTTCTAGAGAGATCTAGTGAACTTGAGCTCATTAGATAGATACCCTCAGGAGCTGGTTAAATTCATCTGTGGTAACAAACGCGACACCTAATGACTGGACGTGTAAATAAGCAAGTATTTGCTAACAAGGTCCTATAGATAGAACGTGAGATTGCCATGTTTTTTTTAATGAATATTCAGATTATTTAAACCCAGGTCTAGTTGTATAAATACTGTGCTTTTATGTACTGTAACAAAGTATCAAAAACTCTCAACCAACAGAGGAATGACAAAACCCGTATTCAGAAACTGCGCCTTTAAATGAGCCGTCAACTCTACCGTCAACAGCGAAAGTTTTCCTAAAATCTGGGAAGTTGACCCACACAGTGAGTCCCTGAATGCAGCAGGGCTATAAAGGCAGTTAAAAAAAACTAAAAGGGTAGATGTAGAAGTCTGGAAAATGCTGACCACTGCAGACTGGGCTATATTTCGTCCGGCGGTTCACAGCTAGCGCGTCGCTAACGTTGCTAACGACGGCGAATGTGCTGACAGAGTTTACTACGGAGAGACCAAGATTATGGGTGCTAAATTTCAGGCAAGACGACGTAATCAGCTGCAACCGGATACTTTATTAGACTGATTAAGCTCTCCAACCGGAGAATTTATTAGACTGATTAAGCTCTCCAACCGGAGAATTTATTGGACTGATTAAGCTCTCCAACCAGCGACTTTATTAGACTGATTAAGATCTCCAATCTGAGACGGCGACCTGCAAATTAGCTATTCTCACATCCTCTAAAACGGTGGTTCTACAAATGGAGCTACAAGAACCCCTGGGGGTTTGTGAAGGCACTCCAGGGGGTAAGTGAGATGTATTTAAAATTAACATCCATTCTAAAATCCTTTAAAAAGTAAGTTTAAGTACCAAACCTGATTTGTATATATTCTTTATTAAATCAGACACTGATGGCACAGTGCTGTGGATTACATCTTTTTTTCAATCAAAAATGATTTTCGCTGCAGGGGTACTTGGCTGAAAAAATATTTTCCATTTTTTTTTTAAAAGTTAAGAACCACTGCTCTAAGACTACTAACATGCACCGAAAGCATGTGCAGTTATGTCAATGAAGCAACGAGATGCTCAACAACACACACTCTTTATGCCGGTAGATATTAAATACAGCTGCTTTAAAGAGACATGCGCCAAAACAGACAGCATGAGAACAAGTATATATTGTTTAAACATTAAAGCAAGCTAAGATGTTTTAATAGAAACCCAACAATCAAGTATGAACGTGAGCATGATTTGTCATCTTAAAATAATCCTGCAATGGTGTTCAAATTATTATTATAATAACAATAATTATATTCGAATTATTCTACTTTCATCATTCATAGAAGAATGATTGTTCCAAACACTTATGCATGTTAGGGATAACAAAAATAAATAAAGATAAGGCTATATGTATGAGGTACACATTCACGTTTTAACTGATGCAAAATGATTTCATAATGCAACACATTGCTTCTATAAAGCACACCAAACGCCATGAGCATGCACTGTGCGGGGAGTCTCCGCTCGGATGCCATGGCGATGAGGAGGAAACAGTTGGACATAGTTTGATACAAAGGGGGCTGGCCAGAACCTCGCTGTGCTTTATTGGCGTGAACAAGAAAAAAATTCAGACAGACGCACTTTGGAGTTCAGAGCGGTCTTTCATCCCCACTGCAGGCTGTGCGGCTCGTCTCTCGGCTCTTCGTCCTCTCGCCTCTCGCCTCTCTCCTCTCTCATCTCTCCTTTCTCCTCTCTCCTCCTGTGTTACCGTCGCGTCTCCTCTGCTGGTGCAGGTAAGGCGTTCTTCAAAGTTATTTCTGCTGTGTGCAATAGTGTGCGATCTTTCTTCTGTTCGGCGCGGATCCTGCCTGCATGCGCGCGCGCACGGGTAATCCACTGCCTCGCCTGCCATGGCGTTAACCTTATTGGATGAGATGATCCCTTTCTGATGCGCTTTACACTTCCACGCGTTATCATCTTAAAGCATGTTTCATTTATCGTTTTAAATAAAGTTAAAGACTATAAGCAGCCAGCAGCGCATTCTTTGGCGGAGTGGCACACATCGTGGTTCTTTTGCGCATTCCGCCGGCTGCGACGCGCAGCCGTCTGCATGTGGTTGCCCGTGTTGTGGAGAGGGGTTTATCTTTATTGCAAAAATAAGTCAGTTTGTTTGACGAACATCAGGTGTGCGCATTTCCCCCTCGCCTCAATCCATTTAATTAATTAATTTGGTGGACGCGCGCGAGACACCTCACACAATGATCTGACCGACTGCACTCTGGCATCCTTCTCGTATATTATTATGAGATATGTTTTCTATATACACACTGATAACAAATTCAAATGGCGTAACTATCATATCCTAAATATGAATTAAAACGAGTGGGGAATTAAGATCTTGAAAGGAAATTATTCTTCAAGCTTATCTTGAAAAGCATCGCCCACCTAAAGTATGTATTAATGACTGTGTGTGTGTCCAGGATTTGCTTACATGTTGTGATGTTTATCTCACATTTCAAGTGCTTAGTCACTGCCTCGCCTCCTCCTGCAGATGTCTCGAGCCATTTGTGTACATTTTATGGGTTTTTTCTATGCAGAAACTGCTCATAAATGGATCATTAAAATAAAAAGTGCCCTCCCCCTTACACACACAGCATCCAGTAAAGCACTTCAGCACAATAAATATGCCGCCAGCCATTCGCCCCCCTCCCGTCCCCCCATTTCCCCACCCACCCCTAAAATTGTATTCAATGATCACTCTCCTCTGTCACTTAGTCCTGTGAAATGATGATTAATTTTCCACTTTGAGGCTTAATTTCCGCGTGCCGACATAATAAACCTGTCACGTCCATGTAGCCCCATATATTACTCTCAGGGGGGTCATCAAGAGACTACATATGGTCCCCTTCACATCCCCATCGGCACATAATGACGGAGGCAAGGCGGCCTTTCGGCCACCAAGATTCCCTCCGTGGAGAGGAAAAAGAAGAAGAAAAAACACTGAGACAATACAGTGCATAAACAATTCGCAAGAGCATCGTTTCATTCTTGTTCCACCAGGAGTGCATCGCTGTCTGCATTCAATAAAGCTGAGTAACCAACATAAAGTTCAAGCTGCTTCTTGGTGTTTTCATAATGAGCACGTAAGTTATGTGTCTTCCAGGGGTGCTTCAGGGCGTTTTTCCTTTCTTTCTGGGGGGGACCAGAGTTAGATGAGGAATCCACCACTTACAGATACACCCTTACTTTTATTCTGTGTGTCTACTGCATTTTATTTTGCGGGGGAATATGAAGTAAAACATGCATCCTTCCACATTTCATTTTCAGTATATAAGCCTTCTTATTTATTTATTTTTCCCATGGGTTATCACCTTCTGCCCGGGGTCTCCGTTTTTTTTGTTGCTCCCAGAAGTCTAAGACAAGTAGGTAGCGCCGGGTTGAAGGCTAATCTTCACACGGGTGAGAGATAACAGTGATGTATGGTGCAGTTGGAGGCGGTTTAACACCCAGAGCCGACTGTTGGCTAGCGGGGTCAGGTTGCGTGGTACCGGAGTGCGGCTTCAGCCAGCTCCTCTCATGTCTGGGATTTGGCTCGTCTGAATAGCCGCAGGTGGATGCAAGCAAAAGCAGCCGCTGTGTATATATATGCACAGTCGGCTGGATGCTTTGCTGCACAAAGCATCTGTCAGTCGCTTCTGCTCTCAAAGTAAAATACGTCCTTATTCGCCACCAGCCAGACAATGATGTGGTGTTGTTGCATTTCGTTGAAGTTTTGCAGTAAAACCAGGCGGCAACCTCTGGTTTTGTCGAGTGAAGCCAATTGCGAAGTGTGTTAAAACTTGCATTTCCATTAATGGCCACCAGGGGGCGAATCCTCTGGTTGAAAAAAACAAGTCTGATTTCATAGAAGTCTATGAGAAAATGACCATTCTTCTCCCTTGATTTATCTCATTGTACACATGAGTTTATGGGTTCAATCTCCAGTTGTAAGTCTTCAACACAGCATGATTTTAATTTAGTAAATTATGGTCCATTTAGATCTTTCACCCATCAGGAGTAACTAACACTCACACACATCCACACACTGTAGGCACAGCTACGGGAGCAATGTGGGGTTAAGTGTCTTGCTCAAGGACACATCAACATGGCAGGGATTGAACCACCGATCCTTTGATTGAAGGATGGCCCTGCTCACCGTTGACCCACAGTCGCCTGTGTGTGTTACTCATCAACGGGGGCCGCAGATACGACAGGAGAAGAGGAGGTCGAGCATTTTCAATTGGGAAGGTTTTTTGGTCACTTTGGAAAACGTAATACGGTCGAGACCTCCAGCATTATGGGGTTGGTGGTGGCTCCTAAAAGGCCAAGCTCTGCTCCTGGCCGGAGCTCTGACCACATGTCGTGGGTCTGTGGGCCGGCTGCTATCGGAGGTCATGCCTGAGCAGTGATTTTTTAAATCTTATTTTGCACACAATCTGATGTCAAGCATTAAGAACATCTCAATAAAAAATAACTAGTCATCTTGCTGATAGTCTAGTCTTAATTTAAGATTCAATTGTTTTCTTAATCAGTTTAGGTTTTAAATCCGCAATTGTTAACCGATAGAATATTTTGCTTAGTGAGTGAGCTAATTTGTCAAAAAAATATTTAAACCTAAATCTACAGATTTATTATGTCTCTTTGATCCGGCTGTTTGTCAGCATCATCATATTGCAGCCGGGAGGGAGAAATATCAATCAAACCTGAGCAGATCACACCTGAGAGGCTCCACAGGCTCGAGATTAAAAGTAATTTTTCTTTATTACAAATGACCTTTAAGTCACGGGGGCTCGAGTTACTTGATGAAGGAATGCACACCACAGACGGCGTGCATTATTTGATGTCGTAATTTAATTTAATGTCCGTTTAAAAACTAATCCGGAGAGAAAGTGTGATTATTATTATTGATCAACATGCACTTTAATAACTCGCCAAACAGAAATATTAATAGATCGCTTAAAATTGTTTTGAACTTTCTTTTGATGCTGGCATTTGATTTTCTCGATATGGTACTCAACAATGTTCACAAGTGATAAATACTTTCGGAGATGCTCCAGGAGAGGCCTATGATTACTGAATTAGTATTATTGATTGATCGAGTTGTCTTTTGATGTATTGAAGTCGTCACATTATCCTGGTATCTCATAAGCTACTATCTGAAAGCTGGCTTGGTAAATTCAGGTTATTGGTATCCTACGGTTCATATTCTTGTGTTTCAAATATTTGTGCGTTTTCTGACAAATACTTGTGCAAGCCGCCCTGCAGTGCATAACCTGTTTCAGGCAACATGTTTAGGATTTATGAAGAGATTGTGTATTGGTTTGGTACGTAACTTACAAGTCGGTGGTGCTAGCCAAGTACGTAATCACACGAGATGTGAAAAGCGGTCTGCTGGGTGAAAGTCATGAGTCCTGGATTATGTAGGTTTTCAAAGGAATTACAGTGCATTACAGTGCATATAACCAGCCTGAGTCTGCTATGAAGGGCTAGAGCTTCTCCTTATTGCTATTGAACAGAAAAAAAGAAACTCGGTTTTCAAATTCAAGGAGTAAAACATTCGACATTTCTGCTTGAAGAACGGCTCAAGGATTAAATCCTTATCAAAATAGTTTAGATGAAACAACCAATCATGTCAACTTGAGTTACTTTCTGACCGTAGCTGTCTTAACCAGTAGAAACACTTTTATTTATGGCTGCTGATTCTTAAACACAACAGTCGGTTATTCAGCGGAGATGTTTTTCTGACCCATAATGATCCAAATATTGTTTCAGAGGATTTTATAGCCAGGCATGAATGTAATCCTGCAAGAAACACTAAATGATTGCGACTAGTCTGGGCCAATATTGCAGATGGGGATTCATCACCACGATGCCGTCTGATCTCAAGCCACGGTAGTCAGGGGAGATTTCAGAGGGAGGCTGGAGGTGCAGTGTGAGGACATGTGGTCGGGCTGCAGGAGGCCAGGTAAGCAGGACGGAGTGGTGACCTTCACTCTCTGATGGACACTGACAGAAGCGTGATGGAGGCTGTGCAGCCACAGTCATGTTGAGTTATTTCTTACGTGGGGCTGCGAGAGCCGGGGAGGAGCCTTTAAACAGCACAGTGTTGGAACAAATACAAAAAAGGACCTGGCCACCAGCCTCAAAGTTAGCGTGGAACCGTTCAGCTCAGTCGCTACTCGGGTTGGGTCCCGAAAAGCAGTGCCAATATTAATAATACTTCTCTGGTGACTCCACCCAGTCAGCAGGTTATGATAGCCGATACATTATATTTCGACAGTAGCTAGCTAGAAAGGTAAATGGTCAAAAGTGTGGCTGTATTTCTCAAAAAAAGACTTTAACAATGCGACATGCAGCAAATGCAACTAAATTATTGCGTGTAGAGGGGGGAACACGTCAAATTTAATGAAGCATCTGGCAACGCATGCCATCCATGCACCGTGTTTGACTGTCTGCGTGAGCCCTTCCCGAGCACATCAGCAGTCAGGCTGGGAGCTCCCTGGTCCCTGCGATGGGGAGACCGGTCCCCCTGAAAACATGGAGACCGACGATGACAAGAGCAGCCTTAACTCAGTAGTACCGTAACGTTGATCGCAAGTCTTGCGTTTATAAAAGTGGCCGAACGAATAATACATTTAGGCATCATAACCATGTTTAACCCTCCTGTTACCTTAGGGTCAATTTGACCCCATTCAATGTTTAATGTCGGTGTTCTTTCGGGTCAATTTGACCCCAGGCTGTTTTTCACTGTGTCAAACATATAAGAAATATCAACTTTTTTATATATTTAAAGGGCTATTTAGGTAGTCAACAAACAAACATAAAGTACCTCACACTTAAACTTGGAAAACAATATTAATTCTAATAATTTTCTGGAGGTTTTAATTGCTGGGGTCAAATTGACCCCGAGGGTAAAATATGTCAGTAAATATAAAGGTAACAGGAGGGTTAACCATTGAATGGGGTCAAATTGACCCTAAGGTAACAGGAGGATTAAGTTAGCTTGTAGCTCGTAGCTAGCGTGAGCTACAAGCGCGTTTTTTTGTCAGTGTGGCTATTAGAACGGCTTTTATAGGGTCGATGGCCGAAGAGGTTTTCAATGTCGTCATGTCAATCGTCGTTTTTGTGTTTTAAAAGTTTTTTTAAAGTATCGATTCAGGCCCCAGTATTTTTTTTAAAGTACCGGTATTGAAAAAAAAACAAAAAAACATTCCCATCCCTTGTCGCTACATGGCGCTACATGCCTACTTGTACTCGTCAGCTGTTGAGTGGAGCAGGTAGTGTGTGTGTCCTGTGCAACATGTTGATTGTACTCGGGTTAGATTTATAAATTACTTTTCTCACCACACCGTTACCATTGTGTGATCTTCCTTTGCCTAATGCTCTCTGGCAGAAGAAGCCCAGCTTATGAATAAATCAGAGGCCTCACTTTCAACTGCTTTGAAGGATGGCGAATGGAATTACCATGGACTGTATATGTACCACGCGGAAATGGAAGCCACTTTCATCCTTCTTTTTCTTTGCCCCCCATGTGTGCTAAAAATAGTCGGACGGCAGAAAAGTGCTTTCTGTTCATCGTATGGATGAACATATGTACAATTTATGAAATAATGACACTTCCTGTAGTTGTTTTCTCACGACAATCAATCATTCACAAGAACCCGGCTGTGAACCCGGCTGTGAACCCGTCAGTAACGGTGTCGGGGTTTGGCACAAATCAACGTTCTGTGACGTAAGACGGCCCCCTTCACCCAGTGGTCATTCAAGAATAATCTTCTTTGCCATGCGACATTTGTTTTTAGAAAGCAGCAGATTATTTTTTGAGGCAGATATACCCAAGTAATATATCATTTGACGAGAGGATGATTTTTTTGGGGGTGGATTAAAGCTGCTACGAGGAGATTTAACCGGCACGATTTCATTTGATTTCTTCACAATCGGTCTTTAAGAATAACTACGTAGAAATAGCCAACCTTCTCGTCGATGGCTTAATTTTACCTATGGATGTCATATCCAGGAATCAGTATGAAATTGTGGATCGTTTCAGAACCGATTGAAAGTTTCTCACCGTAGCTCAAATGTTTGCCAGTGAGCAGATTGCAACAGTATGTGTTTGTTTAGATATTATTTCACCTCAGCACCACTGCCTCTATTCCAGATTTTGATTAAAAATGTCTAATTCCACAGCTGCAGTCTAGCACAGGATTACCAAACCAATATAGAAAGTAGCGGCGCGCACAATAGCATTAGGGAAAGAAGTTTACTCTGCACAGCCTACATAAAGCAACATATACTTGCTATCAGCACAAGCCACAGTGAAGCTTTAAACATCTACAAACATAATTTTCAGTCAAACTCAGAGGTGCGAAGGAGAGATGACCGACGATAAAACCTCAGAAGAGAAGACGGGAGGCGAGCTTACTTCCCTCTCACAAATCCTCCGTGGCCCCGGCGTCACATACACATCAGCGGCGGTGCCAGCTTCTTCTTCTTTATTTTCAAAAGCAGACCCTGCTTGAAGTCGAGCAGCATCTGCACAGCGCTGATAGAAAGAAAGCCTGTAACATTAACCTGACACACATAGCCGTTGCAAACTCTTGAATAAATAGTTTTTCATAACTAGTGGGGTATCAGCTCATCATCAGAATTGGAAATCCCCCCCCCCAAAAATAATAATAATTATTGTCCTCCCGAATCTTTCCACAAGCACGTTTTAGAGGTGAAGTGATGTTTGGATATTTGGAAGCTGAATTAAGACTGACAGTTGGTTTGAGGGATAAAACCCAGACTTGCATTAAGTGTTGATTTATTCCAACTGAGGAAGTACTGGACTTGTTGGAGCAGCTTTGTGCCTCTAAAGCAATGTATGGATTTTACTATCTGGAATAGGAAGCTTCAGTGTGTGATGAAAATTTCATCCCGAGCCTTCACATCTTTTTCTTTCTTCTTTTTTGTTGCTACCAATAATCTACAGCCATACAGAATGTAATTAATTTTTCAGATATCTTACTTTACAGCAGCAGCTGTGAATGACACAGTTGTCACGTGAAATGAATGACTACCAGGAATCCACCCGGCCACGCGTTCCACCCCCGTTCACAAAGGACGTGACTTTGCGGCGATGATTCTTGAAGCGAGCGATGTCGGCCACGAGAGCTCCCGTGATGGAGAGGTCTCCCTGGAAATGACAGTTTGTGTTTCTTTCCAGGCAGCGGGTTTTGCTGCTCAACACCTCAATGTCACATCGCATCTCTTACTCTGCGTTGTCTGGCAGAGTAAGAGAGCGAATTGCTGTCTTTCTCGGCTATTTCGACATGCAATTCGCTGTTCGCAGATGTAACGTTGAAATTCGTAGGTCTGAAACAGTGAATTTATTTCATGAAAAGCTCAAGCCAGGTGAACTTCAACTTTATAACATATCTTTCTATGTATAATGTTCTATGTTATTAACGTATAATGACCTTTAACTAAGAATCGCCGTGTTTTTGTTAATTTGAGCCCTTCACGTCTACATCGGGAGCCATGTTACGCCGACATTTCTCTACAGTAGCCCAGAGCGGACAAACCAAACACTGGCTTTTAGGTCTTTATGTTATCTGAAGTCAGTAGTTCTTAATTGTGTAACTTGTTCAGTTGATCAATAGAGAATTAAATCAACAATTTATTTGTTAATTCGTTAATTGCTGGAGTCTTTGATCGTGAAAAGAATATCGGATTTGTTGCTTTTCTCTTTGGGAATGCTGACAACAATGACAAATAATTGTTTTTTCCCTTTTTAATTTAACTCTGTCTGCCCTCCGTTGCTTAGACAGTATTGTTATGTTAAGGACGGTCTCTTTGCGAGGCGAAGTTGCGGTTTTGCAACAGTCTCATGTTACCACATTCTCGGAAAGAAAAGAGGGAGCGGAAGGGTATTCAGTTGGTCGCAATTTGCAACCACACCCCTAGACGGCACTACATCCCACACACTGTCCCTTTAAGAATAAAGCTCGCCAGTATGTTAAAACTGCATTCCAGTTGAACTGGGAAACAGGAATTTAACTGAAGTGTGATTTCCGATTTGGAAAGTCGGACAAACCCCAAATACAAGATGGCCGCTGTGCGCATCAACAGTTAAAAAAAAGAAGTAAAATGCTATTTATTAGCTCTTGTCTCCCATAAATTGTTTTATATGTACACAGTACTTTCCAACTCCTATCTGAGTCCAACATGTTGCTATGTGTACAATTTAGCTATTATGTGTTGTTATTAATTAGAATTAGCTAATGTTTGCTAACCTGACTGCAGTAAACGCCATTACGTTTTCAGATTTGATGTATTTAGAACGCAGTCAACTCGGGTCTGACTTCATTGCCAGCTCCACATTTGCAAACATAAAATGCATCATTAGTGGGGCCACCATTGTTCAACTTTTGCTCCGTTCATCCTTTGTTGCTACCAGCTGTGCGGCACTCTGTCCACTTCCCGTTCGCCTATCCTTATTTACAGCAGATAAAAGAAGTTAGTGGTGATGACTTTCCCTCTGGCACTTCCCTCCATCAAACGGCGTCTTCAGTTCTATCAAATGTTGACGAACAATGTGAGCGTGTGTGATGGTTTATGAATTCCACAGCGCTCCTCGATGCTCGACGCCCCAGCTATTTTGAATATAAACATATTCTTGCTTCAACTCCGAAGGACGGAGGTTAGTTTTGATCAAGCGGGACATCTCTCTAAGTGATCGCGATAGCTTTCGGCAATCAGCTGCTTTCCTAGTGCACGGCTCACAATGGAAAACTATTAATCCAATAAGTGTATGCCCAGGTAGCTGCATGCGTGTGTGTGGTGTGTTGTAAGGGCGGGGGTGCATTCGTGTGCTATTTTTGCAACTGCGATAAGTCGCGTAACCTTACTGGAACGCAATATCATCCTTTGATGTGGCAACAACACCTCAGCGCTGAATTTAATGTCAGATCCCCACTCAGTGCGCCTCTGCGAGAAGTATGTAATTGAGAATGAAGCCCCGGGGGGTTGGATGGGGAGGGATCGAGACTCTCGTAACGATATCTATACCTACTGTACGGCAAGCCATTTCCACAAATGGGCACAGTAATACACCTTTTGAACTTCTGTGAACACTTAGCTTGCGGAGAAGGCGGAATGTTCGAGACAGACTCTGTGCACGCACGTATCAGTCAGCTGCCATATGCCTCCGACGTCTGTGGGCGTGCGGTCTCAACGCTGCACACAACATTGCAAACATGAATGAGGAAGCAGGGGAGCATAGCGAGAGCTGTCTTGCCATTAAAAGAGAGTTTCCAACACCCCTCTCTTGTAATCCATGGAGGAACATAAACGGGCGAACCTTGGCAGCCCGCAGCATGATTAATGCACTGCACACCAAATGGATTTGCAATGAACCAGTCGTGTGATGAGCTGCTTACGCTCGCATTAAGCGGGCACCTCGACGGTGGTGTGGCTCGTCCCGCTCTTTTTATGTTTGGGAATTTGCATGGCAAATAGCCACCGCAGGCTTGTTCCTGTGAATTTGTATGACCAGAGTGAGTCATCCATCACAAACACTGGTCTCTGCGTTCTCGAGATTCTTTTTTTGGAGACGGGGGCGTATTTCGTAGTCAGCTAGTCCAAAGGCCCGTTTGTCCAAAGCCTGGCTACGTTACTTTCATCTACAGGGGCCGCCGTCGTCGTCGTGTCACCTGTTCCCGAGACCAAACCACAAGCCCCCTGCCCCCCCCCTCCCACCCATTGACTTTCTCCAAGCAACAGCCTCAGCACCAGCCCGGCTCCTAAAGACATATTTCCGAGAATAACCTCATACCATTTGCGCAGTGAAAAATAGATCCTGACGTCTGTGATTATTCCAAACATTTAAACTGTCTCTTCCTATAACACTTACTGAGTTGTGATGGATTAAGCTTTATCTTCATGGCCACATTGCACCTCCTTATTCTTTGCGCCTGATTGTTTATGTTTGTGTCCGTCCAGGAAGAAAAAAAAAGGCCTCTGCTAGCAGGAATTCATCAATGCGCTTTGTCCTAATACCGGGGCAGCGTGAAAACAGGCTGCAGGGTCTAATGGATTAAGACCGCGGCCATCCTTCAATCCACCGACCCCCCCCCCCCCACACTGATTGTGCATCGTGATTTCATTACCCACAGGAATGCTCTTGTACCTTTATCTCAGGGCGAAATTGGGTAGAACAAAAAAAATCGCCAGTTTTCCTCTTAAGAGAAATAACTTCCTGAAGATACTAGGGCACTGGCTGTGTATCACGCCTTTTATCAACACATATGGATCGCCGCCCAGGCACAAACATAACAATAACTGGACCTCGGCTCTGCTGAGTTGAAGTGAATGAGCACCCAAAATAGTCATAACAAAAAAGTCACGCTATTTTTAATAGAAACGCTGTTGCTGGAATCGACCTGTACAGCCCAGATTGAGTAGGGGTGTGTGTGTGTGGGGGGGGGGGGGTATGCTACGGCCTGTGATGGGTGAAGCCACTGCCCTGCCGCGGCGGCGCAGGATGGATGGCCTCCGAGTACAAGGTCCGGCAGAAATGTGCCCAACGTGCCGTTAGGGGATAGGGAGGAGATGATTCATTTTCAGCATCACTTCACCCAGGATGATCTCATTACTTGGTGCGAGTGGCTGGTCGTGGCGATGGGAACTCGGTGGAGTCCGCAGAGCCTCCATCCACCCTGAGAGGCGTGTCATGCGCGTGTCATCCACTGTTTGTGTATCGATTACAGGATATAATGGATAGACAGAGGAGCGCAGTTGGTGTCCTTTCAGATGATTTTATGCTGGTGTGCGTTAAAAAAAAGGAAGTGTTTATGGCCTATTAAAAGATTATATATATATACGTATATATATGTATACGTGTATATATATATATGTATACGTATATATATATATACACACACACATATATATACTGTATACACACATATATATACAGATATACACACACATATATATATATTCACACACACATACATATATATATTTACATACATATACATATATATGTATATATATATATATACACACACACATATATATATATGTATATATACTGTATACACACATATATATATATATACATATATACACACACATATATATATATACACACACACATATATATTTACATACATACATATACATATATATATATCTATATATTAGAGATGCACCGATCAGGTTTTTTGTGCCGATCACCGATCACTGAAATCAGTATCTGCCGATCTGATTATACCGATCACGGTGTCGATTGAAGCATTCTATTTATTGTGTAGCATTATTGCCTCGGACTATGAGGAAATACATCTATAAAGCACCTCAAACATTAAAGAAATTACAGATTTCTTTAAACATTTAGGACTTTTACTTTGAAAAATGTCTTAATTTATACATTAAAATTGTTTGATTGCTATTATAGGGGATTTCAGATATGTATGGAACACATCTGCATTATTCATTTCCTGGAACTCTTGGGGAAATCTATGTACAGGACTTTTTTTAACATACAAAAGTCTGACTTATTTTTATAAACTCTTCCTTGGTACAGTAAACATGTTTTAATGTTAGCATAATTTAAGCTAAATCTCAGAAACGATCTATAAAGATACAAAATCAGTTCATTGTTTACTTTTATATGCTAGTGCATGATTTGTCGACATCTTATTTTGATAAACGGAAGTTGTTTCACGTGGTTCTTTCCGCTAACTTTGCAAAACCGGATGTTGTCACTTAAATCCTTCCGCTAACTTTATCAAAACCCTCGCGCGCTCCCGATCGAATGCGTTTACCGTCAACATCAGTCTATAGGGGCTCAGACATGTGAGAGTCGGCTGAGTTGACCCAGAGATTCAACTCGGGGGACGGGGGCGCAGCTCGGTGCGTGAGGATCCCCTCGTGGACCTCTCACTCTGCGGCCCTCGCCGGGCGCATCGTCTCTGTTGCGGTGCGCGGCGATTGAAACGTCTGATAGTTCTCGCAGATGTTACGTCATCTGATCGGCCGTTTTGATCGGCCATTTTGAGAATGCCGATCAAAACCGAAAATGGGAATATCGGCCGATATGGATCGGCGCCGATCAGATCGGTGCATCCCTACTATATATGTATATATATATATATGTATATCTTTATATATATATATATACACACACACACACACACGCATGTATATGTGCGTGTGTGTGAACACCCCGAGCAAAGAGGATCATTCTGTGTGCGCTAATTAAAATGAGAGACACAACTTCCCATCTCAGTCAAACAGCACCGAGCGCCTGATGTTTTACCACTGTGCAGTCGAGCGAGAGCTCAGGATCTTACTGGAGGCACTTGTTAAATTAAAACCCCCGAGATGAAACACAGCATTTTAATGATTCATGCCGAGACCGTAGTCCATAGGAAGGGGTGTCTTGCCTTCACATGTTTAATGAGGGTGTTAGTTGGTCAGTGGGTTATCTGAATTAAAGGGTACAGGTATTACAATATTAAATAAAATATATTGAGGTAATACACTTGATACACTTGCTCCTCTGTAGCCTCCCCTGTTGCTACCGTTTCATCTACCCGGTGGATACATTATTTAGAATAATACTGCTAAATGACCAGAATTAGATCAAATCCGGTCAGATGTTCTTTGGAAATTCTAGAAAATCCATACAGCTGAATCGTCTTCCCCCACTGACGTTAGCAGAGACTTCCGCCCGCCAATTACATATTTAGATGCTGAGCACGCTCTTCCAATACAGCATGCACGTTTACATTCTGTGGTAGCAGCCAACATATTGTATACATAATGTGTACAGCTCTGACTGGCTGACACGCTCCAGTTTTTCAGACCTGAGACCACTGCTTATTTTTCCCTAATTTTTTTCACACAAGATTATTTTTGAATATTTAAACCTACCATTTCAGAAAGACAAAAGCAATTCTCGTCATGTAGGGAATCCGCTTGGAGAGTTTCATGGTGCTCTGAATTAGTTACAAAAAAGTCAGCAACATAAATACTTGTTTAGCTTTGGGAAAAGATCGTTTGGTTTAAAATTATTATTGAAGTGGTGTTAGTTTAGTAGGGAGGTTAGGTGTCACTGGTGACAAGTTTTGCACGGGACACAAACCGGTGTCTCCTAGGTGAAATTCTGGTGTCGTAGTTCCTGGTTCACAATTATGTAGATCAAGTGCGAATAGATTTTCATCATAGATATGAATCATATGAGTTCAAGTGCATTACTCTTTGGATGGGAACAAGCTCAACAGTAAGCTTGACTTGAATTTCTGTAGTAGGCTTGTTTCTGACATTTTAAATAGATATTCTTGCTTTTTTTTCCAAAGGTCAAAACTGTGGCAAACACTAACAACATCCACATTCGTATTGATTTCACAAAGAAATGCCAAAGTACCGGTGCAAAGTCAAGTGACGAGCGTCAAACTGAAACAATTGCTCAAAGCTCATACTTTTTCTCCTTTAATCGTTACCGATGCCATTGCGGCATTTGCAGGGCTCTCAAGTGTCACTCATTGAGCGTGACACTCACGCATTTCGGTCTTAAGTCACGCACTCCCGCCACACATCGTATTTCTCACGCTGAAAAAAACTCTCGGCTATTTAATGTTTTAATGTGCCGCAGCACGCAAACATGAGCTGGCCGCGCTGCCCTCACCGTGTAGGAATCAAGCGCTCCCCTGGAGTTCTGCTGTGAGGTGCCACTTATCAGCCAATCAAAAAAAAGAAATGGACTACACAATAGCCAATCCGAAAAACACCGTATCTGTTGTATCTGGGTAAGATTTAATCCAGCAACCAATGAAAATAAAGCATCCTGGAATTGCGCGCGACTGACTGATATCCGAAAATTTCGTTCTGTGTGGGGGGGGGGGGGGGGACACGGGACATGGACATGTCCTGGACCCCCCAGTATTACCCGTAAGACATTCTTTGAAAATAAACACATACATTTACAAAGCAAATTGTGAAGAAGTGTTTGCCGAAATACAAGTGGCCAGAAATTAGATTTTAAAAGATGAGAGATTTAATTTCTCCGTGACACACTTTCGTGATTTATTACAATTAGAGAGAACGCTTGGAGTGCATGGGCATGAAAAGTGACCTTGCAGATTAGAGCAGCCAGATGGGGGAGTAAAACAAACACACAGGTTGGTCGCACCTATTTTAGACCTTCACCGCATGGTGTAGTAGGCATTACCAACACAGGAATAAAGTTTTTTAAACTGTCTTTATTTACGTATAATATACACTTCACTGTATGCGAGTCTCATGCCATACAGGATTTTTGAAAGATAAATGTGCACTGACATCAGGAGACTAAGTTTTACTACGTCCATAATGATTATGCAGTCAGAAATTAATTAGCCTAGTTATTTTTAATGTGCTTGCTTTGCACTCTGTGCTGTAGTTTCCGCAGAGTAATAAGAGCGGAGCCGAAAAGACTGTCAGCTGTTGTTTGCAGGTTGGATCAGTTCAGTGGCTGAATGATGTTGACTTTGTCAAGGTTGTGTATGGCTTGATAGGAAAGACATGCTCTCTGCTGACATAGCCTTTGATGTCTTTTAAAGTGACATGAACTAGAAGGTAAGACTCAGCAGCCACCATACTGATTCTGTTTAGGTAAGGCTGTCCTCCCTTAAAGCGACACTTCACCATTTTCCAACCCCATCTCTCTATTTCTGTGGACATCGCGCAACACGCCAAAGCTGGACCGCAACATACAGTAAAGTAAAGAGTACACGGTAACATTCAAGTAGAACGGGAGACGTCGTTAACGATATAAGTTACACCTGTGTTTCCTGTTACCTTCATCTGGCGTGAAAAACGCAGGTGTTAGGAGAATGTATAAATGAAACAACAGGCAATATAGAAAGACAAAGTTTAATTAAATATATTAAAATGGTGCATAAGAAAGTTATATTTATTTTGCCTTGAGCCGTGCCGAGGCTAAAGAGGGCTGGAGACCAACTGTGGCCATGAAGGGCTGGTGAGCTGGAGATTATTTAAAATATTTGTTACTTTTTGGTAGCATGCTTCTATGATGTAGCTTAAACTCACAGTACATTACCTACTGCAAGTAGAACGCTGTTCAAGTTTACATTGTGTGTTCATTATTTGGAAAGTTCAAGAGCGGCTGTCAATATGCTAAATAGTAAAAAATGCTAGCCATGCTCTTTCTTTTCAAGCAAAAACAGAAAGATAGTTTCATAGGTGAATTTTAAGAAGACATTATCTGCAGACACTGTTTTGTATCACGGAGACAAAAAGACGCTATCATCGCATTGGGGCATTTACGGTCACATGACTAATGTAAGTTCTCATTCTCCTTTTTAGCTTACGATCCACTCATTAGCTAATTTAGCTAAAGTAAGCTAAAAGTGGCTAAAATTGAAAATCGCTAGTGATGGGCTTGGGCAATATTCAGCGACAAAAAATAAATAAATAGTAAAGCTCACAGCAGTGCAGTCTTTGTCGTTATTTTAGGGGCTGGAATGCATTCATGTCTATATTTTCAAATAATGGGTTGACCAAGCTTGGAAGGTAAAAAGGACGAGCATGCTGAGGTCGTTAATATTGAAAGGATTTTGATTGACATTGGTCCGTGTTTTCCACCTCAGTGAGCAATGAAAACTGCTTGTTACGCTGACAATCATGCGTTTGCTTCAGCTTTGTGTTTTAAGGTGTTTTGTATTTTCTATTTTAGTCTCAGACTTGAGGACAACACATCTGGTTTCAACTGACTGCATTTTCTACTTTACTCTGCTGCAACCCTTTTTATCAGTGTCAAAATTGACAGATTGTAATGTTTAAAGTTACCAGCGGGCTGTTATGTCTGTTTGTTCAGGGCTTGTGCTCCAAATGAAATGTATGTCCAGTTGTGGAATAAAAATAACTCACCATTGGACAACAAATAGTCATATCAGGATTTCCTAAGGCACTTTTGCATCCCGCTTACATTTAACGATGGTCCTTTCGTTTACCAAGTCCTGTCACACCGACTTGACCACAAATACACCCTTACTTGAAACAAATGCTTTACTTCAACAGGTGGCAATTTTAATGTATGACTTAATGTTTAATACCCACAGCAAGTGGTGTTATTGCAGATGTCTAAAGGCCAGTTCATATTTTAATATGCATATATTGGACCGCGTGAGCCAGATGGGGCGAGGTGGGATAACATCAAATGAGAAAGTCTCAACCGGCTTAGTTTTCCCACATCGTCGCAGTATTTTCTGTGCTGCTTGTCAGTTCAGCACACTGAGATTAAAAAGAATCTACCAAACCTGTCGGGAGGGCAAACCAATACATTTGATCATCTCTCAATGTTTGCAAAGAACCTCGCCTTCATTGCAAACAACCTGCTCCCTGGGAAGACAAAAATTGGCTTTTGCAGGCCGTGCTTTTAATGTCCAAAGTGGAGCAATCTTTTTTTAATCTGCCCCACATCCCCATTGCTCTCAGCAGGCCAGATCACTCCCCGCATTGTTTTAGATGTCGATGCTTTCTCTTCTATGAGAGATAATTTGACAAATTCAATTCCAAAGCATTCAGCCAGGTCAACATTTGTTGCATTTGTTTTTTCTTTCTGCTGCCATTTGTTTTTACTGTCCATGGTCATTGCTGTGGCGTTTGAATTCTTGACTTCCCAGATATCATCTGTCATTTAAATACCCTGTCCACTGGACCATTATGGAATGTTTTAGTTCTAGTTCAGTATGCTGCCTCCCCCGGAAAGGGGCTCAATGAAATGTATTTATGGACCTTTGTGAAAGAGGTAGTGGTGGATCGTGGGGTATAGTTCAGGGGCAAATTTGTTGGTTGCAATGTTCCTTCACACCAAAAGAGACTGGAGAAGGAAATCTCTACTTAGGCAATCAGTCAACATGCAAATGTGCAGATCAAAGTTCACCACGGTTTCATAAATATATTTGTTCATTGTGTTTCCATTGAAAAAAAGCCATTGCTGGTGTAACCAAGTGCAAAAAAGGGGAATCAGACTTGTTTTTTTTAGATACAGATACACTTTTTAAGTAGTGGTTGACGATGTTTGAGAATTTTGTATCAAATATGGTATTTGGTATCCGCCAAGGCCAGGACCTCCAATATCATTTATTATGTTTTACAGTAAAAGTAGTTAATGTTAAATCATGTGAAGAGAAATTTAATTATTTTTGAGGCGATTGCAATTACACACCCAGAGTACTTAAGGCAGTGACAGCCATAAATACCTGTAGACAGATGGGGTGGGGGGCCTCTAGAGTGAGCTACTCCCAGTACAACCACCTAACTGTAGAATCCAACGCTGTGTCCCCTACAGAATTACGTTCCCATACAATAAAACTGCATTCTTAATTATATGTTGAGGGAAAACATGTATAAAACTATCTAAATAAAAAAATTAGTCAGACACAAACTGCTGTCTCCTGGTTGATGTCCCGTTTGTTTGCTCCATCCACCCTGATCTCCTCCCTTTATGGATATTCGCAGACAATCATAAGAGACATATCTATAATATGTCTATAACACCCGTAATCCGGGAGGAAATAAGTTTCTCTCAAACTGGTATTTGACAATGCTGTTTTTTTTGTATGGGAATGTTACATTTAGGAGACTATGCTGCATCGTTAGTAATATATATATAAGACATGTATGTATGGGCCCATTATTGCGCCGAAGGACACTGACGAGTGTTCCCAGCATTGACAAGCGAAGCAATTTTAGCACTTCTGCTCATCTGTTCATTACACCCACTGCTCCTCGATGACTGCATACCAGGTGTCATTTATTGCCCGTCAGCGGACATGATGTGACACACCGACTACGTGACGGGGCCTTGCACTTAATTGTCCCCCGTGCTGTCGGTATCATTTCTTTTTTTCTTCTTTTTTTCCCCAGACAGAACAAGCACGATAAAGGCGTCATTTTCTGTCCGTGGAAGATCCTGGAAGAGTTATCAGATTTCGGAGTGTTTTGAACAGAAAACCCTGGTGTCTTTTTTCAACTCGGTAAAGACGGCAAAACAGCCGAATGTCTCAGATTAGAACTCTCCCGCCCGCTTCGTCTTGCTGGCTGAGCTGCTGTAATGCTGAACTCTAGTCCACCTGGACGCATCGTCTCTGACCCTTTATGTTGTGATCTGGGCTTAGACGGCACCCTGACATCTCCCCCTCCTGAGCTCTGGCCGGAAACAGACGGTGAGTGTTCGTAGTGATAGCAGCAGCAACTTTGAGTCAAAGCCCATCAGAGGCAGACGAGCTGTGGGAGCTGGATGGGATTTATAGACCTGGCCCTCCATTAATCATATTCAAATCAGCCTCCGACTGACCGCCTTTCTCAGCTCCTCGGTTCTCGCTGGAGCTTATCTTAATATGGACAGATGAAGCCACGGTCCCGTTTGTCATTTTCACAGCCATTGTAATCACACTTCCATCGGTCATTATTGATACTGTCAAAAGCGTCTCGATGACTTTAAAATGTGCAGTCGGTTTGTAAACAAACAGTTCATCAAATTTAACCAGCAGCAATCAATTCTCGCTTCACGCAGATTAGCATAATGTATGCTCTTTAAATGAACGGTTGCAATAGTTGTTTTGTTGTGGACACGGTGCATCATTTGTACCGTCAAACGATTTAAATAAAATGTGAAAAAAAGAAGAGGTTTGCAGTTTATTTCGACTCAGCAGGAATCCTAGTTGTCACCGTTTTTCGCACGTCACTCTGGACAGTTTAAACGTCGCTCCGGTTCAGCGTTAGTTGAACAATGGCAAGTAGTTTGGATAGATCTATCGCAAATACACAGCCGGTCGAACGACTCTTTATTCTACCGAGAGCCGAAAGAGATATACGCACGTTTAGAAAGATAAAAAATTGCATTATGCTCTCAAGGACTGTGAATGTCGAATGTGAATTTGTCTCAGATGGTCGGTCTCTGTCTGCATCTCAATGAAGTTTCCGCACAACACACAGATTTAAAAAGACTTATTTGCCTCTCGTTCCCATTTGAATTGTTTGCAGATGAAAATAATATTCAAAACAAACGCACTGCAGGGTGCGGACGAGGATCATGACTGACCTTCAGCCCAAAGGCATATCCTGTGTATGGACAGGTGGACACGTCCAAGTGGCTTGCTTTGCGTCTCTGTAATATATGGACTCTTAATGGAGCATGATGTACTAAAGTCCAAACTCATTACCAGCTGTAATCCCGAGCTGTTTGCTGATGAAGCTCTCTGATGTTATTGCGGAAAATCATTTGCCTTTGTTTCTGATGATGTACAAGTGGATGTATCGCATGTCTTTTATGCAGCATGAAAGGACAGACAGTAAATCACTGATGTGATCCGATTGCTTGACAATCATCTTGAAATTTAATTATATTTAAATACAAACAATGAAATGACTGCGTTTGCTCGGGGGGGGGTGCAGATATCACTATCAAACTGTTAGTTTGAAATAGATTAATTGGGATAATATTCCCATTTTCATGCAATACGTCATGCTCTAATTATTGACCGAGCAGATGCATATTGCTCTCGCCTTACAGGCTATAAGAGTCGTCTGTAAATGATATTCCGCCGCTCCTGTGATATTCATGCTGGTGTCGGTGGTTGCGAGTCATTAAATATTGTTTGTAAAAATAGATTCATCGACAAATATTCGTTGAAAGTCCGCCGGGAGGATTTGCTGCATTAGGAAACCTGTAATGAGTAAGGATTATGGATTATGCTCAATTCGTGTCTATTATACACATAGCTGCAGCAGGCAACCAACCTCCCATGCCCCCCTCCAAATGTACATTTGAAGATGCTGATATCCTCTAATGTGTCAGCAAAACTGCACATAACACTTCCTTCCTCACACTGCTCTGCGACGCTAAAGTGAAAAGAAGCAAAAAGGTGTTAATGAGTCAGCCTTCTCTGGACACAGCTCTTGTTTACTGCTCCTGTTGGTCTGGACTCTTGCTTCGGCGGTAAGTTTTGATTAGTTGCTCCCCGGGGGGGGGGACTGGACTGGATACTGGATACACTTTCCAAATTAGATTTAGATTAACAGGGCGAATCTGTGCCTTTGCTCTCTGGTGGGAGTGGGACCATCTCCAAATGAGCTGATAGGAGCGGGTGAGTTGTTGCATGAAAATCTTGCCGAGTGAAAAAAGTATTCGGATCCTATGCCGTCCCAATATTCACACTCCTTTAGTTCCATTGAGGGAAATAGCTCGCTTTTTAGCTCCTAAATGCTACGCTATGTTCGCCCGCTCGCTGCTAAATGTCCGTCAGCCGTTTGGTGCCGAGCAGGCTGCGTACAGTCGTTAAAAAAAAGAAAAGAAGCTTCATACTGAAAACGGCTGCGGACGATAATTACACTAGTTGTGGGCCAAGTACAATATTTCTTTCACTAACAAAGACCACGGCAATAGCAATGGGAGTTTACAGTTGGTTTATCGCAAGATAAATGAATGAAGGGATGACTATCGTCTGGAACGAGAAGGGTAGAGGCGGTCGTGAAGAGAGGGTTGGAGGGGTGCGGTGGGCAGGGTTGCCAGGTCTGTGTGACAAAACCAGCCCAATGGCCAATCAAAACAAGCCCAAACCAGCCCAATGGCCAATAAAACAAGCCCAAAAAACAAGCCCAATATCAGAACTCAAAATATGCCCGTGCCAAACCATATACACTGCTTTTAAAGTCCAACAACATTGCTATCATTGCCAAATGTATTGTAATATCTACAAAGTAACAACAAATGGTGAGTATGCCAGCATTAAAAGCAGTTTTCCCGAAACAGTTATTTCACCTAGGTCCTAAAATGGCCTTGTGTAATTAGATACAGTATATTATCATAAATAAAATATAGCTCTGTGAACGTGTAGACCAATTCACTGACGGACAAACTAACCTGTTGCTTTGTCTTGAGGCTTTCTCTTCCCTTTTCTCTCTTCCTCCCTGCCTGGACAACATGAATGTACTGTTTTTACTTCATATGCATTTACTGTAGTTAATGCAATACCTTATTTCAACTGAAACACCTTATGTTGCTTCACTATATTTTTATCAGATACTTATAGTTCAAACAATGTACGCACTCGACAACTGGAGAACGGAGCAGCATTTCGAATGTGTTTCCCCGTTTTGCTGTGGTTTTGGAGATCACTGTGGTGCGCACGAATCTCGGTTTTGCAGTACCGACAAAAAGCTTTGGTATCATCCCCAGCCACACATTCTATCCATTCTTTAATTCCGTTTTCACTTTCCCATTCTTTTGTATATTTCTTCCCGTATTTAGCCCACTTACCGGGTGGCATGTTTCTCCAGTGTAGCTATAGCTACACTAACTACCAGACCAGAGTTGGGATCGAGCGGGTCGCGGGAGACTGAGAGCGGCGAGAGCTTTAGGTGCGTGTGTGTATGTGGGCGTGTCCCATGTCCATGTGTGTACGTGCTGATCTGGAGTCAGTTTGGTAGGATTTGGGTAGAAATAAATTATTTCATTTAAAATATGGATTTTTAAAAAAAGATATTCATGTAATTTGCATGCAAAATAGGTCTACCCGAACCAGCGGACAACAAATTCAACCCGCGGCAACACTTCAAAAGGAGCCCAATTCCGCGGGAAAACCGCGGACCTGGCAACACTGGCGGTGGGAGACGGCTGGCGTCCGGTGGTTAGAGGGAATCGGCGGAGGTGGAGCCTCGTGGGCGGGGGCCGCCTCTTCTGAAGCGCTGGCGGTGCAGAGTCCCCCGTTGTTCCACACAGAGAGAGATGGGAAGATAGATAGATAGATAGATATATACTTTATTAATCCCCAAGGGGAAATTTGTCGTAGCAGTAGCAGCACCAATAAACCAAACACACATGAATAAAAAATAAAATATAAAAACAGGGATGAAAGATATAGAAGCATACAAAGCAAAATAGAAAATAAAATATATATGTATATATACAACATATATGCATACACAATACTAATGACAATTAAACTAAATATAAAAACACCAAATATAGACAGTGTGCAAAATGCAAAGTGTGTGTATGCGTGGAGTGCAAATGAAATATGTGTGTAGTGTAAATAAATGAAATGTGTGAAGTGCAGATCAACATAGTGTGGATATGAAGTTATTATTGTAGTTATTGCACTATGATCTGGCAAGAGGTGATCTGTTATAGAGCCTAATAGCCGTCGGCAGGAATGTTCTCCTGTATCTGTCCTTGTGGCAGCGGAGCGTGAGGAGACGTCTGGAGAAAGTCCTCCTCTGTCCCTGTAGGAGGTGGTGGAGAGGGTGGTCCGGGTTGTCCAATATGGACACAAGTTTCTTCAACGTCGGAAGACGAAGACAAGAACAGGGTCGGGAGGGATGTCAGCGACGAAGAGGGAGTGAACGGGTTTGACGCGCTTAGGTACTTAGGGCTTCAGGTGCGTTCACACCAAAAGCGAAACTTTTTTTTCGCGCGACCGAATCCCATTAAAAGTCAACGTACAGACGCGTATGGCTGCGATAGACGCGATATTTTCTCGGGCACGTTTGGGGCGACGCGTTGACAGCGGCGCGTTTTCAGCGGCGCAATTTTCGCCCCAAGTTGAAATATTTCAACTTTGAGGCGGTCATCTCGCAACCCGGGCCAATCAGCTCTTGAGTTTCGCTCTCGTAGCTGGAAGCAGAAGTCTTTCAGACGTAACAGTAACTTCATCGGTGAAAGTGACCGAGCTGAGTGAGCCTACGGGTGATGTCATCAACCCAAACACGAGGGCGTTAGTGTGTTGGATGTCCACAAAAAATACAAAGCAGAAATAGTGGTTAGTTATTCTGGTGGATGAAGGAAATGATAACGGTCTTTACGGAGACGAGACACGGAGATAAGCCCCGCCCCTCGCGGAGCGTCTCGACGCTTATGGCGAGAACACGGTGAACGGTGGAGCGAGTAAACTCACGCGTTTTGGGCGACGCGAAAAACAGTTTCGCTTTTGGTGTGAACGCACCTATCGGGTGATTGGCTGAGTTTGGGGCGTGGCCTTCGTTCCCGAACTATGTTTATTAAATATGAAAAGCAACATATATGGAAGTAAAGTACAAGGACAAAATAAATATACTTGAGTTGAATTACACCACCGACCTCTGGGACTTTGAGTGTGTAGATTTTACAGGACTGAAGAACAGTCTCATCCATTATATAGCTGGGTTATTAATAAGCGACCTCCTGCGTCACCAAATAGTCAGAGTTACACACTCCGAACATCCTGTGTCGCCGCAATGACGCCTGCTGCTCTACTTAAATCCAGTCCTGAGGAAAACTGAAGTGGCAAATAATGATCCGAGTGCGCCGGCAGACACACAAAGCAGACGCTACTTCAGGACCTCCGCGAGGCGATGGCTCTAAGGCTGCGGGGTGGATAACCTTTTGGAAAGGCTACAGGGTCCATAACCTTTTGAAAAATTTATACATTCATGTGGTGGCCATTAACAGTGATCCACGTTAAATCCTCTTGAGCTGTGAGGGGTTTCCTGCTACTATTTGCAGCCACTGGACAAGAAGTCATTTTCATAATAGCCCGAGAAATCCCTGAATATTTATTCAGACCTCGGAGGATGGGGCTAATTGACTCCGATAAATTTACAACCTAGCAAAATGAAATATACTTTGATTTGAAAAAAATCCACAGAATAGTGAACACAGAATATATTAATTGTACCTCGATTGCATTGGCGTTCTTGAAGTCAGCCGTCACTCACAAGGGATGACCCTTTGATTTACAAATTACCGTTGAACTCACCTCTCAGGTCAGTTGTCATCTCGGCTGTCATCAGACTGTCTGAGGACTTAAAGGTGTCAAGGGTTACAACATCTCCAGTTTAAACAAGCTGGCTCTCACACAAAGGTCACAGACACCACGGTGCTACCAAATCCAATTACAGGACTGGAGTAGCAATGGAATATAAAACAACCTGCACCTGCTCTCAAACAATGTTGCTCGGAAAGAATGGGATAATTACCATGGGAGGTTGTACATTGACTGAAATCCTGAGGAGGAAGATATTTTTTCGCTGAATTTCACCGGGCAGTGCCCATCCAAGACGTGCCTGTTCGGAACAGGTTAAATGCTTGGCGTTCAGGGGTATTGCAGCTTTCTTGAGGAACGATCAGACAAACAATCTTTCACAGTCTGGTTCACAGAAAAAATTAATTTCCAGCTACTTGAAACATTGATAAAAAATAAAAAAAAATTGCTTCACGGGATGAACAACCCAAGCCCGGCTACATTCACACAAATACACTTAGTGAATGTATTGTGTTTTTCCAAGTATAGGCATTTTAGTGCCCGCTTCGACATAATCACCGCAGTTATAATATTGAACGTGCATAGTTTCCAAATTGCACCACAGTCGACAATGTAGGTACGTGTGAAGCGTGAAGTAAATCGGATGAATGGTCCGAGAGATCTGCAACAGAAAGGAAAAGACCGATACACAGACACATTGTCTTAATGTCGTTTGATTTGAAGAACATAGTTTTCTTTCATATTCCAGATGAATACTAGTTTATGGAAAAAGTTTATGGATATCCTTTGGTCAAAATGTGAACCCTGTGTATATACAGTATAATTCGTGCACTTGCCCTGCTCAGGGGTTTGCACGACGATAAACGGCAGTAGGTATGCATATCTGACCTACACATATTAAAGTGATCATTTACAACATGAGCCATAGGAAATTTTAAGGTCATTGTGAAACTGTAGAGGGCCAGTAATGTGCCGTGCCGATGCATTGTCGTTGACTTTGTTGGCGTAAGGTGTACTGTAGTTACAAGAGGGACTCGAAGGGATAGTTTGGATTTGTGTAAGTCGGGTCGGATGAGCTACTTATACATATTCAGTGTCTGAGCTATACTGTAGACGGCGGCCCCCGTGTCCCATGATTGGAGAAACAGTTTGGAATCAAAGAAATGTTCTGCTGTTGGCGTTGACAGCGGCAAAGCCTACTGTACACATCTAAAAGAACGTGTTCCCATACAACTAGTGTACACTATTTTCCGAGCTTTACTTTGCAGTAGGACAACCCTTTAGACTTTAAATAAATGTCCCAAAAAAAGTCCATTTCACGTTGAAAGACCTTAATACTGAATCGATGGCTTGATAACATAAAAAGGTACTTACAGTGTTAAAGCAAACTGTCTGAAATATTTATCATATCATAGGAGCCTGCTTAGAAACAGTGGTAGTGTATTTAATGAATGTCATCGCGTGACTTCCTTCCACATAACCAGCATGCCACAGCATCACAAGTGGTATGCACAGAAGAAGGGCATTTAGCAGTGTTTGGAGTATTACCATAGTGAGGCGTCGATGTGAATCAGCCTCGTTTCGTGATTTTTTTGGACCCTGACGGCGTGCGACATACGTTTTTTGTTGCTTTGGTTCTTGTTCTGCATTGCGGCGGTTCCATCCCAATAAGTCTTGCCACCAAACTAATTGGGCTTGGTGTGAAACCTCAAATAGTTCAACGGGCTCTGACAGGCAAGAGAAAACGGCGATTGGTGCTGTTGCCGCCTCGGTAATAAAAGCCTGTGTGACGTCTAGCGCCATCGACTGTCACAGGTACAAAACATTGAACCTTTCACTGTGTTGATGTTGCATACCTGCAAACTTGTCACCTTTCGGTGAAATTCACCGTTTTGAACTCAAAATAGGTCATCCACGTGAATCGTGGAGATCCGAAGAGTTTTTGTTTTTGGGGGGGGGGTCACCTGGCCCGCTGCCGTTGAGATTGCAGTGAGACGCGGAGAAAGTGTGAAGTGGTGCTCTTCGCAATAAAACATCTTTGATGGGACGAGTCGCGTCTCGGCCAATCAGCGTTCAGATGTCCACATCGTTTGGTGGTTCAGGTTAGCTTGAATGTTAGTCCGCTACATCTGCTGCTGTCACGCTGCACGGTGTAGCGATGCTAACAAAGTACCCGTACGTTAAACACGATGTGATTTAGCATATTTGTAGTATCGATACTTCATTAAGAGAGCGATCAGAGCGCACGCGCTGCTCCGTGTCGAGCTGTCTGCGCACACTGCGCTGCGCAGCGCTCACAGCGAGAGAAGTGGCGCAGCTTTAGAGACCGACTTCGGCTTAACAAATACATTAAAAAAAGATGCCAGAAGTGAAATGTTTCAGTCTGTAAAATTGTGTAACTCTACAGCTGCTCATCCTGATGAACTCTGTATCCTCTGGTCAGATACAGACTAACGGCCTCATAGTGTATAATCAATGCTATGATGGCTCCATGTAGTTTCATTCATATCTGGCTGTATTAAGACTAATATTACTGACATTTGTTAAGTGTTGAACAAGTTGGTAAAAAGTGAACCATACAGATGTTTTATAGATAAATATACCAGTCTCTTATTTATGGTATCATATTATTTCTATGGCATTGTATTGAATTCGGGTATCGGGTATCATGATATTTATGGCAGGTATGGTACAGAAGTTATAATGTTAGTACAGTGACAAACGGGTAGAGACAGAACAGACTGAAGGTAAAGTCCATGAATGTTCAGGCCAAAAAAAGTACGTTGATTCATGAATGACTTTAACCATATTTTATATAATGACAATGTATATTTGTTATTACTGTAGCGACCTTGGGTCAGGAACGCTACGAGACGTAGATGGCTTATAGGGTGTTTATTCAAGGAACATAGAACAGGCTACTGTTGGCCGTAGCCTACGCCAAAACGACCGCAAACCGCCGTGAAAACCTCCAAACCAGCTTCACGTCTGCTCCGGGTCATAGCTCTGCTCCGAACGAGTCGTAACACAACAACACACACACACAACAACATCACTCGCTCTCCAATCACAGACACGCCTCACAGCTACCAGCTCGTGAGACGTTCACTTACATCCGGAACATAACATTTATAACATAACATTCCCTCAGTCCGTTACATTACTATCATTATAGGGCTGAGTCAGAGCGGAGGACCTTTTGTTCTTAAACTGTTTATTATCATTATTTAGATTTGTGGCCAGAACAATAAAATGACTGTAGTTGTGGTTCTAAAAGCTTTGAGGGTTCAAACAACGTGGATGTGGTGTGGTGACAACAAAAAAGAAAGTCATCTGCACCCCCCCCACTCCCCCCCCCCCATTGTCACCTTTTTCACCCCTCATGAGTTTGCAGGTATGATGTTGACAACTAGGAAATCCACTGACAAGCCGCAGCTGTGTATTCTCTACACAGACTGGTTCCAATGTGACTTTAATACTTTGAAGAAAATGTATCATCAACAACAACAAAATCAGTAATATTACGTCTTTACAGGGTCTGCAAAGAATGTATTGGAATGATTGGATCCGATATTTTGGCACTCATTTGATTTGATCTCCTTCAGCCTGTTCCCCGTGTCTTAGCACCCAAGACCTTCATATCGTGCATCATATCTTGTTTTCTCGCCTCGGCAATTGATCTTTGACTGAAAAAGAAATTTGCCAGCTTTACATAATTGGATTGCAAAAGATTGCTTCTCTCTTTTTAGGCTCCACATCAATCCCTGGGCCCATTAGAGGGAATGAAGTAAATCGTATTGTCATTTCAGTTATGCTTTATCGAAGGTATGCATCAAAAGGTGGGCAATCCTTACCGTCACACTCTCTGGGATTACAGCCAAAAAAGAGTGACCAAATGCGACAGAATATCAGAGTGACTGATCGTTTCAAGCTGCCTGCAGCACAGAGGCAGGATATGCTCTCTGATCACAGGGCTGGGTTTGCTTCATATTTTACTTACCAACTGCAGTGACATCCTCAAAACAGTTTTTAAAAAAGCACGGTGTGTACTCGGTGCAGTCGAATGAAGTGCTTTAACTGTAGCAATACATAAAAAAATAATAAAAAAAGACTGACAGGTGGATGCTGTGTGCGCATACTGTACGTGACTGTTCAGATTACACCGTACAAACAAACCCCTCCGGTGCTCCAAGCCTCTTTTTTTTCCCGTAGCAACATTTTCACTCTACTTTCCGTCACGGCGGACCGTTCGTTGCTCCGCTTCCCAGTTTATGTGCGATTTGATAAGGCCGCGCTCAATCCATTACGGTTCGTCACAGGCTGCAAACGACATGTTCTGTGGACAAAAGCTTTGCATACTAATTTGAGCCTTGCTGTGTGTTTTTTTGGTTTTTTTCAAGCAGCAGCCAGGTGTGGTCAACATGTCCCAAAGTATGTTTTGTCCTCTAGTCACTCCTCCACTCACTGCTGCTTCTCATTACCAAATGCTTGTCCTCATGCACTGCATTTAATTGGCTGCTGTGATCGACCGGGACAGCTTGCATTAATTAAAAGGCACACGTGTGGGGGGTAGGCTGCCCTTCTCTCCGCGGAGGGGGGAGAAGATTGATAGTGCCAAGTGATGAATGATAGTTGATACTTTTGGCTTGTGTAGAATTGTAAAAGGTGATCTTGCACACGTACCTAAGGGAAGTCTCTGTTTACATTGCAATGCATTAAGAAGGAATGATGATAATTAGAGAATATTAAGACGAATGTATTGTAAAGCGTGAGAGAAAGACACTGTTTTTATGACACATGTAACGATTAACTGTATGCTGCACGACAATGAATGAGATTTTATTGTTTGGAGATGGTAGTTAAAATGGATGCCGGTCGAAAACCCGAGAAGTTACTTATATTCTGAAGGCAAGATAAGAGTTTTATTTTGAAGGCATGCTGGCCTTTTCCGGTCTGGAACCAGGAAGCTCGCACCCGCCATCTTGAATTGGCTTTAAGCCAACTGAATCGTTGCATTATTTGAACTTGCCATTGACTAACTTTCGAGGTGTTTATGAGAGTGTCTGTTACTACTGGAGAACTAGCTAGACAGAGAACTAACACAGCTGCGTTTGACTGAGGATGTTAGTCTCATTTTGACCTCACGATCGTGAACGTTAATCGTTTATCAACTTTTGCCATTAAATATTGTTAAATGTAATTCGTTGAATCCTGAATTTCAACTATTTTCACTTGTAATGCCCATCCATTTGAAATGGCCATCCATCCAGTCCTCCCAAAAAATGGCGCCAGTCCAAACCAGATATAAGTACACATGTTCGGTCGGGTTCTGTACTGGCCGTAGTAATCATGAGAGGAGAAAAAAGGAGGGGCGACAGACTATAAAGATCAATGCATAGCAAAATAGTTGGGGTGGATGGATGAGTCAAACAAGCGCAGGACTTTCACCTGTGAAACATTGTTGAACGTTGACTCATTTCAATAGTTTGTCCGTTCTGGGCTACTTTGGAGTCGGTGACCTACTTTGTAGTTTATGCATGAGGACGCGCCGTGAATAACAAATGATGGCAGGGGGCGTTTAGACCGTGTACACACTAAAACATGTTGGACTCTACCACACTGAAGCATTTGCTGATTCCATTTGATTTATTTGGCCAGCTGAGAGAACAGGGCCGTTTGACTTTACATGGCACTTAATCTCAAACGTCATCCTCCAGGTGATCTGCTGTGAGGTCCATTAAGAATAAAGACATAATCAGGCCAAGTACAAACAACGACCTAACTCAAGTCTTCCGACTGCAGGGAGGTCAGAACAATAATCATGTTTAGTTTGTCGTCACATAGTTAGAAACTTTAAGTTTCTCTAAAATTTGTTTTAAACTCCCGATTTCTAACATATCTTACTTTTTTTTTTTTTTAAATCAATGAAGGAATTGTGCCCATAAAACGCAAGTTACGTATGTAACTATGGTTCTATGAATCCTGGATGACCGCCAGAGGCGGTGCTTAGCACTGGATATCTTCCGTCTTGCGCATAGCAGGTCGAGTATTAATAACAACAAAGTCACCCGTGACCTCGGATGACCCGCCCACCGGGTATAAGTTCCGGTGTCATCCCGAGATCAGTTCTACGGAATCTTCTCGCGAACTCACGAGATTCCGAGTGACTAAGAACTCTGGCGGTCATCCAGGATTCATAGAACCATAGTTACATACGTAACTTGCGTTCTATTTCATCCTTCCTGACCGCCAGAGGCGGTGCTTAGCACTGGATGACTTATACCAACAGAGTCACGAGGAATCCCAAGGAAACTACCTCATCTGACTCAAGCAGAGGATTTGGACCACCTGCAATGCATGGAGGGTGTTCCCGTTCACTCTGTAGTTTCTGGTGAATGTGCGCAACGATGCCCCTGAGGCTGTTGCATACATATGCACCTATATTCCCTACGGGCATACCTCTTCGGGTCGCCCGTGATGTGGGAACGCCGTTGGTAGAACAACACCCTGCTCTGGATGGCAGAGCACGGACGTTCACCACCTATGCACAGGCAATGGCCTCCACTATCTAGTGGAACAGGCACTGTTCTGCAGTGGCATAGCCCTTCTTAGATCCACCCTAACTGACTAGTTATGGTGGTCAAGCTGTGCAGGCTGGTTGAGACCCGAGCGTGCCAGCACCTTTGGGGGAAACCACTGCTTTAGGCCGCAGTGTGACACCCGAGCCCTCTGAGTTCCCCTCAGACAAGGCTCATTGACCGACAGGGCGTGTAGCTTGCCTACTTGCTCTGCCGCAGTTATGGCAAGGATGAAAGGTCTTTGCCGACGGCAACCACAGCTCTGCCTCTGCCAAGGGAGGCGGGCATAGGGTGTCCAGTACCCCGGGCAAGTCCCCTGGAGGAGCCCTCAGGGGGGGGGGGGGCTCAGGGGATAGTCACTGAGGCCCTCCTTATGAAGAGGGACACCAGCTTGTGGCTGTTCTGCCTCATTGTCGGCTTTAGCATGCTGCCCTGAAATGGCAGCTATGTAGTCCCTCAGGATAGAGGCAGACATGCCCTTAACTAGAAGGGATGACGGAGGCGTGAGTACCGTAGGCACGAGGCACCGTACTGGGTCCCTCCGTCCGCTGGTCGGGAAGCGGCTTCGGTCTGCACGTCTCGTAGACGGATGGCACTCCGGCATTTAGAATAGTCCTCTGGACTGATTCTGTTCAGCTGCTTCTGCTCTCCTGCGGCCAAGCCCTTTGTTGGGCACGGCCGGGATCGGGATGGCAGGTCCCACCCTCTAGCTGTGCTAGGGTCCCGCATGTCAGCGAGGCACCGTGGCGTCACAGCGAAGTCTGTGCAGCCAGGGGAACCAAGTCCTGGCTGGACGCAAGGGGCCCACCAGCAAAATTCGGTGGCCCTGTTGAAAACCCCGAGTAGTTGGCAAGATCAGCGGAAATGTGGGGAACGCCCTGGTTCCGTTCTCCTGGTCGCTACCTCGCCCGACAATTGGTCAGGTGAAGGGTTACCGGAGTAAGAAAAATCAGAAGGGCACGGGAGCTTCGTAGCAGCTCTGCCGCCCTAGGGGCCCCTGGAGGTTCAAGCCAACCCGTGGTTGAGGCGATGTCTCGCCCAACAAGTACATATTCCCTCCCAAGTATGACAGGAACTGTTTGAGCGCTAGGTGCATGGCCTGTGGCTCCAGACCCAAGTGTCGCGAATAGACTGTCCTCTGGAAGTCCTGTACCGTGGAAGACCACTGCCTGCCCCCTCAGAGAGTATCTACCTGCTTGAGTGACGGGCAGGCCCACTTAGTGGCTGCCTCTAGAGCTATACCAACGAAGGTTGTGCTCCGAGAGTGGCTCAGAAAACTCTTTATGTTCACGAAGGCCCAACCGGGCAGCGTGAGAAAGAGTGTAAGACAGCTGATGCAGCTGTCAATTTACCCGATAGGCAAGAAGAGAGGATAAAAGACAGCCATCTGCCCCCTCAGAGAGGGGAAGGCTGCAGAGGATGCTGTCCACCTGTCTGAGTGACGGCCAGGCCCGCTTAGTGGCTGCATCTAGAGCTACACCAATGAAGGTTATGCTCTGAGAATGGCTCAGACAGTTGTTTGTTCACGAAGGCCCAACCGGGCGGCGTGAGAGAGTGCAAGTAATGCACTGTGTGGCCCTAAATGGGTATGGCGCACATAGCCAGATCGTCCAGGATGGCAGTTTCCTCACGCCCTGGTGATTGCAGGGCGGCAGTAATGCCCTTTTGTAGAAACTCCTGGGGAAGTCCACATGGAAGAAGCCTGGGAATAACGGCTTTGGAAAGCATAACAGAGCAACCGTCTGTGAAGCATTCTAGGAGCCTGACAAAAGGCCTCCCTTAAGTCGACAGACATGAGCCGATCTCCTCTGGAGACCACACGAAGGATGTCTGCTGGGCTCAGCCCGAGAAAATCAAGACGTGGCGCCCCCGAGTCTGCGGGGTGTGGACACGGTCCTGCGAAGACCAGATAACTGCTGCCTGGTCTAACCGGCTTGCACCGTGCGCTGCTGCGCCTGTAGAGCAGGTCCCCTGATTTCACTGGGACAGTAGGGAGGTTGTTCCTACATGCCTCCGACAAGGGTGCCTGCGCCGGCCAAACAGCTGGTCTGAACCCTGGAGAGCATTAGGTGCCCAGGTTCTCGCGACATAAGTGCACATGCCTGCAGCGAAGCATCACTGAGGCTGTAGTCAAGTATGACATGAGGGGGAGTTGCCGTGTAGTAAGCACGGTAAAATGGTCACCTGAGAACCGACTGGGCTCGAGGGCACCGGTCATCCGGCCTCGGAGTCCCCTTGGGGAAAAACCGATGGATGCGATAGTCGGCTCAATGGATGGCATGGGACGAAGGCCACATTTGGCCATATCCTGCATGGACGCCGGGGTTCGGTGATCTATCGTAAGATGGTAACCCCTCAGATAGTCTCTGGAGGGGAGACTGAAAAGGTGGCAGGGCCGCGAATGCCCCTGAGGAATGCACTAGCGTGCGTGGGGTTCCGGCTGCTGTATATCCAGCAGTTCCTGTGCCCTGCGAATGACGAACCCGATGGGGTCGTCGACTGCCCCCTACAAGGGGCTACCACTGGGATGTCCTCCCTTGGGAATGGATCAGCCGTGGGTGGATCTGATGCTTCAGTCCTCCCTGCACTAGGGTGGCGACTTATCTGAGCTAGTTCTGCGGTCAGCAGACCTACTCTATAAGCTAGCCTCCCGATTGCACTGCTAGGGGAGCCCCTGCGGCTCCTAGCCGGCGCTTGCAACTGGTCGGCTGGCCTGGAGCTGACCTGACCTGTCTGTTGGGGTCCTAGCAGGAGCTAGAGCGAGCGCTACTGCAGCGCAGGTCCTGTGGAGCAGGACAGACAGCCGTGAGGTGAGGGGAGCGCGCTGGCCTCACTCTGCACTGCATAGTAGGCTGCTGGGGTCGCAGCAGTAGCAGGTCCTGTGGAGCAGGACGGAGACAGCCCGTCTAGTGAGGGGAGAGCCACGCTGCCCTCACTCGCACAGTAGCTGTAGCTGCTGGGGTCGCAGCAGTAGCACTTTGCTACTGTGGCCCAGGTCCTGTGGAGCAGGACGGAGACAGCCCGTCTAGTGAGGGTATCAGCCACCACTGGCCTCCCTCGTCCGGTAGCTGTAGCAGCTGGGGTCGCAACAGTAGCACTCCGCTACTGTGGCCCAGGTCCTGTAGGACAGGACGGAGACAGCCCGTCTAGGAGGGTAGAGCGCGGACGCTGGCCTCGCTAGTACGGTAGCTGTAGCAGCTAGGGTCGCAGCAGTAGCACTCCACTACTGTGGCCCAGGTCCTGTCGAGCAGGACAGAGACAGTCCGTCTAGAGCGAGGACACCTCTTCAATACAGTAGCTGTGATTACTGGTGTTCTATCAGTAAACTTAAGCGAGAGCACTCTGTTACTGTGGAAACGGGTTCCGTGGAGACAGTTTAGAAAGCGGTCTAGAGAACAGCCTCTCGCTGACAGAGAGGAAGTGAGGACACGCTTGACTAGTACAGTAGCTGTAATTACAAGCATCCCACGAGTAGCCTGGGCGAAAGCCTGTGCTACGGGGGAGCAGGTCCTGTGAAAACAGTCGTAGTGAGAGGGCAGGTCTCTTCGAGGACCCTCTCCACTAGTATGGCAACTGTACTTACTGGTGCCTCCCAGTAAGCCTGAGCGAGAGCTCTGCGCTACTGTAGACGCTGATCCCGTGAACACGGGTCAGAACCCAGCATGTCTAGTGAGAGAGTGAGGACACACTTCACTCATCTGGTCTGTCAGCATTAGCGTGGCATTAGTTGGCCTGAGTGGAGACGCTCTGCTAGCTGTAACAGCGGCGATGTCATGGAGGTACATGCAGTATGCATCAGTATCGACTTATAGCCTCCTTAGCGCCCCACGGGTGAGCCTGAGCGGGACGCTCTGCTCACTGGAAGCCGGTCGCGGTGTAGCAGTGTGGCATCCAGCCGCAACGAGCGGACGCGCTCTCGTTAGCGCTGTAATCGCCCACCAGTAGCCTGAGCGAGAGCGCTCCACTACTTGGGCCGAGGTCCTGTGGAACAGGAGGTAGCTGTCGGATTTAGCGTAGGCTCCGTTAGCCTGAGTGGACACACTCTGCTAGCTATGCATGGCGGCAATGCTACCAAAGTCAACACACACGCTATCCCAATCGCTACAGAGAGCCGGTCGCGCCGGTGTAGCAGCACCGAGCGGACGTGCTCCCGTTAGCACACAGTTAGCAGGAACGAGAGCTCTGCTCCTGTGGGATATGCCGTCATAGGCAACAATTGTATTCGATCTCACCCGATTGAAGCTTCGCGGTGAAGGCGCTCTGGTGAAGACCGAAAAAAGACTCGTGCGTTCTCCGGTCCGCCTCGACGGACCGCCGTAGAGAAAACGCAATGTCCTCCTCCGAGGAGAGCTCGTCGCAGCCTTTGGAGGGCGACGGATCGCAACTCCGACCATTTGGTCACAAGGCTCCCCGCGACGAGCTTCAGTTAAACTTCAGCCTTAGCTGATGCCTGCTTGCGAGAAGATGAAAAAGAACTGATCTCGGGATGACACCGGAACTTATACCCGGTGGGCGGGTCATCCGAGGTCACGGGTGACTTTGTTGTTATTAATACTCGACCTGCTATGCGCAAGACGGAAGATATCCAGTGCTAAGCACCGCCTCTGGCGGTCAGGAAGGATGAAATAGAACTGGCTATTTCTCTAAATAAAGAGCTGGAACTAAGCAAACCGTACCACTGTGCGTGAATAATCCCAACCAGTAAAACATGCATGGCATTGGCCCACGAAGGTAATACTTTCAGAAAAAACTGGCTTACATTAATATGCACGAATAAATATCCGCTCAAAATAGATATAACTGATTCTCACAATCGACTTTGCTCCGGTTCAGGTGATTCTTACACAAGTCTGTCTGCTCGCAAGTTCCATTTTGTTTTCCCCCAGCTGGAGTTCCTGCTGCGTTGTAGACACCCTGTGTGCGATCAAGCTTTGGCTTGTGAGCTCAGCAGCCCCGTTGCCTCTGAACATTTTGTCTGTGAAATGCAAAACAGCCCTTTGTGGTATTTTGAAGAAGTTTGTAGTGCACTTTGAATTACCTTTTTAGGGTGTTTTTCCAGACTTTTTGGTAGTTTGTGAAGCCGTGTGAACACTTCGATTCTTGGTCGCTGGAAATCTTGTAAATCCCAGTGTAAATATTCACCGGTAATTGAAGTGGAGCATAGCTGTCATACCGACAGTGTGCTTGTTTGCATTCATGCCCATCGTTGATTGGGCCGCTGCAAAAGCTGCACCTGTTTGTTCGGGGGATGTGCATGTGATTTACTCAACTTCGAAAATTAAGATCAGGTTTTGTGTCTGTTTATAGATCAATTAACAATACTTGGAGCCCAAATCAAAATGTAGAAAATATTATGATCAAGTATGCTCTAAACATTGTATGTATGTGGTGATAATAATACAATCTGTATTGGCTGTTGTCATGAGCTGACATACAGCAGGATATTACAGGAATAATTTTGTTATGCTATGTTACATTTTACACTTAGATTATTTAGTAGAAATTAGTTCACTTTGGATTTTCTGTTATTTATTTTTTCCTACCTTGGTGCTTAAATCCATTGTGATTCATCGTTGTAGAACCACGAAACATGAAAAGCCGTAATCGGTAGTCTGCGCTCCAATACCTGTGTGGGTAACACTGGGAACAGCTACGAAATTATGCATCTAAACTGCTTGACAAGAAAATAATAAAAAAATCATGATTGTAGCTCAGAGATCGTTGTGTAGTTTTCACTTGAGTGGGTTGTCCAGATTTTTTTTAACCCCGTAAGTGTTTCAACCCAGATGCAGAACAGTAAACCATTCCAATCCATCCACAACCAGTTTATTTATCTGAACATAGGATGAACACTCTTGCTTCCATGAAACAGTTCAACTGAACTATATTTTTTTCCGGAGAAAAATCCAATCTTGTTTTTCTTTACCAAACGGGTCTCCTCGCTTCCATTTACTCTTTACTCCATCCCAGAAAGAGGACTTGGCCCGCTGATGTGCAGCTGGCTCATTCAGCGTTGCTTTGAAGCCACTCGATGCCTTGGAGAGGCGTACGGCCTGTGTGACCTGACATCACCCAGATTGTTCGCCTGGCTGTACAAAACCACCAGCACTGAAGTCCTGGAACTGACAAGTTTCACTGTGTCTGCCAAAAGAGTCTGAAGCGCCAGACCCCCCTCCTCCCCCCCCCTCCTCCGCTAAGTCAGAGTCCAACTCTTCTCCCCGTCTATCGGGACACAACAACTACTGATGGTTTGCTATGAAATTTAGTGCACGATTTTGTCGTAATAACTTTGGTAATTCTTACTTTTCATCCAGCATCATTTGTCCAATATTTTGGTTTATGACCAAGATGCTGCACAATCAATTAAATTCCCATCAGCCTCAGCAATGCTGCTGTTTGTTTCCAAGTAGCAAATGTTAGCATACAAGCTAAACTAAGATAGCAAACATTGTAAACATTGCACCTCAGCACCAGCATGTTATCGTTGTCATGATGGAATGAGCTCTACAGTCTCGCATCACTGCTTGAATGGCTTATAATTATGTTGTCAAACTTTGAGATCGCTGATGTCGTTTCATACTGGATTGCGGCATCCTAACGGGGATGGAGCAAACAACAACAACAACAACCTAAAGCCTTGATCATACTTCAGTACAGACTGGCACACAAACACACTTCCATACACACTAAAATGAGGGTCTGTACACAGAGAGAAAACACAATGGATCCCTGCTAACACATTTTATTTTAAGAAAAAAAGGTTAAAAAAAAAAAAGGATAATGGTATATAAATATGTGACCATTTTGAAAAGGACTACTAATGTGGAATACAGTACATATAGTTTGTGGGTACGTTAGTCTTTTAATGGTGCCTAGGGGGACTAGTACTGACGCAACAAGGAAGATTTGACATCTTAAGGATTAACTCATGTAAAATGGAAACAAACAGGCGTCAGGGTGTCTTGGGTCAACACAATAAACCCCCCCAAAAAAATCACACTAACTCAAACATAAAAAGGTCACACTGAACTATCGTAGCAAAAGGAAAAACAATCCTGAGCTCCCTGACTAGCCGCAAAACAGGAGAACCAAAATAGTAGAGAACCCCGACACAGCTTCCCCCAAAATGACACACATGGTGGCCTACACTCAGGCACCAAACCACAGCATGTCCGACTGTTCGCAGCTCGGAGGTGAAAAGAGAGCGCGCCGCACTGGATCTGGGAGTAAACATATCCAGCCCACTGATTAAGTGGTGTCTCTCAGGTGGTGGTGCTCCAAGCGTGCCAGACCTGAAACAGATAGACAGCCCTCTTTTATAGGAAGAGGGTGGAGTTAAGTCAGAGGGCGTAACACCGTAGTTTTGGTCTAAGCGGTCACACATTTTGGACTTCAGCTGGACGTCCTCACAGGGGTCCAGAGTGGACTCTCGCTAACTTGACCAGAAGACAATCCACGCAGGTATAAAAAACAGTGGATTTGTCTTAACGATATACACAATTGCCTCGCAAGTTTAACCACCAAGAAGACCGCAACTTAGTGCTGAAGCCAGTACAAGTATCACCTGGTGCTAATCCCTGCCACCAGTCACGACACAACAAAGACCGCGAGTAAGAAGCTTCTAGTCCTGGTGGGAAGCCAAGGATTACCTGGTCCTGTCAGGTTTAACTTTAGGGTAAATTCCATGTCCCACTTGAAAATGTATAATAAACCTGGGCTGATTACATTAACTCCTTCGTTCATGTCTTTATAAACAGTTTACAGACAATGTGAGTCAGTATAGATGGAAGCTATCGCTTCCTGTTCCCTTTCCTGCTGTTTGAGGAATTTCGTTGCGTCTTCTGCTGTGTTAGATCCACAATTATTCCTGGAGTCTCTTCCACTGAAACACTCTACCCCCCGCCTGAAACTCTTAAGTCACTTTGCAACCGTTTGACTGCTCATGGATGATGTATCACTCAGAGGATGACGAGGCAATCCTCCAGTCCCCTTGATAATATCCTCAATGAATTTGTCAAAAAGATCTTGAAGGCTGAAGGCACCAATGTCGCACCCTACAGTGAACAAGTTTCCTCGGGGTGCACCTGAACCGCGACAATGTACAAAGGCTTCTTCGAGGCCCCCTGCATGGATTTAACTGGTCTACGTGTTTGCGTGTACAGCCACGTACCTTTTTATAATAGCAGCAGTGAGTGTGACAATACTCACAACGCTCGTCCAAGATTCAAAAGAAGATTAGATGAGCTCGTCATCATCTAAAGTTACATGCTGATGATAAATCTGTTTTCCTGAAACATTGTTGTTGACTAAAAACTCGCCCTTTACCCCAATCCCTCAATCCACTAAACCCCATCAACCCTCTTTTTTATATGCTAATGGCCTTGTACTTGTATAGAGTGTGCCATAAAGTTTTTTAGAGAATTATTGAAATGCCGTCACATCCGCATGCTATTTAATTAATCTCTCAGCCATTAGCAGTTGTGCGGCCTATTATATCAATATTATAGAAGTTTAACAGATTTCCCCTCTGCAAAGACCTGCCTTACTCTCCATGCCTTCTTGGCCGAATTTAAGTTTATTGCTCATAGGAAGGTGAAAAGTTAAAAAGGTTAATTATTTCAGGATTTCAGATGTGGATGCTGACAAAGATTCAAACCGTCTTATTTTAAGCACTAATAGAATTACAATGTCTCGATGATGGGAGGAAATTGAAATAGTCATTGTTGCCTTGATGAATGCAATTAAATTACAGATCCATTAGAAATTGAAATCTTGATGTGGTGTCATCTATAAACCTAATGTTGATAACCACATTGCAGTTGGCGAAGTATACAATCCCGTTGAACAATTATTATTTTTGAAACATTAACTGGTATGAAATCTAATGACCCATTGGGAGAAGAAAAATCCTGCATTCATTACCATTAATTGAGGTAAGAAGAAAGGCTCCCTGGAAGATAAATGAGCTGAAACCTCAGAGCCACCTGCAGTCAGAAGTGTTCCAAGTTGTTAATGATGACCAATAGCAATTCTGCCATCAATTAAAGTGACAAGAGGATGTCAAAAGGTGTCTCGGCAGGAAGCCTCTTCATCTAAGGCGTTATAGCACCGACAAGGATGTGAAAAAAAGAGCCTCGCCGAGTGCCGACGGCAGCAACAACACGGCCCTGTATGCGCCAGATAGCGCCACTGCAATTAGGAGCCAAGCTTGTCTAATGGGGCAGGAACATGAAGAATATGGGGAGGCCACCAACGTGAAAGGCTGCTAAATGAGACTGGGAGTAAACCCTGTTCTAACTAATGGCCTGCAGATCAAAGTAACGGGACTTTAACTCTATGGGGAGTTCGGGAGAAACAACGTCGAGCTTTCAGACACGGAGATGTCCATTTTCACATCGACTCTTAAATCTGCACGGGCAACAGATGTGCCACACTGTTACTTAGCCACAAAGTCTCATATATAATGGAGGATGAAATATGTTGATATGCATGACTTTAGCGACCTTTGCTCTCATGATTACTGCATGGACATCTCAGTGAGTAACCCAGCTGTCTGCCACAGAGACTGGACATGGCTTGACTCGTGCGCTAGAAAACACGGTAAATGTTGTGTGCATGCATTTCATTCGAGATCACAGACCATTACAAGATAATGCCCGTTATTTTTTTATTTTGTTTTTAAGCAACGTTAGCACAATGGCGATCAGTCTGTCCGGCTGTCTTTCCACATTTTCCCCAGAAAACAACTTCTGGATGGATTACAACAGAATTTGATACAGTATTCATGGTTCCCAGAGAATAAATCCAAAGGACTTTGGGTGATCCCTAAGATTTCCTTTAGCGTCACCAATTGGTTTAAACTATACCTTATTCTGTTCTTCTTGATGGATTATCTATTCTTTATTTGACAAACATTCATGATTTCCAAGAAGTCAAATTCTAATGACTTTGTATCCCAAATATCAACATCAGACATTTATCTTCCCTTGAGTGACTCGTAATAAGTGTATAGATTCTTTAACTTTTCATCAAGAATCCTCATCAGGTTAACATTCTATAAGACTTTTCTGTGGCCGATCATATGTTCATTAGCTCAGATATCTCTAAAGTGAAAACTGATTTGCTTAAGAGAGAATATCTTGAAAATAACGCTGAATATGAATGATTTTATTTGGAGTCTTTTGGACCCCTTGGCTCCTGAACATACTAGATTGATTAAGCATTCACTAAATAAAGTGTTTCACTAGCATTTTGGCTAATGCTGTCTTCCATAGATGCCAGAAAATGTCACATTCCCAATATTGTTCGCCCAGACTGTTGGGTGGTTTGAGGTGGAGTTATCTGGCATCTTTCAGTGTCATGGTGAATACACCTGCTACATGCACGCTGTTGTTCTAGTCTGCATGCAAATAAAAGAATAAAATAAGTTCACAGTTGTACTGTGGAATGACCTGTAGTGCGTTCAGTAGGTGGGGTTGTTGCAAGACGTTCCAGTCCTCAGCCAACACCCCCGTCGTGCGTTGCTGTTAAACAGAACGTGGCATTGTTTGCTTGAATTAGCACTAAACGCAGCAGTCACAGGAGGATTAAATGCCTTCACAATCAAACAAATAATTTAAGGTTGCAGGGGTTTCCCGATAAACGGCTGTTCATTTAGCGGGAATGTTTACTTGTATACTCACTTCACCAACCAGCTGCATCATTTGCCACTAAAACGTTGCCAAATCCACTTTTCACTCCCGTCTTTCGGTTTACTCTAATCTGTGGTATTTTCTTGTACAACCCATGTTTTTACCTTAATTTTCACAGCTTGATACGTGTCCCTTGTCTACAAATGGCAGGTTGCTGGTTAGTGTCTGATGAAGGATCCAGGTTGCTCGCTAAGCAAATTCACACCAATCACCCAAGGACACACTCCTTCAGCACACTTCCAAGTGCACACACTTGCCGACCTGTTTTTTTCTTTTTAATTGTTAGATTTACTGACTCCAATGCATTTTTTTCTCCCAAAACAAGACAATTGCCATTGGCAATCTCCAATAATTAACACACATGGCGGTGTGTGTGTGTACAAATCTCATTCAAGATGTAGTTTTATTATCCTCCGAGTGTTCAGAGCAGTCCTTCCTCAGCCACACAGTCTGAATGCAGCTGGAGACTTGGCAGTAATGGATGTCTTGTCTCCTGGGTTGATATTCTCAGGACGAGACTCGGCGGGAGCCAAATTAATTGAAACCACTGAGGCTGAGGGATGCGGGTTCGGAGGCGCTCCAGAGGGCAAGGATAAAGGAGAGCGTAGTGGCTGCTGGGGGTTTGGACTCGTCATTTTGAGATGGAACGACCCAACCTTTTCTGAGCAATGTGGTTTTCGGAGATTTCGTTTATACTGTCAAGCCGTTTTAATTGGGGCTTTTTGTCAGCAGCTAAAGGAACATTCCAGTTTTGTCTTTTGGCTCGTATCTTCGGCCGACACTTGTATTATGACAACGATATGACAACAGAAACACAATCAGCGAGACTCCGACAGGTTGTAAACAACATCTTATTTCTATAATACTTCATTTGGAGGTAAAACCAAGAGGGAGTGCATACAAAAAAACATTTTCAGCTGCAGCAAGCTGCAGCCGGTTATGGTTCTAATACACATTTTCAATACACAGCTGTACTTAATTAACAATAATTAAGTCACTTGATTGAGAGAAAAAAAGTCATGGCTCCATCACCTAATCTGATTCTATTCATCTAGAAACAGGATAAAGACTGCAGAACCATGGCTGGTTTCATACTTTATCCACAAATACAGGCCCGTGGTTTAAGTTTTCAAAGAAATGCATTTTATAACGAGATCACAATTTGGCTCATTGTTAAGCCCTGACTGACAGGGGATGATGGACAAGACAGCAAGGCAACACAAGAACTGGAATCATCATTTCCAGAAACATCTCAAGCATGACATGTAAATAATGCTCCCTTTAACCCTCCTGTTACCTTAGGGTCAATTTGACCCCATTCAATGTTTAACCCTCCTGTTACCTTGGGGTCAATTTGACCCCATTCAATGTTTAATGTCGGTGTTCTTTCGGGTCAATTTGACCCCAGGCTGTTTTTCACTGTGTCAAACATATAAGAAATATCAACTTTTTTATATATTTAAAGGGCTATTTAGGTAGTCAACAAACAAACTTAAACTTGGAAAACAATATTAATTCTAATAATTTTCTGGAGGTTTTAATTGCTGGGGTCAAATTGACCCCAAGGATAAAATATGTCAGTAAATATAAAGGTAACAGGAGGGTTAAACATTGAATGGGGTCAAATTGACCCCAAGGTAACAGGAGGGTTAAACAGAGTCAATATTTCTCAGATGTTTGACATTTCTATCACTTCAATTTTGCGTTAATGCGCGGCTGAGATTATGATACGGCGCCCTTTTAATCCTCTTTGTGAAACTGCCTCGTGTGCAGGGATTGTTTGGCTCTCTGGGAGGTGATTCTCCAGTTTTGCCGTGCGTGACCCTTCAGCATAGAAATAGCAGCTATTTGCATCCTGAAATTGAAACGTCTCAGCTTCCTGAACAGGTGAGGCGTGGTCCTGTATGAGTATGCGTTGGCCCACGTTGTGCACAGACCAGATGGTTAGATTTTGGCCGGAGCAGCTGTCGGGTGACGGTTTTTGTGACGGCATTGAAATGAGTGAGACGTAAAAAGGTGAACAAACTTGTGTACAAGTTTTGCGTTGCCCAATATTTCCACGATGGTGTGTGAACGGCCTCTTCAATGAAAACATCAGAGGAGCTTCGGCAACGGGTAAACCAGCCCTGTAGCTTTGAAATAAATTAATCTGACGGTTCTCGGGAAAGATGAAGAAGCGGCGGAGTAATGAAAACAATGTAATTTACAGTTCAGTATCAGAGTCTGATCTAATCTATCTTCACTTATCATACATCTGGGGAAGCCAGTTAACCTAGCTTTTAGTTTTTTTTGGCCACACAGCATTTTAAAGACATTTGAAGCGGGTGAGATGGATAATATGAGCGGGGCCCTTCCAAGCTTTTACGAGTTCAGTTTACTTGTGTAGAAGTGGCACAGACTGTTGTACACGAAGCTTTCCAACCTTGATAATATAACTGGGTTAACTGGGGTTTTGCCCTCGGAGATCACAAAGCCTGAATTACGAATCAGAGCAGTTTGCTATTTCAGCCTTGTTGGACTTTGAACGCACCGCGGCGGAGGGTGAAGGCACAAACGGCATCCTTTCTAAAAGGTGCATTAGTCATACGGCATTTTTACCTTCGCATTGAAAATCCGGAAGGTTATGTTTTGATCGCCGTGTATTTATTTATTTGTATGCGTGTTACTCGCATAACTCAAAAAGTATTAAACCGAATCGCATGAAATTTGGTGGTATGATTGGTTATTATCCGGGGGCCATTTGTTTAGATTTTGGGATCGATCGGGTCAAAGGTCAAGGTCATGAAACGGTCAAAATCTTCTTGAATCGCATGACATTTGGTGGGATGATTGGTTATTATCCGGGGACCATTTGATTAGATTTTAGGATCGATCGGGTCAAAGTCATGAAAAGGTCAAAATCTTCTTTTTACCAGAGCACGGTCAATTTTTATCCAATTGGCATGCAACTAATGCCAACATGTTCATAATTCAATGCCCAATCTTGTGATATGCGAAGGTATGCGCTCTACCGAGTGCCCATTCTAGTTAGGTTTTGTTTTGCGTGGTTCATGGAGTGTAAACTAAAGTGGACCTTTCCATTTGCTGAGGAGCTGTGTACGAAAGAGCAAATGCATATTTGTTTCTTCGTGAGGGTTTACACCTATGATGCAGGAAGTCGATTTGAAATATTCCTGTTGGAGTTTTTCATCATTTTTATTTTGCCTGTCCGTGAGCCCTTTCCCCTCCACGTCGCCCAGAATGACTTTACAGACATCGCTGCTTTTGTGGACTTTCTGTCGCATAATCTGAATGTTCCCTTGGGCCCGTCGGTCACTCTTCCGTTCACGTGGACCAATCACTCGCTTGTGTCCGGCTCATCAAAATGTCCGCTGAGGCAGCTCGCCTTTCTGGTTTCACTCCCTGCCACTGTGTCGGATTACGTTCTCGCTGCATTCCAACAGCAACAGGGTTCGCCGAACAAGAGTTTTGACTTAGTGCTGGCTTGAGAAAGCAGAGTCATCCTTCAGAGGAGCAGCGGTTCGATCCCCGGGCCCCACGAGTCCACGTCGATGTGTCTTTGGGCAAGACACTTGACCCCAAAGTGCTCCCCTGGCGTAGTCAGTTAGACTCCTGATGAGCAGGTGGCATCTTGCATTGTAGCACCTGCCATCAGTGTGTGAATGGGTGAATGAGGACATGGAATGTTGAAGTGCTTTGAGTGGTCGGAATAAGTACATTATACCATTTAAAGAAAATGTTTCCACCAAATGAATGATGCACCGGCTGTGGTGTAATTCACCCAGCCGTCACATCGATCTGCAGCTCGTCAAGTCAAACAGATTATTTCCGTACATTCGTGAATTTATCTGGACCAGTGTTCATTTCAAAGGATGCTTATGCACCGGATGAAGCCAGTGGTGGTGTAGAGAGGGGGTGGGGGGGGTAAGCACAAGGACTGACATCAATTGATGTTGACTGACTCTTGGACCCCCAAAATCCATTGTTTGTTGTTGTAAGAAGCTTTGAAGGCCTCCTTATCCTTAAGAATGAAATGGAGACCTTTTGTACAGGTTGCAGGATGTAATTGTTCTCTCTCTCTCTCTCTCTCTCCCTTTTTTCTCTGAACAAGTTATTAGCCGAGCAGCCATTTGATCCGCCCGCAGGTTAAAAAACAACAACCTGCAATGCACATGAAAGAGCCATTGTTAGAATACTCCACAGCATCAGACGTGATCTATATGTGCACGGATCCTTCCAGCAGACCGAGACTGGCATTTTAAAAAAGTGAACTGAGAGCAGGACTCCTCTTCATCAGCGCTGCTTCCAAGAAGCCGCCAACGGAAAACCTTTTGAAGAGACTCAACAAAACGACATGAATCTTTTATATCGGATCCGTATTGTTTTTTTTTCTTCTTCTTCTTCTTTCAACGTTGGACTGCCGCATTTCCAATTGAAGTCTCTCGCTGCGAGCCTCCCAGCCGGAGCACACTAGCTGTAGATTCACTCCCACGATGACGGGGGAGGGGGCAATCAAACCGCCACAAATGCGAATTCTCCTCCAGTGATGTCTCCACTCAAAGCCTTGTCAAGAAAAGTCGATGCTTTTTACACCTCACCTTTTACTAAAATGAGTCATTTGCCGTGTGACCCGCTGAAGGAATGATGATAAAATCTCTCTCTCTCTCTCTGGTCTGAAATACCACCGCTGTCACCCGTGTTATTTCGGTGACTGACAGCCACGATTGCCCGGCCAGCAAGGCGAGCGGGAGGTTGTGACAGAAGCCTGAGTAGCTGTGATGATACTGCATGGTGTGATGAAGCGGGTGTACAGCATCAGCAATTTATGATCTCGCCTGATGGTTTATCTTCCTTGGCAGAATTTGGTATGGCGCCTTCTTCTTCTCCTTTTTATTTCACACAGAGAACCGTTGCATTGCACTGAAAACGGTAATTTTCAGTCTTTCCTCAGCTGTTTTCTTCAAGGGTATAATATGCTCAGGCGCTCACCAAAACACTCTCTTTATCTCACTGAGGAAACTTAGATGGGTTTATTGTGTCGGTGACATTGCTATCGCAGTATCCTCTTTTGATTGCTTCACTTGTAAGACGGGAGAAGTGCTGTGATTGGGCCTCACAAAAGGAACATTCTCGGGTTGATGATTTCCACAACAGTCACTTAGACACGACGCAGCGTTGCCTCTCCGACAAACCTTCCCCTTTAATGCAGTGTTTCCTAACTTTGTTCTTTGGACCCACTTTTTTTAAATTCTAAATTCATCACGACCCAATTCGCCACACGCCTTGTATATACCGTATTTTCCGCACTAAAAGTCGCACTTAAAAGCCTTTAATTTTCTCAAAAAACAACAGTTCGCCTTATAATCCGGAGCGCCTTGTATATGGATTAATTCTGTTTGTGCTTACTGACCTCGAAGCGATTGTGTGGTTCACGGCGCGCTGTCAACATGTTTTAGTACGACTTTGGTAAACTCCAAAGCTGCACCGCTTGCAGCATCACGGCTACCGCAGTTAGGAGCGTCGCGGAGTAATGCTGCAAAAATCAGATCACTGAAAAGAAGATCCGGTCAGAGCACGTCACCAACATGGACACGGTTCCCCTCACCTCTGATACCCCCGTGAACCGCACCGTGGAGGAAACAGGGACCAGAACGATGTCACCCTTCACTGTAGTTCTCGCTTGCGGTTGTGAGTGTATTGTATTGTATTTTATGTGTTATAACTTAACAATGTTGAGAGTTATTGTGAACACGTTTCATAAAATTTGACTGGCTGACTGTTTTGTTTCGCTGAATGCGCCTTATAGTCCGGTGCGCTATATACATGAAAAAAGATGGAAAATAGACCATTCATTGACAGTGCGCCTTATAATCCAGTGCGCCCTATAGTGCGGAAAATACGGTAAATTGGGAGAGAAGCAAATTTCCGCAAAAATGAGCATTTTTGACCTTTTTTTTACGCCATTTCCACATCCCCTTATATTATTTGATATGTACCTTATAATAGACAAATAAGCAGCAAATTTTTTTTTATATGGAAGATAACCCAATCACAACTTCAAGTAATGCGTGTGTTATTTAACACATTTGTAAATGTTACCAAATTAATGCATTTAGGCACAATTAACTGGCCCTCATATGTTGTTCTCATGCGGAAAAAACAAACAGAATGGACACTAGCATTTCATATCAGATTAAATGTTATATTTAGGCTACAATTACCCAAACAATATGAACATGCAAGCTCCCTCATGTGACTCGAATGTATACAGCAGCTATGAATGTTAAATTAAAGGCAATGGAAGTAATTCCGCAAATCAATTTGGCGACCCTCACTAAATTTCTTTGGTGAATAAATGCTCTAGCGTGCCCCTCCAGAGGAAAACATGTAATGCAGTGCCCTCTAGAAGCCCCTTGGAATAAATAAATACTAAATAAAAACACAATGGCATTCTGTATATAGGCTTCGCTAAAAACTCCGCTTACAGCTGGTGGCCTGACCCTAGTCCTCACACAGTTCACCACTGCATGAAAGTATCACAATCGTAGCCGCTGTAAAGGTTATGAAAAATATATATATACTTATACTCAAAATACTTCATTGCAGAAGAAGTTCCTGTCTGCCTGGGTCATGATCCCAAGAGTAAAAAGGCTAGGCTCTCTACCGCTCTTCGCACCTGGTTTACACAAAGGTGTGAATTTGACGAGAATGTTGTCACACATTTGTGTAAAAGCATCGACAAACATGTTGTTTGTCGATGCTTTCGATCCGACTCTGAGCACAATGTCTAACAGGCCGCTCGGGGAGAGCTTCCCCGCTCCGCCAGTGTCTACGGAGGCTGCGTTAATGCACGGCGTCGAGTCGAGGTCACCTGCATTTTGGCAGCACTCGGAGGCCGATGCGCACGCTCGCACACACACGATGTAAAACGGAAGAAAAGACACTTTTGATCACAATTTCATATGATACGAGTTAAACACCAGCTGCTACGCAGCCTGTGTAGACAGCTGCATTGATTATAATAGAGGTGCATCTGTTTCATCTGACGTGCTCGTGGCAGGAGACCTCTTCCAGCTCGTCCAGACCGCGACTCGAAGCCTGACAATCATACGACCGTAATATGACAGGATCTTAAAGCTGCATTTCTTTGGATCTCTGGGGCTGGCAGACAATCGAATCGGAACATCGGCATATTATCACCTCGTAAAGTTGGCATGTTGAGCCAACGGTTGCCTAATTACACATGAAGCACTCAAAGATTACATCACCATAAGCATGGAGTGGAGTTTCTGGCCACCGGGGGAACGTAAAGCTGGATTCATGCTCAACACAGTACCACCATATATACCAATGGTGTAGGTAACATCCTTCAGTTACGCATCTTACCCAGCAGATGTGTCTACTTCGTGATAGGAGCTTCAGTGGGAAGGTCCTTCTTGTTTCAATACTGAATATCGTATTGTACCGTAGGCGTCTTTGCATTGTCTCATCCACTGCCATGTCTTTTCATACAGCGAGATAACTCATGAAGTTACTGCTTATTTTTAGTGCTTTTTGGTGCTTTGGTTTTCCTACAAAAGTCAGCGACACTTGTCAATGTCCGCTCGTTTCACAAGGACCGTTTTTATTCAAAGTTAACTTATGTCTTCAAAGTTAACTCTCAGTTGGGTTTAGGCAAACCAAACTACTAGTTTCAGGAAATAATTGTGAAATACTTAGGAGGGAAAGATTATGAAGGTACCAACAACACTACAAAGTCAGGTTCCTGGTTACCTCATTGTCTGGGTTAAAATAACCACAAAAGTGCCGGAACTACATCATCTAAGTTACGTGAGAAAAAACATCCACAGTGACTTCTCGTTTCACATGGAGAACGAACAAAAGGTCTCTGGGTTGAAAAATCCCCTTTTGTTGGAGCCATTCGCCTCCACCCGCCCTGTGTGAGTGCTCTTGCGCTCTTTAAATATCCTCGTTGGTACGTGGATGACATACACAAATAATTGTGTTGGATGTCCACGAGTTACGGCGCATGATTATTGGTCGGTAAAGGTACGAATGCTGGATGAGACCAGCCTGTCCACGAATTCTGAAAAATGGCCTCATTGGACGGTAACCTTCTGCTTCCAAGCGCAAAATCTAAAATATTGAATATGCACACAGAGCATGTAATGAAGAGAAGATACACTCAAACACCCAAATTCATCAAGCGCACAGCCCAACAGTCGATCCTCTGAGATGCATCGTAAAAACTGTCTAAGGTTATCAATTACATGTTACGCAACAGACCCGAATAAAGTTACTACATGCGTTCACCGACTCCGAATTGCCACCATAAAAACTGGGCTACAACAGATAATAAAATCCAAGTATGAATACACAAGTACCTCAGGGAGTTGAATGTTTATGCGGTTTATGCAAGCAGGGTTCACATGTCACAAATCCGCAGGCCAGGGGGCGAATTATGAGGATAACAACGCAGCTGTTTCTCTCAAGCGGCTCCACATAGAAACTAACAGACATGGTTTCCCGTGGGTGGTTTACTCCCTGAAGCAGTCGTTCCTTTGAGTAGAATACGTATATAAAGATGCACCGTTGCAACAACATACTCATGATGATTGACACAGATAATGATATATCTTTCAAATGTATCTTCAGAAAGAAAAAAAGGTTTTAAGCCTTATTCACCCAGAAACAAATGAAGTGGCTTCTGATGAAGAATTTGGCCCACTTTATTTGCTTTTAGAATTTCAATATTTATTTTTGTTGTTGAGACATTCGGTGCTTTTCCTGGGGCTCTCCATCGAATGGGATACAGATCCCCCAAGCTGACCATCAAATGCATCACTTGTACTGGAAGCAATCAATCGGAGAGGAAAGGCCTGATGCAACACAGTTGAATATTTGGAGGGCTGAAATTTGAACCCATGAATTATTCATTTGCGGCTCTTTAATGAATATGAAGAGAGTCTCTCTATCATACACAATCTGTACAGCCGCTGAAATATGGCTCGATGGTGTTTTGAGCTGCCTGGAAGGCGCCGGGTCGCCCAAAACCTCCCCCCAAATCTCAATCCCCCCCCCCACTTGAGCCCGCATGGGCATCATTCAAATTCACTTTTTGCACGCATCAAACATTCAAGCATTTTGAGCCAAACCCACTTGGGCGCAGCATTTGGCTTTAACCCACTTGGTTCAACAATTTCAAAGGGCGTAGTATTTTTGGGCCGGCTAATGTTGTGGTAATGTTATTTCAACTCATTTTACCTGCTAGCGCTAAAATAAATCTAAAAAATTAGGTAACAAAGTAAGATTAATTACTGCAGATTAAGATTGTTAATGGTTAGTGTTATCTTTCAAATGATGAGGCTGCTTGATAAGGATACCCCTGAGGCAGCCACCAGTTTTTGGATAACTCTGAGAGGCTGCCTAGTCGTTGGTGTACAGGTTAACTCACAGGCATCGGCATCTAGACGGACATTAGGGCTGCTGACCCCAGGCTTTCCTAACACTGGTAGCTCTCAGCAGCCAATTAGCTTTGGCCTTTCTTCTTCATGAGAAATGGCGCCCAGGAAGGGTAAGGTTCAACCTAGACCTACTTTAATGACTAAAAAGTCTCTTTCACACACTGACATTTAACAATGACTCAATAATTCCCCAAAAATACTTATTAGTTCCTTGCAATGTCTTTATACAGTAGGATGAGCGGAAGGCCCTGCAGGTGTCAAAGGTGGTAAGTTATTCTTTATCTTGCCATCTGGACTCGGTACTACAACACTAGTTCATCTCCTCATATTTTACTTCTTGCTTGTTACTTTATAGGACCATCTGCAAAGCAATTTTCCACCAGTCACCACTGGTTGGTGAGCCTCCGCCCAGCCCCAACCCCATCTAGCCTTCCTGCCCCATCATCCCAGCCGGCATTTCAGAATGTCCACAGCCTTTTGAGGACATGCTCAGGGCATCGTAGGTTTCTTCAAGACAGGTTTATATTTTGCTAGTGGTAGTAACAGTGCTGAGACCATTTGTGATGGGCTTGTTTCAAATATATTTTCATTATTTGTCCGTTTCAAATGTTATGATTGCCCAAAGTCAGCTGATCAGTTAGATTTCTTCAATTAATGAAAACAAGTAGATATGTTTAGGGATGATAGACATGTTATAGAATAATAATTGAATCAAAGCAATTTCACCAAAATACTGAGTTTCGACCTACTAGTATTTTCACTCTAATCTCAAAATGTCCTTATAGGAACATCTGTTGGGATGGCAGTAAAGACAGAAGGGCTATGTACAGACATTACATGTACAATACTACTGTGTATGTAAAAGAAGATGAAATAATATTATTACGAAAAATATTGTTGAAACATTGAAACCTTCTTTGAGTGTGACTCAGAAATTATTTTACAAAGATACCAGATAACGGTGGAGGAGATCAGGAGGAGGACTGCTCCACCTGATTGCAAACTATTCAAAGACAGACCACAACAAGCAAGCAGATACAAATCATCACACGACGCGGGCATTTTTAGCAGGCGAACACGAACCCCCGTAACTAGTCTTTCCCAGTTTTCCGACCTGTCCCACACTGCCCCAATAAAATATTTAGATAATATTTATAGTGTATTAAATTCCATCATCCTTAGTGCTAGTAGTAAAGCTGTTGTTTGTGTGAAATTTTGTTTTACCATTTTCCATCATGTGTGTGTCTCTGACGATACATTTGTAAAAATAATTAATGTAATTGGGGTTTTAATAAAACTGGACTAACTGAATAAACCCTTATGTGAATGTATGTGTGTTGACATATTGTGTTACCATGACTATTTTGCTTAATCCATGCCACCTAATATATGATCTGTCTGTTACACACCATGCATTTCAGGCCCAGCTAGCTAAATTATCAGACTAGTTAAATCAAGAGTGATGTAGAACATGAAGATATTTAATTAATGAACACAACAAACAACAAATTGCTAATTGTTAATATTTTCAATGTGTACAACACACTTTAAAAATATCCACCACCACCTCTACCATTCCTGGCCCCAAGTGTGTGGGAGAGAAATTGTTGCTCATGACCTCACCTGGTTGGCGAGGTGCTGGAGCTGTTGTCTGCGGCTCTCCCCTGCCCTTTCCTGGTCTGGTCTGAGGCAGCGGATGCGGCCTTTTTTAAAAAAATGCCTGGGGCAGGCAGCCACCCACCGAGGAGCACAGGTCCTTGGCTTAGCCTTAAAAAAATGGGAAAGACATATCATGACACGAACACAGTATTAAATTCACTGGGGTGTAATAGTTGAGCTGGCTTTCTGAAGTTCTTTATTGATATAATGATGCCTCAGAGTTATCCAAAAACTGGTGATAACCACTAACCATTAACAATCACTCAAATACAGTGATTAATCTTAATAAATTAACTTATCTTATTTTTTAACCTAAATGTTTTAAGCAGGTTTCTAGCGCTAGTAAAAATGACATTACCACATCATCTTAGCATCATCTATCTAGCTCTGCTACATAGCCACAACACAACACACCCAATTAGCCAGCCAAACGCCTTTAAAATTTTGAAAATGTTGAAATAAGTGAAAATGCGCGCTCCATGCGGGTTTGTGGGTTTGGCCAATGGCCCGGAAATATGCATGCATGCCAAAAAAAAATTTTTGAATATGCGCTCCGCTCCAAGTGGGGGTAGCGCATTGATTGGATCAGAGTTTTGGGGGAGCTGAAATATGACTCTCTTGCTGTGGGCACTTAGCAGAGTTTCCAAACAGGCCCCTGTGATGCCGGAGGGAAGGGCTATATGTGCGACATATCTGATGCCATTTTCGAGAAAAAAAAGTCCCAAACTAAAATCATCTAGTTATGGAGATCTTCATCTTACTCTCCAAAATAGGAGTAATATATCAATATTCCCTGAGAGGAACAATCTCCAGCAACGCAGTTTCATATTCGATTTTATTTTAAAGACCTTCTGGACACGGCAATGATGACAGAGCGTCATGATCTGAATTCTGAAGTTGACCTAAATCCTAATAAAAAGTGCCTCATTGGATGGTAACCTTCTGCTTCCAGACACAAAAACTAAAATATTGAATATGCTTCTCCCTTGAAGCATTGAAAAAGTAACGTTAATTGTCCTTGATTTCTCAATTATGTATTTCTGAATTGATTATTGTGTTGGTGCTTGTTGCTTGGGGTTTTGATGAGGTCAGATTACATGTAAACTACCCATGTCTACTTTTTCAAGTCTATTTTCAGCCTCGACTTTAAGTTGGATCTTCATAACGTTGTGTTCAAGGCCAGTTAGAAGATAATTGTTTTTGTAGCTTAGATTAGCCGCTCAATTTTGTCTTGATTATTTAATTGCGTTCTGGCTTTCCGTAAATGCGTGCAGAATGTTTTGCTTTTCATCCACTTTGCAACATCTGTATTTCATGTATGAGGTTGTGTTAGTTTGAGCCGTAAGCCCGGTCCAGACGGCCAACAGACGGTGTTGCTTTTCAAGAGCTCCGCTGAAGATCAAACATACCGGCAGCTAATTCAAACGCTTACCTTTACCGACCACCTCCGTGGTGTTGTTCATGTTCGATAGTTTGTCCTAAAAAATATGTTTGCTGTCGTCAAAAAGAAAGACAGCTGGTGGTTTATAAAGTCTTGTCCTCGCATCTCTCTGTTAACCACTGCCAGAAATGTGGACCCGAACAAGATGAGGGGGTTAATCAATGTTATGGATCCCTTTCTAAATGAACGGCATGCAAAAGGTCAAATTTGTCAGCCCTGATTTATTGATATAAAAATACCATTACTTATTTATCAATCCTCATAATCACTAGTTTAATTGTGTTGCATTTAAATTGTTGGAGCAAGAAAAAAAACGACTAATAGGAAGAACAGGTTAAAAAAAACAATACAGCCAAAAAAGAAAAGTATTTTGCTTCGAGCATGGCAAAGACCCCGAGGAACGCAAGCTAGTTTTTGCACTGGAGTTGAATCCCTGTTCCTATTAAACGATGTTTGTGACGGTGTTGCCATCCCTAAAGGGCTGCATGATTATGGACAGTATACGAATCACGATCATGACACGATTAATCATGACAGCGCCACAAGAGGGAAGCCAAAACCTCTCGACCCGCGGGATAAATGCGTGGGCAAAGTGAAAGGCAGCGCTCGGCCCTTCCTCATTCCCACTACTAGTCCGCCCTTGAGCAAGGCAAACGGTGGAGCAGATCATACTGGGATGGCCCTGGGTGTAATGTGTAACGGTGTAAATGTGATAAGGGCCTTTCGAAGAAAGAGGCATGCTCTTCGTGAAAAAAAATTCAACCACCGTGGCCTTGGGGTAATGTAAATATGCAAAAAGTTTCAAGTTTCAAGTTTCAAGTTTCAAGTTTTTTTATTTTTTTCCTTTATTCCCCTATAAGTATAATCGGTGAAATTCTTATGTGCAAAAAACACCACACCAGACAGCAAAAAAAAAAAAAGAAAGAAGAGAAATAAACTATACAATACACACAAAAAAAAGAAAAATATATAAATATATATATAAAACAATGTAATAGAATATACATCATGACAATATATATATATAAAACAATGTAATAAGGCTCCCGCTTTAGCTAGTGTCAAGTTTGTCCTTTATTGGCTACTGTAGAAAACATGGTGTGAAGAGAACTGGCGTTTGTAGATATGAAGAGCTCCTTAAGTAAAGAAACCGCAACGACTCTTAGTTTAAGGTGTTTATACACTGATGAAAACAATGATTATTATATTCCATTTCTGCTAGTATATTTACAGAAATCCTACACACTGGCCAGTGATTCCGGCTAACGTAGCATGCAAGCACCATTCAAGGTTTCAGATCACTGTCCTTGCGAGGAATCACCTTTTTTTAAGCAAACAGCTCCAGATGCACGTTAACTTTCATAGTTAGATTTGCAGTCTGGCAGAGAAACATACTCACGAGTCTTTGTTTCATTTATTATTTTTATTTAGTATGCCTGTTCTTTAGAGACATGGAAGATTGAGTCAGAAAATGTGTCAGGAAAGTTTGGACTGACCAAAGGATGTGGGGCTGAACTTTTCAAAGATGTTGAAGGTAGCAAGCGCTGACTTTTAATGATTTTCACCTGAAGACAGACGGAGAAGAGGAAATTGTAAGTGCAGAGATGAAAAGGCCGATATGAATTGTTCTTCTTTCACACATTTTAACAGCTCACTAGCCTCTCCTGCCGTCACAGGATTAGATAAGTCGACCACGGTGGCCCATCGACACCGACAGGTGAGCTTCCACGACAGATGTTGAAGCTAATTGTTGGCCTAGTTTCATTGCATTGAGACAGAATCAGAAGGTACTGCAGCACACTACCTTCTATCCACGTAATGACGGGAAAAGGTTTGATTCAGTCCAAGCAACATTGAGGTCACACCTAATATACATTTAGTACACCTTGTACTTATTCCATCAGACTTTCATGAAGGAAAAGCAGTACACATTACTCTTTAAAAAAAGCACACTACAAAAACAACTTTTTTTCCAGTGGTAATCACGGTGACTGTGTTGACAGCCGAAGAATGGTCTGCAGGCTGTGTGCCTACTGTCGGCCTTGGGTGTACTATTTATTGACAATGGTATACTTTAATGTACAAGCCAATGTTTCCCATGAGGCTTGATGCGAGTGGTGAGACTGAAACCAAATAATGTGCAAAAAAAGATTTAAAGAAAAATACAAAAGACGATGAATCTCGGTGGATCTGTCACTGTGAACACTTTACTTGACATTCATTGGTAATCAAAACTCAAATGGATGCTATGTAAAAGTATGAATTATATAAACTTTGTAAACCGTGTTTGAAGAACTAATTTTAAAAATCATTGAGAACAATTTGACGCAGTTTCCAAATCTGACAATCCAGAATAATTTAATGTATTAATGCAAGAATCAACAATTCAAGTCTCAAAATTTCCACTCACCAAAACAAGTTTCAAAAGGAAGCTGTTTTCCTCTTGCATAATATCTAAGACCTGTTACCGATTCTGTACCATATTCTATATTCCCCATCTGCTTTTTTCAAGGAAAACATACATCTTCCCCTCTGATGTTTACAGTGCCGTATAGTGAAAACTGAGTGTGTTCTTTATTATTATTATTATGGCAAGTGCAAGCACGATTCCATCCACCTGCAGAATCAATCAGTCTTTTTCTGATAGCTGATACCGGAGTCTCTCTTGATAGAAAACCAAATTACATCGAGTAAATGGCCTCCGGTGCCAGCGCAGACTTTCATGTCATTATGATTAGTTATTTTGTACGTCTGGAAGTACGCGGTTGTGATGTCGACAATTTCTGTCCTAATGAATGTAATCTCGTGGAAGCGCACTTTCATATTCAGGAAAGTGAGACTAATGCCGGTTCCTACAGAGCACGTCCTCTTTATGGTTTATCCTCCGTATGGACTTGGCTCATTTGTTGGGAGGATGGTGCAGCTGCTCAGCACAGTGGCCTTCAGTCATGTGAAGGCTGCACCTTTTGCAGTCCTCGTTCTTTCGAAAGGCGGTGGCCCCTGAAATGGGTCACAGCTGCTGACACAATGGAGCCCACTGAAAAGGTAGGATGCTAAATGAGGAGCTAGGAATCATGATAAGGCCTATAGTGCCCCTGCTTATTGACTACAAGGTGCACTGTGCCATACCACGTGCTCCATAGAAATAGTGGGCAGCAATCTCCTACTGGGTCCATACAATCTAGATGTACAGCAGCCAACTCCTAACTAACAGCCGGGCAAGAAAAAGCATATTTCAACCGATCTGCTGAGAAGTTAGTGTTTCTGCCACAGTTCGTTATACTAGTTTGTTTTGTGACTTGGGTCAACGATGGAAGACACAAGGGAATGACACGTCTTTGTTTCGTCCTCAACAACTTCAGTTTTTTGGGATCTTCGCGGAGTCGCAGTCGACAAGGTTAGGGAGCAAGTTGATTGGTCATTTCGTCCACTTTGGATTTATTCCAATCAATTAACTGTCAAAACGAACACGGACCCTACGCCATTTGTCTGACAAAGTCTCGGGAAGCTCTACTTCTTGGTGCTCTCATGTTGAACGGGACCTTCCTCACCTTCGCCTCTCATGGCACAAGCGGTATAACAAGACAGGACTGGTCATCTTTGAATAGACGTATCATCACTGAATTGCTTTCATTTTCATTTCCCAAGATTAATTTGTTAGCTACTTTCACATTGTGTTTTCCGTTGTGAGCTACTTCAGCGTCAGTTTGTTGAGATACTTTTTTTGTCTTTCTTCATTAGACTGAAGAGTTTAAAGGAAGTGGACATAGTCTCCGTTGCACTCAGCCATTGGTATGTGGACTACGGTTTGGAAGCCTTCACTTCACCTTCTTGTTTTTTTGGCCATCGCTGTCTTAGTTTTTAGCAACCAGAAGTGACACAATAGGCTGGAGCTATTTGTAAGTAACCAAAAATTTACTATTGAATTTCATGAACTGAAAACTAATTGGGAAAGGGTGAACGTTGTAAGACAAAAACAAGGACAACAACCTGTCAATCATTAGGTAGCCCCGCCCCAAACGGATTGTTTGATCTCTTAATGCTGAGCAAATGAGCCCATGCACGAATTGTCTATTTGGTTAAAGGATGAATTGTTGGTTCAGCAGCACCGCTGCCAGCCAGTGAAAACATTTAAATTGAATATAAACAGGAAACCTGTCCTGCACACAATAAAACATTAATCCATTTCTCTACAACCACGTTTGCCTGAAGATTATATCTGCATATTTAAATATGTGTTGCCAAACCTCTATCTGCATTCTCATCAGTGAGAGCAGTATTTGTTAATGTCTATCCTGTTTCATAATTACCTTCGCATTGAAAATGCCGGAAGGTTATGTTTTGATCGCCGTGTATTTATTTATTTATTTATTTGTATGCGTGTTATTCGCATATCTCAAAAAGTATTGAACCGAATCGCATGAAATTTGGTGGGATGATTGTTTATTATCCGGGGACCAGTTGATTAGATTTTGGGATCGATCGGGTCAAAGGTCATGAACAGGTCAAAATCTTTCGCAGAACTCAAAAAGTATTGAACCGAATCGCATGAAATTTGGTGGGATGATTGTTTATTATCCGGGACCAGTTGACTAGATTTTGGGATCGATCGGGTCAAAGGTCAAGGTCAAAGGTCATGAACAGGTCAAAATGTTCTTGAATCGGATGAAATTTGGTGGGATGATTGGTTATTATCCGGGGACCATTTGATTAGATTTTGGGATCAATCGGGTCAAAGGTCAAGGTCATGGAAAGGTCAAACTCTTTTTTTACCATAGCACGATACATTTTTGTCCAATTGGCATGCAAATAATGCCAAAATGTTCATAATTCAATGCCCAATCTTGTGATATGCGAAGGTATGCGCTCTACCGAGTGCCCATTCTAGTTTGTTATGTTTAAGAAGCAGCTTAAAACCTGCCTTGTTCTGCAGATTGTCCCCTTCAGATTTATACTACATGGACTCTCAATACTTCCTGTGTCTCTTTGGGTCTCTCTTTCTGTTGTGGCTCTCTTTCTCGCTGCATCTCGTTTATATAACTAATATTTTTATATAACTAATATTTATATATATATATACATATTATTTGATATAGGCTGTATTAGTTTAAGTTATTAGTAAGCTAAAATATGTCATCAGCCAGATGTAAACCAGACCAATGCTACAGGTCTATGGAACCCCCCAATTTTTCTATATTAAACATATAAAAGCCATTATGAAATACAAAAGTAAAACTGCAAAAATCTATTGGGGTCATTTTAGGTAAAACAATAAAAACAAATAACCGAGCCAGTCCAAGAATAATTTCGTAAATTTAAGAGGCACATGTATGAGAACAAATCAAATTCAATTTGACATTCTTTTTGAATAGAGTAGCAAATTTGTGAGAGAGTGAAAGTTTAAAACTTCTTTTTTGTTGTTGTCATGTAACCACATTGGTTTACTTTGCAAGGTTGGATCGACCTTGTCGCGCCTCAGACGAGACCCTCACCCACTGCTTTAACATGAGCTGCAGAGCGCGAAATGCATTTTACTGTACCATTCTCTTCTCTTATCCGGGGGGCGGGGGGGTCGCAGAAGCAGCCGGCTAAGCGTATTCCAGACGTCCCTCTCTCCGGCAATCTCTAAGGACACCAATCTACCAGAATCTGTGTTTCAACACGAGCACTTTGCTTGTTGTTTTCCCTCCATACTGACAGGGGGGAAATGGGCACTGTCCCTTTAAAAGTGTCCGAGTGTAGCTACGGTAATGCAGTGTCTTTTAGTCTTAGCTGCGCTAGAAGCAAAGACATGCTCCATGTTCTGAAAACTGGAGAATAGAAAAATGTAAATAGCCAGTGACACACACACACACACCTGTTGGAGGTGGGGCTACCTGCTAATTATACCACTCAGAAGCTGCTCAGGTTTTTTGTGTCATGTCACTTTGACACACCCCAAACTTCATGTACCGTTGTGTTTACGGAGCCTCTAGGTTTGACATTCTGTTGTCAATATTCAATGTTCTCCCCCAACTCTTCATCAATGAGTATTTATATGCGCTCGCACTGTGAGTGACAGTTTGCTTCCCCGGCTGCAGCGCCGCTCATGCTCCCTGGTGGCCGACTGGATTCAAGATCTGAGATCAGGAGGCTTTTTACCTTCGCATTGAAAATGCGGAAGGTTATGTTTTGATCGCCGTGTATTTATTTATTTGTATGCGTGTTATTCGCAGAACTCAGAAAGTATTGAACCGAATCGCATGAAATTTGGTGGGATGATTGGTTATTATCCGGGGACCATTTGATTAGATTTTGGGATCAATCGGGTCCAAGGTCAAGGTCATGGAAAGGTCAACATCTTTTTTTTACAATAGCACGATACATTTTTGTCCAATTGGCATGCAACTAATGCCAAAATGTTCATAATTCAATGCCCAATCTTCTGATATGCGAAGGTATGCGCTCTACCGAGTGACCATTCTAGTTTTCAGGATGTTTTAGACAGCCTGGCACTTTCCATGATGAAACTGGAGCCCTATACAGATAAGACATGTTTTAATATGGCCGTCGGTTAATTGGACAATTACTACAACAAGGGAGGCTCTGTGTCTTCAAGCTGTCGGGGCTCGGAGCCGCGATGACGTGATGTCAGGTCGATGTGTTTTTGGAGCCCCTGTTTGATGCAGATTAGAATGCCCTCCTTGAAAAAAAAGAGGGGGAAAAAAGGGGAAAAAACAAAAGCCTTAATTACCTCTCTCAATGCTGCTGAAGCTAATTTCTGCCGTCACATGTTCAGCCAATTACACGGAGCGTAATGAAGGGGAACACGGCTCACCGGAGTTCACAGGACACCCTTTTATTCACAGGCTACGCCAGAGCAGGAAGATCATCGTCACTGAACATTACACCGGGCGATACTTCACTCTGGATACATGCATTTATCCGTGTCAATATCCATCCCCCCTCTAATCATTTTCTCCACAGCTATCTCAATATCACGGGCTAGTGAAAGAGGCGGGGGAAGCACATTATCTGTGGCGGAAGGAGGGCTGGGGGGGGGTTACAGTATTGGGGATTATCCCTGAGAGATAGTTTCCCTCGCAGGCACCATTAGCTTGGCCTCATCCCATTTGGTATTTCCAACACCTGCGGACCAGCAACAAGTCGGGCACAAGAATTATCACCATTGTATTTTTTTTTCTTTTCTTTCTAGGGTATATCAATTAATCATAGGTATCACCAGCAACTACTTTACATTTCTGGACTGTGACCAAGAAACACATCCTCCCCAAAGGATGCCACGGGCCCATGCATCATTAAAACAGAGCTGTGCTCTCGGGCAGAGGAGCGGCGCCGGCTCCCTCGCTTATACACACCTCACGGGATTTTCTGCATTTTCCACACTCCATGCATAATAGCTACTGTCTCTGGCTGAATGCAATCAGGCTCCTCGTGGCTGACTTTGAATGCCAAAACGAGCGCGGTTGGCGAGCGGGCGAAATGAAGTTGATCAGCTCGAAAGTGAGAGTGGACAGCTGACTACGGCGGACATAGATTAGCATTGATCACCGGGCAGAGCACGTAGGCTAATGACTCAAGGCTGCTGGGGGGCTTGTTCCACAACCTCTGCACTGGGCTGTAACGGTTCCCGCATCCTTTCAATCCACTAAATACCGATGGCTGCAATTCCTCATCGCGCGTCCTGGTATCGGCAAATGATCCGTCTCGGATTCACGTGCGTGAATGAATTATGTGGGCATCGCTGTAGACGTTACCCCTGGAAGATATGTACGTCAAACAGCGCGATTGATATCCGCCCCGTGCTCTCGGGAGGAGGAAACACTCCACGGTACGAGCTTCTGAATTATCTCAATTCGGGCTCCAAAAAAGTGGCCAAGACGAGTATCAGCCCAGTCGGATTCATTTCGGATCGTGGCGGTCAGCCCAAACAGTGAGTTTTGCTTTAAAGATGCCAGTGTGGCAGGATTTTCTCATCCCGGCGTTTAATTTGACTCGGCTCGCACGGCGCTTCTGTGAGCGCGTCTGAATTTAAAAACGTATTGATTTGGAATTACTTACAGGTGCAGGCCTATAACGGCATCGATCGCAGATGGGCGTTTTGACAAAAATGTCTGGAAAACAGTTCGCATTGATTTACAAAGTGTCTCGGAGCTCAAAATAATAATAAAAACCTTGCATTTAAATGTGGAATTGCCACGCGCACCTTTTGTGTGATTCCCTTTATGCCGATTAATCCAGCGAGCTAATTGAGGGAACAGTTTTACCTCTGTATCTAAAGAACAGTGTAAACTAGAGGAGTCTATTGAAAGGGCATCGCTTAGCTAACGGACCAGAGTAGGTCAAAAGAATACGTCTCCTCCTTCTTGTTGCGGGTACGGTTTCTGCATTGGTTTTCTCCGCAACGGGCCGATATATCAACACAGTGAGTCTCATAGGCAAAGTTATCAACCAAATCTCCCGTCATTGATCCATCCCTTTATATTTGATTGACACTTGTGATAAGATTGTGGGCAGGATGACAAACAAAAGAGGCAAAAGCTTGGAGAAGAGAAAAAAAGTTGAAACCAAATCAATAATGATGACTGACAGGAGGAAGCTTGAGTGATCCGCATTGTGCCCCCTTATGAATAAATAATGCTGAGCATAATAAATCTACTTGGCTCCCTATACAACTAATGCTTCTCCATTCCATCCTTCATGAGTGGTGATTCTTCCTGTTTTGTTGCATCCATCTGTCGGCAACACTTTTAAAAACAGGCCCAGAGACAAAAAAGGGCAAAGAAATGCTGTAGAAAACAACAACATGTTGTCTTTTTTATTTATTTGTTAACATTGCATGTTCTTCTTTATGAGAGATCATAAAAGTGTGCACATATAAATACTTGTTTCATTTTCTTTTGATATGGGTACAACCAGGTGTTTCTCATCAAATAAAATGATGTCTTGAGTGGTATTTAATTTGTGTTTATCCATTTTTCATTTCTTTATCATTTATATACAGAACAAGCATATATATATATATCTATATATATATACAGTATAATGCATTGATAAGGGCATAGAGAGAGAAGATGAATAGAGATACCGCTGGTGCGTTCACTTTTCATGTCAATATCACAAAACGCAGATAAGCACGATAAACCAGGCGGAAACCTCCGGGTCGGAAAAGTGAAGCTAGTGCTAAAGTGTCTTAAACTTGCATTCTCTCTACTGGCCATCAGGGGGCGACTCCTGGTTAGAAAAATAAGTCTGATTTATTACCTCTGTAAACACGAGTTTATCGTCTCAATCTCTAGTTTCAACTCCAGTTTCAACTTCATTTAGTAAATTATGGTCCATTTAGAGTCAAATAGATCATAAAGTAGGGTATGCATGATTGGATTGACAGGTCACCACTAGAGAGTTTTCCAGTCTGTATTGGCATCTTAAAAATGTAACACTTCACACAGGGTGTTGTCAGTTCATGAAAGTTAATTGTAACATTGTGTAACAGATATCCTGTACTTTGTCTCTCCACCCTCTCATGTCACTTCTGGCTGCCAAAAAGACAAGATGGCGACGGGCAAAATGCCAATCATGAACGTTCATGGGTTGAAAACAGGCAATTCAATTTGAAATGTCAAGTGCCGAGTTAATTTAGTAAGTAGTATCAGTACGAATGAAATAAAAAAAGATTAGCCTTTGAATGTTGAATCATTTTATCTTATACAACAAATATTATTCATGTTGGATCTGTATTTTGCCTCCTGACATTTCGCTAACGTGACCTTTGGGGCAAAGTGAGCATGTGAGGGTTAATGCAACAGTAATAATTTGATTGCTCACGGTTTACCAAACCATTGTGTACCAAATACACTTACATTATATTACATTACATGTCATTTAGCTGCCACTTTATTCCAAAGCGACTTGCAATAAGTGCATTCAAGGTAACGTAACATTTCTTCAAGAAAGCCAAACCATAATAAAAAAAATACCATTTGTGAGTGCCAACCGAGTGCCACTGACGTGCTAATCTGCTTTTATTCAAGGTGTTCACTTACAGTGACAATACATGAGGTAATAGCAAGATATCAGACCTAAACCTGCCACTCTGCCTCTTTGGTGCAGCAAAGATGAGCAGTAAACACAAAAAAATCATGTTATTTGTATTGTCCAACCTGTTGGCACAAGCACTCAATTGAAGTCCAATATTCGCTTTCCTCAGAGCTGTTCGTTCTTCAAATATCGACTATAAAAGCTGTCAACAACGGGCTCGGTGGTAATATCTCGCCCTCCTGGTGTGGCTGCGTTGTCTTACCTGTAACGGTATTCGACAAGGTTGGCCAACTCCAAGCTTTCATCGTGCAGTTCGGAATCTGATGGCGATAGTTCTTGGCATCGTGATCCACGGAGGATGTGCTTTCTGCTAACATGTTTTTAAGTGTGTTTAAATGATTTGCCCATGGAGGGATCTTTTTTTTCTTCTCATGCTCTCTGTCTACCTTCATTAGCATTCCCTGAGATACATATACTGTACATCAACACATCACACATGTTTGCTGATCTAATATGTTAAACTAATAGATATAAGAACGCTTAGCACCATTCAGTCCGTTTACATGATGGTATAATTCGAATCTTGCTTTAGTCGGACGATGCTATCTTTTGGGGGATCTGCTATTATCCCAATATACATGGCAGTGAGTAATTCGAATCATTGGCCGAAAGCATGTCATCCGATACGATTGGTGGCGCTGTTTTCATTACAACTCGTGGTGATACAGCCATTTCCGCTTGACCTCTTCACCACTACAAACAACAACAACATCAACATTTCGAGAAAGATGGCGAACAGAGAGCAAGGCGAAGCTCCATCCCTCTACTATTCTTGCATGATGTTAATAGGAGTACAGCGAATGCAAATGGCGCGATTGCCATTGTTTGTTTGTTTTCTGCCGGCCAGGCTCCCGACAGTGACAACTTATCGTCTCTTTCGACTTCCGGGTCACGACATGGGAGGGAGGGAGGGAGGAGGGCGGCGGGATCTCAAGCATGCTCAAAGACGCAAAGTCCAGTTCCTAATCCAATTCACCGTTACATGCCGCGATAGTCGAATTATCAACCGGATCGGATCGAGTTATCCAGGGTTGTTAATCGGATCGTAGTCGGACCGCACATAGTCGAACAAAGGTGTTTACATGAAACGGCTAATTCGATTTCAGTCCGACTAAGCCAGTTATTCGAATGCATGTAAACACGGTCACTGTTAGCAGGCAGCTCTGCTCATCTGTTGCTGCAAGCCATTTTTTGTTCTTCTTCCTTTTCCTTTTTAATGCTTGACTTGAGGAGATAGTGTAGCAGCAGTATGTATATAATAAATATCAGCTCCTAGGTATCAGCTGCTAGCTGGCCCATCGGCACGGGATCTCAGCTCGGCTTATTTGGTTGAATTAATTGTTAATGGTTCTGCGATTCTCCACAAGTTCCAGCATGACTTTTTTGTTTTTTTCTCTTTTCTTTTCAAGAAGTCTTGTTGTAGACGACATCTCTTCACGCTCATGTGACCTCATTTCCTCCCTCCTCGCTTCTTTCAGAGCCAAACGAAGCGGCGACTGCCCGGGAAATACTCTGCGCTCTCCTGGACTGGATGGGAGGAAGGACAATCTTTGACCTTGGGAAGTGAAGATGCTGTTGCCATGGGAACTGTTAATCCTTTTGTCACTCCAAGAGTGCCTGGCTGGTGAGACGCCAAGTAGGGCCACAGCACACACCTGATATGCATACATCTGCTTATAGGGAGGGGTTTTGCCTATAATTCACATGCAGGTTCATCTAATTTGAAAGCGAGCGATAGTCTCTGAAGACATTTAGCTTTTGTAAAATTACAGTTTTTATAAAGAATCTGGAGATTTTACTTTAATTTTAAAGAGTTTAACGAAGCATTTCGGGGGAAATAACCACCGAGGCTTTGAATTGAGCAGTTTTCTATCGAGGGAGGAAGTTGTCTCAGGATTAAGTGCGACGGCCTTGTGCCATTCTAAAGATTGACTACTATAGTTAAATTTTTATCTTAATATTTACCTACAGCCAGGGTTGAACATGTTCTCTTTGAGATAAATGTACCCCCTCTGATAAAAGTCACTCACTTTCAGATTAATATTTGAAGAGAGGGCTTTTTTTTCCTCCTTTTTTTCGCCTCCCTGTTTTATTATGCAATTTCCCCGCTTTATGTCCAACTGCTGCCACTTACGTGGAATTCCGTGTAACGTAGATTACGCCGTATGCCTCCAGCTCCCGAATACCTGAGTGAGCGACAGCTGAGGAGTTCAAATCTCTCTGAGGACTTTCACTTAATGCCCGGATACGTTAACCAGTGCAGGCCCGAAAACCGAGTGCGATCTAATGTCGACACAAGACGGATACGCTGTATGTTGATCATAAGCACGGCGTTTATTCATCTGAAGAAAATAGATTGAAATGTATGCAGTTTATGGACTGGGGGGGTGTTGTTTTCTTATTTATGCTGCCATCTCTATTGATGTAGCGCCTCATCTCCCGTCAGCAGTTTGCCTGTGGTATATCAATGCAGCCTGCAAACACAGAAGAATGAAGGGTTATGCAAATAGCGGTGTGCACCGCACCGTATAGATACTAACCAGTGAGCTCATGAAATCTAATTAGATGTTAATTGTGTACGCGTGTGTGTGTGTTTAAGTGTATGCTAGCGGTCAGTCCAGTCGGCGTGTTTACAGGGCATGCCTCTTCTCCAGCATACACACAGAACCACCCGGTCATTTCCCTGGTGAAATAGACCGGCTATTTAAGGCTCATTAATTTGTTTAATTTAAAGGACATCACTACTAGGGTTAAAAAAAAAGTAAAAAATGAAGCGCCAGGGGGGAAACGGGGCCTCGTACCTGAAGCAGAGACTCCCACTCTCATTAGGATGATGATGGCGGTGATGACACGGGCGGGAGCGCTTTCTGTCCTCGTCAAGGTTAGAGACAAAAAGGAAGACGAATGAAGCAAGAGCAATGCCAGAGTGTCGCTCAGAGGAAAGAGGGGTGGGACACACCAGTGTGTGAGCATTGAAGAAATGTTAGATTTCATTGGAGTAATTAGTGCTACATTGGTTAATTAATTACTAAATTGACCGCTTGGCTGGAACGTACCAGGAACACAAGCTCGACTGAGCAGACACACATGTACAAACAAACATGCAAGCAGCTGGCAGCGTCTCAGGCTCTCTAATGATAAGTGTGCTGCCCTCAGTATATGTGCTGTTATACACCTCGGCAGTTAGACAAACTCCTTCCTGACATCATGACTCTGAAGACCCTTGTCCGTTGTCCACAGGTTTATTGACATAGGAAAGTGTAAAACTAAAACACACAAAGAGCATAATGAATACAATGACTCGATGTGCATAAAACTTCTCAAAACTAAACAGTCACGAAAATAATCATCTGCAATCATGAGTAACAACAACACAAATCAATACGTACCAACGATGCTATCAAAAGGTACAAGATGTATGCAGATTCCACTGGATTACAAAACTAATGAAGACAGCGTCTCTGAGCCATGCTCTTGTTTACTTCCTGATTACAAGCTACCGGAAGTTACGGGACATTTCCTGTTTTTCAAAATAAAACGTATTAACATGCTGGCTTAACAGTTGTAACAAAACAATAAGATTACATCAAGTAAAGGCAGCGCTCTGATATTGCAACTCCCATGTCACCACCTTAACCAAGTTATCCTACTTGCATTGCCATCATAATGGAATAAAGCATAAGTCAATTAGCCAGCTGGGTAACTTGACGATGTTTGTAATTACTCTTGGCATGTAATATAGCGATATCTCTCTGTCTGTGCTTTGGTTGCCCTGCATGAACGAGGCCACACAGTGAACCAGATGCAAAGTGTGAGTTTTTTACTAAACAGTGGCAGATGTAGCTCCTAAGTAAAGCATCTTTTACGCTGAAAATCCAAAGCAATCGACCATTTGCTTAAACTCACCCACCGTCGAACAACGATGGTCCAATCAGAGCCTCGCAACCACACATTGGTACAACAGGCCTTTTCAATTGTCTCTACAACGCTGTGTCAGCAACTAAAGAAAGATCCGACTCCACACTTTATCATTCTGGCGTTGGGTGAAGAAAATATACGCTCTGGCTCGACGCTATTTATTTAAACCAATCACAATCATTCTTGGCGGCACCGAGTACAGGATGCAGTAACAGGGCCCTCGTCAAATAGAGGAGGAGTAAATCCCAAAAACCCCAAAGATTAGTGAGCTTTTCTTCACTTCTGGTTCCGTCATCTCAAGATTGAAGCCTGAAATAAGGTTTTCCAACTTACACGTTTAAATCTTTGGTCCTACGACATAAAATACGTCAGTATGTAACGGTTGAAGCTTTTACGCTAAGCTGGAATGACATTTTACGCTTCAAAAATCATAAAAGTAGTGTTAATTCATGAAGATTACCTTGCTGGATAAAACATATTTTCTGCAACTATCCAAAAAGCCAATGATAAAATTTCTATTGGCTTTTTGTGTTGCGGGAACTAGTGCGATGCTAACTTCTGGGGTCGGTCCTGGGAAAAATATGTCATCCCCGCAGCGCTCTATGGATAGCACGAGAATGCCGCATGAGATACACAGCCGCTTATATACCCATAGTCCACAGCTGGTGGCTCTTTGTTGTTTCTTTTCCTATTGGAAACAATGCAAGAAAAAAGGAAACAAGGAAATATGTTTTCAGAGAAATGAGACGTCCTTTCCTCTAAAGCGCCACGTGAAGTGATGTGTGTTTCTGATGACGGCCGATCCAGCTGATCACAGCTGGAGAAACCCGAGCTGGAGGAACTTTTGATCATGAACTTATACTCATAAAGACACAGTTAGCATCACTGTCAGAGAGATGCTTTCTTTCTTTCTGTATTATAATGGAAGAAAGTTGTCTGTGGTCCTTTTGTTGTTCAAACCTGCATTGAACATCTATTTTAACCAGCTGGGGAAACAGAAAACAAATCAAATATATGACCTGAGTTTAATTTTTGATCTGTCTTCACGAAAATCTAATAATTTAATCAGCTGCAGCATCCAATCAAATAACTGATCAACAATGAGGGGGCGTGTCGGCAACTAGACCCTTCCTTCCTTCCTTGTGCATCCTCGCTCATGGCTCTTCCAAGATCCATCTTTCCTCCTTGTTCCTTGCTCCTCAGAGCATCAATATGAGCTTTGGGTGCGGAACGACTTAGGGTACCTCCCAAGTCTTCTATTGTCATTTCCTCGGTCCTCGCTTGAACCCGATGTCTCTCAAAAACAACAAAAAACACGAGCAGTCGAGTGTCAAGCGTAGATTAAAAGTTCATCTGCTCCAACGTCGGCTGCAATGGCTAACGAGTTGCAATACGAATTAACAGGGTTCAAATTAATGAACGAGTCAAACTTGCTTCTATTTCCCTTTTCCTGTAACTGCACTGTGTTTACACCGATGAAATTACTTCTCTGAACAAGCTCCCCCGATTGTGTGCCAGTTAGCCAGCGTAGGACTGGGTTATCCCCAGTTAATTGCTCTCTCATCGCAGTGCATTATCTCCCTCGCGACACGCGCACAAAAGGGTTTATTAAAAGCAGAAGAGCCATGTTGGCAGCTAATTATATGGGTGTAGAGTTTAAAGACTTTTTTGAGCAGCGTGTGACTTATTTATGCATTAATTCAGGGTCACATGCTGAGCAAAGACAAACGGCTAATGTGCTTCTTCTTCTTTTTGACTCAGAGAATACGCGCCATGGTCCTGTCTTAACCCAGGAGCCCAGTGACAGTATTTTCCCCCTGAGCACTGATGATAAGCAGGTGTTTATTAATTGCAAAGCAAAGGGAAACCCACCTCCGCACTACAGGTAAGTGTTTTTTTCTTTTTAATGACCTTTTGCTCTCTGCTAAGTGAGACTACAGTGTTTGTATCATTTTCTCAAAGATGAGAAGGAATCACACGATTAGCAGACCTAGGAAACCTATTTAGTCGTTCCTCAACAGGTGGAAAATGGATGGTGGGGAAGTAAACACACAGTCAGATCCTAACTACAGCCTTGTGGAGGGGAACCTGTTGATCAATAACCCCCATGTCATCGACCATGGAGGAGTGTATCAGTGCATTGCCACCAACACTTTTGGGACCGTCGTCAGCAGGGAGGCGAAAGTGCAGTTTGCTTGTGAGTAGAGTCAGATTTTTGTATTCATTGTATTTACTGTTACTGACATGAGACTTTTTAATTTCCCCTTTTAATTTGTGAAATTGTCCATTCACAAAATAACACTATTGAAGGTGTAAGATGCGGGATTCACTGGAGCAAACGGCTACCCGAAGATGTAGCGGAGTGAAGTCGACGGAGGATGTAGTCGCTCATCTTCTCTGTGTGTCGTTATCTGAGTTCTTCCTTCCTTTGTTGACATAGCCTGTGTATGGGTTTGTGTATGTGTGTTTATTGCATGTTGGTGCATGTGAGCGAGCGCCCCACAGCTGATAACGTCATCCCAACCGATTGTATCGCTGCCAAGGTGTGTAGCACCCGGCCACCCGCACGCACCCCCAAGGTTAATACCAGGGCTCTCAAGTTTTGAAGACAGGCAAGACCCCCCCCCCCCCCCCCACCGCCAGAGTGACATTTCCATCAGCACCCCCCGCCCACAGAATGAAATTTTCGAACATTTACATCAGTCGCGCGCAATTCCAGGATGCTTTATTTTCATCGGTTGCTGGATTAAATCTTACCCAGATACGGGTTTTTTTCTGATTGGCTATTGATAGCCCATTTCTTTTTTTTGATTGGCTGATAAGTGGCTCCTCACAGTAGAACTCCAGGGGAGCGCTTGATTCCTCCACGGTGAGGGCAGCGCGGCCAGCTCATGTTTCGTGCTGCGGCACATTAAAACATTAAATAGCCGAGAGTTTTTTTCAGCGTGAGAAATACGATGTGTGGCGCTCAATGCGTGACACTTGAGAGCCCTGTAATACTGTTCGCCGCTCTTCCAGCACTGTCGCCATAGTTCGCACTGTTAGCGCCGTTCGCTGCAAGCCTGAGATTCTTTAACTATTCAAATATTTTACAACAGTTTAGGAAAGTATTTCGCAGGGCTCTCAAGTTTTGAAGACAGGCAAGCGTGAGATTTCCATCAGCACCCGATACAGCTGACCGTTGCGCGCGCCGGCATCGAGCCGAAAAGAGTTGTTGACGGGGTGCTAGTGACTATTTCTACTCCGAGAAAAGTTGTTGACGGGGGGGGGGTGCTAGTGACTATTTGTTGCCGATCGGCGTATTGAGCACCCCTGCATTCAAGCATTAAATAGCCGAGAGGTTTTTTCAGCGTGAGGAATTCGATGTGTGGCGGGAGTGCGTGAGATGAGACCGAATTGCGTGAGTCTCACACTCAATGCGTGAGACTTGAGAGCCCTGATTTCGATTGAACATTTCACATTAGCATGCTAACGATACACTCCTAACGGGAAACATATAGTAGTATTAGCATGCTAACGATAGAGTAGTATTGGTATGCTAACGATACACTCCTAACGGGAAACGTATAGTAGTATTAGCATGCTAACGATACGCTCCTATTGGGAAACACATAGTAGTATTAGCATGCTAAGGATAGAGTAGTATTAGTATGCTAACGATACACTCCTTAAAGGAAAACATATAGTAGTATTAGCATGCTAACATCCCAGACATTAACCTCATTTGGCTTCTTAACTATATTATAGATTTAAAATGTTAGTTTTTTTATGATCCTTTAAAAAAATATATATATATCTATGTATATTTTCAGATTGTTGAACTAATAATGGTAAGAGACTGGTGCACTAAGGTTATTCCTTGATTGAGCTGGTTTGATATCTCTGTGACACATCCCCAAAAAGTGGTCCTGGTCTTGGCAGTATATTATATTTTGTGCTGCCGCATTCATATTTAAAACACTGCAGATCTACACAACCATAAGATCCCCCTGAGGAGAGCTCTCCACAGGGATCCCCAAACTGTCACTGCGTCACGATGGACTCGAAGATAATTATCTTCGGTTTATTCTCTCCGATTCCGCCCTCGTATCGCGGAGCGCCGTCTCGGATTGAATGTCAATCGCCATCGTCCGAGATGGCGGTGTCAGCTCGGGCGTGCTAGTCTGAAGGAACGAGGACCACCACGTCTTGATTCTGGGGGATTTTCTCATCGGTCGAGTTCCGATTTTTATCACTGCTGATATTTGATGGTTCCCTCCTGGGACTCGGCTGGTATTTATAAGACTTTGGGATTGATATGTTCTTCCCGCTGTTTGTTCTCTAACACCGCACGGCAGCATTTAATTAAAGGTGAAAGTAATCTCTCAAGCTCGATTGTCGAGGGACACTTTAGTGCACCTCAAACAGATTTCCTGCTCGTTCGGCGATATTAACGAGCGGCTCCAGGGTCTGACTTGTAAGCAAGACGGCGAAGTCATTCCGGAGAATGAAATGCACCTTTTTGTTTTATTCCAGCTGTCAAACACTGAAAAAAATGTTTTTTAATTTTTATTCTTCCCATTTCACATTCAACAGTTCTGCAGAGCTTCAGCAGGAAGTCCAGGAACACGGTGTCGGTGCGAGAGGGTCAAGCCGTGGTTCTGCTCTGCGGCCCTCCACCCCATTACGGAGGTACGGCACTAACTCTTCGGCATTGTCTGCTGCGGTCTCACACTCCTGCTTGCCTCAGCAGTCTTTTTTGTTCCTCACACGGCTGCTTATTATCTCCCTGTAACACTGCCATGTCGCTTTTGTTTTTTTCTGTTATACTTTCCCACCTGCTCTTTTTGCTGCTCTTCCTCTCCAACTCTGACACGCGGTTTCCCACTCACCTCTCCTTATCTGTCAGACGGAGGATTTTTTTTCATTTTTTTTTTTCATGATCAGCCATCTCTCTTCCTGCCGGGGACGCATGCCTTCACATCTATAGTTCATAGCGTCGCACTTCTTCACCTTGAGCTCACTTTTTCTCGCCCATATGATCTGCGATGCTGTCATCTAGAAAGTCTCCAGCGCTCCACTTCACTTCTTAGTTTTTTCCTCCCTCCTATGTGGGCATGTTATCTGCGGGTAATAAAGTCTGGCGGTAGGCTGCTGTGACCAGGGAAGCGTTTATCCTCATGGCACAGCTGCGAGTCGGCTCGCGTGTCTGTGCACCGCTGATTAGCAGACCCTCAAAGTGGTCCGCACTCCTGCGGCCATTCGGTGCCCGCCAGCACAATTTCACGCCAGCGTTAGCAGCCTTTTCTCTTCGATCCCTGTTGCCAGCTGAATCCTGCGGCCACTCGGGAATCCTCACTTTAACAATTTGCCCTGGGGCCTTCCCTCCCATCCTCCTTTCCAAAAGCCTTCCATCTCTTCACTTTTGCCTCTTAAACACACACATTGTCACACATTTGATGGGATTTGCGCTACACGGTAATGCTGGCTTGAGGTGTTGTGAAATTGAAAAACTGGTGGGAGGGGTTTTCGGGGGAGGGTGGTCTTTTCTTTTTGCTTCCACATTATGTCAAAAGCTTCTTTAACGCTTGTTGATTGCGCCACTTGAGCGCGGTGATGCACTTTGGTAAAAGAGGGATCACGCGAAGCGTCTTTGAGCAATCAATAGGTAAGTGGTCTAAAAAAGGAGCCGTGCTGAGAGTTTAACTCTTCCAGAGGACATGAGATCATGGGCCTGCAAGTCCTCTGTTGCTGTGAGATGGTGAGCTCTTTAACAGACCCAGTCTCTGATAGTTCCTAATCATGAGAGGTCTGTCGGTTTGTGCCCCTGACTTCTCCCCCGTAATGATTTTGATTCACTGTTTTTCCTCAAGGAAGCGAGTGGGACTTTTTACCGTCCTCGCAGTCAAAAGGGCTGACTGCAGAATGTCATGTGTCTGATGCAGGACGGCTGCACTAATAGCCCAGTTCACTCGGCCGGACCCCTGCGGACATCTCCGCCTCTCTCTCTTTATCTCTATCTCTCGCTTTCTCTCTCTGTGTGTATGTGTGTGTGTGTGTTTTACAACACTGCTACATTGGCATTCTCATCAGCCCTTTCCATTCTTTATTTCGACCTGAATCCTCCTCTTTAATCTGACAATCGTGACAAGAGCGAGAGCGAGATCGACTCAAATAGATACTTCTTGCAAAAATCTATAAAGCAGACTTCGACAAAGCACACGCGTGACCTTGTGACCTGCTTGCATTCGGTTGCCAAGTCCATCTTCGCTCCATACCATACGATATTGTTTTCTATCGTTGATAAATCATATGCAAAGACCATGCAGATACCATCAAACTGGGTAATCGGAGCAAAAGCTGCCTTGTGGTTACAAAATAAATGCAACGCACAAGGGGCAGATTGTGCGTTGTATTTTTTCAAGTACCAGTGAGACAATGAAATGTTATCCAGGTTCACCGGCTTGATCCACGAGCTCAAAGGCTGATACGATAAAAGCCTAAAAGACTGCACAGCTGTTTATAATACACCTAAATACATTAAAAAGAATTCTCCTGTGATATAAACTGCAGAATGACATTGTTCACATCCAAAAAGGAATCCGCCATGAATCTACGTCTGCACATATTTGGTTGCAGGAGGACATTGGGTGGGGGGGGGGGGTGCTCTTCTGCTCTCCAGAAGGACCCTGCAATTTGTTTCAGCTTGTGCCCTGCGTGTCAACACGCCTGCTGAGCAACAGAACGGCCTTAAAAATAGGATGAGGGGGCTGAATTATTTCACACAGTCTGGCTGAACTCAACCTTGATCCGTCTTGCGCTGGTTTTCGACTTCCAGGCTCCGTCCCAAGCCAATTCATTCTTACTTCCCGTCTTCAGAAATGGGCCACAAATACACTATGAATACTTTCTATGAAAACAAAGTCATTTTCAAAAAGCAGCTGATCACTGTAATTTATTTTGTGCCCACACAACTTGTTTTTTCATGGGATTTTTGACAAAAATATACAATAGACTATCCCTATTCTGTGATGTTATCTTCGATCTATGTTTTTGGCAGAGAAATACAATATCTCATTTGTTTATGAAGAGATCTCTTCCCATGTAGGTCCTAATGACATTTTGGGAATGTCATAGGCAAGGGTATATTATTTTGTACGTTTTTTTTAATCACCTTCTGTCCTTTCTAGAGATCAAATATTCATGGGTTTTCAACGGACAGCGGAGCTTCCTGCAACAGGATGCCCGGCGTTTTATCTCTCAGAGGACGGGCAACTTGTACATCGCCAAAGTCGAAGCCTCGGACGTGGGGAACTACACGTGTGCGGTGAGAAACATGATGACCAACGCCACAGTGTTCAGCTCTCCAACCCCCGTGGTGGTGCGCCGTGACGGTAAGCGCCCTCAGTTCGCCTCCGCTGCCTCCTGGTTATCTTGCGCGCTGAACTGGCGCGCGCTGTCGGGTGGCGGGTTCGGGTGGGTGGGCGAGGCGGGGAGATAAATCGCTTGTCTTGAGCGTGACAGTGTTTTTGCTTTTTTGTTCACGAGATTTTTTTTGATTTCCCTCCCCCCCCACACCATTCCAAAGCCTCAGAACTGTACAGGGGTTGTGTGTCCCAGGAAGACCCCCCCCCCCCCCATCTATCTGCATGAAAGCATATATTTACAGAAATGTAGTCTTCGCTGACATAAATGCATGCAGACACACTCACACAGCGAGGAGCTTGCCACACATACTGAACCCCCATCAGGAGCGTTTATGTGTACCACTTCAGATTTGAGCTGAGGCGAGATATGTAATCCAAACTCATCCATCCGCCAAGCCAACCGCTGGTGTGTACGGGCGCTCTTCGCCCCCCCCCCCCTGCCAGTGTCACCCGCATCGCAGCTCTTACGTCCAATATGAATTACACGGGCGCTGCATGTACACTTTTTGTGTGTGTGTGTGTGTGTTTGGGACTGATGTGATTTGCTTGAATCCTTCACGCAGCAGTGATGGGTGAATACGAGCCAAAGATCGAGGTTCAGTTTCCCGACACCCTCCGAGTCTCTAAAGGATCATCGGTGAAGCTGGAATGCTTCGCCCTGGGAAAGTAAGTGTCCCTGGGAATGTCGGCGCGGTGCAGAACTCGCTTACATCGCATCGTCCAACTTGTGAATGGCGCAGACATCCTCTGCAACGGCAGACACAGGCTGCGAGAGTTCTTTGTGGTCAGTGCGTGTGGGAAGCATGTGGCCGGCGTGACCTTTCTGCGTGTGACCTTTTGCAGCCCCGTGCCTACAATCTCCTGGAGAAGAGCTGATGGAAACCCACTCCCTGGCAAGATAAAAATCAACCACTTCAGCGGGGTTCTGGAAATTCCATACTTTCGCCCAGAGGACGCCGGTGTGTACGAGTGTGTGGCCGCGAACAGCAGAGGACGAAATGTCGCCAGAGGGCAACTCGTATTCCACAGTAAGAGCTGCTCATCGTTTTTTCGTACTGAACTTTTCTTTCAACCAGTGACTTGAGGGAGAAAATATGACTACTCATACCTCAGGGAAGTTTTACCACCTCCATAGAATGAAGAGGAGCTGGCTGTCAAACCACTAGCATTGAAATGAGTCATGACTGTCTTCTATTAGCAGAGAGATGAGTCTCCGCTGGTTCCGTCTGACGGGGAACTGGAAACGGATAGATTCATATCCCGTCTCTACATTTTTGGGCTTTGACATAAAATTTGCATCCCAGCTGTTTTGATTACGAGGCGTCTGGATTTGACACGAGCGGCGCCAAACACAAAGGCGTAAGTGGCCGTTGAGGCGAGGCGCGCCAGGGCGAGTTTATTTATGTGGCATTTGCAATTCAAGGCGCTTCACGCAATCCAATCGAAAACCGATGAGGCGCGACTTCAACCGACAAATTCAAAAAGCTGAAAATACAATTAGAAAAATATAACAAACAAACATGAAGAACCGCCAGGTTGAGAAATAATTAAGGCCGAAGGTTCGGTCAGAGGCAGGTGAGCACTTTGTTGTGGTGCCACGTAACTGCGCGCTGCTTCTCCACATTTAACTTGGATTCGCTGACAGGTGGATGGAGGTCCTAAACCAGTGAGCAATCTACCGGCAAGCAACAGGGATTCAAACTCTATTTCATGACTACCCTGGACGTTGTTGTGATGTTCTCACTCTTGTTTTTCTGTTCGGGCTCAGCGATCCCTTTTCTGAATGAGCTGAACAGCTTTTTGAGCAGGAGCCGTTAAAAAAAAGTCCATCCTGCGGGAGATTAAAGCTTCATCTCCCGAATCCCACGATGATAGTATGCAAACTTGAATATTGATCCGATGTGGCTGTCAAAGTTTTTCTCTTTCTCTCTTTCGCTCTCTCTCTTTCTCCGAGTCCGTGATTATACCGAGATTGATTTTCGGTGTATTTATTTGGATCCCTACCAGGCGTTACCGGGGCAACGGCTCTTCTTCTTCAGGGGTCGATAACAAAAAATAATTACGACAACAATTCCAATGTGTTTTTTGTAATCAACAGAAGTTATATTACCGAGGCAAGCGTTTCAATACTGGTAATATGACATACACGGGCATACACATGCACATGAGAAGGTAAATACTATAGAACAAAGTACAGCACGAGTTTGTAAAATCCATACTAGCAAGTCGAGAAGTACAATGGGGAAAGATACACGCTCCTACTATGCACTACTCATCGCTTCTAAACCCCTTCATCGAGTCAGAACCTCCTTAAATCTGATTAGAAGTCTCCTCAGCTGTGTTTTTTTAAGTTAATGTTCTAGATGTGCTAGTTTTTCCTCCGCGATGTTCATGGTGGAGGGAGCATTGTTTTTCTAGGAGATTGGAGCCAGTGTGATTGGCGACGATTGCTTTCGGCCTTTTACATCCTCACGGCTCATTCTTTATAAGGCTAACCTGTTTCCATGGGTGTATAAAAAACAAATATCTGGAGGAAGCTTTTTGGTACGTAGGCAGCATTCTGGTTTAAGTGTTGAACGATCACGTCTAAGCAGGCTTCCGGTTGCATGCAGGAATTTAAAGCCTGCAACCGTTCCATCTTGGAACCATTCGGCTATCATCTGATGAGTTTTTCTTTATTTTTTATTGATCTGTATCTCTCTACCTCGCAAATTGGACCGTAAACAATGACCCGGCGCACAGCAGAGGAAGTCCTGGTCTGGATAACCCCCCAGAGAGTGCCCAACTACTAAACTTTGTGCCCTCTACTCACACTTTAAGAGCTCTAAATTTAGCTCTGAGTACTCTTCATGTTTCGTCCCTACGTTCAAGGTCAGTTGAGGCAAAGCGAGAGAGGGAGCTTGATTGTGCATTCAGGTTGTGGATCGGGGAAATCAAGCGCTTCTGAAGGGTAACACACTTAGGTAAATAGAGTGTTTAAAAAAATGAGGTTGCACACAAACGCTGCACCGAGAAAGCTGCAATGAATCAGTTGGACAGAGAAATATGAATTAATAACAGATACATAACCCCCGACAATATATTAGAAATAAAATAGTTGTACAAAATTAACAATGAGGAAAATATTAACATCTCAAGCATCCAAATAAGGAATATATTTGTCATTAACTTTAACTTGCAGATCGAGACGGTGGGAGATCCCTGTCTCCTGAGAGAGTTTGGCTACATTCTCTCTCTCTCTCTCTCTCTCTCTCTGTCTGTCTCGCTCGCTCTCTCTCTCTCTCCCCGATTGCAGGTGTTGCGGAAACTGTATTTTGTATGAGCAATATTTTTCTTTTGTCTCATGGTTTATCGACCCTGTTGCTTTGATATGCACGGAGGCCGACGGATTAAACTATTTTTCACTTTAATGAGTAACAGAATAAATGTTTTTCTCACCGGTGGAGTTGAACTGCAATGCAAATAGATGGCACTCTGACATCTCGTTTCTCTATTTTATTATATTATTTGCAGCATAATCCAATTTCCCTCTCGGTGATCCATGCACACTGGGCCTGCAGGACAGTCCGGGACACTGACTGCATAATGAGCTGCTGGCCCAGTCAAATCAGGAGATAAACACAACCAGATTCCGAGAGCAAATGAGATGGAACACGTAGTGCAAATATGCCACATTTATATGTGTATATCTCAGCTGAAAGCCACCGCATAAATCAAAATTAGACAGCAATTTACTCCACATTTGGAGCAAACAAGCTGTAAATGTTTGGAGGCAACAAAAAAAAGAAGTGCTACTGTTAATACAATCCACTTATTTTGCTGCACAGTGCATTATAAAAAAGTGTTACACCAAGAAGTATACCATTATAATGTTCACTACACTTATTACGAGGACATCAGATATTGGTCAAACTAAATATATCTGCAATTTCTTTTTTTTAATGATCATATTCATCCGTATTTTCCACAGATGCTGAACATCTGCACTGGGTCCAGACGCTGAAAGATGCTCACATGTCCATCGACGCTAATTTGCAGTGGGAATGTAAAGCCATGGGCAGGCCGAGGCCCACGTACAGATGGCTGAAGAACGGTCAGCCGCTAACGGCGGAGGTAAGACACCACAAGTAGAGCAGAGGTTGGACATCTACGAGAACATTTTGGGAACCTCATTGTGTATTTCTCTCAAAAAAATACTCCCCCTCCTGTTACCTTTAGGGTCAATTTGACCTCATTCAATGTTTAATGTCGGTGTTCCTTGGGGTCAATTTGACCCCAGGCTGTTGTCAAACATATAAGAAATATCAACTTTTTAATATATTTAAAGGGCTATTTAGGTAGTCAACAAACAAACATAAAGTACCTCACACTTAAACTTGGGAAACAATATTAATTCTAATAATTTTCTGGAGGTTTTAATTGCTGGGGTCAAATTGACCCAGAGGGTAAAATATGTTAGGAAATGTAAAGGCAACAGGAGGGTTAAAAGGGAAATTGAGAATCACAAATCGTACTCGTGCTTTCGCCGAAAACCTCGAAGGCTTAGGACGATCCAAAAGACTCACTCGTCTCGCAAAAAGAGAAGAGAAAAAAAGAAAATGGACATAAATCATCATAAATCATTGCCGTCAAACATTGATCAGCTGGCCTGATTTGCAGGGCCGTATCCACGTGGAAGCGGGCAGACTGACCATATCCAGGATCAGCGTGTTGGACTCTGGGATGTATCAGTGCGTGGCGGAGAGCGAACACGGAGCCGTGTACGCCAGCGCCGAGCTCAAAGTCGTAGGTAAGCAGTTTGCTCGCCGTATATTATTCACAACGGATTGAACCAGAGGCAAAGCAGAGATACGCTGCATGTGCAGCGTGTTGTCAGTGGAATGAAAACGCTTCCTATCTGAAATAAATAAATGATAGGAGGCAGAGTCAGCTCCACGCTGAGCCGTAGCCCCCTCTCTCCCCTCTTATATTTCCATAATTCTCTCATACAATAACCCAGCGTGGCGTCGAAGTACAATTCCATAATTGCTCGTGATGCACTTGACACTTCTGCTGCGCCCGCCGCCGCAAAGTAGAAAAACAAATGTCCCTTAATGCGTTTTTTAAAATTTTGTTTGCTCCTCAGCCTCACCGCCAGACTTCAGCCGGCGGCCCGTGAAGAAGGCCACCGTGATCCGGAGGGGGGGCGAGGTGGTCTTGGAGTGCCGCCCCCACGCCTCTCCCAGGGCCACCGTCTCCTGGTGGAGAGGCGGCGAACTCCTGAAGGACAGCCAGAGGTATGGGTGTTTATTGTGTGCGCCTCGTGGCGTGTGTTATTGGGGTTAGCTGACGTGGTCACTTTCATTTCTATTTCTATTTATTATGCGTCTGCTCAAGGGGACTCGGAGGGGGGTGGGAGTATTAGCACCATTGCAAAACACAGCTTTGTTTGATCCAAGAAAGAGACACTTTATTCCTCACATTGAAAAATGTTGCTTTTCTGATATTAAAATAAAATAATGTATATGTAAGAATGAGGCCATGAGCTACTACAAGATAAGTGCAATTTCTTTTCTCGCTTTTTTTTTTTTTTTTAACTTCAAAGTGTCCTACAGCTTCAGAGCTCTTGAAGGTAGTCAACGTGCTGGAGACCTTGTAAGGGGGATGAATGCTCTATGTGAAAAAAAAAAAGAGAAAGGAAAAAACGAACAAAAAGAACTCATTGAGCAAAACTTCACCCCGGGCGACACGACAGGAGGACACACGCACTGTGTCACGAATTAAAGGTCCGAGTCGGCGCCTACACGAGCTCAAAGAAAAATAGTTTATTGTGCGCAACAGATAAGAGCCTGACGGAGTTGTGAGCACAGCAGGGGAGCTGCTTTTGTGTAATGTTTGCGGTGGAAGAGTGTGTGTGTGGGGGGGGGGGGGGGGGGGTCTTAGAGACGCTCACACGCGAAGGATGGTCCACATCCCGGTGGTTCCCTTTTCTGAAACATGGTCCGGTACGCCCGCACTTCATCAGACGCACAGTTTAAAAACGCGTCTCGTATGTAAATCGCCATCAGAAAGCCAGGTTTCAAACGGTGCAATTAACTTAATGGCTGCAATCATTTCTCCGAGAGCCTCGCTGGGAAGTGATTTCTTCTTTCTTTCATATAGGTTGAACACAAGTTTCACCCCGTCTTAAGTTTCTTGAGTTGATAAGTTCTTGTCAAGTATTGTCAGCCGAAGAAAGAAATTCCATTTTTTTCCGACAACTCAAAATGAAAACCAACTCGAGTCAGAACTTCTGTCATTGAATGTGTTTATGTAACTCCGTAATGCTTCATTCTGTACACGTGACATCTATTGCTTCTGTCCATCCTGGAGAGAGATCCTCTGTTGCTCTCCTGGAGGTTTATTCCCTTTTTTTTCCCCGCGTAGGTTTTTTTCTATTAATTGAGAGTTTTTCCTGATCTGATGTGAGGTCAAAGGTCAGGGACGTTGTATGTGTATAGATTGTAAAGCCCTCTGATGCAAATTTGTAATTTGTGATTTTGGTCTATATAAAATAAACTGAATTGAATTGAATTGAAAATAGAAAGCATCATATGCGTGCAGATAAATGAAATAATTTTTCCGAGAATGCTTATGTTGAGCAGCGGCGGTCAGCATGTGTATTTATAGGACTAGGCTGTACACGTGTGAAATGTGCACGTGAAAGTCATACCCATTAATTCTCAAGCGGGTCGCTTCAGACATCTGTGAGCATGACGGGAAAAAACACGTGTGTACTCGAAGCAGCCAAACAAGATCGTACTTAGCAATAATAGGACCAACTAGCTTCACAGCTGCAACAAGAGAACACTCCTGTTTCTTTATTTCCATTAATGTCCTCTCCATGGATCTTCAGCTTGTGTTATCATGTCAGTAGAAATTATGTTCATATTTAGGACCATTTCCGAGGAGCCTCTTTTTTTTAATGAGTCAGCTGGATACCATTGATGAAATGTGGTCGGACTTAACCAGCTAACGACAGAGGATGAAGTGTTCTATTAAAAAATGTCATTTTCATCCAGTTTTCATTTTAAAGATACAGTTTTAATGGAAAATCTGCCGCTATTAACAATGTCAGCTGCACGCGTGTCGTGAGAGAAAGACGAGCGTCATTACAAAGGGTCAATTCTCTTTTCTATTTGCCCTCGTTATCGCTAACTCCACTGATGCGTATAGTGGGAGGAGCCAAGCTGCTTGGGGCCTTATACACCCCATGCCTTCCCGCCCACCTCCTCAATGCAGCCACGCTGAATAGCTGCCGAAGTGAATAGCTTTACCAAAGGTTATACAAACATTAGTATGTGGCCCCACATTTTACAAAAAGTCCAAAGCTTTCGCTGCTCTGATAAAAAGAAAAATCAGCATTCGAGTTGAATACTCCAATGGGACTTCCCTCCTGTTGGATGGCCACTTCATCCACAGACCCAAGTGTTCTTGTAAGAACTCTCGGGTACATTCAGTACAAAGGTCATACACTTAGCTGAACACAGCGGGCCTGATAGTACGAGTCTTTTGGCAATCAAACATGTTGTATCTCCAAATTGAGTCCAGTAGGACGTTTCTACTCCAAACTTTTCAGTTTCAAAAGGAGCAAAAAGGAAAGTCTTTGCCAGTTTTATCCAGAGTGCAGCTTAACTCACTGAAGTCCGTTTTTTTGTTGTTGGTGGAAATACTTCTGATGAGTCTTTGGTGGAAATTCATCAACATCAGAGTCCTATGTGAATACAGGAAGATAAGAGCTGAGTAGCCCTTTGAAATGTGCTGGCAGAAGTCCTGAGCAAAATGAGCCGTCATCATCATTTCTTTTTTAAATGCAGTTCAAGCTCATTCTTTCCGATGCTTATGTGTGAGTGAATCTGGAACATGCAATAACCCAAAACAAACACTTCTCACTTCATATTGCCGTTGACCGGACATTAAAAAAAAGGGCTTTTACACAGTTCATTATGATTACCTGCACTCGGCTAAAACCCTCTGTTCTGAAAACCACCATCGAATGTACCCAGCGAGGGATTTCCAATTACACGTCACAATTTCAGATCACACCGGCAACGTCGGTGCAGTGTTTTATGACAGACAATCAATCAATGAGAGAGAGAGGCTAAATGTACTCGTGTAACACGGTGACACATGCTGACTCTAATTTGGTGGGTTTTAATTTGCATGCTGGTTATGCATAAATGAAGTGCAAAGCGTACAGCTTTGTCTCTTGCCATTTCCTTTATTATAATTTTTTTCTTGGACCAAAAGTAAAACAAAAAGTACAACAGAAAGCGAGATTGTCCACGAAGCAGATAGTTCCTTCTCGTTTTCTATTTGTTTCCCAGCTCATTGCCCCCTCGGGTCATGTTCTCAGCGCGCCTCCATCACTCAGTGTTTGATATTTTTGTCAATAAATCAGCGTAAAGCACCCCGTGTCAGACATGCTCTCTGGGTCTCAGCGCGGCCTCCAGTGAATACATATTTATTCCAATGCAGAGCCAGTGTAAAACTGTTTGATTTTCAGGCGCTGGCCGCTCGCAGCGTTCCTCTTTGATTTACTCGATCCAAAAAGGTCACAACAGGAGCGCATTATCGGCCTCGTTTATGAATATGTTTACGTCTAAAAATGAGCGTTATAGGCTGGAATGTGAAATGTTTTCACTTAGTTTCTAAAGTCCCGTCGTACCGCCCTCACTTTGATTGTTTCGGATTGATTTTGTGAGCAGAGTGTCTCTGAACAGCATCTTGTTGTCTGAGCTGTTGATTTCAAATGTGGATCCACACGTATCGGAGTTAATTTTTATTTTTATTGCGCACTAAAAGCAATGAGCCTATTGGCACAAGCCATTTTTGGGCCCTCGGTGTCGCCTCTCAGGCTAGACACAGGCTGCCCCCCTACTTATTGGTAAAAGTTGTTGCGTGGAAGAAAATTAACTTCTTATCCTTCTTATTTATATTTTATTTTTATATTGATATAATATAATTGAAGATCAGTCAAATACAGGACAGTAAAGGACAAGGCTCTTTCTATCAGAGAGTATGAGAAACAAATATGTTTTGCATTAAAGGAAACATACTGTGCTAATGTTCAGGTTTATGCACACTCTAATGTTGTAAAAATACGCATAATTTCTTCTATTTATTTATACCTGTATTCACTCTCTGAAACGCTCCGGTTTGGCGTCTGTCTCTTTTAGATCCCAGCCCTCTCCCCAAAAGCTTATGAGAAATATATGGTGCACCTTTGCAAAGATAACTCTTAAGCCGAGGATTGAGATACTCCAATAAGATAAGAGAGAACTTTATTAATCTGGGTATTCTAATGAGCCTTCATGTCACGGTCTGTGTGTTAGTCTTGTATGTGAACGGGTTTAGAGCATCCGAGTTTCCCTTGATATGTCCTCTTTTAACAATACAGAGGTTAAGTTGTTAACATGACTTTCATTTAGTTTTAAAAATATATTTTTACACTTAAAAAAAATCTGATTTAATTGGCTGCATTTTTTTCACAGGAGAACATTGCAACCAAAAAATGGAAAAGTGGTTCATAAACACGCGCTGCTATAACCAGACCACAATGGGGTCAACGCTCCTTTCACAATTGTATGATTACATTTGTTTTTGTCAAGCACTCTCATCAGCACTCCCACTTTATTCCTCCCACGACACCAGCTGGACATGTTTTATTTCTTTTTTTTTTAACAAGTGAGATGCTTCTATATATCTCCATGCGATTAAAGTATTACTATTCAGAAATAGCTTTGCAGCATGTTGATACTATCACCACGTGTTGCGGAGCGATAAGGCTGCAGGTGAAGATCCTGTTCTAAATCTCCCTCTATCTTTCTCTCTCCCCCTTTTCTTCATCCTCTTCCTCCTCCTATCGCCGCGCTGCCCGGCCCTGGTGGCCCGCTGTGTATCCAATTAATATGTGCATTTAAGCTGCTGCGCTGTCAATACTGTGCTGACCTACAGCAAATCTGTTCTGCTTCAGCTAAGATAATTGTTATCTTCTGAGGCGTGCAAATACACTTTTGGAATAGATTCTGAAGCCTTTGTTAAAAAAAATGAAATAAAAATGTTGAAATGGCTCGAGAAATGACACCATATCTCTGGCCAGGAAGCAGTTTTCTTATTTGATGCTTATCATCACTTTTCATTCAATTAACAGCCAACGGATTGAGAACTGAGCTGTTTTAAGTTGTGATCCTCGCCCCCCAGAATGACTATCGTGGAGGACGGGACGCTACGCATCACCAACATCTCCACGTCGGACGGAGGCAGGTACACGTGTTTGGCCAGAAACCATTTCGGGACATCCAGCAGCTCCGGGACACTGCTGGTGAAAGGTTTGTCATTTGTTGTTGTTGTTGTCGTTTTTTGGGGTTTCTTTTCTCTGCACACTTTCACTACTGTACCCTTTTTAGGAAACTTCTGTTTCGGGGGGGTACAAAAATAAATAAATACTAGCTCAAGCATGAAATTGATAATGCAATATATAGCCATGTTATCTTCCCGCCGCTTTGACAGACGTATAAGTCATCCGTGGTTTTGTCAGCTGTGAGTTATTGTGCATGTAGCAGAGTGTGTGTGTGGGGGAGAGAAACCGCTGGCATCTGTAGCTGTGAGTGAGGAATATTTTGACACTAACATTTAATTTAAAAAAGCAATGCTGAAGCACTTTCAGATTTGGGTTTTTAAATAATGATGATCATAGAGTGGAAGTTATTTTTCTTTTCCCCCTCTCTCGTTGACATTGTGATTGCAGTGTGTCTTAATTATTCATAACTGAGTTATGAGAGGCGTTCGCTTCCGACGTGAAGTTATTTGAGGTCACTTAATTACACTGATAGAGCAGAATCTGTCGGACTGGGCAAATTAGGCTTTATTGCGTTTTTTTTGTTTTTTTGCTGGGATTTTTATAGATGTACAGCATTCTACATGCTGCCACGATTAATTCTCAATTTTTCTTCCCATGATGCCCTAGAGCCGACCAAGATCCTGGTCCCGCCCTTGAATCTGGACGGCACCGTGGGACAGAGCGTCGTGCTGCCATGCGAGGTTTCCAGTGATGCGTCCCTCATTCCCATCTTCAAGTGGTTCTTCAATGGGAAAGCCATTGATTTCAGCAGGCAGGAGCACTTGGAGATGATTGGAGGGGTATGTAATACACGGCTGAAGTCATGTTCTTCATGGATTCTTAAGCCAGGACAACCAGAACCACATATTTTACTTATATGATTGTTTTAAATGCTGGGGCTGATGATGAAGATACTCTTTTTTTCCGCGACGGTTTCTCAACCGTCTAATTATTCATCAAAACCTGGATTGAAAATATATGCATTTAATGGTGTATCCTCATATGCTCCAAATGATTTATCATGAAGAGGAACTGGTACGTTTTCCTTGTTACGTGTGTACACTCCTTTCAAAATATATCTCCGTCTTTAGTTCGATGTAGGCAAAAAAATCTACGTAGTTAGGTCCAGAAAAAGGTCGTCGATTGGGTTGAAATAACTATAGAACTGTTGATACGTAAGTAAACAAGTCACTTGACAAACAAAACTTGTTGACTCTTTTCGTTTGTTTTTATAAAACTCAAGTTGTGATGTGCTCCTCAAGTTGCAGCCTTTCTGGGTTTTTAGAATACTATAGAGTACGATGTGCATCATAGAGATCCAAGCGAGGCCTCTAAAGCACACTTAAACAGGTAATTTCTGGTTTTATAGGGTGTTGCAAGTCAAATTACTCCCAGAGAAAGCCCACATAACGCACATGTTTGCAGTGTTATTGCAAGTTTACCCCACAGCTATCCGCTAGGATAGGCTACGGCAGGAAGTGACTATTTATAATAAATAAAAGAAACAGACAAACTGTTGTTTTCACATAACAGTTTGTGTATGGATTGAGCAAACACGAGATGCATGTTCAAGTTCATCTCTGAGCTCATTGAAGAACTGAGAGATGAACAGATACCACTCTCATGTCTGTCTGTGGAGAAACGTGTGTGTGTGGGGGTGGGTGCAGCAGTGCAATGCTAAAAGAAACTCTCTTATCCCAGCCATTCATCTGAGCTGGAATAGTCAAGAATAAACACAACAAACAGCCAACAACAGCTGTTTGAAACAAGTCCTTTTGGTCCGGCTTCCCTTTCAATGTAAAGCTGGAGTAATTGTTCCTGCTACCCTGTAATTTTTGTTTTTTTGCCTCCAAAGATTCTCCTGTGGAGGATTTACTGTATATGACGGAGAAAGAAATTGTACTCTCGAGGATTTTTCATACTTCTCCTTTTCGTTTTTACTCTGACATTGCAACTTTTTGCTGTTTTTCTTTCCGCTGCAAGACTTTTATACCAATGTGTCTTTGTCATCAGGGATTTGCAGGTGACCTGATGGTGAGGAACATTCAGCTGAAGCATTCTGGGAAGTACGTGTGTATGGTGCACACCGAAGTTGACACCGTCTCAGCAGCAGCAGACTTAATTGTCAGAGGTACACCTCTTCTTGCTTGTCATTTTGTAGTACTCTATGGAGGTTTTCAATTTCTCTTTTTTTTCTTTTCTCCTTTGTTGGAGAGCGTGTGTTTTTCTTAACATTGTGATGCACGCGTCTCACTGCCGTCAGATGAGAGCAGCAGCACCATGATGTCAGTTTTGAGGGGTTGGGAGGAAAAATGGCTTTCAAAAGGCTTTCTGATCGACGACCGTGAGCTTTTTTAACGCCATGGGCTCTATGATCATCAAGTTAAAGGTGAGTTAATCTGAAAGCTCCGGGGTTATCCGGATCAGAGAACGGCTTCATGCAAGAGTGAAAACACTTCCGTCTCAAGTTTTCAACTCCATACATGCTGTGGAGGACATGTTTGATGTTATAACGTGGCTATGTTATAGCTTGACACACGCATATCGGGAGGTTCAGAGGACCCACGTAACTTTAGATTTTCTTTATAGTTCGGCACTTCGTGTGAAGTGATCCTGATACCCCGAAAGAGTCACCTTTTTGTCTGTTTCCACACATGACACGCACCGCGTCTTTTCAAAATAAAATTCTCCCGCCATTTCTTCTCATCCGTGGTGTTCTGAAGTGCGTTTGCGCTCTGCTCGTCAGTTGCTTTGGTGTCGTGTGAATTTTTTTCCATTCTGTGCCCAGTGCGTCTGCAATGGGTCGGCCGTGCATTGGGAACTGGGATTCAAACGGCTGGTATTGATATCGCAACAGACAAATCCTGAAAGTGAGAGGTCTGGTGTGTGAAGACAGCTGATGCCTTCATTCATGAGGGCACAGCACAATACAGCATGCTCCAAAGAGTTCATGTAATACATATATATAATATCTAATTCTCTTTTTCTCCGCCAGTCACTCGATTGACATGATCCCCTTTTTTTTTTTATGTAAACCGCTGTGCCGGTCACAGCCAGTCACCCATGACTGAATTGGATAGCCAAATGGAGATGCGGGGGGGTTGGGGATAACACTATTGTCTGGGAGGTTCAGATTGGCCAAGCGTGAGATCAAGAGTCGGCAGCCAAAGTCGGAGACGGCTACGGATTTAACACGTGGATCGTGAGCGTAATCTGAAACCAAGAGTCGTTGATACCCAGTGATCTCCTTCCAGCAGCAGGTAGTCCCGCCGAGGGCTCGGGGGCTGCTCTTTGCAGATTTGAGGGCTTGGCGGGAAAATCCGCCAGCCCTGTTTGTTTGATCCCATGCTTGTGCTTTCCCCTAATTTCAATCAGATCTCAATTAAAATTCTGCCTGGTTTTCGAGAGAATCCCTGGTCATTAACCGTCTCTCCAAAGTAATCACGAAATAATGATTTCTCTCATCACGGTTAGTAAGTTTGGACAAGGAGAACACACAAGAGAAAGAGTCCCTCTCACTTGACGAGACTCCCCGATTCCCGATTTTTTTTTTATAGATCTGAATAGAGTAAACTTATACAGTCGATGGTGAACTGCAATATTCAGCGTATTGATTAGACTGGCTCTCCCAATAGAACCCATTATACCCCCACACAGCCTCACTCCGAAGGTTGTAGATGAGTTATGAATTACTTCTGAGGCGACTTCCCTTTCGGCTGCTGTTTGGTGCAGAGAGGCTGACGCAGGTGTGTGTCATCGTTTCTGGGCTGTTGCAGGACCCCCTGGTGCCCCAGAGGGCCTGTCGGTGAGCGACATCACTGACACCGCCGTGCAGCTGTCCTGGGGCTCCGGACCTGACAACCATAGTCCTGTTACCATGTACATGGTCCAGGCCAGGACCCCCATCTCTATCGGCTGGCAGACTGTGAGGACAGGTAACAGCTGCTTTGTTGTTTTCAATGCATGAAAGTCAAACACTGAGCATTTACACTGGAATATGTGAGTCTGTGGCCACAGGGGACAATACGGGTCCCATTGTTAAACTCTCTCATCATTCTGAAGTTCACTCAGGAAACAGAATCTAACATGTGGCTTGTTAAAACCCCCCGATATTGGAGTTCTGAAAATCTGATAGCAGCACACCAGTTTTACACAAACACGTAACATAAGCCAACATTTTGCATCCCTTATAGAGGAACTCCAGCGATTTGGCATTGCAGTTTGATGATGTTGAGGGACTCAAAAAGAGACGGATTTTGGAAAAGAATAATCAGTCTATGCAGCAGACAAGTTCCCAAAACTCTGGTTACTCCTAAATCTCCCATAATGCAAACAAATATAAGCTTCTGTTAGGTCCCGTCTGCCTGATGAATGCCAATGTCAATCCCAGTAGTAATCTTTTGACACGTCAGCTAATCTTCACTTGTTCTTTAAAGAATTGTGATCAAGTTATGAACTCATTGGGACATTATACAATTGATCCACCTGCTGGTGCTCTCAAGTTATGTTATGGAGATACTACAATTTAGCAAACATAGTTTGGGCATCAGTATTGCATCTGATGACAGATATAAATATATATATATATACATATATATATATATTTGTATATGTATATATATAAATATCTGCTGCGACACGGTAATTGACCAATTTATATGTAAAGCTCTTATTTTAACAGCTTTGTATGCAGGTAAGAAACAGGTCGCGGGAAAATCAATGAGTTACAGACACAATCAAGTATTACAACTTAACTTGTGTAATCCTCTGCAACAGCTCTACCTTTAAGAAAATAATAATATGAAGTTGTCTAGAAATGTCACAAAGGCATTCTTCAACTTGTGTTATTATGAAACAGTGATTGTGATGTCACAGGGGGGACGAACAAAGTATTCAATCCTAATCTCGACTGTTAACATGTGAAATGTCGTTAGAAGGCCGTATTACGGTTTATTCAAACAGCCTTTCATTGGCCTTTATGTCCTTTTCTTCGTCTGTGATAGAGGTCGTAAACGATTGGTTATATAAAGTGGAGAATATAAAGAGACATTCGGCCTTCTCTTCATTATCCTTACACTTCATTCTACTTACCAGGCTATTTGTCAGAAATAATCATTAAAGTGGCAATAAAAAAGTCTTCCCCCCCCCCACAGTGTTTCCGAGCGTCATTATTGTTGTGGACCAACCACACAGTGCGCCTATAAAAGACGGAGTGGTTTTAATAAGTGTGACGGTTTTGTTAGTTACTAATCTAGTCGTAAGAACGTCGATGTGGAAGCCTCTCATGTCCTGGAGCTCTCCGTACGAGGCTCACTTTTGTTTTAACATTGTTTAAATAAAGAAAAATGTATCGCCACCTTCCCCTCCGTCGATATTGAACCATATCGGGCTTCCACAGATAGAACATTTTTATCGCAACTTTATGAACAAGATAGCGCCATTACACTAGGAATGACTCCGTCGGTATCACCTCCGACGCAAACAAAAGTGCCATCCGCTCCGGCCGCTCAATACTTTTTTACGCGCACACTTTGTGCCGTGAAGTTCATTATCCCGGGAGGTCGTAACGGGAGGCAGACGGAGCGGCGCGGTGGCTGCGAGGCTTACGGGCAGCCATCCTAAAACGCAGATGGCGTCATTATTCCACAGCCATTACTTTGCGCAATCAACTTTAACTTGGTAATGACAAGTTTAAGCGGAAAAACTTGTTGGTGTTTTTTTCTTCCTCCGCTCTAATGTTACTTCATGCTTCCGTAACCTCGACGCCTGTTTATTTAACGTTACTGTTTCATGTGTGAGGCGACAATCTGAAACATTACAAGCCGATTGCAGGATGACGGTTATGTCACATCCCCTCTGATGGCTTATTACATCTGTGTATTACTTGATTGTGTGTGTGTGTGTGTGTATTGCATAAGGTGTACTTAACGTGCTGTAACGGGAATACAATATAAACATTTAATTTTGATCTTTTTCCCTGGTTTGTGAAATGTTTTTAGTTTTTTTATATTTGTTGGAGCCAAAATGTGAAATGTGCCTTTATTTTTTTTTAAAGAAGAAGAAAAACAAGAAACACATCTCAATTCTAAATTCTTTAATCCTAGTTCCTGATTCTGTGCCTGGACAGATGATGCATGCAACAGTGAAAGATTTAAACCCCTGGGTGGATTACGAATTCAGGGTGGTGGCAATCAACGGCGTTGGCGTGGGAGAGCCCGGCACGCCATCAAAACCGATTCGAACCGCAGCAGCAGGTATCCTTTTCAATTTGTTGTCTCCTTTCGTAACAAATTAATCAGCCCCACTTGGAGAATGTGATTTATCCGTTACCTACGGTGCTCCATGTGAAGTGCCGATCGTTTTTTCGTGCCAATGCTTTGATTACACAGTCGCATGCAAAAGTCAAAGTCAAAGTCATCTCTATTGTCACTTCTTCCATTTGTGCCAACATAACGTGTATCGTAGTAATGATAATAGTTATAAAGTAATAAAGTGCAAAACAGCTAACAGAGAACATTTAGACAACATATACATTAAGAACTATAAAAAACGTGAAGTCTGAAGAGGCAAGTGGAAATTGAGTTTACACTTTTTAAAGCATTCAAGCATCCACACTTGTATCACTCTTGTATGTCAGAACTCAGAAAAAATTATTAATTGAGAGAGAGAGAAAAAAAGGAAAAGAAAGTGACCTATTGACACGGAGGGCGTCGGCGGCATGACGTGTCTATTCTGAGCTGGTTAGTAATTTCCATCCCGCTGGTTGAATCCCGCCGTGCCTCACACATGGGGCTCGACACACGGCGCCTGACTCATACCGTCACCGTACGCGGGGTGGTCACGCCACTCTCCACACAACACATGCTCCCTCTCCGCTGTGTGATTATCTTGTTTGACACCAATGAGCAGCTCTCCGGAGGGAATTATTTTATTTTGTTCACCTCCTCGTTCAACTCCCATGAGGGTCGAACCGAATCCTCTTGCGTCGGCCTGAGACACGTTCCCTTTGTGCCCGTTTCAGTTCCCAAGGTTGCGCCGGTCAATGTGAGCGGCGGCGGAGGAGCTCGAGGAGAACTCGTCACCACGTGGGAGGTAAGAGGACCATGTGCACCTCCCCCGAGTGGCCGTACATTGTACATTGTGACTGAGCTGTCGGCGAGGGGCGTGTCCACAGTGGCCTGGCGCTCAGCGGAACGGCTTTTAATTAAAGGCAGAGCTCCCCAGATTTGCTGCCTGCTCGCCGCCTTGCCCGCATGCGTAAATCAAAGTGAAGATACGGCGCCAGCGCAACTTTCACATGTGTAAATCTAGAGTTAGAGGACACGTTTATATGCTTTGGACGTGCAGAAAGATGCTGAGCACTCGCTCGATACTTTGTCGGACATAAAATAAACTATTTCTACTTTTTGATTTGTATACTTTTTTTATTATTGTTCAATCGCTGCTCACGGTTGTTTGGGTCGAAGGCGTAACTTTCCTGTGCCCCCCCCCCCCCCTCTCTCTCAAGCCCGTTCCAGAGGAACAGCAGAGCGGAGAGGACTTTGGCTACGTCGTGGCGTTCCGGCCGCTTGGCAGCAGCACCTGGATCCAGGCGGTTCTGGCGTCAGCTGACGCGTCGAGATACGTTTACAGAAACGACAGCATCGCACCCCTGACCCTGTTCCAAGTCAAAGTGGGAGTCTTCAACAGCATGGGGGAGGGGCCGTTCAGCCTGGTCGTCACTGTGTTTTCTGCAGAGGAAGGTGTGTGTGCGTCCTGTACGTGCGGTTGTGTTCTTGTTCAAGAAAGGCACTCTTAATTGCCGACATGCATAATTCATGATCTCTCCTATTCAGAGCCCACTGAGGCGCCGTCGAGAGTTTGGGCCCGCACTGTGTCGGCCTCCGAGATCGAAGTGTACTGGGAACCGATTCCCAGCGAGTCCGGCAGCGGGAGGATCATTGCGTATGAGGTATGAAAAGAAAGAACAAGTTGAAATAATAGTGCCACAAGGAATATTCAAAGCAGGAGCGGACATTAATCCCAGAATGACTGGCAGTACAATAAGCCGGTGTTCATTTTAACAGAACCGCCAGTGGCGACTACGAGGAAATATTCTGACATTGAAATAGTGCATGTGTTGGAGCGGGAGATTTCTCTAATCTCGAGCATGAAGAGGTCTGTTGGCAGCTGTTGTAGCCTCCACAAGACCTCAATACCAAGAAGCTCTGGTAGCCTCTATTCTATTCACAATAAAAGAAGGAAAGTGTGAACATCATACATCACTATCCTGTACCACAAACACTCTCCTGGGATTTTGCTGTGGAAAACCTAGATAAAAATAACAGTCTCTCCTTAAAGCGCAGGTATTTTATATGGTCGGGTATTCCCAGGTGGCTTGCCCTCTGCGAAGAAGCTTTGAGGTCATCGGTAGTTTTTGATACACATATTGTTGTAAGACTTGGTTTGATGCACCATAACAGCTTGTTTGGGAGTGAGAAAGCGCAGTTTAGCTGAGCTTTTCCATGAATACTCGTTCTGAAATCGGAAAACTAGTGTGTTCCAAATAAAATATACACCTCCTTCGCAACATAAATGTACTTAAATATTTGATTCACCATTAATTGTATAATTATTTCTTGAAAAACATAGAGGTATGTTATTTCACTGTTGTATTTAAAATACTAAAGATCCCATATTGTATGATTTAAAATGTCCATGTCTTGTTTTATTATAAAGCATCTCTGACAGCCCAATTTCCATTAGTCCAGGTTGGAATGACCCAAGTATACCGCGGCAGGTAGAAGTGCAGCTAAACCCTGTGTACTTGACATGACACACAGTGAGTGACGGCAAAATACCAGATGCGGACCAGAAAACGTGGACCAATCAGAGCAGACTGGGCATTTGTGTGAGGGGGGTTGGAGGGCTTAAAAAGACGGGCAATAAATTGCAGCTTATTAAACAGAGGTACAGGTATGTTTAGACTGACTGAGAAAAATAACGCGTTTTTTTAACAGTAAAGCATGTAAACATGTTCGAGTGGAAACCCTAAATCCAAGCATGAATATGAACATGAGCATTATATGTCTTTGGTATAAAAAAAACTGGGTTAAACTGGGTAGTTATTAATTTAGATTCTTAGGTCGACACTTTTCCTAAACAAGTCCAATGGGTTTTTGTGACATATTCTAATCATATTCTAATTTAAACTTAAATTACCTCTCAAATCCAGATTCAGTGGATCATATAAATTGCAGAGGCTGGGCGCATTGCCCCAGAGTGTACTGTACAAGGCTGCTACAAACAGTTCTGTTTAGCTATGGTTCATAATTAAAGTTATACAGCAACTGCAAAATACACCATCAAATATTCTATTCTGGATGAACAGACACCGAGTCTGCTTTTAGAAAGTGGATTATATCATACCGAGTTAGGCACTTAGTTCCAGAACTTCATCACTGTCACATTCATGTGTTTAGATGAGTGTTTTTCCAGAGGCTATGTTTCATTAAAGGCATCATTTATTTCGATATTGACTAGTGACAATTTGGCTCTCTCCATCGCAATTAGATCGTCGGGGCAATTAAGAAGAATATCTCAAGGAAAGTAAATGATATAACATTAGAGCCAGTATAAGTTAGGCACACAAAGGCATACGTTATAAAAGTATAATGTACAGTAATGCAGAGTGCATGGTCTGATCCTGCATATTTAGGCCCGACTACCGCAGTCATTTCTTCACATTCGTGTCATACAAAGATTATTTTCTCGTGCAGGCAGGTTGCCCAAATATCCTCAAGTTGCTCCTGACCAAGACCATGTCAACCCTCTGGTACACAAGTTCCCTTGGAGCTGTCAGGCGATGGTCAACAGGTCCACTGGCAATAGTTGATGCCCTTTTTGGGGGGGCGGTAAAAACAAGCTGTCAACACAAAAGCGACAGGTTGTCCCATTTTAAACTGCCAATGTCAAATAGCTGTTTACACATCCACATGCTGGTATGTTCATGCCCATCAGATACAGGGCAACACGGGCCATTAGAATGAGCACATCCACGCAGAAGAAGACTCCAGTGGCTCTCATGACACCTGCAAAATGTTACAAGCAGTCAGGGGCGAAGCGGTGGCTGTTCATGTAGGTTGTTCCATTAAAAAGTAAAGTGAAGGAACTCCTACCAGGGTAATAAAAAACAGACGTGTTCAAGCACGGAAGCGGAGCGGCCCCCCTCCAATCAGGTCAACACTGCTGGCTGTTTTTAGCACTGTTGCCATTGTTGCCATCCATTGCCACGGTGAGAGCCAGGTGGATGCAAGCCCTAAATCGGAGAAATGCTTTGAATCATAGAGGTTAATTTAAGTTTATTGCAGTAACAATACGGCTTGATTGGACGACTCCAAGTGGCTCATTACAGTAAAAGTGCAGGACTTTCTTTGTGCGATTCGCTAAAAGTAACACGTGGCTTATTGGGGAGCACTTGAGAAAAGTATACCGCTGTTTGCCCCCTCCTAGTCCTAGAAAGTGTTGGAATATCGACTTTTGTGTCTGGAGTCTTCTGAATAAACCCCAAAAAGAACCTCGCTCTGAAGTTGCTCCTGAATGTCCCAGCAGGGGATGCCCACAGCCTCATTACTGGCCTCACTTCAGCCATCAAGGGAGGCAAACACAGAAACTGAAGAATATAGCGCATTCAATATGCCCTGTCCATACACTCAACCAGAACACAGTGCTTGGGCCAAAATGTGTTTCATCAGAGGCCCTTAGTGTTGGGAATCCCTATTTAGAACCAGTCGCCAGTAATTTGTTTCCAGAGAATCGTTCAGCGCCAACAGTAGTGATTCCACAGGACGAATGGTTCTGACTATGTTTTCATGTGGGACATGTTCCATTATGCTTTAGTATGTGGTTGTTGTTGTTGCGTATTTTATTCTGTCAATCATTGCAATACAATACAATATTATTCTATATAATATACAAAACAGAAAGGCTGAATAGTTATAGGTAGAAGCAAAAAATGCTTATATATTCCTATCCTAACTTATTATAATAAAATAAATAAGAAAATTAATATAAAAAAAGAAAAGTAATAAAGAAAATACAAAATTCTCTCTCTCTCTATATATATATATACATACACACAAACACACATATGTGGTTATATTTCAACTTGCTAGCCGTGTTATTCGATGGATACACCGCATGTTTTGTTTTTGTTCATCAAAAATGATCACTGTAACACCTGTATATATTTCGTCAAAAAGGATAGAAAAACAACAACAAAATACTGATTATCATGTTGATAAGTCGCTGCTGCAGCCAGCTGTGGAGCAGCTGTCCCAGCAGGATTGCTAGCAAGGCCTTTTATTCTAGTGAAGTGTCCTTGTACTTTACATTCCATATTTATTGCGAACAAATTTGAAAAGGACTGCTTTTCCAAATATATTGGCCAAAAAAATGAACCTTATGGCAAAAAAAAGATATAAACTGTGATATATGTGTTATGCAACCCGCTGTAATGACCAATATAGATATTGTGCTTACCTCAGTGAGAGACATGGGAAAGAGTTGCGAGCTGCCTCAACCAGAAACTCTTGGCACATGTCCACAACGCTTGGCTAGTTAAGCTCTTATGTGATCGTAAAGGGTTTCTTGCAACCAGCTACACAAGCAGCAACCACCTAGCCAGCTTTGGAAGTGGCTTTTGACTAAGCTGTTAATGTTCAGATGACTTTCTATTGTGCCTGAAGCCTGTCCCTTTTTCAAAGGAAATATGAATTTAGGTTCCCAACACATCGCGGACGGTTTATGTTTCAGTATTTCTGGAGCTTTGATGGTTTCATCGCTCCACTTGACAGGATTTCAACTCACTGTGCTTTTGGCTTGACATCCCTTATTTGAAACCAAAGGTATTGTATTCAGGATCGTATTCACTCACCTCACGCTTTGGGGCTTTTACTGGCGCAGGGTTGTCTTCTGCATCACTTTTTCGTCTAAAAAACAATGGATTTTGTGTCAACGTTAGCTAGCTAAGAGAGAGAAGAGTTGCTCTAATTTGTAGAGGATAAAAATATCCTTTCTTGTCTTTTTGCGTCACAAAGTTGCACAGAATATAGTTGAAGCGTTGACAAAACAAAAACAGTCGTATTTGTCTTTGTGTGGCAGACTTTCTGGTTAGGAAAGCTACATTTCAGTGACTTCAGCTCTTGTATTCAGAAGTGTTCCAGAAGGACCGTGTTGTGTGTACTTTATGCTCTGAAATGATGTTGAGCATTGAAACGTCAAAATGAGACCAAAGGTGAGAAAACTTTTAAGGGTGAAGAAAACCTGTTCAAAGTCTTCGCTACTGCTAAAAATGATGCTATAACGAAGCATGTCAAAACTTGGAATTTACGGACTGTGAATATAATAAGGAGACTTTCCCCTGTGACACTGAGATTTTGTTTGATTGCGCTTGTGCCTGGATGTGAATGGCATGCCATATTTGGCAACCATGCCAAGATAGTTTGATTTACAGGCCCTATATGGATGAAAATAGCAGGAGCCCTTTGACATACATACAGCTCCAAGGCATAACAGACTGAAAGTGTAATACTTCATCAAACACCATCTTCTGAACTTTTGAGTCCATCTGCTTCACCATCAACACGATACACTTCTATAAAAGTCTGTGGGCATGGCATAATTAACCTGTAAGTGGGGCCCCAGGGCAAATAAGTGCCCTACTGAACTCTCCAAGTCTATCACATCAGCTGCACACAGCCGACTACAAACGACCGCCTCATTATTTGCCCAGACTCCAACCAGTCCTGAAATACTGACCGCAATACAAACAAGAAAAGGCAGTTTGTAAAACCAGATTTTAACACATATTTAACTAGATCGTGACCTGATTTTAACACATATTTTAACCAGATCATGACCTGATTTTAACACATATTTTAACTAGATCGTGGCCTGATTTTAACACATATTATAACTAGATCGTGACCTGATTTTAACACATATTTTAACTAGATCGTGGCCTGATTTTAACACATATTTTAACTAGATCGTGACCTGATTTTAACACATATTTTAAAATGACTTTAAACATACTTAGATGGTGTAGTAAGATATATTGTGAAAAATCATGAAAACTATTTCAATTAGCAAAAATCAGTTGGCGATGCCTGGGACGTTTATCTAATTTGGGGCGTGTTTGAGACCATGCAAACCACCAAGAGGGCTGCAGCTGATTTGGCTCTTCCTGTTGAAGCTGCCATGGCGGCAGCGTTTTTATCTTCAAATTCTGATGGCATTAAAATGGCAACACTCATTCAGATATATTGCGTCCATAGGCATTTTGGTCCATGCACTTTAATGACGCCCCTTGAAATGATTACAAATTAACTGGAAAGTTCCAGACTAATTTCCTTTTGCCATTTGTTCGTGAGATGTCGCGCTAATAGGGTCCCTGGGCGGCTGCCCGCTTTGTCTGGTTGGTAATCAAGGGGATTTAGGAGCTGCATTGTTCTTGTATTGCCAGCAATAACATTAATATAATTTCATTTGAATGGCAACTTTACCAGGCATGTAAGATTTCTGTTTCATTGATTTCAAACAGAATGTTTCACTTTTACTCGAGAAATAGATCGCGGGGAGTAGGACTAACAGATGAGTTCGTCAAAGGACCTTCCCCAAATACGTCTAAGAGCAGGATTGACGTCAAACATCTGTTGACCCCTAAGATATTGTAGTTAATTAATAAATGAGGTGCTACCTGGGTGATGGAAGCAGCATTAGGCCTCTGCATGTCTAGTTAAACAAGTTAATCACGGCAGATAAACCCACAGCTTAACACTTTGGCTTTTCAGAAAGGCTATAAAAAAAGTTCCACGTCTTCAAACTCTTTCAATGCAGCGTATCACTTCTCTTACAGCTCCATGCAGTCCTTCTGCCATTCCGAGTTGCAGTTGCTAAGCGACCATTGGACAATCGGTGTTTGGGGATGGCGTTTAGCAAACGGTCAATTTCCTTTACAATATAGGAATCCGTAGGGGAGACAACACAACAGATGCTGTTTTTTTACAAATTCCTTGAAGAATTTTCAAAATTACAAGACACATATCATATATTCGGTACCCTCAGCTGTCATGTGGATGAAACAGTGAAGTCCGCTTTAGGTTTATTGGCAGGACAATCCAGTGCCAACTCCAGAGATACTTCTTTAGTTTTTCGGTTTTTTTACCTTTTATTTCAGTAGTTTTTTGTGATCAGAAAAAGATGCATATCACAAAAAAAGTAGGCAATGTGCAAACAATGATTATACTGTACTCATACTATAAGCTAGTCACCCATTCAAATTCAATGCAAAAGTGGAAGCTGGCTGTCTAAAAATTATGCTTTCCTGCCACTTGTGTGTAGGGGTGTGTGCGTGTATGTTTGTGTGTGGTACTTCTATCACGGTGGGGACTTTTACTTGAGTGCACACGGACCCACAGGGACTCGTGTCCCCGTGGGGACCAAAAGTGAGGTCCCCACCGGCAGATCCCTCCCACGAGCTTCAAAACAGTGTCAAGACACGCACCACGTGCAGTTTTCTAGGAAGTCCCCATGAAAGACATTTTCAAAACAAAAATCTGTCACTGTGTATGAATGCGTTGCAGTGCTCATGGGGCCAGTTGTTCTGGAAGTGTGCTATGCTGTTTGTTGATTCTAACCCAGACATGGGCAAACTACGGCCCGCGGGCCACATCCGGCCCGTTAGGCTTTTTAATCCGGCCCGCCGAACTTGTCCAAATCGCAACTTTGTTTACTTCCGGTGTGCGTTGGCGCGGAAAGTACTCGTCACACAAAACCCTTCACCATGATTTGTCAATCAGTTTGTCTGTCAACATTTTTCGAAAAAAACAACCAATCAGTAAATCACAAGGGACCCGCCCACCACACAGGTGAGACTCATTTAGAAACAGCCGCAGTGATTTTGGCAGCAGCGCGGAGCCTCGGAGGAGCTGCAGAGCCACGAGGAGGAACACGCAGCCAGAAGAGAGCCACTTGGACCGGGTAAGAGTCTTTACTACACGTTACGTGTCACGGTGTCCGTCCCGGTGTCCGTAACTTGTGCGCGGTGTTGACTAGTCTTGTATTTTACAGAGAGGATTCACCAGCGCCTGCAGCGCAGCCTTGCAGCTCAACCTGCAGCTCAACCTGCAGCTCCACCTGCCCCGCCAGCAGAGAGGACTCGTGACATGATGACATGATGTTATTATAGTGAAGCCATATTGTAAATAGTCAATAGTTGTGTTCTGTTTTCTATTTCACAACATGTATATAATGTGGAATTTTTTTTTTTAAATGTACAATACATATTTATAAAAAAAAATGTAATGGTCATTTTTTATTTGCACACACCCCATGAAACTGTATCTGCAATATGAAGTCATTTCTCAGTCCCATCTTTATCATTTTGGTGAATGTGTGACAAGACCACATCATTTTTACAAAAAAAATGTTAATATAAAATTTAGTTTTCCTCATTTAATTCAATTCAGTTTATTTGTAATTACAAATTTGTCTCAGTGCTTTACAATCTGTACATATAGATATCCCTGACCTTTGACCTCACATCGGATCAGGAACAACTCCCAAATAACCCTTCAGGGGGAAAAGGGAAGAAACCTTCAGGAGAGAACAGAGGAGGATCCCTCTCCAGGATGGACAGGTGCAAGTACATGTATCTAGCATTGTATTCAGATATTTCACTGCTTTTGTGAACCTATGACCTTTGGTAAACCAATTTCAAACACCAAAACAGTTCGTCCACATGAGTAAAGGTGTGTTTTCAGAAGAGATATGAATAATTTTTAAAAATCGAACTTCAATTGTCAGCTTTAGGGTTATATTTTCTCGAGTAAAGTGCTGTCAGTCTGTTTGTGACGGGTTCATACACATGCTGACCAGATGACGCTGCACATCGCCCTCAATTTAAAGACCCTTTTCTAGTTTCTGCTGCAGGCAGGATATTTAATACAGTCTATCTCTCAGGACAATCCGTCCATTATTTTGCGGGGTTTAAAACAATTATAAATTATTGAGCTTGAGTATGTCGTTGGGTAATAATTTGTTTTGAATGTTGAAAGTGATTCCATTGATCTCTTTCCAGTAAATGTTTTTACTTTAACTTTGCACCTTAAATTGAAATGTATAAAAAACAGACGCAATCTCCAGGTTTAATAAATTACATTGTGTGTCCAAATGCTCCTGGCCCGGCCCCTCTGTCACATTTTAGAACCGATTGTGGCCCGCAGGTCAAAAAGTTTGCCCACCCCTGTTCTAACCTCTATGGCAGGGGTCAGGAACCTTTTTGACTGGGAGAGCCATAAAAGCCAAATATTTCCAAATATATTTCATTGAGAGCCATATAGTATTTTTAACATATAATTTTAATGCGACTTCTGGTCCTGCATGATGCTATGGGGGCGGGTGGGGGGGGGCACGTACACATAGACACGTAGAGACAGAGTGACATGCTGCTGGTTAGATACGATCAATAACAGACGGATGTTTAGTTTAATAAAAGAACAAAGACGTACTCTTTAAGAAAAGGGACCTTAAATTACTTCCGCTGTAATCTGGCGCGATAGAGAAAATTACCGAATTACAGGGGGCGGGCGGAGATTTTTTTTTTCTCAACTCAAAATTGTCAGAGCCATATGCCGTCACCGGAAGAGCCATAGTTTCCCGACCCCTGCTCTATGGTCAAAAGTAGTAATACAGTTTGGGAATGCATTTTAAACTTTATCTTTTTTGATCGAAGTGAGTCATGAATAAATTGCAACATTTGTAAAAAATTAAATAATCAATACATAATATGAATTGATATTTATGTAGATGCTATTAATATTTCACTTTTTAAAATAAAAAGGCCAGGCTCTTGAGGCAAGAGGCACAAAGAAGGAGGCAGGGCCATTGGGAAGGAGGCCAGGTCCAGGCCAGGGGCTGGATGTGGGAAGCAGGGCCAAGGAGTCTGGACCCAGGAGCCAGGACCAGCTCCAGACAGAGCCAGTTCCAATGGACCCCGTGAAGCGAGAAGGCACAAAGACTCCAGGGAAGAAGCAGAGTTAGTGATGTGCAATGGAGAGACGTAAATTCGTCCATAAGGAGAGAGAGAAGAGAAGCTCAGTGTATCCTAAAACGTTCCCCAGCAGCCTATAAGCCTATAGCAGCATATCTAAGGGTTGTGTGTGTGTGTATGTGTGCGTGTGTATGTGTAGCAGATGCAACATTAAAAAACTTATTCCGCTAAGGTTTTTTTTAAGTGTTTTCCCAAGTGTTAGTAAAACCGCTATAATTAAACTGCTGGTGTTCAAAATAAAAAAACGTCCTCGACGCATCTGTTATCAGTAACTCCAGGCCATGTCGCTAATCTGCCTTTTCCACGAGCAAGATCCCTGCGAACCTGTGTGCAGCCAATTGAATAAGTAGCTCCTCTGGAAACCATCTGTTTGACATGTTCCTGTCTGGTGTTCCCGCTCTCGTGTTCGGGGTCATAAATGATCCCGCTGTGAATACAGATACTGACGAGCTTCCTTGTCCTTGCACTTCTCCCAGTGCTGCGGACCTACAGTTGCTGCGCTGATAGTGTGAAACACAGTAATTCAAAGGAAATTTTAAAAAAAACCTGTTTCAGCATTTTAAAGACATAAACCTAGATGACCCTTTTGTCTAAATCAATTTCCCTTTTTTGACCCCTTGTGCTTCTTATCACATTCACTCAGCCAGTTTGTGACAACCTACATGCACTCTAGAATAATACTCTTCTTCAAAAGCACATTGCGAGACTCTGTTGGCTGCATAAATAAGTTTCAAGTTTTTATTTGTTCGAGAGGGACAATTGATGAACACTTCAAATTAAAATGTAAATTCACCCAATTACAGTCGCAAGGCTGGTTCCCATCATCTGCCCCCTGCCAGAATGTACAGGCGTAGTGTCCTCGAGGAAAAGGTCAAAGGTCAAGCCAAAGTGCAGCATCAATAAACAACAGTCAATTCTAGTCTATAGCTGACAATACATAGCAGTTCGGCAATAATAAGTTAACAATGGATTTTAAAAAAAGAATCGCATACATATACACTACCGTTCAAAAGTTTGGGGTCACCCACCCAGACAATTTTGTGTTTAACATGAAAACTCACACTTTTATTTATCAAGTGATTTGCAAAATGAATAGAAAATATAGTCAAGACATTGACAAGGTTAGAAATAATGATTTTTATTTGAAATATTAATTTTGTTCTTCAAACGTCAAGATCAAAGGAAGGCCAGTTTTATAGCTGCTCTAACCAGCATAACTGTTTTCAGCTGTGCTAACTTAAAAAGGGTTTTCTAACCCTCAGTTAGTCTTCTAAGGCGATAACACAATGTACCATAAAAACACTGGAGACGGGCCTCCACACACCTATGTAGATATTTCATTAAAAACCAGACATTTCCACCTAGAATACTCATTTACCACATTAACAATATATAGAGTGTATTTCTGATTTATTTAATGTTATCTTCATTGGATAAAATAGTGCTTTACTTTGACAAATAAGGACATTTCTTCGTGACCCCAAACTTTTGAACGGTAGTGTATATATATATATATATAAAAGCAACAAGAGAAAATATCACTGTAAGGAAGACATTTCACATGCACCATATTGCACACAGGGCATTAATTAAGGAGCACATTTGAAGGTTTCACTCATTCATACAACATTCATGCATCACATATTCATGATGTGCTCATAGATAGTAGTTCTAAGTTTGGGTGGACATGTGCTTTTTAAAAGTGCTGAAAGCACATGAAGGGATGGTTTTTGTCCACCCAACACCTACAGTTTGACTTGACTCCACCGAATTGTATCGGTTTACGGATCGGTAATGGGTAAATGGAAGATGCCGAACAATGTGGCCGGGTGTCCGCGGTAACCTCTTCTATCTTTGGTCCAGGTTCTCTTTTGGGAGGAAGGATCTGAGCAGAGTGAGGCAGAGAGAGTGAGGGTTTTCGACAGCACGGCTCTGCTCTCCGGCTTGAAGGGAAGCACGGTCTATCTGATCTCAGTCAGAGCCCAGAACAGCGCTGGACTTGGACCCTGCAGCCCCGCTTTTAACAACACCACCAAGAAGCCGCGTGAGTCCACACACAAGAGAACAGCAGTGTGTTTGTTTCTTGCTTTTTACTCAAATCACCTTCCACGGGTTCAAGTCTATTTCAATTTAATACTCACATGTTGGAAAGGTTGTTGTCACTGGAGACGTTGCTCCTGTCTCCACTATCGCCCACCTGATACCTCGTCAGTTGTTCTGCATGTAACACCACGGGTGACGCCGAGGAGCACTGACTGAGCTGCGTGCTTTGACGTGTTGGGAATGAGAGCAGGGTGGATTATGCCACAGTACACCAAAGCAAATTTATTTTGTGTGTGAGAAATGGCAATAAACTGGATTCCGGTCGAGATTTCATTTTTTAGACGAGATCTTATAAGGTGTTAGGTAACTCAATTAATTTAATTTAATGTATATAAATAAATATATAAAAAATGTAATTATAATATATACATATATACACTCAATTATTATATATATATATATATAGAAAAGCATAATAATAATATATATATACTCAATTATTATATATATATTTTATTATTTTTACTTTAATATATATATATTAAAGTAAAATAATTTAGTTCAACTTTTTAGCAATTGGGAGATTTAACAAATTATTAGTTGTTGTTGAAGCAGTCTTTTTATACTTCATTAGATATATTTGTACATTAAAAGTATTCATTTATTACCACAACCAAAGAAGCCACAGCAGCCAAAATCAACAACAACAACTTCCAACCACTGAGGCTGTTCACTATAATGTGAAACTTTGTTCGCTGTTCCGGGGTAAACTTTTCATTTCATCCTTTTTGGCTTTGTCTTCAAACACATAAATGAAGAGCATGTGTTTTCTTTTTGTCCTGTCCTGACTAATTGCTTCACACCTTGCTTGGACTCATGAGGAAATGAAGTCTATTGATTGTCCGAGAGCTGTTACCAGGATTATTTCATCCACACGGGCTGCTGGTGGGGATGGAGGTGGTGCTATTTAATGGGTTCTTGGATTTCTACAACCTCAAAGGATGAAGTCATCAGCTTGTTTATTACCATACAGTCTGACCCGCTGCACTCTGGGTAAAGTGATGGCAAATCAGAATCAGCGTGAAAGCACTGCTGAAATATTAAGCAGACTTTGATTTGAGATGGCTGATATATATATAAATAAATAATTTCAATTTAAAGGTGCTTATAGCATAGTTGCAGAACATGAATCAATATTATTGGTTCGTTGGATTTATTTATGATAAACTGGTTCTATAATTGGTATTAAGTGGAATTGTATTTCTAAATTCCGGCTTTAATTCACCTCCTTACTATCTGCGTCGCCAATTTGCATGGCTCTGAGTTGATGTACAGGTCTCAGACCTTGTTTTTTGTGGTCAGAACAAATATAAATCCTAGACTCCATCGCCATCTTAGCTTTTTGCAATCAGTGAAAGGAAGTGACCATATTAGAAGTGTCGGACTTGCATAGAGAAACCGCATACAGCTCTGGTAGCGGTAGCTGCCTGTAAATCACAAAGTAGCTTTGGCCGAAAGCATATACCTTTTATGTTCTATTTGACTCTAAATGGTACCATAATCTACGAAATGAGTAGTTTCAGTCTTCTTAAATACAGAATGATAGGGATTGAGACTATAAACTCATGAGCAAAATGTTTACTGAGGTAATGAATCGAGTGAGAAGAAGGATTATTTTCTCATTTCTATACTAATCGACCTCTTTTTAACCTGTTTTGTGTTGGGTCAATTTGACTGATATAAATAATTACACACCGTGTCGCTTTAGGATTAAATTGACCCCATTCAATGTTTAATGGTGTTGTTTTTCGGTAGTCAACAAACAAACATAAAGTGCCTCACACTTAAACTTGGAAAACAATATTAATTCTAATAATTTTCTGGAGGTTTTAATTGCTGGCGTCAAATTGAACCCAAAGGGTAAAATATGTTAGTAAATATAAAGGTAACAGGAGGGTGAAACATTGAATCTGGTCAAAATGACCCTAAGGCAACAGGAGGGTTAAAACCAGAGGAGTCGCCCCCTGCTGGTCAGTAGATAGAACGCAAGTCTTTCGCTTCACTTTTTAGAACGCCAAATGAGACCCCAAATGTTAGAAAGTAAGTGTAGAGAATACTATTGGTTTGTAAACCTCGTGTCCACATCTTTACACGTCTTGCAGCTCCGAGTCAGCCTCCAGGGAACATCGAGTGGAACCTGACCAACTCTAAGATCTTTCTGAATTGGGAACACGTCAAGGCGTTGGAAAATGAGTCCGAGGTGACGGGATACAAGGTGAGTAATAGCCGAAACTCCAGTAGTGGAGAAACAAATAAGAGCCTCAGCAGCTGTCATCCCATTGAATGGCTTTCTCATCCCGGTGGAAAGATGGACCGCAGCGCTCCGGTGCTCCATTATGGATCGACCCCGTCTGGCCCTTTCAAAATTAAAAGATCGGTTCCAGGTGATAAAACGAAAAAGACATTATGACCACAGAAGGAATTCAGCTTCTTTCAACAAGCACAAACAGTGGCTCATATTGGATCCACTTTGCATACTTGTGTGAACTCCCCCCCCCCTCTCTGTATTTGATAATGCTTTCCATAAATATATAAATAAAACGTATTCTCCAGAGATATGCGGCCCTACTCCTTTAATGGTAAGTCTTTTGTGAGGCCGTGTTGTATGAAGCATCCAGGGCCTGAAAGACATGAATGGTTTCACAATGTGGCATCGCTGGGAATGAAAAGAAAAAGCATCTGTAGGCCTACCATTTTTTTTTTTACATTTTGAAAACTGTTGAATCTTGAAGGATAAAATAAACCATTATGCTGCCTTTCAATGGAATTGAATTACAGAAGTAAATGTGTAAAAAGGATGTTCAAAAGGATGTTCAAGGCCGTATTGTGAAAATGTTTTGTTCCAAAACCTCACAAGGCACTTAGAGCTCCTCTCTAGAGGGATTGTATAACCAACATTTGGTCTCCTGCTAAAGGGAACTCGATTTGTTCTTCACACGCTAATTTAATATGTTGGATGAAGTCACATTTTCCCATTTGCTCAGGGGTCCTAACGTTTTAATTTCGGACTGTTACGACTAGAGAACGAAGTGCTCACTCCCGGGTCCTCCCTCTCCTCCAGGTTGTGTATCGTCAGAACTGGCACAGCAGGACCACCGTACTGGAAACCAATAAGACCAGCCTGGAGCTGCAAATCCCTTCTGGAGAGGACTACCTCATCGAGATTAAAGCTCTGACCGCGGGGGGCGACGGCACCAGCAGTGGTCCCATACGCATACCAAAGATGTCTAGTAAGTTTGAAAATCCTCTGCGTCATTCCCATGATTGGAGTCGGAATCAAGCGGCGAGGCGGCGGAACGGGTGCACCGCGTGCGACTGATCCCCCGTGTGACTGATGCTGTTTATCAGCTGGACCGTAGTTTGAACAAGGCCTTCAGAATACACATGTGAATTACAATAAGACATGGACAGTGGTATTTTTTTGTAAAAACCACAATACCAAAGCATGCATTCTCATAACTATAGAATATACTGAGTTAAAATGTAGGTAGAGGCTATATTGTGCCTCAAATAGACGGTTCACAATAAGAATGATTAATGATTTACAACAACAAGACTAATTGTGGTGCAGTTTTTGAAAATAGTACTTCCATAAAATCTTTTAAAATATAATTATAGTATTATTAATTGTACTTAAGAAAGATAATGTGCCATGAACCCATGATTTGTGTTTTATTTTCACTCAACATTTTTACGACACACTATGTGGAGCAGATTTCGGGAGCAAATCAAGCCTGTTATACAAATATACATCATATGTCATCTCGGTCTAGAAAGTTGTGTTTTCAGTCCTCTTTGTCCATCTGTGTGTTAGCAGGACATCTACAAAAATGATTCAACAGATTACATTGACCTTTTGGTTTTGGAGTTTCTTTGCTTCAAGTCATTTCCATCCAAATACTCTACGCCCATTTCCATTAACAACAACTGACACTTTTAGATCTTTTGCAAATCTTGTTTTTCACCACCAATAAAGCAAATTAATCCTGTATGGACCAACATTGGGCTTCAAATTCCATTATGTATCAGTTAAATGTGAGATTAAAAAACCACCACGTACGTATCATGATCTAAATAGATAAAAGTTCTTTTGAAAACCTCATTATGCCTCCCACGGTTAACATTTTCTTCTTCTCTTTTCTTTCTAGGTCTTAACTCAAAGGGGTGTGCGTGCCCAGTTCCAATCAGGATTTGCCATTTTATGATGTTATTTCTGTCTTTTTATGTACATTTTTTGAGCTTCTAATGCCTTTCTATTCAGCTCTGGACATTATTGTATTCATGATTATCTTCTACATGTCCACGATATGGAAAAACAAGATAACAAGCCAGTTTCTGAACCACCGGTTTTCCAACCAAACCTGGATGATGGGAGCTCTCATTTGACAACCTGTCAAAATGCCCACAAATATGTGGCTGGACTGTTGCTCACACAGGCAACAGCACAGCTACAAAACCATTTCCATCTGCCTATTTTCAGGACCACTGCAATCCTCCAGGATGCACAAGTATGATAAACACGGAAAGATGAATTTCTTATCTGTCATTTTGAAATGAACCTGAGCACAGGGCAGTGTGTGTGTCCCAGTTTTCCCATTTTTTACTTTCCGTTTCCACCTATTTTGCCATGTCTTGGCTTGCTGTGACCTCAACGAATGTTACGGATCAGAAAGGTACACGTTTCACTTACTGCACATACTTAAACATATGCAATTTGAAAACTAAAAGTACAGTCAATATATATTTACTTGCAATATATGTTGTCATTTGTCAACGGGGGTGTCGTGCGCTTATCTTATATTAAAACAGTTGTTGACATTTTTTCAATGGAGGTGGTGGAGTCAAAGTTCCTCCAAATTTAGGGAATTACGCTTTAGATTTGTAGCCATTTTCTTCACTTCTAGTCTGTATGCTGATGAAAGTTAAGCTTATTGGCTCAGAGCTCAATAGTTAAAATAATTGGATTTTTGGAAGCAGGGTTGTGTGAGGTACCTATCCATAGTCAGTGTATTCGCTACAGATGTGCTGCTGTGGACTGAGGCAGCAGCAACACATCAAATCACTTTTAAGTCCACACTCTATATTTAGAATTTATTCATCCCTTTATCTGCCGTCAGACCTCCCTTTCCAACGGGGAACTGCAGCCGTTAACTCGGCTCTCTTCAAAGCCACCAGACTCGATTCACAAAGAACTGTTATTTTACCTTTTTTAGAGAAGGTACAAAGTTGTAGTTGCCGTCTACCGCTGCCTCGATTAGTTTGTGTGTGCTATTGTGTGAAGATGGATGTAACCCCTTCAAAACACACACAAGTCACAGATAACACTAACTAACTAACTGATCGACGCTGCAATAGACCTGCAGCTCCTGTGTGCTGGAGGGTAAAATTGCTCTTTTTTGTCAAAGTCGTCTGGTGGCACAGACGGCGGAGATAACGGGCTTCGGTCGCCTGTCGGGAAAGTGCAATCTGAGGGGAGGGTAAGTGAAGATACAGAAGTGGTATAGATTTTCTCATCTAACTCTCGATTAAGCTTACGGTATTTCCCAAAATGTCAGGTACAGGTACAAGATGTCAAAGTACCCGCGGGAAACGGTGCATGCTCTGTGCATGTTGGTAAGAAAAGCCGACTGACGAGCAACACTAGGGGAAATGCTTTGGTTTCATACAACTTGAGACATATTTCTGATCGTATACATATGTATCTTGTAATTAACTGTGTGCAATTCTTTTTGGATATGATTTCTGCATGTTTGTGCTTAACACGACACAACCCACCCACACAAGTCACAGTTCACTACTAGATCTAAATAGCATTAACGCAGCTCCTTAAGACGATAAGCCCCAAACAAGTCGGTGTTATCCCTTAAAAAAACATTGCTCCTTTGTCACTTAACGCAGACACTTTGGAATCAAACAATTACATTTAATATGACTTGTATAACCCAATATCAAAAATCATAAATCTGATTTCTACTCTTTGGGTTAATAAATACACTCTTGTTTCTCTCCGTATTAGTCTTCACAATGAGGTCCGTGCTGGTTTATTTGGGGTTAAATCTGTCAAGACGGCTTTCTCCAGTCGACATTCTATTTTTAATTTTGCAATTAATGTTACACGTGTAACGGACTGTGACCACCAGTCACCACAGTTGTCACAGAGTCCGATGTAATGGACATTCTTAATCAACACGTTAATAACTGCCTCAGTTCATCTGCAGTTAGAACAGGCGTCAATGTTTCGAGTCTTAATGTTATGCAAGGACACACCGGCTAATCCCATCAGGCTTTTTGAACATGTTTCAAGAAACACTCGGGAGTCGCTGCCTCCATGGATCGTATATTGGAAACAGATGCAAACCCAGATGAATTCTCAACAACGCTGCTTTGAAGTCTATATTCTTCAAATCTGCTTTCAATCAATCTTGAAAACAAAGATTGTTATTCTTTAAAGGAAAAGGGCAGGCTCATCAAACATATAGTATATGTTCTGTACCGTCTTATCAATTTATTTGTGAAATATGTTGTGGAACTTAATGGAGAGAAATATTGGAGTTTAAAAACACCGACAATGCAAAACAGCTGGAGATGAACCGAGAGTGTAGGAGACACGTTTTCAGTTAGCTGCCACCTTCATGCTACACGCTACTGACCAATTTAAGGAATAAGAGAGAAGATGTTGTCTAGGTTGTTGTGATGAAATGTAGAAGACGTGCTACTGTAATATTTTAGATTACAGATGTGTTTGCTCTGTGCAGATTTTATTTGAATTGCCTTATTATATGTCGTAGCGGCCGGGTCTCATCCCCGTGGCGTCAAATACCGGTGCACGGGGAGTGGCCCCCTTATTAAGGGCCACCCGTAAGTGTCTGAATGAGACGCTTTGGGCTTTCACCTGATGCTCAGCTAACCCCATCCGCAGAACAACGGGTGTAGTTTGAAGTGTGGGAGGGAGGTGGTGCTGATGGTGGTGGAAGAGTCATACAAGTTGTTTTTACCAGCCATTTTTATGTCATGTGACTTTATGTCTGTAGTTTAGGATTGTTTCGTTACATAACTTATTTGAACCCAATCCATCTCCTCGTATTGCTTTGACGGATCTTCTTGTTCCCTAAAAAAATGAAATCCTGTTTACAATTTTGTGTTTTTATTGCTATTCACTATGTATCTCTTTATTTTTGCTGTTATATTTCAATGTGTCTGAAACCTGTATTTACCTGATTTGTTTGTCCACTTTCATTTCTGATTTATCTGCTTCTTTAACTGAACCTGCAATCTGTTGCTTCGGTTATGTAATACCATTGTATTAATATAATAAGATATCTCTGTGAGATGGCGAGAAGACTCAATAAATCCTTCACATTGAAACCCTTTAATCAGTGGATATGTTTTAGCCCGTGTGACACACACACACACACACACACCTCGCTGAGAGGAAGCAGACCTGCACTTTGGGGGATTGGTCCCGAGAGATTTCTGCTGCGCTACCAGAGCATACGGCGGAGAATCACGGCAAATTGTGAGTAAGTACACCGAGAGATTCTCCTCCTGTGGGACTGAGGAAAGGTTACACTGGTGAGGGAAAGTTGTCAGGAGAGAGGCAGAGTGTTTCCTCAGAACCAGGGGAGAAATTAGCAAAAGAATGTAACGTGAGACTTAAATGCGTTCACCAGTCACCAATAAAATAATAAATAAATTAAAAGAAATCACACATGCGGTGAAACCGCTGGCCTGAAATCACAACATGGTGCCCTTTACTTGAATAGGGCTGCATATAAGTAATGGTTAATTACCACAAATTGGCCCTATCAATATGTAATTCTAAAACGAGGATCATATTTGAATATGGGTTATTTAACTGTCACAGGTAAGACTACATTATACACTCAGTTTGTTTGTTTGTGTAGAATCAAGACCAAAAACTTTCCTATTCGTTTCCATGGCGTCTCTCCACTTCCACTCGTATTACTGGTTGCAGTAAAAGTCAGTTCCCGCAGTGATATGATCCCGCATGATATATTATTTATGATAAAACGCAACAAGCAACACATCCCGATTAGCCCCCGTGACTACTACACCAGTAGCGTCACCTGCTGATCCCGGAGCCCTGCAGGGGGAAACGGATGTTATTCGCTCCGCTAGGTAAACACTGGTAAAGATGAACAGACCCTCGTATTCATCCAGCTCTGGTGACCCTTTTAAATGTGCTTCGTGATATTGTGAAAGTGGTCAACATGTCCGCCGACACTCGATGCGACACATTCAGACACGATATAGATGAAAGCTGCTGGTTCAGATTTGGACAGCAATATCATTTTATAAAACGGTTCAGTCGTGTTCCTGTTGCAGTCTCATAACATTTGGCCAGAGCACGTCAAATATTACTCAAACTATATTTGGAGATCATAACAGAAAAGATCTGGTCTTATCCAACGGCCAAGCGGGAAAAAACAATTGCGGACCTTCTCAAAGTGCAACAGCTGACCTAAATGTCATTCTCTATTGACCAGATATTCAATCGTTCAGATGATGAATCAGGTGTTGTGACCGTTCTCAGAACTGAATGTCAAACCTGTTCAGGGTTGAAATCAAACTAAATTCATACAGTGTCTGAGGACAGGCATCACCAAATATCACTTGTCAATCTCACCATCAATAAGTTATTTGCGCGACCAATAAAAGATATTTATTCAGATGATGTATTTGTTTGAGAGCTTCCACTACCTGAACTTTCTCGCTCTTCATAGTACAGGACTTTCACTTTCGGTGTGAATCCCAAACTCAAGCGTTGACTCATTGCTACGTAAGAAACGTCTTTTTAACCCTTTAACGATAACGACTAAGGTCCAATCCCAGTGTCCGCCCTATGCCCTCGACCCCTGAACCCCTCCGGGACTTCCTGATGTCACCTGGTAAACGGTTGAGTGTGAGAGGCTGTGAGGGCTTTAAATGGTGTAAATATGAATGGGACAGCAACATATCACATAACCATGACCACATAGGAAAATATTGTGTACATTTATGGGTATTTATTGTATACTTTTTACTCCATGATTTAACGTCTTCATGGCTCTTTCCTCACGAGATGAGAGGGCATTTCAAATGACCTATTTACTGGGTTTTTTTGTCAAATACAATAACAAACTAAATGTTTCATATATATATATATCACAGGTTGATTCATAAAACAACCGGGGTGCAACTGGGGGATCGATGTCTTGCTCAAGGACACTTCAACATGCAACTCTGGGGAGAGTGGGGATCGAACCGGGTACGTTGTGGTTACGTAAAGACCATTCATTCCCATTAACTACAGTCATATTCCCCGACACATTGCAATGAATTGTGGGTAATTACCAAAGGCAAAGTTGGCATCTATTGCTGACTTACCGAAAGGGTTCATAAAGGGGTCAAAAATGTCTGCCAGAGAGCCCTCAAACACTCGATGATTTGACCGTGAACACATCAGAGTCTCCCACGCTCCAGCTAAGTCCGTAAGGGTTTAGTTCTGTCCCAGTCTTCCCACAAGCAATTCAAACCAGAATGTCATATGTTCAGAGACCGTGAAAATTATGAAAAACGGCAATTGGAAGCACCACTACGGGACAAAGCTCTCCTCTTTTTAGAAGATGTACCCACTCAAATCTGAAATAAAGGAACAGAAAATAAACATTAATAGCCCAATATGATCTCAATCTTAATATAAAATGTTTGTGTCCAACAATGCTGTAAACGGAGAAGGGAATTAGAAAAAGTGGTTTAAATAACCACATAAAGTCCCTACACATTTCTCTTTTCAGAAGATGAAAATAACTTAATATCGTGGCTTTTTTCAGAAGATGAAAATAGAATTAAAGCTTTTTTGATTGCCACCACTTGACTTAAATTAATTTAAAGCTCTAGGGCAATGACAATTCAGTTCTAAAATGAAGTACTTCATTTTTCAAAAGCTTTCTGTTATGTATTTAATTTTTGTATCCAAACATTGAGAAATGAGAGAATAACATTTATTTATTATTAGAGTATATTATTTCTAATTCATCCAGTTAAATTCTATGTCTGACAATAAATATTGATGAGATATTATTGTATTTAACGTCATTTATTTGATTTGACAGTCAGTTGTTGACAAAATTCAGATGTTAATACAACGAGTGGCTACCTTAATACATATAGCACTAAATCAAGTTTATTTTGATGTTGTGGTTCTTTGCATTAGGCAATTCTCTAAAACTGGACCTCGCTGAATTTGAATGTAGTAAACCTGCAGTATGCCTCCTAATACAGCCAGTGTTACAATAGCTACCAAACTGTTCAATAAAACAGGATCATTCATCGTAATAAAAGCATCATCTTACCAAACAGGCATTTCTACAGACTGACTGACTTTCAGCCTTATAGTATCATCCAGTATTTAGAGAGGCAGAAGTGATGTACATGGGCTCATAAAGTTGATATCAGTAGCAAAGATCCTGGTCGAGGCAATTAATTGAATGATGGATTAGACCGTTTATCCCTAGCATTAGTCTTGGGAGATAAAATCAGCAGCAATATGACTTTCCTCAGAGCTCATCGGAAGCTTTCTGATCTCCGCTCATCATCTCTATGTCATGAAGAAATTGAATTACTGTAAATATGTCCAACATGGCGGGTATATATATACAGGACTGTCTCAGAAAATTAGAATATTGTGATGAAGTTCTTTATTTTCTGCAATGCAATTAAAAAAAACAAAAATGTCATGCATTCTGGATTCATTACAAATCAACTGAAATATTGCAAGCCTTTTATTCTTTTAATATTGCTGATTATGGCTTACAGCTTAAGAAAATTCAAATATCCTATCTCTAAATATTAGAATATCATGAAAAAGTATACTAGTAGGGTATTAAACAAATCACTTGAATTGTCTAATTAACTCGAAACACCTGCAAGGGTTTCCTGAGCCTTGACAAACACTCAGCTGTTATAAATCTTTTTTTTTACTTGGTCTGAGGAAATATTAAAATTTTATGAGATAGGATTTTAGAGTTTTCTTAAGCTGTAAGCCATAATCAGCAATATTAAAAGAATAAAAGGCTTGCAATATTTCAGTTGATTTGTAATGAATCCAGAATGCATGACATTTTTGTTTTTTTAATTGCATTACAGAAAATAAAGAACTTCATCACAATATTCTAATTTTCTGAGACAGTCCTGTATGTATATATATTTTTTAAGACCGAAATTTAACATTCTCAGTTACAAAAGACGGAAAGTTAAAGATGAACCCTGACAAACCCGATAAAGCGTGTATACATTTAGAATTTCAGGAACTCGCTGTCCTTAAATATACTTGTCCAAGACTTGCTCTCACTCGACAGAACTGCTGCACAATCTCCTTTTGACTTTAAGCTTCCTGTTCTGCTGGTGCAAAATGTGGCCTTAAATATGTAAAGCAACTGGGAGAACCAGAGCTTGACTCGCAGCTTGAAGTTAATCCTTTATTCATAGCAATCTCCTGAGAATGGCAGCAGACGAAAGGGTGGCTTCTTTACCGTCGCTGGGCTGAGCATGTTGTGCTGCTCGGAATCCAACCCCCGCTCATTATTATCAACATGTGGGACAATCCGGAGAAAGTACTTAGATCAGCCCACGCTTATCAGGTGACCTGTCAAAAAATAAACCAGAAGCTCTCACAAACACACACACACACACAGTGCTAAAACTAAAAAAGACAAAAGACTAGAAGGACAATATCGAGTTGATTGTTGTGGGGAGGTATAGGCAGGAGGCTCTGTTCCCACATCCAGTTTCAAAATATGATTTGATGTTCATTGAAAGTAAGTTGGGGGTGGGAGGAACTGACTATGTTCTGGTATTGTGGAGGTGTAGGCTGCGAGATATGTCAGAAAGTGACAGTGTGTGGACCTGAGCTGAGCTCCGAAGGAGGAATGAAGTGGTGTGATGGACAGAAGATTGGCTGGGAATTTAAAAAAAGACCATGAGCCCTCTCCAAGCACCGTGGGACAGCTGACAGGCATCCTGTAGCGCTCTCCTCCCGGGTTCACAGGGAAGACCTCTGGTGAGCGCCAGGACTGACAAACACGGCACTCATCACTTTCAGTCTTCACCGTGGCTTGTGGTTGCAAACATTTCTTTGCAGAATCCCACTGTTACGCTGGATATTGGAAATAATCAGAAAAAAATCTCTTTTTTTAAATGATACCATGGAAGAGACACTCTATAGACAGTGTTCTAACAAGGTAGATAAGCGGCCTCGCTAAAGCCCAAACACAACCCCCGGGTCTGAAAGGGGAAGCCAGCACTTTAAGTGCCTTAAAACTATGCATTCTTTCTCATAGCCATCAGCTATTTGTTTCATACAACACACAGCAGACCGCAAGCCTGCGCCTCTGCTCACTTTCTTTCTCCCCTCCACTCTCAACTGAGAGCTTTTATGAGGGCGGCGTCTGGCGTCAGCTGCTGACTGATTGCCAATCAGCCAGAGCAGCTGGTTGACTACCAACCAGCCAGCAGCCGAGGCCAAATTGGAGACAGCTGCCACACACCCATAAACCAGCTAGCTAGCTAGTACCATGTTCGCGGTACCTTGCCCCTGCTAGGCTCCAATAAAAAATAAAAAAAGATTGTGACGAACAAAACTGAAGGCTATACATAATCAGTTAATAAACTAAGGTGACTTCACTGTGTCTTTAGGAAGTGGATGTAGACAGTCAATGCTATAACCTAAACTTAAAGCTTGCAGCATTCATTTGATTTCTTACAATTACCGTCATATTTCATATTTGGCCATCATATTCGGCATATTACAATCTATTTAGTGTTTGTGCTGTGGCAGCTTGGTTAAGTCAGGATAGTCTCTGTCCTGAAGGACGATACAAAAAACTGAAAAGGAAGTGGAATTGATGGCTTGACTGATATTTGGGGAGAAGCCTCAATTAAATTCAAAAAATTGAGGGGAGACATGAAAACCAGGATGTTTTCAAAACAAACTGCGGATATGTGACATCCTTTGTTACTCCCGCTCTTCCCAAAGTCTTTTCAACCTTTCCGTCTGTTCACATCCTTGTCAAATATTGGTTACATCCCAGAATAGACATGAAGGAAACCATCCCAAAGAAAGTCAGACATGAACAGCAATTCAGAGCCAATCATAGTGGTCTGCCTTTGTGAACGTGCGGCCTATTTTACATGTCTGCTTCAGTGTGAACGGCAATACCTGAGAAGATTCTGGATTATCATACAGCATGTCCTCTGCATCGTTCCAGTTGAGTATAGTCACTACCTCGTGTGTTTGCCTTCCATTATTGATTACCTGCTGCAAGGCTGTAAGACTAAACAGCCCATAATCATCTCGTAAATCCACTGTCGCATTTATTTTTATTTTGAAGGGCAATGTCGACGTGTTTTGCACTTTGTCTTTTCCACTTGACACTGAGGCTTGTGTCGTTCAGCATGCAACAATAACGTCTTCTTATCTGTTCTACCCTGCACGAGCGCATCGGCACATTAATGGATGTAGGCCGTTGACCTTGGAATTCCCAAGCGGATCTGGACGTTGCCGTGTCGATCAATCCTGTTAAATTATTAAATAAAAAAGGAAAATTATTGATCGGTAAAAACATGAGTTTGTACGCCATCATCCGATTTGCACAAGAGCTTCCAATGCACACATATAGAAGAACGGCCGGGGACGTTACACAGGCAAACAAATCGCAAAAGAGGTTCACATTATTCAATTTTTTTGATTGGATCGTAATATATTCCTAATGTGTAAATAGTGTGATCCTCTTCGCTGATAAACATTTACATGAAGCATATTAAATCTGCTATGTAAATATACCAGTATAGATGATGAGCTGCTACCAGACAGCGCTGCACTGATTCACATTCAGAATGGACGTGTTTACTAAATACTTGCGGCGGCGTTTTAACGAATGTGTGCGTGTGTGAAAAGTTCTGGTCTATGTGTGATTATTCAAATTGATACCGGCGGAACGATTTGCAAAAAAAAACTGGCAACCCTGAAGGAATGCGTCGTACATTGACATGGTTATGAGTCTCACGTTGGCAGTGCAGGTGAGAAAACACAGGAAAGGAGGAATAGAAACAGTGGGAGATTACGCCCAATGTGTAAAAGCTCAGAAGGGGGAAGATGCACTTAAAGAAGCAGTTGTTGAATTATTTCACATGAGTCTGCTAAAGATGAAGGGATGTTGTTTGACTTCCCATATGGAAGTAAAAAAAGCCAACACTTGGCGTTTATACTCCATGCGCTGCATTATTCCCCGAAAGCCAGAGGGCGTTCAAAAACAAAATGAACTGAAGAATCAAAAAGACAGCGGGTGTAACTCATAGAAACCTATCAGTGTAGGTAAAAAGCCATAAACCAACCTCAACTATACCAAGGAGAGATTATAATTATCTGTAAACTCGTAAACTCATATCTCATTAAAAATGTTCATGGACTACTTTATCGTTTTTGTACTGTCAAGAAAGAATTCAAGTGTAAAATGCACTATGAAGAAGAATCTACCATCTTTGTATGATCCCGCCTCGCACCGGCTTCCCCGTACGGCGAGTTTAAACTAAGCTTAACTTTGCACTTGCCAGCTGTTGACGAGATTCAATTAATTAAACAAGGACTTGCACAAAACCACGTATAACCGGTCGTGGCCTCCTACAGCTATCCAAATAAACAGGATGTGTGACATGAATCACAGCCTGCATTTTCCTCCACACAGGCCCTTTGGTTGAAGTCATCTTTTGTATGTACCCCAATATCACAGATCACAAATTGGCTTCAAGGGGCTTTACAATCTGTAAAGAGAATTGGAGAACCTCTGTCCGCAGGACCGCCATTCAGATAAGAAAACAAATTAAACCGGGGGAAAAATGATACTATACGGAAACTCAAGAATCTGACGGTGAAATATCCCTTCGATAGTAAGAACGATCACAAACCTCTTCGCTTTGAATTCATCGGATCTAGAGCAGCTATGAGGAAGTATATCGAAGCTGAAGACCAAAACAGAGCAATGGAAGACATTGAATATTGGCGGCTGTAGCTCAGTGGGGTAAGGGGGTCGTCCTGGAACCCCAAGATTGTCGGTTCGATCCCCGCTCTCCCCATTAGTTGCAAGTCGAAGTGTCCTTGAGCAAGGCACTGAACCCCCAGTTGCTTCCCGTGCGCATCACTGCAGCCCACTGCTCCTTAATAACTAAGGATGGGTTAAATGCAGAGAACACATTTTGTTGCATGTGTACCTGTACTCTGTGCAATGACAATAGATTGAATCCAATCCAATATTGGTCTTACTTATATTTTTTGATGGTGGAAAGAAGCACAGCTCCAAGGGAATGCTAACAAATTAGAAAGTAGCCAAGACAGCTTCATTAGACCGCAACATCTCAAACGTGTGTGTGTGTGTACTGCACGACGATGAATGGCAGGGCGACACTGATACAGACTCAGCACTGTTATCAATACAGCTTTCCTTCCGTGATTTGTCAGTCGAGAGCCCGCACCGCCTTAATCATCTCATCCCAGCTTCCACTGCGCTCTTTTAATTACCAAACAGAGGATTGCAATTTGTGCTCCCTGTGAAGCAGTCGTCTTCAAAGATGCAAATACTGAGACGACCGAATCGCCTCAACATCATTAAGACGGATAGATGTTACAAAAATGACTGAGCTTGTGAGCCATATTGCTGAACTCTTTGTTCATGATGAAGGAAAAAAATAAAATGTTCCAAAAAGAAGTCAGAAAAAATAAATACAATAAAGTGAATGCAGCACATAACAAGACACATTCTGCAGTTTACCTCAAATGCCCCGTCTTACTTCAATAACTGTCTTTACTCCCATTCCTTCAACGCTGATCTGATCTGGATTTTTCCTCCGGTGGAGGCATTTATTTTCATTGCTCACTTTGTCTCAGGCAATCAGCCTGAGTGCTGGGCGGACATCTGGCCAGTGTCAGCACTATATCGACGCTGACTGGAGATGCTGGCTGCATGTTGCTTTTTGCTGCACATGTATGTTTGGATGGAGCCACTAAGTCGGACTTCCTGTCATATCAATCACTGTTGCAGGGCTCTCAAGTTTTGAAGACAGGCAAGGGTGAGATGTCCATCAGCACCCGATACTGCTGAGAGTTGTTGACGGGGGGGGGTGCTAGTGACTATTTTTTTGCTCCATCCCAATGCGCGCAGACCGGCGTCGGAGCTCTGCAGCAGAACAATCGATCGGCGTATTGAGCACCCCTGCATTCAAGCATTAAATAGCCGAGAGGTTTTTTCAGCGTGAGGAATTCGATGTGTGGCGGGAGTGCGTGAGATAAGACCGAAATGCGTGAGTCTCACGCTCAATGCGTGAGACTTGAGAGCCCTGCTGTTGTCGATTTCCTCTTAAAATTTTTTGAAACCTGTGATAAATGTTCCATCATAAAAGGAAACCAAACATCTTCTGTAATGTGCACCACGTTTTGAAATGTCCCGAAATTAAATACGACCATTAATGAATTCTTCCAACTTAAACAAGCACGTTTTTATTCTTGTTCTCGTGGTCATAATAAGTACAGGCTGCTCTCCTCACTGTTCCCAACAGGTATTAATTTGTTGTCTTAAGAGGTGAAGTGTGAATTATTTTTAAAAGATTTAAAACATGAACTAATTCAGTGTAGACGCTATGTCAAAATGTAACAGAGATATACACTGAAATGAGCATGTTCACCAGCTCTTCCTGCCCTGTAATAACACTTGTACCTCTAGAGGAGATGGTGAGCCATCGAAGCGTCCAGCTTACCCTCATTCAAACAAGTAGAGCTAAATATTATGTATATTTAGCCCTTGTTTGATATATATATATATATATATATATATATATGTGTGTGATTGTATAAAGGTATTTCAAAGTTTTTAGTTAATTAATAATGACAGTGTCCTGTAAGGTATTCTCGAAACTGGGCACTTCGCAGATGGTGGAAAAACAGGCTTCCGGACACGCATGGATTAAGTTATCAACATTTAATGGCAGGAAGTGTAAAACAATCATTCGAGGCGCTCTCCTCGTGTCCCTGCTCTCGGCTCCTCCGGGAGCTCACGGGAGCACACCCTCCTGGGTCCAGCTTACCTGAGAAAGAGAACGATCTCTCTAAAAACACGCTGTCTAATAATCCTCTTGCGCCGGTCGAAACGTCACTTCCGGTTCCGCCGCTTTCACAATAAGAATCCCGTCTTGTTAAAGTCACCTTCACAATAAAAGTCTCTTGTTATTGTGAGTCACTTCACGGATTTCAACCGGCTTCGTCAATCTATAATACTAACAGTCACTCTCATGCAATATACATTAATTCTTGCCATTTACATTTGCATAGAGTAAACATTACCCCTATGCTTCATAATACATTAATAACAATATTCTCCTTAATATTGTCTATTATAATATCTTTCTATATGTATTAATTTAAAACATAAGACCTCTGCAGATGTTATCAAAATAAACTATTACAACTTAACAGTCCCCAAAGTGACCTCAAAAATTCGTTTTTTTAAATAATAAGTTTTGCACAACTTACACAAAAGCCAACATGAAACAGGACATCGGTGTGTGGAGAGCCCTTTTGAAGGTAACCCTTATTCCCCGGTCCCCACCCACCATATGGCGAACATAAAGAAGTGAAATATCCTCCCCGAACCATCGGGGGAGCGCGCGGCTCTTACGAGCTGTGTTCATTAGCCCCGCGTGAACTCTGAAGGTGAGAGGGAGCGGTGAGGGAGACATTGCGACTGTACACAGGGACCGATATGTGTACTGTTACACAGCGCTGCCGCTGCGATTATGGTGGAATTGAATAATTGTTTCTCTAATTATAGATGGTGTGAAACCACAGTTAAAGCCACAGTCTGTTCCCCAGCTCCTTGGAGAAAATGGAGTAATTGAGTGTGGCGCACAACAGATTAATGGCATGGTGTTTGCAACTTGGCAAGAGCGCTTATTATTATTGGCAAAGGAGGAATCGCTACATAATGTGTCTAAACACCGATGATTTGATAACAATTATCCCAGTTTTCCCCACTTCAGGAGCAGGTCTCAGACAAAAGAAATGGCTAATTTGTACAGTTTTCCATTTGATCCTGCGGGCAAATCATCCACCAAAGAAAATTACATTGAAAGGACAGTTCCTCCCAGAGGTGTGACCCCAATTAACATTTTCGTCTTCCGTGTCTACACAGTGCTCCACCTTTTGGCGACCGCAAGACATCCCGAAATCTGTTGCCTGTCTCATCCTCCCCTTTCTTCACGGGACTTAATTCACGGACTTTCTTGGCCACAGCCTTTCTCCGTCAGCGCTTCATCAGCAGCTGTTCGATGCATTGATATTTTGAGGACTCAGTCGGTCCATCTAGGTGAGCAACGCTGGCATGTTTGGATGTTTTCTGCTAACTAGACTGCTTAAATCAGAGGTCGTTGTAGTTGGATGTCGGCTGCCATCGATTAGCCTTCAAACACGCTCAAAGATGACTCGAGTGACAGGACGAACTGCTGCTCTTGCACCACCAAAGGCTTGACAAAGTCTTAGTTTGCATTCCATATTTTTGACCTATTACAGCATCTCACACGTCTTTTGAATGCAGATGACGCCACTCCTTCCTTCAACGTCTTGGCTGCAAGCTGCCCTGGACTGTGGACTATTTAGCCACATGAAGATTTTCTTAATTTTCAGATTTTTATTTTAATTAGCCATTTTTGTAGCTGCATTCCATTAGCTCCCATTGTCTTATGAGAAAATCTTTCTTGAAAGTACAGTGTAGGATGTGGTGGTATCTATCGCTGTGCTTGCAGGTTGCAACCATAGACTGTACATAAGAAGCGGACATAGGAACTGAGTCCCCAATTGGTGGGTGGAATGACATTTTAGAGTTCAACACTTTTGCCGTCGCCATCTTGGATAACAGCGGTCGCCATCTTGGCTTTTTGCAACCAGAGAATGAAAGTGACCATATTTGGAACGTGGAGGAGTGATGTCGAGAAGCTGTATGTGGCTCTGGAAGTGGCAGCAACCAGACATTAACGAGGTAGTCTCGCTCTGAAGCACACCCTGCTTTATGGTCTATTTGACTTATTAAATTAACATCATGCTTTATTGTATATATATAAAGATTATTTGTGCACCGAAGAAGCAGCACACTTGCATGCCATACCTCAACAAGGACTAGATTCACAAGTTACTTTGTGGTTGATTGAAGACGTAAATGTAGCAAAGCCTCCGCGAGTCTTTGACTGACAGATGTTCCTCGGAGGCATCCGTCTCTCGAGAGCAACAGCTCAGTGGTCAGGAGAGCCCAGCAGCGCCACTTGATGATGATAGATGACGCCAACGGGACAAGCCCACCTCATGGATCAAACATAAATAAATGTGACATTGAAAAATAGCCCGACTGAAAAGTTTCATTTGAACGAATGGTCCTGGATTAGCCTCATCAGCCCGAGAGTCACGACAAGACTGAGCTTTCCGACTCAGATAAGGGAAGCAAAACGGCAAAAAATAATCAGGTGTTATCATGCCAAATATAGCACCCACAGGCTGTCTCATAGAAGTGCATTCAACCCCCCCCCCCCCCAAAATGTCAGTTTTAGAGTTCTCTCTTGATGGTATTTGCCAGTGTTCTGGGAATAAATACTCTCTTCTCCATGTGATATTCACTCAGATTGAAGCCAACTCGGTGGGTTGCAGTTACAAGCAGCTCAGACTTGACTATTTTCCTCCAGGCTATAGGAGAGCAGCCATCTGCGAGGGCAGTAAATGCTATTGAAGCATTGCTGATCAAATGCATTCAAGACGGCCCCCATTTCAACTCGAGGAAACAGAGACCGTGCATCGCTGGCAATCTGACAAAATATACGGTGGATCTGTGAGAAACATGAAAAAAAGAAGAAGAGTGAAGCGCTGTGTAGCTCTGTGGCACACCCAATTTGTGACATTTCTCTTTTGTATTTACTCTCCATATGATGACAGACATAGTTGTCATTCAAATAATCCAATTAAGAAAGAAGAAGACAAGATATGTAAACCTTTATTGATCTGTGGGCTAATTCTTCTCTGCATTTGAACCATCCGTAGTAATTAAGGAGCAGTGGGCTGCAGTGAAGCACCCGGTGAGCCACTGGGGGATTAGTGTCTTGCTCAAGGACACTTTGACATGCAACTATGGGGAGAGCAGGGATCAAACCGGGTACCTTGTGGTTACGGGACTTGGGTACCTTTGTGGTTACGGGACCCGGGTACCTTTGAGGTTACGGGACCCGGGTACCTTTGTGGTTACGGGACTCGGGTACCTTTGTGGTTACGGGACCCGGGTACCTTTGTGGTTACGGGACGACCACTCTCCCCCATGAGCTATACAGCCGAACATGAGTGTTCTCGGATCACCACGGATATATTCAAAATTGGAGCAATGAGGGCAGCAATACAAAAGTTTCACGACCATTATTCAGATATCCTCTTGCTGGTGACCTATTTAGGGCGAGTGAAGACTTTCTGCCATTTTTAGCCCCACTGGCAGTGTGGCTCTAGGGACGTCAACCTCACATCTTTCCACCAACCGTATTTCTTTTTTAGGGAAAGGCAGGAAATTATTTGTATTTCCTGAAACTTTAAGAGTTTAAATGACGTAACTGATAACGCCGCCTCAGTCACCACTTTTGACGTTATGTGCATGGCTAGAACCGTGAAAACCGTGAGCTGCATTGTGGGTTGTTTTCTTTTTTTTCCTCATGATGTTCATTTGTAAAAACATTAAATAAATGTTTAACTTGTCATCCGTAAGATGATTTTTAAAATTATTCAGTAAAAGCTACTAGAGGCCGGCTTAGCCGTCACCATGTTGAGAGCTAAATGGAGGCAGTAGATATGCGCTTATATATATTTATTTTAGGGCTGTCAATCGATTAAAAAAATTTAACTAATTAATCGCACATTTTGAAATTGCGATTAATTAATCGCGATTAATCGCGCTTAAAAGTTTGTTCCTTCTTTTTAAAGACAAAACTTCACACAGAGCTGTGTTTTCAAAGAGGCTCCTACATATACAGTGCCAGCGAGGTATTTAATATCGTGGATGATAAATTGTTTCTTCAGTGAAACATCAGATTAGTAAAAAAAAGTATATTGAGACCCCATTGGTCCTGTCATCTTTAACACTGAACAGCAGCAGAACCAGTGGCCTTGGTAACTGACTGACATTCAAATATGTCACGTTAACCCTCTGGAGGCTGGGGGCATTTTATACATTTTACAAAAAAATTAAATTCACCGTTTAAAGTCTTTTGCATGTGACACACCCCCACGTGTTATACATCAAACATTCCAGAACAATCTCAGCTCTGAAATAAGGCTCATTGTCCTCGCGTTGTGTTCTCTGGTTCTCTGACTGACAGGCTGCTAAATGAGCCTAACCTGTGAGGTGGGAGGTCCGTTGTGATTTACTGAGTGTTCATTGGTTGTTTTTCCCCCGAAATGTTGACAGACAAACGGATTGACAAATCACGTTGAAGGTTTCGTGTGACGAGTTCTTTCCGCGCCACGTCGCCCCTTCGTTCCTCTGTGTATCAGAGGGGGAGACGGGAGGAAGGAGGAGCAGGAGGAAACCCGACTGATTCAACCACGAGTTAAACTGATTTCTGCTCCTTATTTTCGCGGAGAAATAATTGTTTTTAAAACGGAAACAGTGTCAAACCGTACTGCCGCTTTAATTGCGTTAAAATATTTTAGTGCGTTAACGCGGCCAAATTAATCGCATAGATTAACGCGTTAACGCTGACAGCCCTAATTTATTTACGTCTTTCTATAAAAGAAACTTTAGACTTCCAGAAGAATTCTATACAATTCAAGTTCTGTGACACATGTTGCCAACTTTTTCAACTGATGGGTGTATTTTTATGAAACACCAGTTTGAAACAGTCATATGAGGCATATGCTAATAGTGCAGCAGCTGCTGGCATGCCGTCAGTGTTGCGTAAACTATGAGCTAATTAATTTGGGCACCATCGTTCTGCTCTCACGCTGCTTATTTAAAAAGCCTCATTTATGTCTTTAAAGTCAAATCAACAATGTGCAAATTCTGATTATATATCTAACTGGGAGAGCGCTGGAGGAACCGTCACACATCTTTCTGGACTTTACTGGTCACTCTATAACTTCCAAACAAAATCATTTTTAACTCTTAAAAACTACTTTTTTTTCCAGAGTTGAAGGCCCATTCATCAAACTCTTTGCAGTGGCAAACATCTTAAATGTTATCCGGAAAATGTGGAGCCCCTCCACAGAGCCAGTATTCACCCAGGGCATGGCATAACATTTTGCAGAGATGATGAGTCTTTTGACACATACGCAATAAGAGCAAAACAACGCTGGTTGCACAGGTAGAAAAAAACAACAAAGTTACAGCTGGGAATATTGTAGTGAAGTAAAACAGGAAATAAAATGCAAATGATCCTCTGATGGCCACCCCTGAGCTGTGTTTTTTTTACTCCCACGTGACCAACGTTACTCCTCTTGCATAAAGTCAAACTGCAAATTAATAGGAAACGCATGCAACTGCCCCCATTATGTCATTAAAATCCCACTGTTTGAGTGCTCCTCTGGCGTTATCCAGGGCATCCTTTTGTTTTATTGCGCCTGCTCCTCTTTGCATATCCACACGGGTAACCATCACTTTGGCTTTGTGAGCGCCACTCTGCCCGTTGACAGACGCGCAACCCGGGAGAGTCATTTGGCCCTCGCAGCCTCGCCACGTTGAAAGGATGAACGGGGGTTGGGGGGGGGGGGGGGAGGTAGCTCCTTGGCTGCGGCTCTCCTGAAGACGCTCTGCACTTCCAAAGCCTCGGGAGGCAGTGAGGCCCTTTTATTCACCTTAACACCTCTTCGAGTGCGGTTGCTTGATGTTGCTTAGGCATGCGTTTCTCTGCCGGGTACATTAGGTGCTGTCATGAGCCGTGTTTACCCTTTGCCTTTGAGGATGCCTCATAGGTGGCGTTATACACATATATACACACACACATAAATATATATACACACATATACATACATATGTACCTACATACATATATACCTACATATATATATATATATGAGGGGTGGATGGAGCGCCGTCTGAATGGAAGAACATGCTAGGGAGGTTTCTAAAAAAAATTGACAGCAGGCTCCTTACTGAACCATGACTTGAATGTTTAAAGGGTGGTAGTGTTAGTTTTATTTTTTTTATGTGAGAGGCTAGGGAAATCTCTCGCTCAAAAGCGCAGCCAAGTACACCATCTCCTCACTAGGCATAAATATGAAATAGGCCCCGTTCCCCTTTGGATGGGGGGGGGGGGGCACTGTGTGGAATTACGCAATGTTGTTGTGCCAAGGATGTGCAGGTCTCAATTGTTGCCGATTCTTTTTCGGATTAATTTCGTTAGCGCAAAACCAGAAATGCTCTTTAGAGGGTACGCGGCCGCCTCGGCTTTCATGCTTGTGAGCGCCATTGTGATGGATGGCCTGATCCTGAACAGACAACGGGGTGGCGTCAAAGACTTTTGTTGATGTACCGTATATGTAGGAGGGTCTTATTACCCGCGTAAATCAAATCCCGTCATCACCCCGGGACCCACCCCGTGTGAAAACGTTTCGTGTTTTCATTATAAACGCAGAGTGAATCTGCTGCGGGGGGCACATTTTGACACTAGGGTGGGGGGCTGTTTGGGAGACAGATCGGGCTGCCTCTTGTCATCGACGGCAATGCCCTTTGGGGGGGGGGGGGGGGGGGTCACCCGGTGAGCGCAAGCAGGTACCGATTCGGAGGAAATGATTTGTTTGTGACAGTGTCATATCCTGATGCTTGCTTAAAAATCTGTGCTTTGCATTATGTATGAATAACATGCAATGCAAGATTTAATTGCACGTTTAAATGTAATGGGAAGAAGAGGCCATTAAGCTCAGTAAGTTAAATTCCACCAAAAGCCATTAGGATCCTCCCCCCTGCTGGAGGCTGTCCAATATTTGTTGAGAAATGTAATTATTGGGCAATACCAACAACAAACTGTTATTCTAAACTATCTGTGGCATTTATTTTGAAATCGACACTAAAATCGTATTTTAAAGTCAGCCCTGTTAATTAAATGAAACTGGTTCGTGATTTACATTTGGAGGAACATTTAATTTGTCACAGTTTGTGTTTGCTTTTGGACTCATCACAAATTAATCTATGACCGTCCTTTCTGGGCTGAAGTTGGGGCGGTGAAGGGGTCCAAAAACGTGTGTTCCGAGTCATTTCAAGCCAAACCATTAAGAGCAAAGTTTAGCCATAAACTTCTGCCGGAGACAGGGGGTTGATACAAATATCCGCTTTGCAACGCGTGTCGTGAGGTACTCACATCCTCCCTTCTTACCTCAGTGTCCTTCATTTCTTTGAGCAGGACTAAGGTTTAGAAATCCACTCAGAACAGAGACGTCACCATTTAAAGGATAATAGCCATTCCCTGTCTGCTGACGACACAGCGGCATTACTTATAGAGAGACCTACATACCATCTATTTACCTCCGTCACCAGAGGTCAAAGCAGCCCTCCTTTTTAAAGAAATCTCCTTTGTATTTTATTTCCTACTTTGTTCCTGTCAAACGATTAGTACGTAGCGCCTCTGCACACTTATTATACTGCCAGTCGGAGGGATACGCTCCAATAATCCCTTAGGAAGGTGAATCTTGTGCATTCTAACCACCGCTGCCTCTCTGGTTAGTGTAATCAACTCTTTTTTAATTCATTGCTTGGGAGTTTTTCCTGATCCGATGTGAGGTCCTGGGAAAGGGATGTCGTATGTGTCCAGATTGTAAAGCCCTCAGGAAAATTCGTAATTTGTGATATTGGGCTGTACAAAATAAACTTAAACGAATTTAGTGCATCTACTTTCTCAATTTTGTTCACACCTTAAGCCAATTGAAAAGCATGGATGCACTCCCTCAGGTCATCCATTTGACCGACGCGGAGTGTTAAATTAAATTTCACCCGTGTTTGTAAGTTTGAGGAAGTTTTAGGGGACATGAGAGGCGGAAGAAAACACTTCTGTTAAACCGAGTCAATAACTTGCACAACTGCTATGGCACCTTAGGGTAATATCACACCACCTGAAAAAAAAAACCATAAGTGGATATTTATTGAATAGCTGTCAGAGCTCCTATTTCTATTTAAATTATAATGGAAAAAGCTTTAAAAAAAAAAAAAAAAGGATCCTTAGGATACGGATCTGTCTAAAAGCTGACTGCCTGCTACTAATCAGGAGCTTATACAGAACCTTCGGGAACTTTTACTTTGAACGAGCTTGATGTCAAGGACTTAAAATAACAATAAAGAAATCTGAATGTCACCCACACAACAGAGTCCTCTCCGGTGAAAGCTCGATCTCTCCGGGGTGCTGATTAGGTGAGAGAGTTGCTCACCTGGGTTCTCAGTTGGGGGAAAACACTTAACGCTGGCCATGATGAATAGAGAACCGGATAGGATATTTGAATGTCATCTCTCTACCTCCCGAGACACTTCCAATTTGGCACTGTGTAATAATAATGTCAGAGGAAGAAACCATGAACACAGGGGTGGGGCCGGGGGTATTAAAATGAAGGCAGCGTGGGGTTATTTTACATCTGAGGAAAAGACTTTCTTTTTTTTGCCAAGAGAGTTATGTTAAACGTTGTCATTCCAGAAAATTGTAAAAACGCATCTTTATCGTCTTAGTGCAGCCTTATATGAGGCTTTTTCCCCCTCCTTCTTAAAAACCCTAAGATGTATATTATTTTTCAGGAAACGGAAGGAGGCATCTCTTATTTGGCTCTGCTCCTCTGACAGGCAGGGGCTCTTTGGCAGTCTATTGTTAAAGGTATCATTATGAATCCACTTTTGAGCCCTGACAAGACCCGCCATTATAGAATCCCCCCCACCCCAACTGCTGCTGGGAAGACCGTGGCCCTGTCACCTGAGGCCAGGCTCCCAGCCGGTCGACTTTGAGTCCATGTCACAGCGCAGCATTGACCCGTTAATGGCTTTTCTGCTCGTATACAGAATGTGAGAAATGCCCCGTTAACTTGACGGCCTGAATCATTATTATTTTTTTACGGTAAGACAATCAGCCCTATATGTGGCCACTGATTAAGACTCCTTACCTGATATTAAGTTTTAAAAAACCAAACTGAATTGTAACGGCGTGTTATCGAGTTAAACGTGGTAACGGGTGGCAGAAAAGTGGACTCTGGGTGTGATATACAGATGGAGCTGTTTGTGGATAAAGTTATTTCATCCTTTCACAAGCTATAAAAAAAAGGGGGGAGTAAAAAAAAAAAGGGCCCGCCGCACCTCTTGGTGCACATTTCTCAGCGCTGCCGGATGGGACAGGTCGGGGCAGCATGATGTATGCCTCACTGTCTGAAGGAGAGCTCTGCCAGGAACACCAGAGTGTTATTGCACCAGCATACTGTACAAGAGTGTGTGGGAGATATTTTAGTAACACTTTGACCGCCATGTCTATAATGCTAACTTAATTACGAGTTTTAATCTGCTGGTTATAGTTATACGCCCTCGTGATGAAGCATTTTATGAGAACTTAAAAAGGTCAACATATTTGCTGATCATACACCAACATTTTTTTTCAGCAGTTTATTATAATTCCCATGCATTATAAGAGTGATTAGTGCAATATAATGTGATTAGAAGTCATTGTAATTGGTCTATTTTTTTTTTACTCATAGAGCGTGTTGTTCTCTTTTACTTCGAGCTAACAATGACCTCTAATTACCAACACAAGGAACAGCAAAGAATGTTCTGCATGCAACACCCGTTAGATCTGGTAATTGTTAATGGTGGATTGTCAGAGTGTATAGAGTATGCTAAATGGTTGTGAAATAAATACAACCATTCAGATGTTTAAAGAAATGTACGAATTCTTTTTTCAATTGGATTACTATCATTTATTTAGCAAAACGAGGCAGCACACGCAACTCACAGTAGACGTCTAACGTGCTAGCCGGAGTTTTGAACCTGGATTGCTGGTGTGAAGAGACGGTGGCGGCAACGAGATTTAGAGTTACTTCTGCCACATTAATTAAACAAATATGAACCTCAATTGTATGCGAATGGCGGCAGAAATCTCTCGAGCGGATGTGTACAAAATTTAGTTTATTAACTGGATCCCCGTTAGCTGACGCCTTTGCGGCCGATAATCTTCCGTGAGACCCAAACTAACTGCATAGCTAGACGCCACTAGATTTCACATGTAACACACAGTTTACGAAGTTATAATTTCAAACACAATGCTGGTTCACATGCTAACTGCAGTTTCCTGCCGCTGATTATAATAGTTTTTTTTAAAAACATGCTTCAGACTGAGCAAAATGGTGAACTGACACATCGTGAGATTGCCTGTTAGCGAGCTCACAGTCGTTCCCCTGGCAGCGTTCGCTTTGGCACTTTGTCTGCGACCTGTGAAAGTACAGCTTCTTAAAGATGTGCAGCAGCCAGCCGAGAACGAGCGAATGCACACAAACGCGTTGGAAGTCAGACCGATCTGGGGAGGTGTTATCGGGCAGACAGCCGCATGCAGACGGTGACATTAAAACGCAGACGTCAAATAACGTTTGTTTTTGTTCATTGGGTTGAATAAAAACACATTTTGCTGACACCCGTTTGTATCGTCTACTTCCTATTCTTCCTTCAAAAGGTGTGATAAGAGAAATCTTATATACATACTGAATATATTTAGCACTTTGGAAGAAGGATCAACCATTATTGCATGACATGTCATTTAGCTGACGCTTTTATCCAAAGCGACTTACACTCATGTTACATTCATACACCGTAGACGCAGCTACAGGGAGCAATTCAGTGTCTTGCTCAAGGACACATCCACTAGGGCGGGGATTGAACCGACAACCCCCTGATTGAAAGATGGACATGCTTTGTAACACGCTTGCACAATATCATTTTGAGTAACAGTAGAAGTAGTATGATTAGTAACATTATATCATTATGAGCAACAGCAGAAGTAGTATGATTAGTAACATTATAATTACTAGTGTTATATTGTAAAGCAATTTGATTGAAAAATGTATTATTATTTCTATATTACTGTTGGGTAACGTAATAACTAAATTATAACCCATTATTATTTCCTGGAGTAAATTATGAGACTATACAAAAGTTAAAGGTGTCCTGTGTTTCTTTATTTCTTAGAACCAATAAAATATTATTCAGTTTTACTCATCAAAATGCATTATGGTCTGACTAACGTGCTGAATACATTACTGTACTCGTGAAATGTGCTGAATACATTTCCTTTCTAATTTCTTTTACTTTTCTTCACACCATTTCTCTTACGTAGGAGCACGACACACAGACCTGTGAGTTGTTTAGTCTCTTTGTGGTCTTTATGCTTTTATAGTGTTTTTGTGACTTGTTTTGTCTCTGTCATTGTTTTGTTTCTTTGTTTTCATTTTGCGTCTTTGTGGTTGTTTTATGTTTCTCTGTTTAAATTTAGTGTCCCTTTGTTTTCATTGTGTGTCTCTTTGTGGTTGTTTTTTGTTTCTTTGTTTTCATTGTGTGACTCTTTGTGGTTGTTTTATGTTTCTTTGTTTGCATTTTGTGTCTCTTTGTGGTTGTTTTATGTTTCTTTGTTTTCATTTTGTGTCTCTTTGTGGTTGTTTTGCATCTGGTTGTGATTGTTTTAGTCTCTTTGTAGTTTTCTTTTGTCTCTTTGTGGCCGTTTCTGTGTGGTCTTTTTGAGTCTCTTCGAGTTGATATACGAGTCCCTTTAAGTGACATTGTGTTGCTGAAAGCCGGGGGGAAGAGGGGAAGGGGGGGTACTGACACTTTGGGCTTTTGGGCATATGCCCGGCAGGCCCGTTCAGTAATCAATCCATGCCCGCATGCTTGTGTGAGGGCATGGATTGATGTCCTCGTTTTAAAAGTCTAATTACCAGTACATCTGTCGGACTGGTTTGACCACCGCTGCAGTCTCAGGCGGATAGAATAAAGCGGGGAGCAGAACTGTCTCCAAATCAGCTTATACTCTGCTCTCTCAAACCAGCCCGCTGAATAAGGGAGTGTGTTGTTGCAGAATATGCACAGGTGGTGGAGCAACACTTCTATCTTTTTCAATTCAGGTCCATCTTTTCTTCTTTAATTAAACAATTGCCTCCACAGCTTCATTGCATTACTTTTCATTTAGCTGATGCTTTTACAATCATGTTACATTCAGACACTGTAGACACAGCAACAGGGAACAATCCAAGATTAAGTGTCTTGCTCAAGGGAACATTGACTAGGGCAGGGATTGAACTACCAATCCCTTTATTGAAAGACGGACCTGCTAGCCACTGACCCACAGTGGCCTACAGGAAGCTAATAATACTCGATGGATGTAATATTATTCTGGGGGCGTAACAGGAGAGTTTCACTTCTGAAGTTTGAATGTAGAGAGATGTTGAGAGAAAATAAATGACATGGATATAAAATATACAAACAAATATATATTTGGGGATGTGTCTTCGGATAAGAGTATGTCCAAGGCGGTAAGTATTTTTACTATCCATTGAGTTCGTTGCTATGAGCTCCCGTAGTTACATTACACATAGTAACATTTCATCCACTGACAATATTTAGTAAAAAATTGAGCAATGACAAGTCTTTATATTCTACATTGCCTCCCTTCTTGTGTTGAGCGTGACCAGAGGCAGAGCGGCGCCAGGATGTTCAGCAGTGTGTAAAACAATACCGCTCACATGGGGAAACGAGTGCTGAGCAAAAGTTGAAGCGGAGCTACCACAGCAAACAATGCTTTGGGGGGGGATCGGCAATGATGCGGAGACCACTCCCATCGGGATTCACCTCACAGACCATGCTGCTCCTTATGTCCCCCTATTCAATGTGAGATAAGAGCCTATCTCCACAGAGCAGATACAGGTGATTCAGGCGACAAGGAAGGAAGTAAAAAAGAGATTTATCGTCACTCGGGTTTTCCACGTGGGCGTGTCTTAAAATATCTTAACAGAAAGTGCATTCGGAGCAGCCATTAGCATGGTTAACGCATCGCAGACCCGACGTGACCTTAAGATCTGCATGACCTTAACATCTGCCGACTCATTGCTTTTAGCATGACCACACAATAGTGATTGCAGGGTTCAATGTGACACATTCAGTGGCTTCGCATCGACATTGTCTGATGAAGTCATCCAGATATATTTTTTACCTGACAACAAATTGCAGCCTTGTGTTGGCAGTGTGGATTTGGTGTTGCTATTTTAATTTTTTTGGACCTTTTGACTTTCTTTTTTGGTATCGACAGAAGTAAATACATGCAAAGAAACGAACAGTGAGGCAATTGAAGGGAACTTTTAGCAACACACATGGGTTTACTTTGCTGGTGCAAGGAAAAGTGCAACTCTTCATTTAGTGTCAAATTGATACAAGTAAATCTCATAAGCAGTAGACGAAGCAATCAGACAAGCTGAAAAGAAGACACTTTTTTTTCCAGTGTTAAAATAAAAGGGGAGCCCACACGAAATGTCAATAACAATCCTTGATTTCACAGAAGGAGAGAAATGAGGGCACATGAATAGGTAAAAGTTGAAAAAGGACTGAGCTGTAAACTGTGATGGATGTTTAAATTTGGTGCAATACTTTTGTCGCCTGCCCGCATTTTCAGCATTGTTGCAGATGTCCCAGACCACAGCAAACAAACACCAGGTGACTCAGTAACGTGGCCATTAAATAAATTATGTTGAACGATTATAAATCATACATGTTTTTTGCTTCCAATGGCAGAAGAAATGCAAACAAAATCTAGTTTGGGTGCTTTAAGAAACACATCTGTTCAGACAATCAGACACTAGCTAGATTGCTGGCACCAGTGTAGCACCAGTGTTGTGTGTAATTACCAGGCAGTGCTAGCAACTGTTGGTCATAATGATGCTTGGCTCATACAGAATGGAATATGGATTTTTCTTCTATTTATTTTCCTTCTTGTGTCCTCGACCGTTATTTATTTGGCATGTTTACCTATTGTGTTTACATTGATTGTGTGGCACAAGAGAGCTCGTTAATACATTATTTCCATGGGTGCAATTCCCATGGTTACCTTATTAAGTGTTGACATATCGACCCTTATTACTTTGCCTGACCTACATCCACATTGTGCAGTGAATGACTAACTCTACTCTTCTCTGCCTGCGTGTCATGAATTGAGTATTTAGATTTGAAACAGATCAAAGATTTAAAAAAATGTCTTCCTATAACAAGTGACCAATTAAATTCATTAATGCCCCCTTGTCCAGATAAGCACAACTCACTGTAAAAATACAGAATATGGTGATGATTCATATCAACGCAACATTATGTGTATGTATATATATATATATATATATATATATATATGCACACATATACATACATACACAAATATACATACATATATATATATTATAAAACTAGAGCTGATGTCCTTTTAATTACAAAGTTGTCATGGGTGGAAACTTGAGGTCATATTTGATGGTCTGTTGGTACAGCTCAGGCCATCACTTTGATGAAAACAATAAATACTTCGTAGACTACATGCGTAAATACTATGAACGACTATCTCGGTGTACTTTGCAGTTATCCAATGTGTCCACGTTCTTTCCAGAGAACAATAATATGCCTTTTTGTCTCACTATTATGAGGGGTAAAAAGATGTTCTACCATAAGTAGTTTAATGAGTATATTAATATTTTGGGACTATAGTGCCTCTTAGTCTACTACTTTTATGGTGTCATCCAATGACAAAGTACCTTCCAAAGCACAATAATTAACCTTTTTATCTATGTTTTAAGTGTTAAAACACATTTCTTCCCAGTGTACTTTCTACAACTTCTAGAGTGCTTGCACAAATAATACTGCAATCCTTTGAGCAATCCTTTGCAATCCTGTAAACGTTACATCGTTCACTTGAAACGCAGGGGAGCGTCTAAATTGACCCCAAAAAAACCCGAGCAGGCCGTACACCAGAAGGCGTCATTTGGGAAGATAATAATACTCTAGTTGACTCCGCTTTAGACCTTTTTAAGAGAGGTTGTGTCTTAGCTTTTTTCTACATGAGAGGTTTGACATCTTTTTCTTTCTTATAACGGCCTCTATAGGGTATATTCTCTTTTGCATAGCATTGCATACTACGCATTTTTGTTTTAATACAGACTTTCAGAATGTCTATCTTTCGTTTGATCAATTTATTATGACAGATTGCTTACTCTGGAAGATTTTTATATCAATGTTTGCTGCCCTATCATGCCCAATAACTGGTGACTTCTTTGATGGAGCGGAATCCTTTAATCGTGTGTACAACCAGTTAAAGGATCTCCGGTGGAGACTTGGTACTTTCCTCTGGTTTCTTATCAGAGACTCCAGTCAGTAAACGTCTATCCATAAAAATCAGCATGAACCGTTTAGTCACTGTCGTTCAATTCTTGACCCCGTTGCTCCGATGACAATCAGGAAGCTAAAATCAAACTCCCCCTCTTGGCTAAATGAACACACCGGAGCCTTGAAACAACAGTGCAGAAAATTACAACGCAGATGGAAGTAAACCATTCAGCAGTATCGTAATACCCCTAAGGAGCTAATGACAAACTCCTGGAAAGCAACAAAAGATCAGCATGTAGCTTTAAGACATTTTTCTTCTGTCGATGTTCGAACAACAAAGTTGTACTTTATAAAACTAAAAAGTCTCTGGAGTTTTCCCTCTTCCTGTCCTCTAGCACGGCTTACATTTAGCACAAGGAGGCGGAGCCATCAGCCTCCACACAACAACCAAACTCCCCGCTGCCGCGTTGGACTGATTGATTGAGCACCCATGAGTGGATAACACTCCCGTTCCTATGGCGGCCTGTGGAGGCGCTTTAGAACGACCAACAGCACCAGCTTTTGAGGAGGACAGAGTACCCGCGATACCTGGCCCCTCAGTCCCCCTTAGACTGGAGGTGGTTGAGCTCTCCGCTCAAACCCACCCCACTCCACTACCGCAGGCCTTTAAACGTCACGCATACAGAAACAACAAACCAGACGATTGGTCCCTCACCCCCTCAAGACCGATACTCATCATTGGAGACTCAAACCTCTCCCGACTACCACCAATAGAAGATCCTAACATCCAGGTGGACTGTTATCCGGGGTGCAACATGACCCGTGCCACTCTCCTCCTTAAAAACAGAACCCCAACCTCCATCTCTACCAACAAGGTGATCCTGAACTTTGGCCTTAATGACAGGTCGAATTGTGACAGGACCCAGTTGGAACAGATCCTTAAAGGCCTACTGGAAACAACTAAAGCAACCTTCCCGTATGCTAAGATCTGGATTCCACTCATTAATATTCACCCAACACTAAAGCAAAAGGATAAATCAAACTTAGAATACCTCAACGCTCTGATACAGAAAACCCCTAACCCGATTCCCCTCCTTTGCGACAGTTTGCTTGCCACGCCCACCGATGGAATCCATTGGACCCCGGGGACGGGCAAGCTAATCTGGACGCATTGGATTAGCTTTTTAGAAGAAACGCCTATGGCCACAGCCCCAATCAGGACGATGCACAACTCAGTCATTAATCTCTCAACTTCATTCCATTTAAACCCGATGCAACAAAAACTCTTGGAGAAAGGCCTCTCTTTTGTCCCAACCTCCAAATATAATCCTAAACAAGAACAGGAGTTACTCACCCAGCTAAAAACATATCACCGCCGACTCAAAATTCACACCTTCTTTAGCGGGGAACCAAAGAAAAAACCCCCACCATTCCAACCACAGTCAGTCTGGGAACCAAAATTAGCAATGCTCCCTCTTGATCTCCTTTACCTTATCGAAGCAGACCGCTCCGCAATAAGAGACATCCCTCGACAACAACATAAGGATAACCTAAACCCAGAAGAAAGACAGGCACTAACAGAACTTAAGAAAAACACATCCATAATCATCCAACCGGCGGACAAGGGCGTCTCAACAGTCATCCTTGACAGGAGTAACTACATTCGGGAGGCTCTCAGACAACTCAACGACACTAATTTCTACATCCCGCTTGAAAGACCAATTTACTTAGAGACAGCGAAACAAATAAATCAAATCCTGAACGCAATGGCACGCGACAAGGTAATAACGTCAAAACAACGAATCTATCTCACCACGCAAGAGACAACTCTACCTTCTCCCTAAGATCCACAAAGCCCCAGAAACCTGGCCAGACCCATTCATAACACCCGCAGGACGACCAATAGTCTCAGACTGTGGGAGTGAAAGCTATCAAATAGCCGAATTCCTGGACTATTATCTGAATCCACTTTCCAACCAACACGACAGTTACCTGAAGGACACTTACGACTTCCTGCAGAAAATTGGATCCATTTCCCTGAAGGACCCGTGCATGCTCTTCACCATGGACGTGGAGAGTCTCTACACTAACATTGACACAGAGATGGTCATGAAAGCCATCCGGGAAACCTTTAACAAGTTCCCGGATAGTACACGACCGGACAAATACATTCTCAGGTTACTGGAACTCAGTCTGACTAAGAATGACTTTGAGTTTAACGGGAAGCAATACCTCCAGGTTAAGGGGACAGCGATGGGCAAAAAATGTGCCCCTGCATACGCGGACATATACATGGCCGCGTGGGAAGAGACTGTTCTTCCCCTATGTTCCAGACGACCACCACACGACATATGGGGCACCTGGCCTTACTCAGAACCGGAGTTCCAAACATTCCTCGACACACTGAACAACCACCACCCCTCGATCAAGGTTAAAGCAGTGACTAACCTCAAGGAGATTGACTTCCTCGATGTCACCACTTACAAGGGGCCCGACTTTAACGCTACGGGCAGACTGGACACCAGGGTTTACTTTAAACCGACTGACTCACACGCACTCCTGCACCGCTCCAGCTTCCACCCCACACACACATTCCAAGGAATAATAAAATCCCAATTAATCCGGTTTGAGAGAATCTGCTCCCAAAGACCAGACTACGAAAAGGCGGTCTTTACCCTTTTCAACGCCTTAAGACTGAGGGGCTACAACAGGACGACTCTCAGGAACATTCTGAGGAGGACACAGGGAAGACCAAGAACCCCGAAGACTCACACAAGGACTGACAACGGGATAACTATTATCCCTTTGGTCACCACCTACTCTTCCCTTGCCAGGGAAACGAACAAAAGGGTCAAACAAAACCTGGAGAGAATCTTGGACAACACCCGGGCAAAACAAACCCTAAGAATAGTCTCGGCCTACAGGAGGAATCCGAACCTGAAGGATATCTTGGTCCATGCCAAAATGCCCATGATACAAGAAGCCTCAGCGGCGAAACGTCGGGACCTCTCTCTGCTCTTCTCCCTCTTAAAAGAACTTTAGTTCGCTCTTGGATCCAACTCACCTTGCTGATCCCTTTGAGGACCTTCTGCTTTTACTTTTTAACAACCTTTATTAATTGATCTTATTCTTGTTTTTTATTCTTTTATTTTTTTCAGTTTTATTTTTATTTTTTATATGAGCTGTCTTCATCTGGTTGGCCTTTAGAAATATCTCATATTTTATGAGATTAAGGACTCTCCAGACCCAGGACTGATCCGGAAGAGGGACCATCACGGTGAGTCTCATAAACAATTTTTAAAGGTGTGCACACCGAAAAAGAGACTCACTTCCCGGAAAACCCCCCCCTTCACGACGGACATCCCTTGGCCCCTACGAAGTGAAGACCCTCCAGGAAACCTCAGTACAAGGGACCAAAGCCCGGCCGGACTCAAAGGGAAACGAGCTGCTCTGATCCACTACAAACAGGTCCTCGCTGCTTCCCCAACAACAAGCCCTGGATCACCAGGGACCTGAAGGCGCTTCTTAACATGAAGAAAGCTGCTTTCAGGTCTGGAGACAGGGATGAGCTGAGGAGAGTCCAGCGCAACCTGAAGGTGAAGCTCAGGGAGGGCAAGGACTCCTACAGGAGGAAGCTGGAGGCCAAACTCCAGCTGAACAACACAAGGGAGGTGTGGTCTGGCATGAAGCAGATAACTGGCTTCAGGGTGGGAGGGAGACAGCCAGGGGCTCCTGGAGAGGGCCAACGAGCTGAACTGTTTTTCAATAGGTTCAGTTCACAGCCCTCCCCGTCTCCTCCACATCACACCTCCCAAACACCTCCTCCCCTCTGTCCCCCTGCTGAGCTGCACATCCACCGAGCCCTCAATAACAATGGGCTCCTCCACCCTCCCCTCTCTCTGTGACGACTGACCAGGTGAGAAGACAGCTGGAGAAACTACACCAGCGCAGAGCTGAAGGTCCTGATGGCATCAGCCCCAGGGTCCTAAAGACCTGCGCCACCCAGCTGTCTGGTGTCCTGCAGCGCCTCTTCAACCTCAGCCTGAGGCTGGGGAAGTCCCGGTGCTGTGGAAGGCGTCGTGCCTGGTCCCTGTCCCAAAGAAGTCAGCACCATCTGGCCTCAACGACTACCGACCGGTCGCCCTCACCTCCCATGTGATGAAGGTGCTGGAGAGGCTGGTCTTGGCCCACCTCCGGCCGCAGGTGAAATCATCGTTGGACCCTCTGCAATTTGCTTACCAGCCTCATGTGGGAGTGGACGACGCCATCATCTACCTGCTGCAACGAGCTCAGTCGCACCTGGATGGAACCGATGTCTCTGTGAGAGTCACTTTCTTTGACTTCTCCAGTGCATTTAACACCATCCAGCCACTGCTGCTGAGTGAGAAGCTGCGGTGGCGAGTGTGGACGCGTCCACCATCTCCTGGATCACTGACTACCTCACAGGCAGACCACAGTTTGTCAGAATGGGCCGTGTGCTGTCTGGAACGGTGGTCAGTGATGTTGGAGCCCCACAGGAACTGTTCTGTCTCTTCCTCTTCACCCTGTACACCAGTGACTTCCAGTACAACACGGAGTCATGCCATCTGCAGAAGTACTCTGATGATTCTGCAGTGGTCGGGTGTATTAGGGATGGACGGGAGGAGGAGTACAGGGCAGTGGTGAGTGACTTTGTAAAGTGGGCCGATGAGAACCACCTGCGGCTGAACGTGGCCAAGACCAGAGAGATGGTGGTGGACTTCAGGAGGAAGGCGACAGCTCCTACACCTCTGAGTGTCCTGGGAGTGGACGTGGACATGGTGGAGGAGTACAAGTACCTGGGCGTCTCCATCGACAGCCGACTGAACTGGAAGGCCAACATCAACGCTGTGTACAAGAATGGGATGAGTCGTCTCTTTTCCTGAGAAAGCTTGATCCTTCAACGTGTGCAGCAAGATGCTGGAGTTATTCTACCAGTCGGTTGTCGCCAGTGTGCTGCACTTTGCCATTGTCTGCTGGGGAGCAGCATCGAGCCGGTGACACCAGCCGTCTTAACAAACTGGTTGGGAAGGCTGGCTCCATCATCGGCTGCCAGCTGGAGCACCTGGAACAGGTGGTGGAGAGGAGGTCGTTGAAGAAACTGGTGTCCATATTGGACAACCCGGACCACCCTCTCCACCACCTCCTACAGGGACAGAGGAGTACTTTCTCCAGACGTCTCCTCACGCTCCGCTGCCACAAGGAGAGATACAGGAGAACATTCCTGCCGACGGCTATGAGGCTCTACAACAGTTCACCTCTTGCCAGATCACCCTAACCCTTCTTATATTTTGTGTTTTGTTTTTTTATTCTTGTGTGTTGCTGCTACTGACTCGACAAATTTCCCCTTGGGGATTAATAAAGTATATATCTATCTATCTATCTATCTACTCCTTCCCCGTTTTTACATTTCGTTTTTCCTTTACTAATTTGTTTATTTTTTATTTTTATTTTTTTAAACTAATGTTTTATTGAATTTCTAATCTATCATTTAACAAATTTTTATGTATATATATATATATATATATTAAATTTCTTATTTGGTTGGTTTTATTTGTTTATGTTTTCAATATTTATTTAATTCTTTGATTGGTTTTTCTGTTTTATTTCATGTCAGTGTGGCATTTGGGTTCCCCCCCCCCCCTTTTTTTATTGTTTAACTTGGTGCTGGCTTTTATCGCTAAACTGCAGACCTCTTTGTGAACCCTGAGATCGGCTGGACTTGCTTTCCCCCCCCCCCCAAATATTAAAAAAAATACCAACCCCCCCCCCCTCCTTTTTTATCTTCTTCTCTCCCCCATCTTTCTATTTTCCTCCACTCCCACAGCACCTCTCAAATGGCCATTCCCCTTCAAAATCGCTTTTCACTCTTGGGCTCCCGGAGGGTTGGGCCTGGCGGGCCACCACACCACCCAGGCCCCCGCCCCCTGCTGGGTAGGGAGGCCCAGAACCATCCCCACAGCCTACCTACCCATCTTTTCTTACAGTCTAAAACCTATTTCAAAATCCTGCAGGCCCTTCACCATTCCGAAATTCTCACCAACACACACAACACAAACACATTCCCCCAGGGCATGATGAGGGGGGTAGCTCGCCTCACCTCCTTCATCAAGCCCTCCTCACCCAATGAAATAACCCGGCTCAAAATTCAGGACAACACTCACAACTGGATGCTCCACAACATACACATATTACAAACTCATTATGATGCAGTCATCGCGGGGGGGTTGGATAAAATTCCCCCGTTCAATTCCACCTGCCTGGAGAGGGCGGTCCAGTGGGGGAGGTCGAGGTATGGTAGGAAGCTCACCCCCTCGTCTATTGACACACTACGGGACCTAACCCACACTGGGAATCCAGTTGACGGGGGGGATGCTCCACGTTCTCGACTCTCCCCCTTGGACTTCCCGCCGCTCCCTCCTCCCCTCTTTCCACCTCTCCCACAGCGGCCCCTCCCGGCCATCTCCCCTTCCCACATCGATTCCTGCCTTTATCACTTCACCCGCCCCCCGGTCTTCCCCTCCCCCCTCTCTGCCCTCTCCCCTCATCCCCTCTCCCGCTCCTCGCCCTCCTTTTCCTTCCCCCCCTCCCCTCAACCTTTTCCCCCTCTCCCCTCCCTCCCTTCTTCTCCCTTATCCACTTCCGCTTTCACCCCCCCCCCCTCCCCTGACTCTCCCCTACTCTTCTCCTCTCCTCCGACTTCTCCTCCCCCCTCAATCCCCCCCACCTCCCCTCATTTGCCCCACCCCAGAGGCCTCTGTACCCCTATTGAGGGCGCGGGGGTGCCGGGCGGGGCCCCCCAACCTAACCCCAGACGCGGCCCACAGCGGAGGGTCAAAGCGGAAATACATCCCCTCCCGCAACGACCAGCCAGGCGGCCGCGGGGGCGGAGGGCAGGGCGCCCCGCCGGCACCCTCTCGCCCATCTCCTCCCCCTTACCCCCTCCCCCGTCGTCTCCTCACCCATTACACACCACCACTCTCTTCCAGCACCAGGATACACCCCCATACAACAACATCATAGCACCCAACAGCCAAAACATTCACGCTTCTCCCCCTTCAGACACCACATTATCCCCCCATCAGGGGGAGCCGGTTCTGGCGACTGCCGGGCCTAACAACGAGGGAGCTGGGGTGGCTGAAACCACCCCGGTGACCACCCCGGGGGCCGCCGGGCCTCTGGCCTCACCCATTGCCCTAGGACGCCCGGAACCTCACAGACACCTCAAGACATTTTACAAAAACAGACATTGGTCGCTGGAGGTCAGGAAGAGGACCCTATTTCTTGGGGACTCCAACCTCTCCTGTATCCCCCCCTTCACACACCCCGACATCCAAGTAGACAGCTACCCCGGAGCCAGTTTGTCACCTCACCGAACTCCTGATTCACCATAACCCGGAACCACATACACTTCAACTCATCATCTCAGCAGGTATCATCAATTGCTTAACACAACAACACAACACCACTATCCGCAAGCAATTACAAGCACTCCACTCCACAGCCCACCGCGTCTTCCCCAATGCCACTATTTATATTCCATTGTTAAATTTCCCCCCCCGCTTACCCCCTATCATTCAACAACGTCTCATTTACCTCAATAAACTCATCTATCAAATACAATTCCCTATCAGATATCAATCCCCTCCTCTTCAAAGTCAACCCCAAAGACGACATCCACTGGACGCCCCGGACGGCCGGAGTGATATTCAGGTACTGGCTCACACAGTTAAACTGGTAGCGGGGGAGGAAGGTGACCACACACCTCCCCCTAATTCAAATATCACCAACCTCAGTTCCGTTCTCTCCCTCACACCGGCACAACTGGAGATACTGGAAAAAGGCCTGACTTTCATTCCAACCCCCAAACCACCCACCCGACCGGAGCTCAGGGGGGGCCTCCATACCTTCCACAGGAGGCTAAAATTAAAAGAACATTTCTGGGGAGCCCCGAGGCGAGAGCCTGTGCCCTTCACCGGACCGTCCACCTGGGAACCACCCACCACCACCACTTCACCAGCAATTAAACTCCTCATTCAGAAAAACTTAGCAACATTGCGAGACTGGCGCCCCCACGCACACACGAAGCTCAATATTAGTTTACAACACAAACACATTCTTAAAACATTAGGTAATAGCAAACACATAGTGATTAAACCGGCAGACAAGGGGGGCCAAATTGTTTTACAGGACAGAGACAATTACATATTAGAAGCAGAAAGACAATTAAATAACAACACATACTATGCACCACTCCTCTACCCACTTCAGTTAGAAACACAACACTTGATTAGAGACATTACACATAGCCTCCATAACAACCGTTACATCACCATCAAACAAAAACATTACCTGGACGGTCCTGATGAGCCTAGGCCTCGCCTCTTCTACCTACACTTCTCTGGCTCTCTCCGAAGGCGGTCGCATTTTTTCTCTCCCTCTCCTCCCCATGACCTTCCCCTCCCTGCTTGGCTTCTCTCGTCATGTCTTGTTTGTCTCTATACTGGAGAGACTCTCTACGCATCGCTCTTCGAACTAAAAACCATGGACGTAATCAACTGGTCCTTAAACGCAATTGACACCATCTTCTCGACGAGAAGCTCGGGTTCGGGGGAACCTGCCTGTCCTGCTGGGACGAATGTTGCTGGATACACGATGGACGCGTGGGCGAAGTGGCGGGTCTTGTGCCTAGCACCACTCTCCGTGGAGGACGTAGAAGACATCTACCTATTCGGAACTATGATTACAGGATTTCTGCTGTTTGGATTTGGCGCTGCCCTGGCTTATCGGAAAATTAAGGAAACGGTGACAGCTGTAAAAGCCCCTAAGGCTGCCGACATGATTGACGCGTTGGGTAGAGTTGTTGGCACTCAGACTGTGGCATTAAACCGCCAGAATGATAACATCGTGGAGAAGCTGACGGCTCTGCAAATGAAAGTGGATCGATTTGAAATTTTATTGGCAAACGGGAGGAAGATGGAGGAATAGTGGTTGCGCAAAAAATGCAGCTACTGGAAGACCAAACAATCCCAATCTTATCTGCTTTCGGCTCCCTTACCCGGACGGGCCTTGGCCAAGGCCGTTACTGGAACAACAACTCCCCCGAAGATCACTGAAACGAGAATCTCTCATTCCTTTCCCCCTATCCACAGACACCTGTGGTTGTTTTCTCCCAGGACCTTTCAAGGCTATCTCCATGGCAACGACCATCTTGCGGACTGAGAACTCTGTCTGTTGTGGCCTGGGGGAGGACGACATACCAGAACACGCACACGAACTTTCAATAATACTGATTCGCATTCACTACCCCCCTCCCCCCATCCCACGCCTTCGCCTGCTTTTACCTCCAGTGTGACCGGACGGGGCTGTGCTGGCGCTGCTGTGTTGGCGCCGGACCGGCTGGCTGCTTGTCGGTGCTGGTTACCTTCTGCCCCCAATGGATGGGCTTAGATCACCCAGTTGTTGGATTACCTCCTCTTCCTTCCTACTCGTTGCAAGTCATGTCTAAAATGTATGTGCTTATGTGCTAAGGTGTTTTTTTCCTGCTCCCACACTGTACCCCTCTCGGGGCATAGTCGGGGGGTTGGTGTTTTTTCTCGCCTTCTTCCCTCATGTTATGCTGTAATCTTTCATCCACCCTTTCTTGTAATTTCGATGCTTTTGTACCTGTACTCTGGCAAACGACAAATAAATATATCAATCAATCAATCAATCCCCAAGATCCACAAGCCTCCGGAGACTTGGACGGTCCCTTTTGTTGTTCCGGTCGGCCGACCTATAGTCAGCGATTGCGATTCCGAGTCCTATCACATCACAGAATACATTGACTACTTCATCAACCCCCTTTCCAAACTTCACCCTAGTTACCTTAAAGACACATATCAATTTGTCAATAAAATCCGACACCACAAGGTACCCCCACATAGTCTCCTCTTCACCATTGATATCGAATCCCTTTACACCAATATAGAAACTACTCTCGGCCTCATTGCCATACAGGACATTTTCCGTCAATTCCCCGACCCGACCAGACCCGACTCTGAAATCATTCAACTACTCCACATTACCCTGACTCGGAATGACTTTACCTTCAATAACAAACATTATCTCCAGCTCTGCGGGTGTGCCATGGGCCGGAAGTATTCCCCAGCCTATGCGGATATCTATCTGGCCCATTGGGAGAGGACGGCTTTTCTCAAACTCACCCATAAACCACTTCTCTACTGCCGGTACCTGGACGACATCTTCGGCCTCTGGGACCATCCGGTGGACCAGTTCCACACCTTTCTCCATATCCTCAACACACACCACCCCCATATCAAAATCAAGCACAATCTGCAAGCACAGTCCGTGGAGTTCCTGGACACGAGGGTCTTCTTCCAGGAATCCAGCGACCTCGGCAAGACCTTGGCCGCCAAGGTCTTCTTTAAAAACACCGACCGACATGCCCTGTTACATGAATCCAGCTATCACCCCAAAAACACCTACAGAGGCCTCATCAAGTCCCAGCTGATCCGGTTCCATAGAATCTGCACCCTCCCACTTCATGTGGAGGAGGCAACCAGCACCTTGTTTGGCGCATTGAGGTTCAGGGGATACTCGGGGCGCTTCCTCCGAACAATCAAGGCGGAGGTCGCCGTGGCCTTCGGGGGCGGCAAATACACCGCCCAACCACCGGCCCACTCCCTTGTCCCGTTGGTCTTAACATTTTCCAAAGGGATTCAGTCTTTTATTTCAAAGATCAAGCAGGACTTCAACGGGACGAGGGAACACTGAGCCGCCCTGGGGGCCAGCCGGGTGATCTCCGCCTTCAGGAGAAACAAAAACCTGAAGGATATCCTGGTCCACACCAACCTGAATAAAAAAGAGACCGGGAGGGAGGCGCTTCGGGTATCGGAGATCGGTTTTATTCGCCTTCCCCACATTTTTAACCCCCAATCAAGAATTGGTTTTAACGTGGAACAGGTCCTGCTACCGACGCCAGCAATGTTATTTATGCTGTTCGGTGCAGGACCTGCCGCAAACTGTATGTGGGGGAGACGGGCAACCAGCTCCAGCTAAGAATTAGGCAGCACCTCTACATGATCGGTAGTGGGAAGGGCACCAGCATCCTCTATGTGCATTTTAAACTCCACGGCCTCCAGAGCCTGGGCCTGGAGGGTAACAGGCAGTGGAGCAGGGCCCAGCGCCAGGCGGCGGAGAGGAGGTGGATCCACAGACTGGGGACCATAGACCCTGACGGGCTGAACGAGAAATTTTAAATAAACTTATTGGATGCTTCCCACCGGACCTTTTAACCTCCTTGTACACACCACGGGTCCCTTTTATTCCCATCTATATTTATTTATATATATATTCATTCCAATTTCTATTATTCTGTTTTCCCTCCTATCATGAATTTATCTTCTTATTTATTTTCCTCCAGCACTTTTTTTCCCTAGATGTGGCTTCTTATAGTTAGTACCTTTTACCCATCCTTCACTCCAGCACTTATTTTCTTTTAGATGTGGTTTTCCTAATTTTTTTGTTGCAGCACTTATTCTTATTAGATGTGGTTTTATTGTTAAATGCCTATTTTTATTTATTTATTCATTCATTTATTTTATTGCTTATGCATTGCTTTTTCTATTTTATTTCATTCAATTTATTGTTTATATTTGGCTTATTTATTTATTTAATCTCTGGCGGGTTTTGTTCCCCCTTCTCTAACAGGTTCTTATCCCCATCACAGGTTCCCATTAAATGTCGGTACTGGTTGGGAGGCATCCATTTCTTTTAAGATATTCCCTGGTCTCCTCCTCCTGTTCTGCTGCTTAGCTGGGCCCGGCCCTGTCCATTTATAAACAATCCATTTCCCCCCCCCCCCCCCCCTCTTTTAACAAACCTTGAGCCCCCTTGTGCCAGTGCCCCTCTTGGTTCCCCTTGGGGAACCCCGCTTTTTTCCCACCCTAACCCTTAACTCTAACCCCTGTCTGCACCCCTTTTTCTAACCCCCTAACTCCTGACCCTAAACAAGCCTAACCCTAACCCTTACTTTTTACCTTAACCCTTTACCCTAACTCTAAACCTAACCCTACCTTAAAATCTTTAATCCTAGTCACAACCTTAGACCTCTTCACCCTAACTCCAACCTTGACCTCAATTCTAAAAAACTAACCTCTCCCCCCTTTTTTTCCCCCCTTCCCCAACTACTAACCCCAAACCCTCAAATTTTAAACCCTAACCACAATACCTTGGACTTCCTTACTTTACCCTAACCCTACCCTAACCCCCTAACCTCATCAAACCTGCAACACCCACAGAAGCCACACACATACAAATCACTGGGTGTACAAAAATCTGGTTAAATAGTATTATGGGCATTTTACAGGGACATTATGAAAATACTATCACTTCTCTCACACAGCCACCACAGCCCAGGAACACTACAGCACTACAGATTGCGATGGGATGGGCTGAGAGGCGGTACGGCCCAAGGCTCACTCAAACCACAAGAGACCAGGTCAACACACTTTTACACACCCTTCCATCCATCACACATGTAACACAAGATACATACACAGCCACTTCTCCCCCTCCTGTCCATCCTCAACCCCTTCCCGCTAACCCCATACCCCTCCTTACTCCTTCCCCTCCCCTCCCTGTCCCCCCTGGCCCAACCCATCAACCCAGTACTACCTTTATCTCTCTCCTTCCTCGATCCCAACCCCTCTTACCCTCCCCCTACCATGGGTCAGAATCCTCATCCCGCCCCCCACCCCATCATAGCCCCCCTGACCATCCACTACCCAGACCCAAATCCCACCCCGTCCTTCTCTACGGAGGACTTCCCACCCCTAGAGAAGAGGGTGATACCCAGCCGGCCCAACAGAAACAGGCCCACCACCAACATCCTCCCTTCCCCCCATACTTTATTCCACGTCTCCCCGACCTTTTCCCCTCCTACCTCCCTCCTCCCCTCCCTCCCCCCTTCCCGTGTCCTTCCCTCCCCTCCTAACCCAACACCTACACCGATCTCACAGATCCTTCCCCCTATTCCGCAGCCCCTCATAACACATACCAATACACTTTCACAATACCCTCTCACTTCGCCTTCTCTCCCCCAAACAGTAGGGCAGGAGAGAGGATCTCCCTCCTCCCCCAAACCCTGCACACCACTCATACAAACGCCAATACCCAATCCATCCTTCATCACAGGTACTTCTCCTCAGACATTGGACCCTAACATACATTTACGAAATACTTCAACACCTCTACTCCCCCTATCCACTTCCCCGGGTAATTTTATCTTGTCTTTCCCTCCTGATGGCTCCTCCTCCTCTCCCCCTCCCGCCCCATCTCTCTCTTGGCATATATCACCACCCAGCCATGGACCCACATCGGGACCCCTAGAGGTCCGAGGAACCATAGGACGGAGGACGGTAAAAAATGACGTATTTAACACAAACAGGTACACGGTAGACATAACACACACACCACCCTCCAATACACCCAACATACAACACACTCCACTAACCACACAACATACTCTTATACCCACAGACGGCGCCGGAAGGGGGGAGAGCTTCCCCAGCAGGCAGAGAAAAACTAACAACATGATGACGAACGGGCATAATAAAGGGGAATCTCCCAGTACAGCCCAGTCTGAATTAAACCAAAACCTGCCTGGGGGGCCCTCCCGACCCGCCTTAGACACAAACACACAGACACCTGTAAATACACCTACACATAGGGGCATACGCACACCCTCTACACGTACACATACAGACATACATACACTCCTCACATGCACACATAGTAACACACATGCAGCCATAGACACACACATAGATACACACACCTTTACACCCACACATAACACCACACACATATCACCCACACATATACATATAGATGCACACACACCCACAAACACACACACGGACACAAATACATCTACATCCACATACACACGCACACCCATACACCTACACACACACCCATGCCAGCACACGCTACATATACACACACTTCGACCTCAATCATAACACCCACAGTACAGTGTCCCATAGGGGACAGACCGGTTTGCCACAGTGCAAGGGACTCCAGAAAAATCAGGGACTGGACCATACAGGCTCAAAAACCATACCTCATCATCGGTGACTCCAACCTCCACAGAATACCGATATACTTTCACAACAGACTACAAATCGACAGTTACCCGGGGGTAAAAATCTGGCACATGGAAGGCGTCATCGCAAAAACACCCGTTGACCACACTGTAGAGCTGCTGGTCATCTCGGTGGGCCTCAATAACAAGGGTACAAGTGCCGAGAGGACCACCCGCAAACAGATCAGCAACATGTACAGAAAAGCACAAGACATCTTCCCAAACGCAAACATATACATCCCTCTCATACACTACTCATTGCACCTCGATACATTGGACAAAAACAACCTCAAAATACTCAACGAGCACATCCGGACCAAACTCCCTCACCTCACATGCATTTCACGGGAGCAGTTCGTTACAGAGGGGGACAACATACACTGGACGGCCAGTACAGCATTGGAAATTCTCAGACACTGGTGGGCACAATTGCACTCCCTTTAGCCACTAACCTCTTCACACATACATTCGAACCCACGGTGTGCCCCAACCCCGCTCGCCTGGAACACACTTCCTTCCCCCTCCCCCACTCTGGGTTTACCTACTGCTGGACCAGAGGAGGGCAATAGACCCAACACCTTTTCCCTTACAGCCTCCTCTAACATCCTCAACCTTTCCAAATCCTTCAACCCCACCCCTGCCCAAATTCAACTACTGGAGAGGGGGTTGAGCTTTATTCCACAACCCACCAGTTTTGACCAGGAGGAGCTCCAAAGGGATATACATCACTTCCACAGACGACTTAAAATAACTGACTACTTTAAATACAACACAAACAACAACCACATACAATTCATACACCCCTCTACCTGGGAACCCGCATCCTCCCGGGTGAGGAAACCAATTAGGCGACTTATACATAACAACACACGTACACTACAGATTTATCTACCCACACCAGACCGGAATGATAACATCACACATATAGAGAGGGAAGCAATCAACCAACTGAAAAACAATCCACACATAGTCATCAAACCGGCAGATAAAGGTTCCAAAATCATCATAATGGATAAATATCAATATTTAATAGAGGCCAACAGGCAACTCTCCAACACAACCTACTACAAACTCATAGATAACAGTATACAAGAACAGACACAGACCAGACTCAGACAATTACTACACACCATTTACAGCCAGGGTTACATTACATACAAACAACACAACTTCTTACTGGGACCAGACCAACCTCGACAGAGACTTTTTTACCTACTTCCAAAGATACATAAAGACCCAACAACATGGACCATTCCCTTTGAGGTTCCTCCTGGCAGACCAATAGTTTCAGATTGTAGCAGCGAGTCTAACAACATCTCACAATACATAGATCATTTCCTCAATCCCCTCTCCAGCAGACACCCCAGCTACCTGAGGGACACATATGATTTCATACATAAGATTGGGTCCATGGTCGTTCCCTCCCAAGCATACATCTTTACAATAGATATCGATAGCTTATACACTAATATTAATACACAAGCCGGATTAGCCGCAATACAGAAAGCATTTGCACGTCACCCAGACATTCACAGACCGGATAAAGAACTACTAGCACTACTGGAAATCTGCCTCACCTGTAATAACTTCACCTTTGACAATAAACAATATCTACAGATACAGGGAACGGCCATGGGCCAAAGATACGCACCCGCTTACGCAAACATATACATGGCTGAGTGGGAGAGCGAGGCGCTAGCAAAATGCACACACCTACCCACCATGTATTACCGGTTTTTAGATGACATCATAGGAATCTGGCCCCATCACTTAGACTTATTTACAGACTTCATCAACACCCTGAACACCAATCATGCATCCATTAAGATCAAACACACTATACACACACACAACATTGATTTTTTAGACACTACAGTTTACTTCCATACACATAGTCCCACACACAAAACACTTAGGACCAAAGTATATTTCAAACCCACAGACACACACGCACTACTACACAAACACAGTTACCACCCAAAACATACATTTAGAGGAATCATCAAATCACAAATCATACGATATCATAGAATCTCATCCACACAACAACACTTACAGGAAGCAATAGGCATACTTTTCACTGCACTTAGAAAAAGACATTACTCCAAAAGATTTTTAAGGACAATAAAGAACACCACGCTGGCGTCACTCTCTCGCTCTCAGCCAACCCCCCGTACACACACAGAGACACAACACACACACACACACACCAACACCTCTCACTCACAGAATGTCCTTCCTTCCCCCCTTCACCACCCCAACCAGACCAGACTGCACACCCACGGCCTGGCCCTAAACCACGCCCCCTTCACCTCCCCCTGCCCCTCTCCTTATCCTAAACCCGCCCCGCCCCCCCTCCCTCACGACCCTTACCTATGCCACACTCCTACCCGCCCTACCCCATCCCCTCTCAGCAACCACGACCTAGACTCATACCTGAACTTGACAGTATACGGGACACCCACGGACCTGACTGACCCCTCAATGGACCCAGACACTTCCCAATTGTCCTTCTCTCTCCAGCAGCCCATACTTACAAACCACGCCCCCTTCACCTCCCCTTCCCCCTTTCCTTATCCTAACCCTCGCCCTAACTCTAACCCTAACCCTAACCACACCCCTACCCGTCCTACCCCATCCCCTCTCAGCAACCACGACCCAGACTCATACCTGAACCTGACAGTATACGGGACACCCACGGACCTGACTGACCCCCCAGTGGACCCAGACACTGCCCAATTGTTCTCCTCTTTCCAGCAGCCCACACTTACAAACCACGCCCCCTTCACCTCCCCCTCCCCCTCTCCTAACCCTCACCCTAACTCTAACCCTAACCACACCCCTACCCGCTCTACCCCATCCCCTCTCAGCAACCACGACCCAGACTCATACCTGAACCTGACAGTATACGGGACACCCACGGACCTGACTGACTTCCCAGTGGACCCAGACACTTCCCAATTGTCCTCCTCTTTCCAGCAGCCCACACTTATCCCTCTGGTGGCCACTTTTTCACACAGCAGAATAGCTTTACATGCAGCACTTAGACACAACTTCATGATAACACAGCAGGAACACACACCACTCCAATCATACAGACTCATCACAGCATACCGGAAAAATAAGAACTTACAGGATATACTCATTCAGGCAAAATTCACCAGGAACACCATAAAACCATCCACACCCCTTAAAGAACACTTTAGACCTAGGAAATTTATCACTAACCCACACAGTCACACCTCTGCACCAATAGGGAACTTTCTGACTCTGGATACAACCAATGTAGTTTATATCATCACCTGCACACTCTGTCACAAACATTATATAGGGGAAACATCACACTCAATCAGCACACGCCTCAAACAACACCTATATAACATCAAAAAAGGCACACTAGACACTCACCTCATCACACACTTTCAGGAACACCCCATCACACATCTAACCATCTGTGGCCTTCAGGCACAGTCCTCATGGACTGTGGGGCAACGGAGGGCACAGGAACGCAGATGGATACAAATATTACAAACAATAACACCCGGAGGTCTGAATGAAAAATATTAATCATACACATAATAGGTCCCCCTGGGAGGGGAAGTGACAACAGGGAAATAGGAATACAAACTGGTCTTATCATAATACAACAACAACCCTCTGTTTACCTACATTTTTTCCTTGTCTGGGGCCACTAACATTTATGTTTTTATGCTTTTTATGCTTTTATATTTTTATATTCATATTCATATGTGTGCGTGTATTTATGGTTTTATAGCACTTATGTTTTTATTTTTAAACACTTATTGACTTCTAGCACTTATTTTACTTAGCACTTGGGAGATCTGGCATCTCCCCCTGTATGATTTTACCCCCCTACTAAACCCTTTACAGCACTTGTACCCTTGTGCCCCCCCTTTCCTATAGCTTCCCACAGTAGCCTTACACAACATTACACCATTGACCTGTGCCACAGTCCCCTCCTTGGGAGTCGGTACCCAACACACCATACAAATTTGTATAAAAGCATACACATAACTCAAAGTTATAAACACGTACACATAGTTACAATGCATCACTCACCCATTCATGACACATCATACACACACTATAAGAACACACATATACACAAACTAACACAATAACTACAGAGACATAACCAGAACTGATTGCTCACTTACATCATGACCTCCAGGAACCACAGAACAACATATACGACCTGTAAAAGAACACACGCACACATAATAAAACACAGTAAACACACAGACATAGTTAGAACTGATTACTCACCCAAAATATGATCCTTGGACACCACAACACACCATACACATCCTATAAAAGAGCACACACATAGTCTAGACAATACATAACACATAATTGGGGAGGGAATAATGCGGCAGGCCAGTGCACCACAGACAAATCAGTCGTTTCAAACACAATCCCACACAAATACCTAACCCCAACCCCTGTCTTTACCCCGGGTCCCAACCCCGAACTCCTGACCCTGAACAAGCCCAACCCTAACCCTTACTCTTTACCCTAACCTTTTACCCTAACTCTAAGCCTAACCCTACCTTAAAATCTTTAATCCTAACCACAACCTTAGACCTCTTCACCCTAATTCTAAAACTAACCTCTTCCCTACTACTAACCCCAAACCCTTCAATCTTAAACCCTAACCATAATACCTTGGACTTCCTTACCTGACCCTAACCCTTACCCCAACCTTGACCCCAATATCTTAGACCCTAACCACAACCTCAGACCTCTTTACATAACCCTGACCCTTTGCCTGCACCTTAAAACTTAACCTCAACCCCGGACTTGACCTCTGATCCCAACCCGAGCCCTTTCTTAAGTCTTAGCAATGACCTCGGACGTCTACCCCCAACAGGTTTATGAACGATAATATGTATCCGCAGAACTTATACAAGGAACGCAGGCATGGAGACCCCGAAGTCGGAGTTCCAGATTTGGACAAGACTAATCTTCAACCTGCTCAGGGGCCACCACCACCTCAGACAGATGAGGAGAGGGACAAGGACGAACGAGGTCCCACCATCGTTCCGAGGGATCAAAAACTTCCTGGCTCATGTAGCCTCACCAGCTCTCCCGACAGCCTCTACGGCAACTCTGCTCCGGGGCAACGCCTCGAACTGGCTCCAGGTCAACTTGCAAATTTTAGAAGAACACTACGAGAACATGATCGCGGGGGTGAAAACCAACCTTCTTCGTCCTGTTGACATTGATCACCAGGAGGCGTGGCTAGTGGCCTTGCGCTGGGCTTTCAGTAAGTACAGGATTGACGAGGAGGTCATGACCAGCGTCATGAATGACCTCGTAGGAGTGGGTCTGAGGATTGACCAGATCCCCGGGGGGACCTCCCTGAGGGCGTTGATGGATGTGCCGACAAGGCGTCCTCGACCTAAGACCCGCCAAAAACCCAAAGGTGCAACGACCTCCAGGTCCCCTCTCCCCAGCACCAGCACCAATTGTGACCCCCAGTTTGACCCGGACGACCAATCCTCGGCCTGCACTCCCATGGACCCTCACGACCTACCATTGACCACAACACCCATCGACCAAGACCCACCCCCCACCGACGACAAACCCCCCCCCAAACCCGAAACCTACGTCACGACACGATTGTCCCGAAAAAAAAACCCTTCTGACACCACCAGCAAGGTCCACTGTGAGACCCCCACCTACTGCCGACCTCGTACCCGTAACAAATACAAAACCCAGCACCCCCCTCCCGGACACCGACACTGGAGCAGACCTCCAGATGAACCCGACGGACCAACCCCCCACCACCGGGGCCACGGAACCACTCCCACCAACTATCTACCCCGTACTCGTTGTGATTGCAGAGCCCAGGTCCCCTCTCCCGGGCATTAGCACGAAGGAGTACCCACCGCGACACCCACGCAACAAGACCAACCCCCCACCGACGACCGACCATCTCCCACCTTAATGACCGTGACTCAAGATGACACCCTCGGTGACCCCGTCCTTACTGCACTGTTAGATGACTACATTAGAGAAACCGCGCACGAAACTACTGGAAAAGGACCTTCCGGCCACGACCTTAGAAAATTCTCACTCACCCCTAGCAGACGGACCCAACTACCCACAACAACACCGCAGAAGACCTACGACCCACCAACACCGACCCCAATGACTTCGACACAACGGAAGACTCCCATTCCCCCGACACTAAAAAGGACTGACGCAGAAGCCACCATCCTAGGAACGACTAGCCCAAAACTCCCCCGCAACCAACCTGACGCGGCGAGAACGCTGCTAAAAGACGGACTCGGCCTAACCAGACGGACTAAGCAGACTACAGGACTACCCCAAAGGACGGAGTTGCCCAGATCGGACCATCGACCCCCCACACCCAAAAACCTTTTCTCAAGACACGAACACCGGGGGGACAAGACCCGTAATTAGGAGCTTCCAACATGGACCGACTCCCGCCCATCCATGACCAAAGAGTGCAGGTTGACTGCTTTCCGGGTGCTAGAATCTCCCACGCCATCCACATGCTGAGGTATAAGACGCCCGTCTCCCCACAGGTCGAGTTGGTCATTCTGCACTTCGGTCTCAATGACAGGGCCGCAAGGGATTACGCCCGGGTAGGCAGGGACATGCTAGAGCTACGCAGGATTGCCTGTGACACCTTCCCGGCGGCCGTGGTCCGGTTGGCCATGATCAACGTTCCCCCCCCCGCCTGGAGGTCAGGGAATGCAGAACGCAAATTACCTGAACAGCATCATCCAGGGTACCCCACGACATATCCCACCGGTAGAAACCGCGAGCCTGATCACGACGACCGATGGGATCCACTGGTCTCCGGAGACAGGGAGAGTTATCTGGTCCTCTTGGAGGGAACACGCCGGATTCTAGTCCTTCAGTTAGTTACGACAACCGTATTATTGAGAGCGTTAGGGGAACATTCCATTCCCCTTCTGAATAAAAAACCCCCTGCTCTACAACACGCCGGGTTTCCTTATTTACCACTAAATAAATAGGGAACATCGGCAATATGACACGTTACAAACGTTACCAATAGGAGGTATATTGAATAGGAGATGAGGGCGACCACCCGATTAATACTTACCAGAATTGCGACCACCCTTTGATCTCCACTAAACTCTAATTCCTGTGGGACTAAAAATTAGAAAGCTACAAAATAAGGCACTACTAGTTTACAGCAGGGCCAATGAAATTATTAAAATATGAATTTTATTTCACAAAGATTATTAGGAGTTGGACCTAGACTAACCCAACCTTATTTGGAGAACTAGCACTGAGATGACTAACATGATGGCTGTGGTAATGGTTGTAATTATAATTATAATTTTAATTATTGTTATTAATATTATTGCCAATATTAATGTTGCTGTTATTATGATTATTATTATCATTATTATTATTATGATTATTATTATGATTTTTATGATCATTATTATTATTATTATTATGACTATTATCATCATTGTTTTCATTTTTTTATTATTAGGATTATTAATAATATTATTAATACCATGGTTATCATTATACCCTTATGGAAAGACAACAATTATTATTAGGACCAGGGTGATAAATAGATTATCACCATCACTAATTTTATATCTCATTTAATCACGTCCCACAGTCCTGTCATCCCTCAGGAGGTTATTTTATTTTATTTTATGATTCTCTGCTCGCTAAGATTATTACCCTCAGGACTGTGACTATCAATTTAAAATTTCCGACTGGTCATTATCACCATTAGGACGACGGTTTTACATCATCACATCACCAACAATATAGTAGTCATCAGGTAATATGGTCATCATTAAGAGGAAGGAGATTATCACCAAGCTCAGAGTCTATGAGACTAATATTACTTGACAACCACGCTGAACATTAAGATATATTTTGGATTCTGAAACTCATTCTGAGCACGCGGCGCAGCAATAAGAATGAGGTTAGTCTCACTGCCATTTACAGTAGGGCAGTCATGGAGTATTGAAAATACGAACACTTGGTAGGGTTTCTCTAAACACTGAATCATTAGAAATGTTACCAGTTGGAGCTGTATTAATAAGATTACGGAGGTCACCATCAACATTATAATTACGGTGCACACCGATGGTGTGACCGTCACCAGAAAAATTATTTTCGTTAAAGGGAGTGAATATAAATATAGGAAAACCATGACCAACTTAATAACAGGGAGAAGGAAGGCCGGAGAGGGCCTCATTTAAACCAGGGAGTAAAGTAGAATGATTTAAAAAATCGTGTCACGAACAATTCTAACTCAATAAGACAAACCGGGTGGGGAGTTAGGACCCTCCTTTTCTAGTATAACACCCGGAAGCACGGGATCAACAAGGGTTGTTCAAGAAATTAAATAACCCCCGGATTAATTAAAATTAAAATTAAAATAAAAAAAATAAAAATAAAAAAAACCTAACCCTAACACTAAAAGAAGGCTACAAAAGAATCATCCGAGGAAATATACTTCAGCAAATAGACTGATCAAGCTTCAAGTGCGTTTTAATTAGAAAGATGCAGCCTGAATAGATGCGTTTGCAGTCCTGGAGGGAGTCTTTTTTTGCTTGTTGCTGACTCCTGGGAAGTGGTCGTCACAGACAGCTCCTCCATCTTGGAGATTAGCAGGGTGGAGAGACCGGTCACCTTCAGGATTGATGTTACATGACCTATTATTGTTAAATACGCGAGACCAATTTAAAAGCGTTAACAGGCTCTAGTTTCTTTTTTTCTCTCTCATCAGTAAAACAAACCGATCGCTTTTCAAATCAGATTCAATGTTACACTATATGTGAACATCCACACTCTCTTGTGTGACTCCAAGGTGTACTGCAGATTTAAATGTTAAATATAAGTAAACGGAAAGAAATTACGCATATGTATTCGGCGAACCCGTTCAAATCTCCTGCGAGCCACTCGTGGGTCCCGACCCCAGTCTTTGGAGAATAACTGGGTTGTATAATGTTGCAGTCTAAAAAGGAAATGACACAGGTAGGCTACTATGAATTGTCATATTCAAAATGAGACGGCCTTTGTACGATAACCATTTGTAAATGTTGTCATCGGAGGAGACTCGGAATAAATGTACATTACCTGGGCAGAGCATGGCTACTTCAACATTAATGGTGACTCGGAGAACTTAAGCGTTTGTAAAGCTGTCAAAGGACTGCTCTAGTTTACCTGCTCGGTGACGGTGGTGGGGAAGAACTTCCTCTTTACATCGGCATTTAATGATGCAGGTCTGGTAAGAATGTGGGTTCTGTTATGCGGCGCATCTTCAATGGAAAACCTGACTGATAATACCTGACGTCTCAGGACTGCCGATTTAATAATTCTGTAAGCGTTTTTATTCTTATTTTCATGCAGTTTGTTCCCTGGAGACACAAGAGATATACTCGAAACATTTCAGTGAAAGGAACACTTTCTGCGACAAAATTTCCCCTTCAACAAAGTTTTCATGAAAATTGTTATTTTTACATAATCCTGCCGACAAAAAACACCAACAATCCGAACCTCCTTGGCGGAGGTGTTGAATGATGCAGGTGATAGTTGTGCATGAATAATTCATATTTTTGATGGAATGTGTGAGAACGAAACTCTTCATTAGAAAAGCTTTCATCCACTTTCATCATCACAACTTCTTCACGTTCCTTTTCTCTCTCAAAAGTCTGTATGTTCAACGGTCAGGGTTAACAATGTATTCTTTATGCTGTGTATGCTTGTGGTTAACAGACACCGTGGCCACTTTATTAGGTACAACTCAACAACCCACAATCAGCCATTTGCGTAGCAGCAATGCGTTCAGGCATCTAGACAGTCAAAAGGACTTTGAACGTGGTTGTTGGGAGCCAGAGGGGCTGGTTTGAGTATTTTAGAAACTGTGAATTTTACAAGTTTCATGATACATATTTCAAAATATATATATTTTTTGTGTTAAAATTTCGCAACATTTCACAAAATCTTAATAAAAAATAAAAATAAACCCCAGAAACATGCTCTGTATGTCACTAATTATAGTTTTACATAAAAATAAAAAAAATCAACATAAATAACTAATTTGTAAAGCCCTCTGAGGCAAATTTGTAATTTGTGATATTGGACTATACAAAATAAACTGAATTTAATTTCATTGAAGTCCACGATGAGAACGTGTCTACACTTGAGTCTATGAAGACAGACAGCGGTGGTGGCTGTTTTTAGACACTTTAGACACAAATGGGTTGATGCTTTCTTGGTGCTCGAACATGTTGTTGTTGTTCCTCTTTGATATTGTACAAATGTGGGGAACAAACCCCTCATTTGTATTCTTTTCATCCAATTTCCCTGATATTGCATTTGTTCCGATTTGCTCTCGTGTTTTACTCGTGTTATTCTGTATCTATTCTTGTATCACTGGATATTTCGAATGTCCGTTCTGAACATATTGACGGCTCCCTCTTGTCGAAACTTGTACAAATTCCAGGAGGATTATTGATCTTTTGTGCTGCATTATTATTACGTCTGTCCCGAGTGTACGCTTTCCAAATCAGCTGGGATGAGCAGGTACAGCTCACGAATGGATTGATGGTTTTTATAGCACACAACGTTGAGAGCTTTCATCCCACTGCATCCCATGGCTGTTCCTGTTGACATTGTTGTTTTGTTTTAATGACTGTTCTCTCTTAATTATTGTAGTTGGCACGGATGATTGTTCGACATGTTTGTATCCACTGAATTTTGGTGCATAATTAATTGAAAAATAATTTCTCAGTCCTTTTGAATGTTTCCCAAATGGATGAGAGATGATTGGGTAAAGACTAATTTTCTTCTGCAAAGCACCATTTAGAGTTTTAATCATGCTTGGAAGCTTTTGTGTTGTGGCGCCTCCCGTCTCTCCTCCAAAATAACCTTTCAAAAGACTCGTTACTCTGGATGCTAGGGGCGTTCCTAGGGCACGGAGCTCGTCTGGGAGAAAATTTGTCAAAAATATCCTTTGTCTTTCTTTAAAGTTTTGAAATGGTTTTTTTTTAACTGAAAGACACTGAAGATGAAATGCTATCTAAGATTCTTTAGCGAGATGCTTCTAAACTAAACAAAGAATATGGAAAAACGTTATTGGAGTGTGGACTCTTCCATCAATTCTTCTTTTGCTCTTACAGTATATGCAACCGATGTGTGTTAGAGGGTTTTGAAGCCGGTACATTATTGTGCTGATGTTTGGTGGCCATTTTAGCTACTACTCATGAACTTGCATTTTGCTACTTGTTTTATTAAAATACAAATTGTGTAGAAATGGATCTATGGTGAACTCCTGAGAACTGACCTCACTAGAAAACCAACAGCATTGGTCAGAGGCACCAACTGCATTACTTCCCCAGAGGAATTTGGCATGAATGACCTCACCACGAGCCAATTAGATCAGACAGCAGCAGTTCACGAGGTGACTATGCACTTTTATGTCAAGGGGTGTTCGAAAACCCACACGGACAGTCGGGATGCCAATAAAGTTCTATATTGGAATGAACTTTCAGTTGAGATATTGCTTTGTTATTCAACGCCCTACTTTTGCCAATGCGGTCGCCTTCTTCTGTTGGTGGTTGTTCCTGAACTCTGGAGATCACGTGGAAATTGCCTTGGTTGTTTTTCCCAAATGCCACTTCTATGTTTACTTCTTAAGCATGATGATGATATATCCTTTATCCAACGAAAGTAGCTTAAATAGCCTAAAGTTAGACAAACCTTTAACATAGGAAAGTAAATACACTCGTCAATAGCTTTTAAGGTCATTCTTTAAAAAAAGGCCTCAACAAGAAAGACCTAAATACTTTGTTTCCGACTCATCTGAGAGAAGTTAGCTTTATCGGGTTTCATTACGATAGCTATGATGAGGCTTCAGTGTTTTCCCTTCTCTAGTTCCCCCAGCAGAGAAGGGCTTATGAGCTTCGACGTATGTGTGTTAATGTCACACCAAAACCCCAAGGCTTTAAATTTGAAAGGGACACAGGAAGTATTATGGTTGTATCAGCAGGCGAATGCTACAACAAAACCTTAAAGGGGCTAAATGGGAGCAGATAAGACAAGAGGGCAGCAAAGTCGTGTCTCTAATAAAAGCTTCATATGAAAATAGGTAAGTTGAATGCTATTTAGATGTTGTGTTAATACAGTAACTTTTCAGTGATACATTTTTGTATCACCAACTAGGACAGCGCATCCACAGAACTGAATTTATGCAATCACATTGATTTAGGCGACATCATTTGATCCGTCTAGATATTACACCCGTGAAGGGTTTTCCTAGTATTTATGAACGTGTGTTTCTGCATGCCGCCTCGTACTGCTGCTACAACACCAGTGTCTGTTTACACCAGTGAACTTGAAGGAAATAAAGTTTATTTATTTATTTTTTCCTCTGTTGAATGAAATTTGTTCCCACTTAACTGTTATATATTATATTTCTGTGTTCTTATATTCTTTATTTTTATACTGCCATTGCACGTGTCGGTTTGTCAAGGCCTGGGAGGATGCGGTTGTCCTCCCTCGTGACAGCTAGGTCCAATTATATTGCGGATTCTGAATCGAGGCAGATGACGTCATCCTTGTACAGGGTGTCCGCGGGGCATTAAAAAGTCTTAAATTGCTTTTCCTAAAAATAAGGCCTTAAAAAGTCTTAAATTGTCTTAAATTCAGATTGGATTGGTCTTAAATTTTTTGGGTGGCATGTCATTACGAATATGAGGCAATCTGTTCCGCCACGTCCGTATTTTGCTCCGGTTGCTCTGCGGCGTCTCTGGTGTCACCGGGGCCACGCCCCTTCTCTTAAAGGGGCCCCGCGTATTCGGTCCCATCCCCTACAACGTGAAGCATCGGCTAGTTTAGAAAACATGGGGGATGCAAGTTCAACAACGGCTTGAAAAGAACGAGTGTTTCTGGTCACGGTCGGTGAAATGCTTCTGAAGCTGCGTTATGTGTCGCGAGACTTTCCAGCGGTGGAATCTCACGTGCAGAGCAAGAAGCACAGAGACTAGCGAAGGCCGACAGCAGCCCGCGGGGCTAGCTGCTGCTCCGCCGCTAGCTCCTGCTCCACCGCCCGCAACAACGTCAACGCTACAACGATGGAGGTCACCGGAGGAAATCCAGCGCCGTGCAACAAAGAGCTCATCACCGAAGTCCAACAGGGCGGCGCGTTCTTCATTCTGTTCCACGAGACTCTGGACCAGACCACCACGAGCAGACAGCTGGACTTCATGTGCATTATTGGTGAAATGACCACGTCCCGTCAGGATCCTCTGGAGCTCATGGGCCATGACACCAGGACCTACTTCAGCATCTCAAAGTAAGTCTGCCATAAATATATATGTATTAACTATCCTCTTGTATACGAGTATGTGTTTCATATAGTTAAGCTTTACTCATGTGTCAAGTTAATAACAGCTATGCATAGGCGCACTACACATTAATTAGACTAATTAAAAATAGTTTTATAATGGTAGTAGAGTGGTGTTTACCTGTCAATATGTCTACATAGTGTTCACTAGGCTCAAGGGATGGCTCGCGTTGCTTAATTTGTATAAATAGTATTCATTCCTATTTATCCAGTCTGACATTAATCTGAAGTGGTGGTGTCATAAGAGATGTGGTGACTGTTGTTTGGCTAATGTCTGCCTTCTTTCTTTTTTCCAGGAGAATGGACCAAATGTAAACTGGAAGTTTTTGTATTCATACAGTTTGAAAAGGATTGTTTTCCTAGTATATTCACAAAAGCTCAGGAGTAGACATGAACCTGTGCACAAACATCCATCACATAGAGACATGAGAACTCACTCACACACACATACATTCTATTATGTAAATGTATTTGCATTTTAAAAGCAGCTGGAAATGTTATTTATGTTATTTTATAGATTTTTTTGTTCAAAAGGAACTATGTTGCACATATTTTAAAAATATATTTACTTGATTTTATAGACATTTGTTCATGGGACCTAAATGTTCTGAAAATGTTGTATTAATAAATATAATTTACAACAGCAATGACATTTGTGTTATCCTTTTGCATTACACCATACTGTTAATTTTGAACAGACAGTGTGTTTACTTTGAATTAATTAATTTTGATTAATGTATATTTCCTTCGTACGTTAGGTCTTAAATTTTATTTAGACGTGGTCTTAAAAAGTCTTAAAAAGTCTTAAATTTCACTGGTTTATTCCTGTAGACACCCTGTTGTATAAAAAAAGATTGTTTTTCCCTGTAGAGTCAGAGTTCCTCTTCAATCTGCGAATTGAATGGACCTCTCACCTGCTCTTGCAATTGCAGCGCCGATAACTTGCCTGTGACCAGAAGAATAAATCATCTTAAATTTAGAAGTTGTTTGAACGTTATTAGATACACCACCGGGCTTCCAATCCTTGGATCCACTTTTACATCTGAAAATTAAAGTTCAAACAGACACGTATAGAACATGACGAAAAAGCTAATCGTCTCAATTAGGAAGTAAAGTCATCGCAATAAATTATATAAAATACTATTTTTACACCATATTTTAAAAGCTTCACAAACAAGAGGAGCTATTCCACCTTGTGTGAATGATATTTTGCTTGTGGAATGTATATCAGTATTTTGGTCATACTCTCAGTTTCAAACGGTTATTGACTATAGCATGTGATACGCTACTTCAGAACACTTTAGGAACAAATATGAATGGGACCAACTGCAGAACATTGCAGACCAACATTTATTATCCAGGGAATCGCATCATAGATCCAATCACACTGTAGTGCAATAGCCTGCGTTACAATCTGGGGACAATTTAGAACATCGACCACACGGGGTCAAGGACTGTACACGCGTGAGCTAAGTAGTAAGCCCGTTCCGTTATAAATTATGGTATTAAACTTGTCAGGTGAACAAACTGGATTTTGTACCGTGTGCTTCGGGGGTCAGGCCTCACGAGGGAACCAACAAACGTGTTGCATACCAACAACCAATACTTGTGTATCGAAGAATGATCAGATGATTGATCGCAGATTATCTCTTTCGTGTGATTTTATTTGCCGTGGCAACAAAAGATATTTATTCGGCTCCATTGGACGAACCCTGTGGAAGTTAACGACTAAGCTGGAAATATCTTTGTCTTAATACACATTATATTCTTTACCATCAGTGACTCACGCAGCAGTTAAGAGTCACTTTGCATGTTTTCCTGAAAGGAAACATAGCCATTTTGTTCTTAATCGTTTCTTATGTATCAGTTAATTAGCAGAGAAAGCCACATATGGAGGTTGCAGTGTGTATTTCTGATTTGTTATGTAGCCAATGTGTTGTAACAAGCACTATAGTGTGTGTGGGGGGGATGTTTGTGTGAAACATTAGGGCTGGAGTCTATATCATCGAGAGTGAGGATTACATGTGTGGTGGAGGCCCTTTCACATCCAATTGCGCAACACATTTAGCTTTTTCACATCACTATCAGTCGACATGCTCATTTCAAAAGCAGACCAAAACTGACCACGTTGTCTTGTAAGGTCAAATTGTTTCCTCTCAAAATGCGATTTTGCGTCACTCGCAATTGAGTGTATCGTATGAGGTCACAAAGCCTGCTGGGGATTCAATATCTACATACAAAAGGGAATATGGAGCTATAAAAGCATGTGGGGACTTTTTATAAACCCTGTATGTCTCCTAGGATCATCACTGTCGGTGTTTAAGTCCACAGTAAGACCATTTAAAAAGGTTAACTGGGACAAATAGGGCAGAGGTAAATAAAGGTGTCTACAAAATCTAAGTTTCAGTTTGTGCCAGACTGTCACACAACATCCTCTCCTACACAATGACAGTCTCAGTCGGAGAGCAATGTCCTGCGGTATAAAGCTCTTGGCGAAAGGCATACATTTTTTATTGGGAAGTTATTGAGCTAGAATTTTTATTATTATTATTATTAGAGTAGTTTTTCAGGCACACAAACATTCTTTTTTTCTTTTTCTTGGTCTGATAAGAGATTTCGGTCCTCCCATTGTGTTTCAGAAACAGACAGCGCTAGTTATTTTCCAGTCATCGCTGATGTTTGGGCAGCTTTTGTCACACCCATTGAATGTTTGGAAATGTGTAATGTCATCCACATTATTACAGAAGAACAGACACTAGTTTGGACTACACCTTTTTCAAACAGGGAATCTTCCTATCGGTTTAATAAACGACCTCTGCAAACGATACCTAATGAGGCGGCACTGTTCGTCCGGCCTTGCCGATCCGGGCATTTATGCATCTATTTGATTGTCTTCCTCTTTTCTCCATTTCCATATTAGTCACTTCAATGGGGGGGAAAAAAGAGATTGATTAGGATGTGGTGAGGGCACAAGTCAATCCCATTTCCATTTCTTCAACAACGGTAATGCCTACAATTGTCTACGCTTGACTGTGGGTCTGGGTGTATGGACGATTTGTACTCTCAATCGTCTCCGTGGAACGTTCACCGGCGTACGCGTAATGGAGCGTGATGAGTCACTTATCATCCTCTGCAGACACTTGATGTTTTAAAATGGGGATCCAGTGATCTAGAGAGCTTGTGTCTCCAAAGGAGGCTCTGGATGGCGGCTATACACTGTAGTTATGGCACATTCCACATTATGGTACTGTACTGTGGTGAAATGTAATCAAACAGGCTACATTTACTCAAATACTGTCCGACAATGTTGTACTTTACTTTAGTATTTAATGCTACCCTTAGTTTTAATCCCCTAAAGGTACGTTCACACCAAAAGCGATGCAATTTTTTCGCGCGACCGAATCCCATGAAAAGTCAACGTACAGACGCGTGTGGTTGCGATAGACGCGACATTTGTCCAGGCGGCGCGTTTGGGGCGACGCATTTACAGTGGCGCATTTTTCGCCCCTAGTTGAAATATTTCAACTTTGAGGCGATAATTTTGCATTTCTGTAGTTATTTTAACCGCAACAATAATCTTTTCCTAAACTTAACTAAGTAGGGTTGTTGACATTAAACTCATTTTTGGGTTGGTCATGAGGGCTCTTGTTGCCGATGTCGGTTTTTTAATACGAAAATGTTCTAAGATATTTCAATGAATAGGACAAAAATTAAAAATAAAGCTGATTGTACTAGAACGAAAGTCATGATGATGATATTCCTTTGGCGACCACGAATGTCTGAAACCAAACTTTATTGAATTTCGCCCAACAGTTGAGACATTTCAGTCCTGACCAAAGTGGTTGACAAACAATCAAAGACAGACAGATTGCCCTCTTTAGAGCCATGCCTCTAGCATGTGAAGAAATATGGTCAACTGGAATCTAATAATGACATTTATTAATTTTGTTCAAATTTCATTTAATGGTGTTTATTTTTGCATTTGCAGTCGACACATCATGCTAAATAGTGCGTCAATGACGGCACATTTAACTAATTACTTTCACATGCTTAATTTACTAATTCTTTATTCTGTGAGTGTATCCGTTTCCTTTTATCCTTCACAGTGAAGCATCTCAACTCTTTTATACGAGTTCCATGACCTAAATAATGGGTTGCCTTTCTGATATTACAGCAAACGACTTGTATTCCAAATGTGCGCTTAAAGTCTCTTCTTTCATACTTGTTCACGTCCAAATCTAGGAGACCTCCAAAATTTCATCAATGAAACACTATCTCTCCCAACAAAGCCAGCATTGGGTTCCTTTCTTCCTCGTAATGTATTGCCGCGCCACTCATCTTCTCTCTTTACAGACTCGAGCAAACTCTCCATGAAGTTGAAAAGATGACGTTCTTAATGTTAAATTTTTTTTCTCTCTATCTCCTTCCAACTCTATTCCCATAAGCCCAGAGATATATGGAATGACATTTCTCATTACGGCATTCGGGGCCAGCGATCGACTGTTACATAAGCAATGTATTTATTGAGATTACAATAAGAGAATGTCGGAGCAGGTGTACTGGATAATGGGGGGGGGGGGGGGGGGCTGTTCATTCAGTTCATGTTTCATCAAGCTGGCCATTGGCCTCAGAGCTGGATCTTATGGGATCTGATTGAAATTGCCCTTTTAAAAATGAGGAAAGGGCACCGCATAAACAATTTCACATTTCTCTCTCTTTATCAGATTTTAATCTAATGAAGTTTTGCAGCGGTTGGTGACAGAAAATTGCATTGGAGCAAATATTTTGACTCGGATACAGAACTTCCTCAGATGCAGTTTACGTATTGAAATCAAATTTAGTCCCTCAAGAAGTGTTCAAGCGAATATTTAACTTTTTGAAAGCGGAATATTGGCGACAAATTTAAAAAAAATAGTTTGGATTTTGTGTGAAACCATGTTTGTTCTGTATTCTGTTGTCTGAGGGTTATGACTGAATTCTCATTGGAAAGCTTTGCACATAAAAATGTAAGTGAATGCAAACTTTTGCATTAAATCAATGTATTTGAAGAAAGCATAGCCTCTCCAGACTGATAATGGAAACACATGTTCAGCTGTAGCCCCCTTGTTTTTAAATGTCAATAGTTTCTGACTGTAAATAAGGCCAACTTGTGTTTGTTTATTTAATTTGAATAATTTTCATGAAAAAAGTAAATAAAATCATTGAATACAATTTTTTTTAAAGGAAGAAATCTAAATCCAAATAACTTGAACCTGGCAAGTAAATTATGTAACCAGAGGAATTCAAGAAGGTCAGAGCATTACTGTGTGTATATTGTACAAAAAATAGAATTTAGATAGTCCAATAATCAATTAAAATCAATCAGACAGACTTATCTCACACCAGATATTCATATCTATTCACCATTTGGGCTTCCATTATCCATTTGACACTCTTCAGTCCCAAAGAAGGGGGAACAAAAATCAATACACTTGAGGAGTGGTTGGAGGGCCTTTATCTTTTTGTGGCGGATGATTTGGCTGCGTTAATTATTCATCAGCAGAAAGCTATGGCCTTCTGCTGGTGAGCGCAGAGGATATAGGAATAACAGCTTGTCCTTATCACTCTTTATCTTAGAAGCTGCAGTAATGCAATCCCTAACATTTAGCACTTAATGGCGTGTCAGAGAGGGAACATGATCTAAGACCATTAGGGCTGTTTTGTGCTGAGGTTCAAAACAGCTTTTCGCCGCTTATCTTTCCATTGAGCTGACTAAGGGCGCAGGGAGGTGTGAAAGTCAAGCTTTGGGATAAAGTTGGCCTATCAAATGGTAAGTTCCTCTGCTGCTTTCCCTTTTTCCCTGATTGTTATCTTTAGTTTGCATACAACTTTGCACTGATAAACACGATTGACCTTTTAAACTTCTCGATATCGCTTGTGAAAAGTTTACTTAACCATGTAACTGTGAAGACCTGGTGTATTGGTTTATTAAAATCGTAAGAGGACTTGTTTACCTCCTGATACAGATAGTTCATGTTTCTTAAGTGGGTTCATATCACATTCATTTCAACAAAACCTACGATGACAAATATTGGTTGAAATACCTCTTTTATAAAGCATGCCTAAACGAGCCTTTTAAAACCAAACCCATGACTTTCAATGTTAAGATTCAGCAACCAATAATACAAACAAAAATAATGGACAGATTATGGTATCTTTTCACAAGACTTTTGAAGAATTGTATGAAATCGGACTTCAACTTTTTAGCTTTAGGGCCAACTCATGGTGCTTTAGATAGCTGAGATTATTCAGCATTTTTTTTAATGTATAACGCATGCGTATGTATCAATACAAGTGCCTTTTGAAAAGTTTACTTAAGAAATGATGTAAAATCAAGAAAAAGACCGTGGACCCCACAGGATTACAACCTGCATGCGTGGAAAGATACATTCGCGTATTGACCTATTGGACTAATGAATCACAATTTGTTGAATGAGGTAACATTATGTCTCTACTGGTAATGTTACCGTGAGCGAACGTCGGGAATATAGGCAACAAGACAACAACAAAACCGCTTGGACATACCACGAAGACAGGCTAATGTTTATAAAATAAGTTCAGAATTTAAAAGGAACAAATTCAGAATTTAAAAAAGGCAGTGAATCAACATAATCTTCCTGCTGGATGTTTGCTAAAGAAATATGACGTTGTAGATATTATCGGACGTTTTAGCAGAGTTTGACACCGATGCTAGATTCAAATCACTCCAGAACAAAATGTTTCCCTTCTGGCAAATTTTAACAGCTACAAGGCCATTTTACTGTGGAAAATTCAGCAAAGAGTGTCACTAAGTGCAGTGTAGACCTTTAGCTGAGATGCGACCTCATCAATCAGACTAATAGTCTCCTTTGAACAAAGAAAAACTACCTCGCTATCTCAAGACTTTTCTTTAATTACTTAATACTAACTAGAGACCATCTTGCCTTTGGGATCACACCAGCCACTTAATTCTTAATTCTAGCGCCCTTTGCTTGTACCACACTCAAAATGAAATACACAAAACCAGCCTAAAAATGCAGTAAATCTAAAACAATTGCATGAGAGTCAATGGATAGTTGGTCCGAGCTAGCTAGTGTTTGTTTCTTTGATAGCAGGCTCCAGACTATTAATTTTTATCTTTACATGTCCCTTCACTGATACCTAAATGTATTTTTGCATGCTCTGAAATAGTGAGGTTTTTTTCCCACTTAGACCCTTTTTTTAACATTTACATCTGCTCCACAATGGATGCTGCTGCTAAGTGAGCAACTGGCATCGAGCGATGTTTCATTGTCACGCCGAACACAACGAATGACAAAGAACTGTTGTTGACCCCACTCAGTGCCGTTGGACCTCTGGTCTAATTTAGCTTTGCGTGATTAAATTGTGGGTGACATTGGAGGCTGTTGTTGGTGGTGGTGGTGTGCCAGAGAACTTTTGTGGTTGCCATTCCACACAGAAGCGAATGGTGGAGAGAAATGATGAAGTGTGCATATGAAATAGAGCCCAAACAAACTGTGCATTGTACAAAAGAAGTTGTGGGTACTGTAATGCCTGCAGGCTGCTTCACACTGAAATGATCTACGTTTGTTTTTGTTGCCGTGCTGAATACAGCCCAACCCGTGGCACATAACACCGTCTCCTAAGACTTTTATCTACCTTCTAAATGCTGTTGCCAAATGTGCTTTTGGAGAAAATGTAATCGCCCCATGGATTATTTTCCCTGGGAGCTTTTTTTCTTCCATTATCACATAATGGTGCTGCTGTACATAACACAGGTGACCAGGTAACAGGTTAGGAAAAAAATATTGAAGGAAAAAAGGCTTATTTTGAGAGATTTGTGGTTGAAGGTTTTGGTTTAAATATTCTAGAAACTTTAAAACATCCTTGATATGTAAAAAGAAAAAAAAGAAAACAGTATTTATGTTAATGTTCTGCAAACTACATTCTAAATCAGTATATACTGCATACTGCATCCTAAATGAAAGTATGCCATTACCTGCAGATGGTTTACAATGAATTAAACTCAAACAATATGTTCTTTCTGCACCACTGTAATCAAGTTGTTTATTGTTCATTTTTTTATTCAACTGTTTGTCACAAATGTAAATCACAATCACTTATTTCCTCCCAGCGCCCTGTATCCCGAGAAGCTCCCGGTTAGTGCTCAACCGCCATCATTTGTAGTTATTTTAACTGAAAGAAAGGCCGTGCTATGTGGGGTTTTAGGTCCAGTGAGTTCCCGTTTTAAGACCTTGGATGGAAACAGTCATTTACCAAATGATTTGTTATAGAGGCTGTGACTTGTGTCTTGGAATTGCAAAACAATGGACTTGCCATCCATTGTTTTGTTTTTCCGTTGTACTTTATGATCTGTCAGATGAGAACACAATGATATATATATATATATAATTATTTATATATAATTATATATAAAATTAATTATATATATATAATTATATATATACAATTAATTATATATATATAAAATTAAATAGACATATTTTATATCCTAAAATTCCTTTCACATTAAGTCAAGTTATGAATAAATTGAAATATATAAATTCTCAAGTGACGGAGAGGCACACAAATAGCTGGTGCAGCAAGTGTCATTAACATGGTTATCATTGTGTTATGCTCCTCTGACAGAGATCATAAAGTATAACGGAAAAACAAAACAATGGACGGCATATATATATTAGTCTTTATACAATTTATTATGTGTCGCACCAGAAATGCGACTATATAAATAAAAAGTAACATAATTGAGAGACATTTATCGTATGAACAAAGGAATTAAAGCAGATTCGCGTTGGATGCAGCAAAATATATTCAGCGATATAATAATTGGATGACAGCAGCTGTCACCGTTAGAGCCGTTATTGAGGTTAGATGTCTCGATGGAACGCGGTGAGAACATGTGAATACAAACGCAACAGTTACTTTTGTACCAATGATTTGAGATCATTCCAGCTGCATCTTTTATTTGTTACTGGTGCCGAAAAGACTGCCGCAAAAGGAAACAGCGGTGTTTCCTCACTCCTCCGAGCCTTTGTTTACGCCATATATTTCTTGCGTACACGTTGTAGAGTCTTATGTAGTGAGAATGCACCACATACTCAATGTTGCACCATAAACTTAGTTGTGTGTTAGCATGCGATTTTTGAAAAAGTGACATCTATCAAAAGCCACTATTTATCATCCTGGTCTTAACCAAATAAAATGAGTTCCATAAACATATATCAAGCCGTACCATGATCAGATTGTTCTGTGTTGCACTTTGTTTTTGTTGAGATTATACATATCAGGAGACAGGGTTTGAACATGAATGCAGCACACATTCATATTAATGATGCTTATCGGCCTTTCTTTGACACTGATGATGTCGCTCTGACAGTGGTGTGCGCCTCGCAGCTCACGCCCGCCAATTAAGAGTAAAAGTGCTGAATCAACATCCGGTGTTACTTAAAAATAAAAAATGAGAAAGAACAACGCGGAGACAAGACGTGTGTGGTTGGAAATAAAAGTAAAAAAGGCCGTCCATGTCTCACTGGAATAATCCCTTCAGGGGAGCCCATCAGCTACTGCCCAGGAAGTGTCCCCCCAATTGACACCCAACTCATTACTCTCACATGAAAGCCATGTGACCCAAGACATGAACACATAAGCGAGCAACCCAAGTGCCTGGCTCCTCCCCACTTGTCAGCTGAGCTGAAGAAGTCTCTTTGAGTAGTTGTGACACGCCTTGAGGACTAAAACAGAGCGTAGAGCATTAATGTAGCCCCAGAAAACAGTTTGCCGTGTAAAAATACAGTGGACTAATGTGAACCCGAGTAGAGATACGATTCATCTCTTTGTGTTTGTTGGTCATTGTGGGCTATAGCCAACCCTCCCCCAGTGTGCTCTGTTGCCGTTGTTTGCGCTGTTAGCCGTGAGCCACTGGCTCAGCAGTCGCCAATTGTAGCAGGCCTCGCGCCGCTACCCGTGGGTCCAAGGATCAGCCATGACCAAAGAGACCAAGGTTCCGTTTAGAAACACTCTTTATTTCAGCAACACGCACACCGAGCAGACCGCAACACTGCGCCTCTGCTCACTCTTCTCTCTCTACCTCCAGCTCTGCTGCCCTTTTATATGAGCAGCATCGGCTGCTGACTGATTGCCAATCAGTCAGAACAGCTGACTAATTACCAACCAGCCAGCAGCCAAGGCCAGATTGGAGACACCTGCCACACCAATATTGAGTCTTCTGGAGGCAACAAGATATATCTCATGATTTTTTATCGAGCACCTTGAAAGATTCCTATGCAAGCGTGATAATGTGTCAAGATTCATAATTTCAAGCACAACTTTATTGGGGGTGAAAAACTTATTTGTTATTTGAAAAGCAAAGCATGTGGTATTTGTTGTTTTGACCATGGTGATAGCCGTCCGACTATACACTGGAGTGAAGGCGTGTCCCTGGGGTTTTCAATGTTTATAAAAGTCATCTAGTGAATCTATTACAAATAACCCCAGCAATGTTCAGCATAAATACAAATAAATCTACTCAATCACACACACACACACACAGTGTGGGTGAACACACGAGTGTGTGTGTGTGACTTGATGGTATATCTAACTAGGTCCCCGCTGTGAGCAGCGGCCCCTCCGCGTCTCCTTGTTAGCATGTCCTCTAGCGGCTCAGCGGGCGCGGCTCACACCGAGGGAACCGCTCAAAAGACTGCACCTGGAAAGGTGTGTGATGAGACGGAGACGAGCTACAGTGAGAGCGGGGGAACCGAAGATCAGCGCGCCACTCGTGGGCGATGGGTGCGGCGCGTCTTAAAAACACTTATCTTCCTCCGGCGTCTCTGACACTCCACACCTCTGCAAAAAATCATCATGTTTTGTAACAGGTCCGTTGCTGTCGCAGGTAGGTATCGCCTCCCCAAGCACCAAAGGATGAGCATTCACAAAGGATATATTCTGTAATATACTTTATTTCAGCAGACTGCGCGTCTGCTCCCCAGTCCCTACTGCTCCTTTATGGGGTCAGATACACACACAGATTGGCCTCAGCTGGTACTGATTACTAATCAGCCACCAGCTGAGGCCAATTAAGACACCGTTCCCTGAACCATACGCCGGCTCCACCCACTCTGCAGCCACATGCCACATATATATTTCTGTCTCTATCCAAGGGTGTATGCCGGCTCTAATCTTTAATCTTGAGATCATGTTCCTGTTTTGCCTGTTTAGCCCGGGAGGGAATTATACAACACATCCTTCAGCTGGTGTACTTTCTCTCGTAACTTCCTTTTAAACAAATTTTTTTTGATCTGCGCGTGACTGAGGTAATGGATCCGCTGCACTTTGACTCGTGCAGCCTCCGTTTGAGCACCTGCCTAATTGTTGTCTGTAATGTCCCCTGCTCTCTCCGCCACTGTTCATTAACAGTTAATGAACCACCAGAGCACAAGCGCTTAACAAGTGGTCACATCCACTCAAATGTGTCTAGACTAGAGGGGAGCTTATTTTTAAAGTCAAAATAATCTTTAATTTGGAGACATGCATGATGACAAGAGCAGTCAGACATTGTTGCACCGTTGTTTTCTCCTGATTTGAGCCTAAGTGCTTATTGTGTGTGGGCAGGTAAGCATTGTGGAGACGACATGCTCACCGAGTCTGACAGGACAGAGATATCAGTTGTTGTTGTTGTGTGTTTTTGTGCAGTTTATGCTGTGAACGCTACATCAAGTTGTTATGCTTGTTTTCATGCTTTCATTTACTTCAATGATCTTAATCATCTTCTGGAATGTGTTTACGCAACAGTTGAATTCATATCTCCACGATAAAAGGGAACAGAAATATGGTTCGGAAGTTGCCGGAGTCTGTAGAGGTTCATTCTTCTCATGAGAGCGTACGTGTGATGTTTGTGTCAAGCTCCGCCCTGCAATGTAATTTGTGTAATCGTGTTTCCGTCAATATTTTGTGTGAAATCAACCAATGAACGCTTAGGAAATCACTAAGGTCCTTATGCTTTGGGAAAACACTGCCGTTTTCAGTTAGGAAAGGTTTTGTACATGTTCTTGGAAAACAGACTAAAATATATTAGTTTGAAAACAAAAATGGTTGAAATGTTAATTTTTTATTTGCATACCTCCCATGATGCTTGGTCTGTAGTATGAAGTTATAAGTTTTTTACTTTTGTGAACCTAAGGCTTTGGTAAACAAATTTCCATCACCAAAATAGTTCATCCAAATAAGTAAAGTTATGTTTTCACAAGCTAATTGTAATACATCTGTCTTAAGCTTTAGGGCCAAATTACACTGTGCCTTAAGACAATTATGCTTAATTATATTGATAGCTGAGATTGTTCTGCACTTTTGCTTGAATACGACATGGGTATGTATTACATGCAAGTGCCTTTTTAAATTGTGAATTTAAGAGAAAAAGATATTAAACCCCGGAGGGTTAAAGAAATAACCTGACATTTGTGTTGTTGTTGTTGTTTTTCTTGTCAAGATGTCAAACTACTGAAACTACTGTTTAAACTTGCAATCACTGATTTATTATTTGTTTGGCCACTTGAGGGCGACAGAAACAAGCTGTGAACACAACATTGACATATCACCTTTAGGTTTAAATGGCAAACTTGGTTTCAGATTGTTTTCTATTGACACATCCAGCAGTTCCTTTGGAGTCGCGTTTGTGTCCACCTGTAAAAGTTATCTCCGTCTTGGGTCTCTACCAACCGTTTTAGCTCTCTCCCAATATCTGGTTCTGTAGTCACTAAATGCTCCGCGAGGAGAAAATGAACCAAAACAGTCAAATTTTGGGGAGTTTTAAGAACCCAAATATAAACATAATAAATGGCAATAAATAATAACAGCACTAATTAAAGAATCATTTGGTATATCATAGTCAAGAATAGTATACATTGGTTCCAATACATGCGGTTTCTAATTACAGAGCTACATTTAGGCATATGGAATCCAATTAGTGAATAACTAATAAAGAATACATCTCTAGTTGTTATCCAATTTAATAGTAAGTACATTGTATACATCCAAAGAACTCGGTATACATAGTTTGAACATAATGTGACCAAAAAAACCACATTTAAAAGAAGACACATCATGCTCATTTTCAGATACAGTTATTTTGGGGTTTCTACTAGAACATGCGTTACATTTTTTGTATGAAAACCCCCAGATATTAATATCCTTGCGGTTTATTCTAATGAGCCTGCATGTGACATGTCGTAGGAAGGGGAGCCACACCTGATTAGCTTGTTGAATCCCATGACTTCTGATCTCGGCAGCCATCAAAAACAAATGGGTTGTCTTCCAGTTTTCTGGGTGGTCCAGATACCCGAATGTATGTGCACGAGCATTGACAAATATTTACACCTCTCCTTGTACTAGAAAACCATTAATCAGCATGGCAAAATAATACATATTACATAGAATATCATACAAGGAAGGGGCCCCTTAGGACAACAATAATGGATCGTCCCCCTCACATTTAGATTTTTAATTACTCATAGTATCCCGTTGGTGCTAATAACAGCACATCTGTTTTTAACCAGTTGTTTCCAGTCAACACTTTCACATACAGGCACCAGGCTGGCTTGCTGTGTGGACTGTAGTGTCTGTATTTCCCACTGAGCATCTTTTCCTGCCTTTAAGTGTCTTGACAAAGAGAAACTTCGACAGAGGGGGGAAAAAAGCACCGCATTGGTCACAAGAGGGCGTGTCAACCTATAAAACAAACAAGTTGCAAATTACTTTTTCAGGAACTAATTTTCTGCTTTGTGGCGCAGCCCATAAAACAGGCTTCTTCTCCCCCATCAAGGGATGAATAGAGATTTAACTGTCTTTTCCGTTTATTGTTTCGCTGCAACATTTACACGTTGCCTGTGCCACAAATGGGAGAGGGTCTCCGTTAACCTTGTCACTTTGATTACTATTGTTTACATTAAGAGCAAAGGTAAAAACACTGATCCATACTGCTCATTGACAACAATCATACCGTAGATGTTGAACAAGATTATGTCCATTTCGCCGCATGTTGTTTTTTATACACAAAAAAACTAAAACGCAGAATTGCTTCAGCGGAAAATCCATGTGATATTAATGCAGAGAATTAACTGCAAGATGCTCAGCTCTCACTAATATAAAAAGCCACACCTTGCACTGTAACTCTCCCACCTGCTAGCACTCTGATCCAAGCCCCTGGGGGGACACATGATGATGACTCGGGTGTACCAGCTGACAGGAGGGATTTTAATACGTCGTGGAAAGACAAGTGTTTTGTTCATCACATGCACCAGGGGGTTGCACAAATCATGCAACTGCGTGTGTGTGTGTGTGTGTGTATCCACAGATTGTCCCCTGAGAAAGGCATAGTAAAATAAAAAAACGTCCATAAAAAGACAAAGAGGCGATTTTGAAGAAATCTAGAAAGTATAAACAGCTTCACATGAGGGCGTTTTACAGCTCTCCGTCAAACTGCAACCTCACAGACGAATGACTGCAGCGCGATGACTTAATTATAACTGCACAGGAAATACTGGCCATCCCTGGTAATGAACCCAATTGGCCGTCGATAAAAAGGCCTGATAAACGCGGACTTCCTGAGCTTGGACGGATGGATGCGGCCGGAGTAATGAGAGCCGGGGGGCTGCTCGGGATGACAGCTCTGGTCTATATCATATGCTGCGCTCTGTGTTTCCGAGTGTGTGGGCGTGTGTGTGTTTGTGTATGTTGGATGAAGGGGGGCTGTGTGAGTACCCCTCATTTGCGGCTGGCTTTTAGACACAATGTTTTTGTTCTCCGAAAGAGAAAACAACCCGAGATATCAGCGGGACGGTAAATAAAATTGAATTGAAAAAAGATATATGTTCTCGGACATCTATAGGTTCAAATCCACGAGACTCTCTGGTGGCACCCTTCAAGTTGAAAAATGCGGCTGCGTCGACCTTACATGAGTGCACTCCACTAGGAAAGGAAATAGCGTCAGATTTGCACCCGGGCCAGAAGATGTGTCTTCTGCTCACGGACCAACTGCAGTGCAACTCATTTATAATGGACTCCAGCGGACTGTTAGATTTCCCCAGTTAATACCGCCTGCTTTAGATCATCTCTCTCCTTGTCCGCTCTTTTGCGGGTCAACTGGGAATATCCCCCAATACGTTTTGACCAATTTCCACTGGTTTTGCGGATAAATTGATTTTCGTTGTCGTTAAAACGAGTAGATCTCCTGAAATCCCTCCTAATGTAAATTAAAGTTTAGATCGGGTTAAAAGAAAAAATGGTGGATCAAAGGTTGAATTAATTGCAGAGTTGAGCATGTAATTCAGGTGCTGACGGTTACGACACCACTTTTATGGAACTGATTGATGGGAATTGATGGTAAATCCTCGGCACTATATTAAACGTGGCAACTTTCCTCAGTCCTATTATCACCTGTGTCTCTTCAAGATTTAAACACGAGTGTAAAAAGGAAGAAGAAATAAACACCTGAAATTAAGAGGTTTTGGCACACGGTGCACGCTCTGCAACTCCTGCAGTTCACATAAATAACAAATATTAGGTTACCTGTTTTTTCAGCTTTTTGCCACAGACATAAAACACATCCAATTAGCACGTCTGTTGTCACGTGATACGTAACGAGTATCACCTGTCGCTCGTCAGCCCTGCTGTCACCTGTGCCTCGTTATCGCCCTCCTTCCCTTGTGTGTTCTTAGTCTCTGTGCTCGGATTGTCTTCTGTCACTTTGTCCGCTGCATTTGGCTTCTGCTCTCCAAACCCTGAGAGTTTTTTCACCTTTTCTTTCAGCTCATGATGGATTTGGTCCTTATAATAGATACATTCCCAGATATAAGAATCAAATATATACATGGTGGTCTCAGACAGCATTATTAGCAATACCTAAAGAATTGCACCGTAATCTGCAGACATCCAACCAATAATATCGTAACATATGTCGCTGCCCTGACATACCGGATAGTCAACCCTCTTGATCCGCTAGACCGGGCCCAGGTGGTCCGCCATGACAGATTGAAGCGGTACACTCTGCCCCTACATCACTGGCTGTCGCCGACACATCACTCTCCCCCCGTCCCCCAAAGTGGGGGCTTCTCGGCCTCCCTGTACGGTCCCGCGGGGGTCGTGGGTTGCACCTTTAACAATATGTTCGGTTCTGATTGTTGGGCTGCCGCCCGGGATGTTAGTCCTTGTATAAGCCTTTATACTTGTTTTGAAGCATTGAGTTTTGAATGGCACTTACTTATGGTATTTTTGTAGTTTGGCTTTCTCGAAACAATTTTACTTTCTTGAGTTTGTACTCCGTTGAATGCACTTATTGTAAGTCGCTTTGGATAAAAGTGTCTGCTAAATGGCATGTGACGTAATGAAGCATACGATTGAAGCGGAGTGGGGGCGGGTGGGTCCAAGTAACAACGCTCTTTCAGCCAGGAGACCGCCATTCGTTCCCCATGTAAAACAAGAGGTCGCAATTGATTTTGACCCAAACAACATTCTTCTCCAGTATTTCACAATCTATTCCTCAACAAGTTCCCTGTGAAAATGGGAGTATATTTAGAAAAAGGCTATGCATTGGACAGGTGTTGCTGGCCTTTGAAGTAGAAACGCTTGTAAAATGGGGTGTACCTTTTTGCGATGGCAGGTTGGTCCTTCAATCAGAGGGCCGGCGGGTCGATCCCCGGCTCTGCAAGTCCATGCCGCTGTATCCTTGGCGGAATTGCTCCCGCTGTGGTGTGTGTGAATGGTTAGTTTGAGTGCTGGTGGGCAGGTGGCACCATGCATGTTTATTTAAATATTGCTACAGACACGCGAGTAGCTTAAACAGCTAGCATGGCTCTGACACAACGTAACGACGTCTGTCTTCCAGCACTTCTAAGGCTCAATAATCTACATGAGATATTCAATTAATCCATACAAAACGTGTAGGTCGCATGCCACATTGTATCTTGACTCGTAACTGGCCCAGTAACTTCCTTCAGATTCCTGTTTTTTAAGCTAGGATAATCTTTTGCTGGCAGTATAGCCTCATTTTTGATTTCCATTGGATATTCCGAAAGTTTTTCATAATTGTCACCTGTGACTGAGTCCTTCTGCCAGTGTGCTTCACGACTTCACTTTCTACAGCTTTCTGTTTACAACCCCGGACCTCCGACGTAAATATTACTTGGGCCATCTTTGAAAGCCTAAACTCTTAACACAACGTGGTGCCTTTAACCCAGGAAGTCATAAATATATTTACTACATGCCTAGTTAATGAGGGAGGGAAAATCAATATGAATACTTTGGGGAATGAATTATGGCATACTAAGCCAACAGCTGTGCAAAGTCAACCCTCTGAAATAATCACGCAACTGCCGAATGGGATTCGGGTGGTTTTATTGCTTTTTAGCTGTGTGTGTGTGTGTGTATGTTTGTTTTTGTCCCTGCAATATAAATATCTGAGATCCGTTTTGGACTTTGAACCAGCTGAAAGTTGGAAAGTGCATCTAATTAGGGCCAGAATAAGCTTCTGCCTCTTTTTTAAACTGCCACTGCTTTTAGCTTCAGCTTAAGTTTTGTTTCTTCACCGATGTTCTGGCTAATACCTGGATATCCTCCAAGGAATACATTTTCACATGGATGAAGTCTGACCAAAAAATGGTGGAAAACAACAAGGAAAAAGACAGCGGAAAAGTACATATTGGCTTTTTGAAAAACCTGTGGAAGCCAAAAATCTGATATCTCAATAGTGTTAAGAAACTTCTTTTTATAGTCGGAGCTCCAGAATTGTTTTGAGTAGGAGTGGCCTGTCAAGAGCTGCCGGCTATCGTCCTATCATGGCTTTTGACACATTGTAAGCAGAGCACGATGAGGCCCTCCATCGACCAACACACTGCACTCCTCTTAGCTCGGACCGGCCTGTGTAATTATGTAATTATGTGCAGTGCGGGCTGAAACCAGCGATAATACTGGACTCACCGTTGTTCGTAGAATCTGTTTCATTGATGTGAGGGTGGAGATGCAGAGAGGTCATGGACCCTTTTGATCTCCCACATCCTCTGTCAATAGTAATGGAAAATATTGATCCCTTCAAGCACTCCGACTTGATTGAAGGCAGACAATCTTCTTTTTTTCTTCTTGTCAGAGAAAGACGAAAGATGGGGAGCGGAATGGTTGATGAGCCGGTGTTGTCTGTGGATAAAGTGACACTTACTGCATGTTCTTTACTCGCCATAATGGGAACATCTGGAGGTATTGGGAATCACGAGTGAAGTCATAGTGAGAATCTTAAATATATATCTACTTTTTTGTATGAAATTCAATGTACTTTTTATTATATTTGTGCAAGAAGGTGAAATATAAATATTTCAATGTACATCTTGAAATTCTAAAAGCCTCTGTTCAAGAAGCTGACGTTCTATTCACAAGGCTTGTATGAAGCGCCGTAAAATATTCAAAGTGTTTTCACTTCTAACAAATTTCAATTTTCTTTTTATGTCTTCCATTGTGCATCCAATCAGGCGCTCTAAGGGGGTCCATATCTATCAGGCATGAAAACGGGTCAGGGGTGAAAAAGGTGAGGAGGATAGGCGCGCGGGGGGGGGGGGGAGGGTGCTGGTGGTGACTTCCACGAACATCGATATTGGACGTTGTATGATAATCTATAGGTCCTCCATTCTGACACCTAGTCAGTGATCGGGCCCTATAATACTATAATAATAGTAATATTGTGTATAATATGGTCATTCATGAACCAACTTCCTTTTTGTTGTTTTTGGCGTGAACAAGTCTTCAAGTCTTGTGCTCTGCTGAGCCACGAGTCTGTTCCTCGAGTCTGTTCTGCCTCTACCTGGTTGTCACGATCTTCTATACCATACCTGTCATAAATATCATGATACAATACCATAAAAACAGTGTACCATAAATACGATACTGGTATATTTATCTATAATAGTAATAAATAAAATATCTGTATGGTTCACTTTTTACCAACTTTTTCAACACTTAACAAATAGCAGTAATATTAGTATTAATACAGCAAGATATTAATGAAACTACATGGAGGCATCATAGCATTGATGATACACTATAGTCAAGTCAAGTCTTTTATTGTCAGATACACAGAATGACACAGGGTCAGACTGGGCACTGAAATTCTTAGGACAAGGCACCACACAACAACTATCAATAGCCGAACATAATATAACATGAGGCCGTTAGTCTCTTACCAGAGGATAGAGTTCATCAGGAAGAGCAGCTGTATAGTTACACAACTTTACAGACTGAACTTAAACATTTCACTTCTGGCATCTTTTTTTATTTTTATTTTTAAAGCTGAAAATTCCGTCACTTAACGCCCCTCGCTGTGGCTGCGGCGTGCAAACAGCTTGACACGCAGCAGCGTGCGCTCTGATCGCTCTTTTAATGAAGTATTGAGACTAAAAATATGCTAAATCACACGGGTACTTTGTTAGCATCGCTCCACCGTGCAGCGCGACAGCAGCGTCTAACATTCAAGCTAATCTAAACCACCAAACGCTGAAGACATCTTGACGCTGATTGGCCGAGACACGTCCCATCAAAGATGTTTTATTGCGAAGAGCAACACTTCACACTTTCTCCGCGTCCCACTCCAATCTCATAATTGACCCCCCCTACCCCAAAACAAAAACTCTTCGGATCTACACGATTCACGTAAGTCACCTATTTTGGTTTTAAAACGGCGAATTTCGCCGAAAGGTGAGGGATTCTCATGCCTGATCTATTCAGTAACTTTGTCATGTATTTTGCTTTTCTTCCTTATTAATTGCACTGCTGTATCTGCAATTACTATGATTATTATTATTGTAAAACGTAACAATTATATAAATATATATTAAAAGTAATTCAGAGGCAGTAGCTTATCTTACAAAGCAATGAGGTAACTGGATGCCTTTGAGTCATCGGTTAAAATACAGAACTCATCAAATTAAAACATCACTTGAGGCAATTTGTCCGAACATTTGTAGAAGTATGCATCATTTTTAGGGATAACAAAACCAATAGGTCACAAAAGGAAGAACACACTAAATTAATGACTCGTGTATATAGGAATTATTACAGAAATAAATTAATTAATATAATACTTATGACAGCAAAAATGTTTGACAAAATGTCACCTGCTAAATATTTCTGCCTGTAAAAGGACTTTGACGTGGAGAAGACTGTTTTAAATTTTTCATTAGCCGATGTTGAATAATAAAAATAGGAGTGTCTTGGATCTGGCAGCGTCGAGCGGTGGAGGAGGTGAGAAAAGAGTATCATGAGTATCAGGAGTAGTAGGAGTAGTAGGAGTAATATCAGTAGTAGGAGTAGTATTATGAGCAATATCAGTAGTAGGAGTAGTATTATGAGTAATAGCAGTAGTAGTATTATGAGCAATATCAGTAGTAGTATTATGAGTAATAGGAGTAGTATTATGAGTATCCAGTAGTAGGCGTAGTATTATGAGTAATATTAGTAGTATCAGTAGTAGTATTATGAGCAGTATCAGTATTAGGAGTAGTATTATGATTAATATCAGAAGTAGGAGTAGTATCAGTAGTAGTAGGAGCAGTAGTAGTATTATGAGTAATATCAGAAGTAGGAGTAGTATCAGTAGTAGTAGGAGCAGTAGTAGTATTATGAGTAATATCAGAAGTAGGAGTAGTAGTAGCAGCAGTATCAATAGTCAGAGCAGTGTTAGTATCAGGAGTAGTATCAGTACTCGGAGTACTAGTATCAGGAGTTGTGTTGGAACCAGTGTATTTGTATATTTGATATGCCCTCTGGCAGCACCTAGTGGCGTTTGTGAAAAGCTGCACAAAGTAAATCGGAAACACACCGAGTAACCGGATGTGACGTTCAGGAAGTTCCTTTTTCCCATGAATTTACTCTGACAATCTGTTTATAATCCGCGCAATCTTCGCCTTAAGGCAAAAGCGTTGCAAATTGTTCGCGTGAGTAGATCCCCTGCAAAGTCAACGTACAGACGCAAGCGTTTGATGGGAATATTCGCAACTCGCCGATGGTGAATCTAACTGCTGCTGCTGCTCTCGTGGCGCTGGAGGCAGAAGTCATTCAAACGTAGTCGGTGAAAGTCACCGAGCTGTGTGAGCCTACAGGTGATGTCATGAACCCAAACACGAGGGCGTTAGATGTTCCGATGTTTGTGGGAGGTCCACAACAGGTATAAAGTAGAACTAGTGGTTAGTTATTCCGTGGTGGATGGCGGAAAATATAACAGTTTCCACGGATTAAAGCCACAGAGATAAGCCCCGCCCCTCACACGAGTGAAGCGAAGCAAAAAGCAACAAATGGTCTCGCGAGTAAAGCGTTGCGCTTTTGGTGTGAACGCGGCTTCAAAGTCCACTAAATCGGCTTCATCTGTAAGTCATCTATATTAACTTGTGTAGCTTAATATTTCTTTGGTTTGAATACAATATTGCCGGTTGTTAGTTTACTGTCAACTGCATAAGGGCGCGATCACGGAGGCCTGCATGTGCAACTGGGTGATAAAACATAATTTACAAAATGGATTCAAGCAGACGTCGCCCTCATGCCCTTGCTGTGTTGTGGGATGAGGAGGAGGAAACATGTTGGGTCCACCATATAAAAAAAGAATGAAAGACTACGACGTATACCACACCAAAACAGGAAGGAAGTGGGAAAGTAATAAAGCCCGCCTCTTGCTTGATCCAATTGGCTGCCTTGGCCGAGTGTGACATTAATGAGCGGTGCGACTCCGCGACCTCGCGCTTAAAGTTGAGAATATTTTAACTTTTAAGCGCGCCTGAAAAATGCTAGAAAAACGCGCCACGCGGCATTTAAAGGCGCGCCGTACCATCTGAAATCAATGGTTTTGCTCGCGACGCGTTTTTGAGAGTCGCACCTGGTGCGATCGAGCCCTATGGACGTATCCTTGTACTTACAAAGGCATGTGTTTTGTGCTCTTTTTCAGTTTTTACAAAAAAATTATATTTCCTCCATTTAAATCTGCTAAATACAACAACTGTCTATTCCTTGGAGAATAAGGTGCTGGAGAATGTATTGTCAACAGTACACTCTGCTAAGAAACCAATCTCTGTAACTGCTGTTTACACGGTGTCTACGAGACTGTCTGGAAGCGTGTCACCTCTCCTCCTTCCCACATGTGCTCGTTAAGGAGGTTCAATGCCCAGAATACAGCGACAACAGCACAGGAGTAGGAGTAACAGGAGTATCAGGAGTAGGAGTATCAGGAGTAGGAGGATCAGGAGAAGGAGTATCAGGAGTAGGAGTATCAGGAGTATCAGGAGTAGGAGTATCAGGAGTAGGAGGATCAGGAGAAGGAGTATCAGGAGTAGGAGGATCAGAAGTATCAGGAGTATCAGGAGAAGGAGTATCAGGAGTAGGAGTAGGAGCAGGACTCGGAAAGAAAGGAGTCCGTTCCGCTTGGATAACCGGAGCCCCAAGGACGGGCAAGACAGCGTTGTCTCTCTCTCTGTATCTCTATCTCTCTCTCGCTGTCTCGCGCGCGCGCGCTCTCTCTCTCTCTCTTTCTCCGACAATCGCGTGCTCTTGGGTCCCGCTCCAGCACCGTTCGAGGACGGAGGGAGGGAGAGAGAGAGAGAGAGAGAGAGAAACAGTGTGAGAGAGAGAAACAGTGTGTGAGAGGGGGAGAGAGAGAGAGAGACACACTTGACGCACCGGAGTGAGTGAGCGCACCACGGTTTCACTTTCCAGGAAGCAACCCGCGAGACGCCGCGCTGTGAGCTAGGCTACTTGTGCTTCTGACACACACAAAGAGAGAGAGATAAAGAGAGAGAGAGAGAAGAAGAGAGAGAGAAAGACAGAAAGAGAGGCAGGGATGGAGGAGTTCCAGTAGCGGAGCCGCACGGAGCAGCACGGAGTGGCCCAGCCCTGCGAATGTAACGCAAACACAAAAGAAGAAGAAGAAGAACTGCACACACACACACACATCTTCTGCGCGCACCAGTCAGACGGATATTTTATACATTTTGTTCCTCTTTTTTCTTTTCCTTTTGGGGAGGGAGGTGGGTGTTTGTTAGTGGCCGGGAGCGTCGCCGCCGCGACTCGACACATGTCTGAGCAGCAGAATTGTGTTTAGTGGGAAGAAGAAGAAAAAAACCGGATTAATCTCAGACTGTGAATTCTTCGGAGAAACATCGCTGCCGCGAGCACAGGTAAGACGTGTATCATCACCATTACTATATGTGTATGTGTGTTTTCTATATAGCAACTTCGGCACCTCAAGTTCCATCTCCATCAGCTCCAGCACGACCCAGCCTCCACCCTAACTTTTGACATATCACGTTTAAGACCTTGAGGCTGTATGAAGGGGGGATGGAGAGGGGGAGGGAGGGAGGGGGGGGGCAGTAGAAAACGGGATTGCCTTCTCTGAATTTCACCCTCGTGCTGATCTCATTTGCTTGCGTCCACTTTGTTGTGGGACTATCATGATGGAAGCGAAGTAATCCGTCAGTGTGTGTGTGTGTGTGTGCGCGCGCGCGCGTCGGTGCGAGATAGAGAGCATGATCTGTGCAGATGTTTAGTAATCCTGGTGAGCTGACCCTCCCATAAATAATCCCTGCGGATTTTGGTTGATTAAGATGCTGCTGCTGCTGCTCACCACCTATAGACTGTGTGTGTGTGCGTGTGTGTGTGTGTGTGTGCAGCCGTCAAGTCCTCGAGAAACCGGGCAATCTAACACAGAAACACACACACACACAAGCCATATTCATCTTTCAATATTCCATCCCCGGTCGGCCCACCTTGATCTATTCACGCCACTACTGCTCTCATGGTGGTGTTTTTCTTCTTCTGTACAGCTCTCAAGTCACTCAACTACCCAATGAGTAGAGAGCCTACAGTGTTTGCCCCCCCCCCCCCCCAGCGGCCTGGCCATGCAGACCGCTACATAAGCCTGCTTTTAATATGTTTAATAGATACGAGCATCTGTGCTGCCAATACAACAGCTCTATTTGCTTATTTATTCTTAATCACTCCTCTGGAAACATGAAATAACAAGCTGGTGGGGTGGGGGTGAGGGGGGTGGGGTGCCCAGTTGGGGCGACGGTAACACCTGTCAGACCGGCGCCATGGTGCTGCAAACCAGCTCCCATCTGACGGCAAAATAATTACGACACGCATCGCCTAACACGCCGTGAAGTCTGTGTCCGGGGTGGGGGGGGGGCATGCGAGTGATACCTGTGCCTGTTGGCTTCTCGTGGGTCTCGACAAGGGATGGATTGAAGGTTGGCGGAGGGAAACGAGAAGTCTTGGTTTTATGAAATACACGAGAGACGATAGTCCTCCCCTTCCCCAAAAGCCTGAGACGTGAGAGCGCGGGGCTCTTCAGATTTCAAAGTCAATATTTAAGATATCCAAAAAAAAGAAAAAAGAATATGGAGCAAGTAAAGACTCAGACAGGTACTACGGGCTTGAGCCGAAGGCGTCCCGGAGGCCCGAGACGCCGAACGTCACGAGCGACACTTAAAGTATCTGCTGCTTTTAGAGGAGGCGCGTCATGAAAATTTGATCGGGCGTTTTTTTCTTCGTCTCTTTTTTCTGCTCGAGGTACTCCGAAGAAATGTGTCGTCAAGGTCATTCTTTTTTCATGACTCTCCAGGAAAAGCTGTAGCTCAAGGAATATAGTAACGAGCGTATGTGTGTGTGTGTGTGTGTGTGGTTGTTTCCATGTGCTCTTCTTCTGATGTCATTGCAGCCACATGGAAACTTCATATTAATCATGGTAGTTATTTGAACTGTACAACGGGAGGGGGCAATATGCCACTTGTTGCTTTTTCTTCTTCCTGCTATCTTCTACCTCTTCTACCTCGTTGGGCCGTGTAACTACTGTTTGGAGAAAATATGACTACTTCTGTGGATCAATAGTTCCGAAGCTCTTTTTTTGCGTTTAGTGTTTTTATCCCTCTCAAATTAACGAAGCCCCGTCCCTTAAGAATTACATCTGCACACAACGAAACTGCTTCGTGAATTACGTTGACGAATACGTTTTTACTGACGGTCTGGGGACGTCCACGAAAGAGAGTGGAGGGTTGGGTCAAACAAACACGGGGCTTTCACCCAGGGACAGCTGTTAGTGTCCTGGGTGAAGTCAATATTCCCCTCTTTGCATTTGTGTCCGCAGCTTAAATGAAGTGAGAAATATTGAAGCCCAAGACTTGAGCAATAGACGGACTACCAAGAGTTTCAGAATCCAATACATGGACTATTCGGTCATCGGCAACTCAATAAGCAGCTGTTTTTTATGAATTAGTCATTTTTAGAGATTTTCACTTTACATTTCGTCAATCATATTAACTACTCATTGATTATTTCTTTGATTTTTTTTTCTTCCTCTGGGAAACCATGATGGCCATTTTTCACGACTCATTCATGACATTTTAAGACAAATTGACTAATCGATTAACAGAGAAACTAATGGGCAGATTTATATACTATGAATAACCGCTTGTCGCAACCCTAATTCAACGTTCTTTTCTTATTATGAAATAAGATCCGAAATGCAAACATCATTTTCTTTCTTCTTCCCCTGCTGTCCAGGATGCATCATCCTCGCGCCCACTCTCATAGATACATACCACTGAAGTGTGTGTGTGTGTATTAATCCGAGCACCTTGCAGATCTGGTTAGATATCACTTTCCGGGGGTAAACACCGAGCAGCAAACACACAAACTAATGCGTGGTGTCAATTGTTTAGCACGGCTGCTTTTCTTTTCTTTTTTGTTGCCTCACTGCTGAATTTTACAAGTAAACAGCACGGACGAGAAAGCTGCAGACCCCAGATACCACTTCACCGGAGTGCCGTGCGGTTTTATGTGTGCCGTGCATTACTCGCTCGAATCCGCCGTCGCGGAGTTGTTTGACAAGCTGGAGCTGCGAGCGGCGAGGAAAAAGGTTTCACGTTGATTCCTTTGCCAAAACAATGGAAAAGACACAATGGGTATAATTAGGCCGCATTCCAGTAGCAGATACGGAGAAGATGGATTTTTAGGAACCGCATATGGTAGAAAAACAAGAAATCTCTCCAAAATGCTGTTTCTCTTTGGGTTTCCTGTCCAGAGCAGACTGTGCATGCAGATAAAGGATTTAAACCCAATCTTCCACTTGCTAGGATTATGATTCACACGACAAAAAAGACATAAACGCCCCATCGTCGCCATCAGAAGAGCTCGTGTGCATTGGGAGGCCTGACGCCAACTTGTCAGGAATAAGCACACTTGACTTAAAATACAGCGGCGGCTCCATCGGCGCTGTTTACCCCGAGTCCCATCTCTCTCTTGTTAATTTTTAATATTTAGATTGAAGGAGGATAAGAGCCGAGACGGATCATGGAGACAGCTCCCGTTTCCTGTTCCATTTATCCAGTCTCATTGGTTCTGCAAATGCCCCCATTTGTAATCCAATCACATTGGAAATAATTCCTCTTGCTCCGTTTTCTTTTTTCTTTTCTTCTTTCTTTTCTCGCAACGCTCTGCCACTTCTGCGCCTTTTTGATTTCAAGGCGCCGCCCGCCACGGTCCTTTGGGGTGAGTCTTCAACAGACTGCCTGAGCCGGGCCCGACGATTCATAATTCAAACATAGTTGTTGCGCGCCGCCTCTCCTCGGGATCAGCCTTAAATTGAGTGCTTAGTAAGAGCAGAGCGCCACACACACACACACACACACACACACAGCAGCCACCAACTTCAGTAGTGGTGGTGGTGGGGGGCAGGGAGGGGATCTGAGCACCCGGAGTGCTGCATTATTTAATGTGCTTACATAAGGCCCGGGCAAACATCTTCTTTCCAAGCATTCTCCGGATGAGAGTGGGTTCTCGGGCATCGTCTTGACGATACACCCCGACTTACAGCCGAAGATGCACAAAGACACGCCGCATACTCTGGGGGGGGGGTATTGTGCCCCGCCGGGGTGTGGCTCGTCATCTTTCTTCCCTCGTTTAGTGCAATATAAGCAGCTGATCAAACTGCATCCCCCCCCCCCCCCACATCCCCCACAGGGCATCGTTCATTTCTCCGTCTGAATCGAGATCAAAGGACTCAATGTTACAAACTAGAACACCATGTTGGCTTTCTGTTGTCATCCGTCGATTAACGACACGACGAGGCCTTTACACAAGACAAGATTGTTTTTGGGGTTGGATCTTTTTTCGTTTTTTGGGGGAGAATTTTCTATGCTTTCAAATACTGGATTATTGTTTTGGTCCACATGTGTTTCAGACATTTTCTTTCAATTTAGGAAAACCTGGAAACGTCACGGCATTTGAAAAAGGTTATTTCCATACCTGAAAAGTCCTGGAAAAAAAATTTCATCCTCAAAGTGTTGGAAAAGTCATGGACATTTGTTATATTCATATGTTGATTTACGCAGTTTTGATTCAAAGAATAAACATGTATATACATAGTTATTCTTCAAACTATTGTCTCTCATTCATGTGTGTCATTAAAGGTTTACTAGTGTATACACTGAGATTTCACAAAATGTTTGGTTTTGGAAATTTGGTTTAAAGTCCTGGAAATCCATTTGTCAACATGTGTATGAACCCTGTAGTAGCATCCTCCCTAGTTTAAATGTTTTCTGACATAATGAATTGAAGCCCATACATTAAGTTTTGGTCAGCATAGTGGTGTAGTGGCTCGCACTGTCCCCTCACAGCCAGAGGGCCCCGGGTTCAATCCCGTCTGGTCCTTTTGGGAACGTGAGCATGAATGGTTGCCTGTCTCTATATGTGCCCTGCGATAAACTGGCAACCTGTCATGGGGGGGATCCTGCCTTCTCCCAATGTCAGCTGGGATCGGCTCCTAGCAACCCTGAATGGGATCAGCGGTTTGGATAATGGAATGATGTTTAATTATGTAGCACATTTCAAAACATCAGGAGTTGACCAAAAGTGCTCTCCGATCTCGGCAGATGTGTGAGAATCGGCCTAAATACAGATACACATCAATAAAGAAACAAAAGGCAATAACAATGCCGTATTGCCAAATAGCATTATATGATGCTGATGAAACCTTGACAAAATTACACTTTATAACGCACCGAAAGCGCTAATTCTTTGAATTTCTTCTAAAACTACAACATCTGTTCATCTTGTGGAGGTTAAAAAAGGTCTGGGTACTAACTTGCGCAATGAAACAAATGATGTTAAAAGAATAAGAGGGTTATTTCAAGTTTTTAAAAAAGGAGGAAATTAGGACAAGAAATGGAAATGAAGGCAGTACCGAGGTCATATTATCCACGGTGGTGTAGACACACAAGTTTTCTCAAGTTATTTCTGTCAAGTAATGTTTTATTTAAATAACAAAGGGATTTTTCTTGAATCTTTTTCTCTGAACAAAAGACAGTCATACACTGTCATAGTGTGAGCATTGTGTACTTATGGCAGCGGTGGAACTGTCAATTAATGTTCAATTACTTCATGCAGTCCAAAAAGTGCACCCTGATGATGACGTCATCATCATCCCGATTTTTAGTGCGAAAGAATTATGCATTTTTGGAGTGGGGTGGCTGATCGTCTATGCTATGTTGCATTACGGGAAATGTAGGATGCAGATATTTTGGAGCTCGCCCAGGCAGCAACCTCTGGGTCTGAAAAGTGGAGCCAATGGGGAGGTGCCTTAAGTCTCACCTGATTTATTACCTCAGTAAACACGAGTTTATGGTCTCAATCTCTAGTTTCAACTCTTCTTCAATACAGCATGATGTTCATTTAGTAAATAATGGTCCATTTAGAGTCAAATAGACCATAAAGCAGGGCAGTGGTTCTCAAACTGTGGGGGGCGCCTCTTGTGGGATGCAGGGGGAAATGCAGAAAGATCTTTATTGAGAACTTCACATATTACAAAAGTACACGGACATAAAACTAAGTCATAAATAAATACATGGTGAAATGCCTGTGCATTTGTGTACATGTTGCGGTGTTAACAGGTTATATTTGTGCATGCGAGATTCGCCTCATTTTCTGCTGTTGCCCTTCAAAACAAAAGCTCACCATTGAGCATGAAACGAGAGCGGCCGTATCGTGCCTGCTGACCCGTTTAAAAAAATATTTGTCGAGGAAAGTTTTAGTCACCTAAAAAAGTCTTATTTTGGTTTGCTTGTACTTAGCGCCACCCTCCTCTCTTATTTCTGGATGCAAAGAAACCCAAGACACTGACAGACAAAAACCCCGATTGAGACCACCGAAAAGCCAACTGGAACCTTTAAAAATGTAGTCCTGAAACCAATGGGTGACGTCCACTTCCTCCGGTTGCTGTTATTCAGCATTCAGAGGCGCCTAGATGCTGCTCCAAAGGGTCCACAAGTTGGGATCGTGCAAATTAGTCTACTTTACCAATTTCTTTAAACAATATTATTACCAGGCTGATATTGATCAAATGGTCTGTATTGATCAAATGGTCTGTATATTGCTTCATCTGGAGAAAACAAGTAATTGACCATTCGCTAAGTCCCACCCCCTGCTGCTACTCGCTGCTTGAGTCTATGAAACACAGCTGGATAGTTGACGCAACCTGGTCAAAGCTGCCTGATGCTATTCAATGATTGGCCAGTCTACAGTTGGGGGGCGGGAATTGGCTTGATAGCATTAAGCATGTTTTTATATATATATATATATACACACATGCTGAGTCATTGGGCAGCGCTAGAATGGAATTATCCTTTGTTTTATAACAACTATCCGCCACTGTGACGGCGCCTAAGATCAAACAGGTGACTATTCGTGGTGACTATTCGTCCGTTATATCTGGACATTCACAAAATGGCTTTGAATAATTGACTTATCAGCCAGTGTTAAATGATGAGTCTATTTCTGATTTACAAACACTGGCATATCAGATGAATTTCTTGCTGCGACACGGATTCCGAATCCAAATTTGGGAACATGCCGATTAGTGGACACATGTCGCTGGTGCTGCTCAGCGGACGCTTTTTTAATTGTTAGAATGCAAGTCCAGATCACAGATGCCACATCGCTCTCCCGCTGATCGAAGTCCCGTTTTAAAGGCCTGTTTTGTTCATACTCTAATGAGCATTCCTACATCAAGGAAGATGACCCACTCATGCGACGTTAGGTTTGGACAACGTATTCAAAATCTCATCTCATCTGTTTCTCAGACGAAATAATTAGGCATTCCCGAGAGGCCCTGTTTGTTTAGCAGACTGTTTCAGAGGAATGTGATACCTTAGTCATTCTATCAACGTTCTGTTCTTTGGTTCATCCATTTAAACCAAGGAGAATAAGAAAAACAGACAGGATAATACCTTTTTGAATAGGCTGTGGAGTAGACCTCTATTAATGTTTAATAAGATAAGAACTGCACTTCCAATTATCAACAAAATGGTGTTACTCTGTGGCAAATAATCACATGTTCATATATTTAGAAGGCCAAGAAAGCCCACTCTCGTTAGCCTTGTCGTGGTCATTATGTCTTCTGTTTTGCTCAAGCTAGAAACATCATATATGATAACAGAGGTGAACAACTATACCAGAACTAATAATGTAATGTATGGTATGTAAATTTCAGTCAGCACACTGTGTTTGTATTGTTATTTTTAACAATGACACATTTTCAGTGACATTTGTTGGTGTGTCTTTAAAAAAAAAATTGATGGGTGACTATGGGTCAGTGGTGAGCAGGTCAGTCTTTCAATCAGGGGGTTGGAGGTTCACTCCCCGCCCTAGTCGATGTGTCCTTGAGCAAGACACTTAACCCTGAATTGCTCCCTGTAGCTGCGTCTCCAGTGTATGAATGTAACAGGATTGTAAGTCACTTTGGATAAAAGCGTCAGCTAAATGACAAGTAATGTAATGAAGTGGAAAAGAAAAAGGAAAAACGCTAACCTGTATTTGGAGTTATCCTGAAATGACCTGGAATAAGTAAGAAAAAGCTTTCCAGATCAAAATCTTGAAAAAGCTGCACATGAGTGTGCTTTGTCTGCAGTGTCAAAAGTTGTAAAAAAATAAATCCCCTGAGCTTAAGCTCAAGTTAATATTTTTTCTTGGACCAGCGCTGGAGATGTGGCAGGAAGATACAGCCTCTCTCCACTTGTGAGCTGTCTGGATGTGCCACCCACATCGGCAGTGATGTGGGAGGCACATTGATTGAACAAACCTTCTGGATACCAGCTTTTTAAAACCTTCTAATAACAATGCATGAATTATGAATACAAAAGTTCTATTCAAAACAATGAGTGGTGGATAGTTCTAACCTCATGACTGGTACTGGAAAATAACCACACTTGACTGGTGGCAGGAGATTAACAGTCCTAGGTGTAGACCTGTGTTTAACGTTGTGACGAGGTCGCCATTTGGGGTATGCAACAAAACTACCTGGTTATTTGTTGTTTTTTTAGATCAAATGTTATTTTTCATTTTCTTGATATGCATATAAAAAAGAAAGTGTGTGTACTCTACACATAGATGCACAGGCATATAATACGACAAAAATAAAGTATAAATACTTGGTTAGGTTGAGGAAAATATGGTTTGTACGTTATATAAGTATGCAAGTAAAAATAAGTCTATTTGTGTCCCATGTGAAACCAAAAGTCTCCCGGGTTAAAGTCCTGTGTTTGTTCATTCTACGTCACCCGACTTCCTCCTTTGCTGCGGTCAGAAATACTACGTTGCATGACAATTAACGTAAACTACGCTCGTAATAAGCTGCTTGTAAAAACAACCTGTCAGGGTATTTCTTTTTTTGTTAATTTTTTTTGCATTGAATAAATTGATGTTAGTTATTTGTTTTGGGCACTAAAACGCCTAAACACAAACATGATCAGCCCTTCTTACCGGGACTATCTTATTTCAATCACGTACATTCTCAGAATGTGACGAGAGCCGCGGAGGACAGCGAGCACGGTGCTAACGTTGTTAGCTACCGGGTTTGGTCACGGAGCTTATTTAATTACATTGTTGTGAGTTTTATTGAAAGGGAAAAGAGGGTTTGCTGTAGTGAGCGGCTAACGTGTAGTGCGCGGCTAACGTCGAGGCTATAAATGTGTTCCTGAACCACAACTCCAAATGGAGATCAAAGAGGAAATCACGGAGATTTCCCTTGTGAGACTAAATGCACACAAGTCCTTGTAGAACTGTTCTGATGTTATGTTTCCCATAGAGACGTTGTAATCTGGTATCTCAGCTCACGCTGCATGTTGCTCAGCGTCTGCAGAAGATCTGAGCTGCAACTACTACAGTATTTTTTAATTAAATGTGCTCAGGTTTGATGATCGCAGCCGAGATAGAAGCCGCTCACTGAAGGGAAAGGGTGTATGGCGCTGACACGATGAATACGTTGGTCGATTGGGAGGAAAATAACTGAGCAATTATTTGTAGTAAAAATATAGTTACCCATGACATTCACAGCCTCTCAGTCTTTGCTTTGTTTCACGTGCCTTGCACGGAAGCTGGATTCCGAGAACCGCCGGGTCACATTTGCTCTCGTCGGGCTAGGGGCGGGGCTTAGGCGTGTGCGAGACGACACAGAGAGGTCCTCGACAACAGTGGAAGATGCTAGCGTAGATGCGGCAATAGCATCAGTCTTATCGGAATCAGAGAAGAAGTGGATTTCTTCCTTGAAATAAGTGCGAAGAGCGACACTTAAGGTTTTCGCTCTTCTCCCGACTGACCCCGGCAAGAGTTTGATGGACAGATGGTTCATCCAATCACTTTTTCCCGTCTGAAATTGCCTGCCTTTTCCCAAACAGTTACTTACGATGATGTAAAATAAATATCTCGTCAGTAAAACACAAAGTGTTTGATCAAATAGCCGTCAGCGTTGTACAGATTTTAGAGATCACTCTCTGCATCACATTTCCACGCTCTTCTCAAACGCAGAAACATTAGCATGTGGAAAAATGCTCACTTTGAATTCCGTTCTCCTGATAATATCTGGTGAGGAATTGCTGTGAGGCATTTTGCTTTCAGAGCGGGTCCAAAATAACACTTTTGTGCTTCTGGCTCAGCGGGTGAGCATGGATCGCATTTCCTTCAAAAGCTATTAAAAGCAAAAAAGGAGTTAGCGAATGTGAGACACATTTACTTGAAATAACTTCCCAACTACACGGCGCTGCGGCCGCCTCCTTCACAGATGTTAGAACCCCACCCTGGCAGATACTCCGCTATTAGAGCCGAACTGTCCCTTCGACCACCGCTGGTTCTGCTCGGCTCGCCGACCTGATATCAATGAACATTGTACGACAGATCCCGTTGGACCGGTGCAGTACATTAACCAAAACGTGTTATCTCCTCCCGAGCTAATTTAATTCAAGGTGCGATTCTGCACCTCTTGCACAGAGGGATCGGTTTCCTCTTGGACCAATCGTTTGCAATGCATCGATTCTGGACTGTTCTCTCGGTGCATACATGGTGCATAGTTCTCGATGAGAACAAAGTAGGGTTGTTTCTTTAATCTCTGCTACCAAATATTAAAATTAGGTATTTAAAAAAAAAAAAGATGGATTACTTGCTTTGCTCAAAAGCTTTACAGCAGTCAGTTTCTATTGATGGGAATACTTTGTCATGAATACGTTTTCTACAAATTCCTATTCTTTTTTTCAGAATAACCTTGCGACTACTGTGTCATGACCAAAAAAATAATCATGTGTTTGGTGGTTTTTGTCATTGATTTGGGGCGACTGTGGGTCAGTGGGTAGCATGTCCGTCTTTCAATCAGGGGGTTTGAGGTTCAATCCCCGCCCTAGTCGATGTGTCCTTGAGCAAGACACTTAACCCTGAATTGCTCCCTGTAGCTACGTCCACGGTGAATGAATGTAACAGGATTGCAAGTCGCTTTTGATAAAAGCGTCAGCTAAATGACGTGTAATGTAATTTGCACATGAAGCATTAAATTAAGCTGTTGGCTGTGTAGGCAAAAGTGTATATCTTTTAATTTTCTGGTAATTTGTTACCGACGTTGATTATCTCCCCCCCCCTTAGACCATGAAGCATCATCAATCATTTCCCCTTTGCCAAAGGCAGTTGCAGTATATTCTATGTTTGATATATATATATAGAGAGAAATTTATATATATGTATATATATTTATATATATATATATAGAGAGAGAAATATATATGTATTTCTTTATATATATATATATGTAGAAATATCTATTTATATGTATATAAAAATATGTAGAAATATATATATATATTTAGAAATATATATATAGAAATATATATTTATAATAGTGGTTTATAGCATTAGGATAAATCCTTGCAGAAAGAGCGTCAACTTTCTTTTAATTGTCCTTTAGTCATCTTCTGCTTTTGCTTGTAAAATGCCTCCAAACGTGGTTCTTGTAAATGAGTGCGCGATAGGAATGTGTCACGATGTGTGTCCCACCACGAGCCGCGAGTAAGCCCTGTGAACTCTGTCCTGTGCCTTTCGTTAACAAGGCACAGCTGCATATGCTCTGTGTATCCAGAACGTAGATCAACTTCCAATTTTCCCCGGCATCAAGCAGCTAAATAGATTACGGCGGCAATAGGCAAGAGCGAGTTTGTGAGGCAGTGTGTTATCTTTAGCTGCCCGGGTGCTTTATCAGGTCGAGTTGGGGAAGGAGGTGGAGGGAGCCGAGCAAAGACTCCGGTACCGCAGGAGCAGACTCTTAACACCAGAGAAGTAACAGTAACTCCAGTTCTATGAGTGTGAGCAGGGCCCTCTAACGAGATTCACCCCCCTGACGAGGCTGCAGCACGCCACTCGGTTACAGCTCAATGCGTTACTGCATTACATCTAGTTTAATGAAGTTTATCGTCATTGTAAAAACTTACAATGAACTTAAGTTGGCAACTCGGTCAGTACAGCAGAAACGGGTAAAAACATGAAGACAGGACATTCTAATTTAAAACAAGACATTTCAAAATAAATAGGAATAAACATAAAACACAGGTTTCAATGGCTTAAAAGTTTCGTGGTATTATGTATTTTGTTCTGCCCGCAGCACGGTAGTGCCGAGCTGCTGCGTACATGCGCGCCGCCATCTTGGAAAACCTAAGCCAGGTGATGGATTTTACAAACCTTTTTTTTACGTTATTTATTGGAATTCTCTTAATGTCCCGACAGCAATTATCAAATACAATGCTCTGACGAAAATACAATTACGCGTCTGTAAATCCTTTCATTCGACCCGATGGTTTGATTGGACGGCCTAACTGCCTGTCCTTCTACTCTATTCTAAGCTAGGGGTGACTGTGGGTCAGTGGTTAGCAGGTATGTCTTTCAATCAGGGTTGACGGTTCAATAGCCGATGTGTCACGACGCTATTAGAGTGGACCCAAAAGCATGACTCAGACAGGAGTAACAAAGATGACTGTCTTTGGTTGGAAACAGGCTGGGTCAAAACCGGGAGATCAGTAAAAGAAGCAAACAAGTCCAAAAAGGGGCAGAGAATCAGAGAGAGGTCAGGGCAGGCAGGTCAAGAATATACTCTAATAACACTAGAGAACTTGGCACGAAAACACAAGACAATCTGGCAGAGGACAAGTGGAAGTGAGGGAGCTAAATAGTGAGGGACTAATGAGGGGTTGGGCTGCAGGTGAGAAGGGCGTGAGGACCAGGTGAAGGGAATGAGGGACTAACGAGGTGATCAGAGGCAGGTGAGGGGAGTTGGACTACGAGATGGTGTGACAGGATGAAAACAACTATTACAAAAAGGAAGCTAAACTGTTACACGATGTGTCCTTGAGCAAGACACTTGACCCTTAATTGCTCCCCGTAGCTGTGTCTACGGTGTATGAATGTAACATGTAAAGTATCTTTGAGAACCTTTTAAAAAGCACTTTATGGATTATTATTACTCATTGCGCGTCTTCAATAAGCCGCTATAGTGACGGCTGTGAGCGAAACTGTTAGCCGCTAGCTGCCGACTCAGCGGTCGCCATGTTGAGAGCCGTGTGGAGGCAACTTTGAGTGCCTTGAAAGGCGTCTTATTAAATGAATGTATTAATATATATATATGCCTATATATATATATATATATTCTATGCACAGCACCTTTTAACGTGTCAATAGTTGATTTGGAAACAGGATTGACTCCCGTTGGAGCGAAAGTGACTCAATTCAATATAAATGTGATTTGTATAGCCGTAATCACAAATGTGCCTGAGAGGGCTCGACAATCTATACAGCACACAACAATCCTCTCTACTTGGAGACTTCACATCATATACAAACAAAAAAAGTGACTTGCATGTTGTCTGTTTTTCTTATCAAACATAACGAATAAATACATACATCGTGTCTACGTTATTCCCAGCGTGTGCATTGCAATACATATTGCTGTGTGGACTGAGCAACACAGCAGATCATTGTGGGTAGTGTTGTGCTCGGCTGGCAGCGAGATTTACCATATTTATTGTTCTGTAAAAGAGCTTTTATTGCAAAACTTGGCTCTTAGCTTCTTGTTTAAATTGCAAGGGGTATATATATATATACACACTTCTACTTTCCGCTCTCCCCATTAGTTGCATGTCGATGTTTCCTAGAGCAAGACACTGAACCCCGCAGTCGCTCCCCGGGCGCTTCACTTTATAACTAAGGTTGGGTCAAACGCAGAGAGGAACTTCAATAAAGTGTACATTATTATGATTATGAATATGATACACTGTGTGTTTATGAATGTCCACAAAACAGAGCTCTGCTTTTGTGCCTGTCGTGCCCCCCTTGTACGTCACACCAAATGTTTTCTACTAATTTCATCCATCACAGCGCTGGTGCGACGTGTTAAAAGACGTCAGCAGACGCAACATGCATTAGCCTAATGGGCACGGGGCTCGGTGCTTTCGTAAGGCGTACTTTCATCATATGCATAAAACCCCCCCGCTCTCTAAGAGGAAGGCACAGCCTGGCACCATTGATGTACCCAAAGACAGACTCTGACAACTCTCTATACGACGTGTGCAGATGAAAGGCCTGTAGATATGTAGATGGAGACGGGAGACTGAGCCGGGAGGTAGAGCGTCTCAGATTAATGAGAATGTGGCCTACTCAAACAGGTTTTTTAGGTTCCTTTTCGTCTGTGTTTATCAGTGGGTTTGGTGCATTCTTTATGGCAGTTTTTTTTTCAAACTTTGTGCTCTCTATGTGGAATAACAGCGGGGGCGGGTTAACATTGTTCTTCCGCACCTCTCCACGTAACTGCGGAATTACACCCCAAAATGGTGTTTTTTACATTTTTATCCGAGAGGTTCGTTGTGGAACATGCCTCGACTCTAAATATATTTTTCACCCGGGAGACATCGCATTAAAGCGGCGTGTTTCCCAGTGAACTTCTGCAAAAGATGGATTCATCTTCTTAACTGGTTGCGTTGCTTTAATTCTTACATCTATTCAGCTTCTTCCAGAGGCGGTCTCTGACACTTCCTCAAACTTTGTTTTGTTTTTCTTGTGTTCTCTCTTCGCTTCTTCCCTTTGCCCTATTTACACCCCCGCTTTATTCAGCAACCCCAACGCGTTAATATGTACACGTTCATTTGTATGCGCATATATCTGTTGCGATAAAGTTTGGAGAGGAAAAAAAAGTAATTAATGCACATTTGTCACATTGCACACGTACAACTTTATCCATGTGGCTTTCATCCAAAACGACATGTATCGACGTCAACGTTACACCTTTTTTCACCCAAAACATAATGAAAAGTGAACGTGTTTTGTGATATTAAAACATATACGGCGGAAAATTAAATGAGCGAAAAATAGTGACAATTCAATTACGATTTATTTGTTACAATACTATTTATTATTATTTTTACAGTATATAGATGACATTTAATGTAATGTAATATCTATTTTGACAGTTCAAACTTAACCTTTAATTTAAAATACCATTCTTATGCCTCTCAGTCACCTAACTTGTCCTCAAATTACAAGAACTCGTGTTTTTATTCGAGCGGACGTGATGCAATACATCAAGATATTGACTGTGTTGTAAACTCAGTGAGTAGTTTGTCCCCAACAACACCGCGTCATAACGTTTTACTTTTGGAATCCTTCATGAGCACTGACAGTCTTTGAACACAACAAAAAATTTCTTACTCGGCTTCATTTATACCGTCAGCTTCCTGTGTGAGAAAGTGAGAAAAAAGTCCGACCTGAATCATTTTCCCTCCTGTGTTTTATGACTTTAGAACAGGTGGGAACATATTTTTTATTCACTCCTTTTCAAGTGTTGGCGGTGCTTGATCGTGCGCCTCTGAATTTGTATAACTTGGCGCTCCCAGGGCGCACGATCTAGAAATAGTTCATTGATAAAAGCAGGATTTACATCATATTTACATGTATATGGATTATACAAAGGAGGGCAATTTGCATGTAATTGCTTCAGAAACATGTGGTCTTAAAAATCTGCATTTGAGTGTACTTAATGGATATTTAGCGTTTGTTTCTTTCTAATAAGAATAATATTAAGAATAATTCTTATTATTTTTTGGCTTTTAATTAAAAAACCTACAGTCTATGGGCATATCTATGAGTTTCACTGGCTTTCTTTTAAAATTCTTCACAGTACTTTTTGTTTGAAAATAAATACAAACTAATACAATAATATTACGAACTTATAAAGATGATATTGGCATAACTGTTTTTCCACCCGTGTTGAAGCCATAAACACGAGAGAATATTTATCAGATAGAGAAAACAGAGAACCAGACTTTTTTTCTTCTCACTTGTGTGGTGGAAATTAGTGTTCCTTTAGCTTGTGAGAAATCAAAAGTAGTCTAAGCATGGTTGCCCCATAACACTTTATTATAGTAACAAGTTTACAAGTAATCAACCAAGCGCTAAATACAAACAAGTCATGAAAACATTCAGCTGAATGGAGCCGAATCCCTGAGCCTTCTCCCAAGACCGTCAAAAATAACTGCTGCCTTCTCAGTGCAAGACCCCGTCTTTTATACGATTTCAGAGACGCCCAAAGTCCCAAAGTCCTCATGTGTCCACTCCAGAGGAATCCCCCTCAATCTATTGTCATTGCACAGAGTACAGGTACACAGGCAACACAATGTATCTCTGCATTTAACCCATCCTTAGTTATTAAGGATGGAGTGATGCACCTGGGGAGCAACTGGGTGTTCAGTGCCTTGCTCAAGGACACTTCGACTTGCAACTAATGGGGAGAGCGGGGATTGAACCTACGACCTTGTGGTTGCAGGACGACCCCCCCTTACCCCACTGAGCTACAGCCGCCCCTTGTGTTTGACCTGTCCGTTACTGAGACCCTGGCTCATTGTTCGTTGACCATTTACCATGACCCAACAGAATCAGGTTCATCTTAAAAGCATTCCAGGAGAGAGACACCGCTCGGCACATTTTTCCTCCGACAACTTGACTTTCAGGGCCTCCGTAGTTTTGAGACGCCGTGAGCACAGCTGCCTTCTTGACTGTCTGAAAACGTTAGAGTTTTAATCCTCACCCCGGGGAGATCATATTGTCTGTGTTGAGGGCAAAGCACACAACGGTTGTGAAGTTCTTCTCGATGTTTCGGCGTTCTTTGCCCTTTTCGTGAGTTTAAAAGCTACGAGGAGCAGGAACAAGGCTGGGAGAACTTAAAGGAGTGGCTCTGCTTTCATATTGACTGAAAAGTAGCTGTCTTCGGAGTTGCCGGAGATATGAAAACGAATGCATATGAGATTTTTGTGTGTGTGTGTTAATGTGCTCATCATCATCCCACAACTGAAACCTCATCTCTTTTGTCCCGTGGAGCAACTTTCAGAAAAGTGAGTTTTTGCTCTGTGGATCTGATGATGAAGAGGGATTAAAAAAGCCTTTCTGGTGGAGATGCTGAGTGGTGGTTGAGTAAATAGGCCATGAAGTCACAGGTGGAGATGTAGCATACGAGCAGAGCTATAAATGCGGCCCTTAATTAATACCTTCGCTGCGCACTTTCTACACGCACGCTGTCTTTTCCTGTTTGGTTAAATGTTCACGCTGAGCGGGAACATGCAACGCTCCTAACGAGAACCCGGACACCTCACCCATCTCACGTGTTTTTGCTCTTCTCCTTCTTTTTTTTTCATCTTCTACAGATTGAGAAACCAGGAAGGATTCCATACATTGGTGTGATTGGATGTGAGACTACTTTGACCCGACCAAATTGAAGATGATGTTGCTATGGAAACTGCTGGTGCTGCAGTCACTTATGGGGTGCCTTGCAGGTAAAGTATCTTATTCAGAACTTTTGATGCATGCCAAAGCTGCCTTTGTGAAGTCCTTATTCATATGTATTTGGGGCAAGTGACACGGTATGAAAGCCGTAGTTTGAGAAAGGAGCAACCTCCGGTAGATTAGCCATAAGCGGACATATTTTTGCTGCATCGGTGTGAAATAATAGGAACGTAGCATCCATTCAACAAGGATTTATTTTGTTGTTTATTTATTTTTAAGTAAGCCGTTGTCTGCTTAAGGAATATTGCATTTTGGCTTCTCCTTAGTGTTGCATGTGGTACTCAGGAAAAGGTTAGCAATAACATCCTGAATGTGAATTAGAGGAGTTTGCCTCGTCCCAGTGGGGATGGAAATGTTGTTTGTTTACATTGTTTCATAGAACATAAATAAGGGCATGATTTTATCAAGAGTGGAAACCTACAATAATGATTTGGTAAACCCCTTCCTGTAACCTAAATAGCAAAGACATTACATACATCTTTTAAAAAAAACATCCAACCAGGGATACCAGATGGCAAATGTGCTTTATGATGTTAGTGTCTGTGAATTGACTTTCAACTTTCTGGACATTCTGGACATGTAATCTAATAATAAACAATAACTGAATAAAAATAGACAAATCACCATTTAAAGTTGAATAAATCAATGGAAAACTATTTAAGGCTCATATATAAGGGGTCAGATCAGTCTCAATAATTTCAAATGCACGCAGAACGACTCACAAATATATTCCAACGCACACACAAAAGAAAAATCGCAAATATATTTCTGCATTTCTCGATTTTTCTATTCGTTTGTGGATTTGTTTTTGTTTGTGGATGGCTCCACATTTGGGTGTGGGTTTGTGAGACTCCCCGGCCGTGGATGGATTCGCAAATGTGTTGCCAATCAGATGTCGCCCTCATTTTCAACCAATCACATAAGTGCATCTCCCCCCTCCAATTCCCTCCCCATGAGGCTGCCAGTGTTACGGTCGCACAATTTGCAGAGGCGACAGGTCAGAGGTCAACAAACAATAACTTTCAAAATAAAGTTTAAAATCCAGCAAAATACAACCATGATGCAACACATTAATATGTGTGCTTGCATTTGTGAGTCTCTCTGTGTGTATTTGCAGCTGTTGAGACTGATCTGAGCCCGTACATGTGTGCTGATGTTAGCACACAAACACATTAAAGGTGCCGATTGGAGTTCCAGCCACTTGTAGTGCAGTGTAGTCATTTTGTGAGCGGGTCCTCCGAGTGTAAACATCATTTGGTTTTCACAAATCTTCACAGGAAAGCTTTAATGTTGACCTCGGTAAAAAAGGATAATTAGTCTTTATTGTCAATGTGTTTTCATTGTTAATGATTTGAAAATTAGATACTAATATTGTGCTGCACACTTAATCCAAAAACGTCATTGTTCATATTCCACAAGGGCCAAAATGTTTATAATGTTTTTTATATTAGGTGGAATTTAATTAAATTATGAATTAGGCTAAATTCATGTGACTGGCCCGGATTAGACCTGTCAAAATGTATTGACAATTTAATTAACAGTTAGTCAACAATGAACCAATCAGTGATTGAACCCAAAAATAATAAACCAAACGCATCACAAAATACTGACAATATTGTCGTAACAGTAATTATTCTGTTATAGAACTGCTGCTGCAAAAAAAAGAAAAAGATTACATTGAGGTTAATTTCTCAAATTAGTACCCAGCACAAAAGAGGCAATGAGTGAACAAGAACATCGTCAATTTCAAACGTCCATCGTTTATTTCACGTGCAGTTAAGTTTAAAAATAGCTTCATTATACCACGGTGCCCATTTCAGCCAGAGGCTCTCTTGGCATTGATCACATTTTGATGGAGGACTTTAATTTGTCTCCTTTACAAATAGGAGGGGTCACCAGAGAGCATGAGTTGAATCACTCAGGCTGTTTAATCAACAGGTATTATAGCAGCCAAGATGAATAGGAGGCTTTATCAATGAGCTCTGAGTTCGGGTCAAACCCTCCTTCTTATTGCTCAATACACATTATTGGGTTGTGAACCTTTTGCTCTTCTTGTGCACATTCGATTTTTGAGATTAGTTTAAATCGCTGCATGGGTTTGGCCCGCCGCCGCTCACGCAAGCGATCCCGCGGGATCGGGGCCGCGGACAGCTGCTGATAATTGATCAGCGCGATTCGGGGCGTGGCTCCATCCTCGCGCTGTCGACGCCTCGCTGGAGGTTATTATTCCTGGATGCAAACGAGATCTCACGCAAATCAAAAAGCCGAGCGATGCAAATGCGAGGCGGAGCTTTTTTTTTCTTTCTTCTTTTTTTTTTTTCACATTCAAATTAGAACAGCGTACATGTGGAGAATGACATTGTTGTCCTTTTGGTTTCACTCGGGATACAAATAGTCGCCTCTGGTTTGACCCACTTACAGCAGGAGAAAGACATCAAAAGAGTAAAAGCGATAAGTCATGACGTTATCATGAGGTTCAAACGTAATCTTGGGTTGTGGTCGAGAAATCTAAAGGAGTTGTTTTCACAGAAATAAAAACAATTATAATAATTATAATACAAATCATCCTAAATTTACATTATTTCATTAAATGTTATTTAGCAGACACTTTTATCCAAAGCGACTTAATAAGTGCATCAACCATGAGTAAAAAAAACTCAACAATAATCAAGAAAGTAGCATTTCTTCAAGAAAGCCAAACTACACAACTACCATAAGTAATACCATAAGTAATACCACAAATGATACCACAAGTAATACCATGAGTAAGACCATGAGATATATCATGAGTAATACATAAGTAATACATGTTTTGGGGGTTTGTGGCAGCAAAGCGAGTCAATAAAACAACAAAGCTCAAGAGTGAGAAAAGCAAGACCAACTCAGTCACATTTAAAACCCTGATAAAACAGTACAATAGATGAGATATTAAAAAACAATCGATACGATAAGAACAGCCGAAGACATAAAAAGAATGAAGACAATAAATTTGTAAAATCAAATAATAATGTACATAATAAAATGAAGCAGTTAAAGCGACGTCGTCACAACGATGTCTGTAAAAGGTTGATTTTTAAGAAGTGGTTTTAAAGATATTACTGATTCTCTGAGCCTCATCTCCTCAGACGGGTCGTTCCTAAAAGCGAGGGGCCCTGATGGCAGAAGCACGGTCGCCTTTAGTTTTGAGCCTGGACGTTGGAACAGCCAGAAGGGTTCCAACGCTGCGAGCCGGTCTACGTTTCCTCGATGTATTTTGGGGCCAGACTCATACATGCATTCAAAGTGATCAGTAAAAAATCTTTAAAAAAAAAATCTAATTCTAAAACGAACAAGGAGCCAGGATTTGGGGTGATGTGAAGTCGTCTTGTTTGAACCACTGAGGGGCCGAGTCGGCTGCGTTCTGAACTAGTTGGAGGTGAGAGAATGAGAGGAGGGAGTTACAGTCGTCAACTTTTGAAAAGAAAAATGCACAAATTCCTTTTTTTTTTCCAGGACAGGGTGAGAGAGAATTGGTTTGACACTCGCTCTAGGAGTGTTTGATTTGTTTCCTTTTTTACCGTGGTATAGCATTGGGTATCGAGAATTTGTAAATTGTACTCGTTCTGGAATGAGGACATCCCTAGTCTCACAGTGGTAGCACCCAAATTGTGTGATATTACAAACCAACATTTTTCAGCAGGAATCTGAACCAATTTAGGTTAAAATAAAAAAAAAATCTCTAAAGCACTAAACAGGAAGGTCATATCAGGTAGAAGCCTCATACATATGCCGTATGCGGATTTTCCGCAATTGTCTCAAGATGAATATTTATCTTCTTCTTCCTCCAGTCAAACGTCTTTGATGTGAGAGCAAGAGGGGAGAAGGCTGGTTAACAAGGACACACACACACAGTTCCTACCTCTTCACACCACAGTGTACAGAACATCCGTGAACCACAGGCGTGAAAGGGTCACCGCTTCGAATAAAATTGGTTTATCTTCCTTTCTAAAATTCACCAGGCATTCACATTCCAGGGATGCATACACTCAGACCTCCATAGCACTCATGTGTTTCTGGAAATGAACATCTTGGGGCATTTTTAGATCTTTAAGCTCGAGAAGAGGATTATTGTACTAACCCCTTGCACTTATCAGTTTGGAACAAAACTCACTTTACAATGGATGGATATGGCCGGGGTATGGATTAGAGAGGTGGCGGTAAAATTGACTTCTCTGGAAGCAGGAATGGTACACAATATAACGCAGGCCTTAAAAAAAAATAAAAAGCTGGGCTTTAATATGCTGCAGAGTGCACGAATGGATTTGCAAGGAGAGCGACCCCTCTTATGGGCTCCGGGGCAAAGGAATCGTACAGATGTTTATTGCAGCTTTAGTTACACTCCTCAGCCTGGGGGACTTCCAAGTTGATTTGTTTTTTCATGCACAAATGAATAAAAAAAGCTCCATAATGACATACGTGCCAGTTGAAATCCCCCAAAAAAATATCCAATTACGTTTTTGAATTAGTCACCTGCTTGTTCACCAGATGACTGCGACGGGGAGAGACCGATGGGAGACGGAGTGATGAAGGGGGGCATCGATTCATTTCCACTGACAACTCACACACACACGCAAATTAAGTGGAATTCCGGTATTTGCGAATCTCGGTGTTTTACGCTAATGCGTCTGTCACGATAACACCTTCGCCCTCGCTTAATGGAGAGGCGGGAAACTCGGACGAGAAAGACGCCGATGTTGTGTGTGACTGCTTGGAAACAGAAAGGAATCCTCGTGGGGGTCTTCTCCCAAAACGATGAAGAAAACACATATTCCCTTTCCCATATTCACATATAATATAGGTTATGGGGTCGAAGATCACTTTCAATCTAGTGTGCATGCCAGAGAGGTATGAGCTAATAAGAGGATTTGTGAGTCTTCTTGTTGCATGTCTTGTTAGGACTTGACGTTCTACTTGACAAGTACTCACTATTATCACTTTTAATTGTTTGTGCACCCATTGGAAAGCCTAAATATTGTACACACATTGAATGTGTAATCTTATGTTTTTAGGTTTGTTTTATGACGTCTGCCTCTTGGGACTACAGGTGAAAAATAGCCTCCTGGCTAATAACTCTGGCACATTTACTGAATTGTTTTTATTTATGTGCCTGTCCCTTATCAAATAAACCAAAGGAACAATGCATGGGAGTGAGGTGGCGTGAGATGCCTTGAGGTGGCGTGAGATGCCTTGAGGTGGCGTGAGGTGGCGTGAGATGCCTTGAGGTGGCGTGAGGTGCCGTGAGATGGCGTGAGATGCCGTGAGATGCCTTGAGTTGGCGTGAGATGCCGTGAATTGGCGTGAGGTGCCGTGAGATGTCTTGAGTTGGCGTGAGATGCTGTGAGATGCCGTGAGTTGGCGTGAGATGCCTTGAGGTGCCGTGAGGTGCCGTGAGGTGCCGTGAGATGTCGTGAGGTGGCGTGAGGTGGAGTGAGATGCTTTGAGGTGGCGTGACGTGGCGTGTGGTGGCGTTAGGTGGCCTAAGGTGACGTGAGATGGCGTGAGGTGAATTTAGGTGTCGTGAGGTGGCGTGTGGTGGCGTTAGGTGGAGTGAGATGCTTTGAGGTGGCGTGACGTGGCGTGTGGTGGCGTTAGGTGGCCTAAGGTGACGTGAGTTGGCTTGAAGTGGCGTGTGGTGGCGTTAGGTGGCGTTAGGTGGCCTGAGATGACGTGAGATGGCGTGAGTTGGCGTGAAGTAGAGTAAGATGGCGTGAGGTGGCGTGTGGTGGCGTTAGGTGGCCTGAGGTGACGTGAGATGGCGTGAGGTGGATTTAGGTCGCGTAAGTTGGCGTGAGTTGGTGTTAGGTGGCCTGAGGTGGCGTGAAGTGGTGTGTGATGGCGTGAGGTGGCGTGAACTGTGGCGGCGGTGGCCCCTGTTATTGCCAAATTGTTTTAATTGACTCTCGTACTGCACTTTGTGACATTTTCTCTGTGATAAGTGCAACATAATTCAACTTTACTTACGTAACAGGGAACGAAGATGTACGTGACAGAATGCACGTGCATGCAGAACCGGACACGTCCAAAAAGCAGAATGCCAGAGAATGACCGCCGTGGTTTGAGGTGAAGGGCCAGTGCGGCGTTTACCACTTAGTGACGTGTTCCTCTCAGTGTGATGAACGTGTTTCTTTCTTTCTTCAGCGCTTTTTGTACTGGAGACAGATAATCAGGAGAGAAGCAGACTGTGAATCAGTGAATCACAAACTACTTTTCGCAGTGAAAGCTTTATTTCAAAACCGCCGTCTCTGTTTTGGGGTACACACGTCTTTTGAATGAATGTAACGGCGAATAGAGACCGAGCCCATCTTCACAGGAAGTCGTTCCTTCGTGTCCTCGGTCTCGGTCGCCAGGTGACGTTGTGGTTCACTTGTCGGCTTTAGCGTCGTTCTTCATCGTCGTTTTATCTGCATTACTAAGTTATAATAAGTGGTCAGCCTCTTTAATGTTTCAGATAGCTGCCCCCGGCTTACTGCTGAGAGGAATAAGTATGCTAATCCTCCTGCGCTATGCATTATTAAATATGTATTTGAATTTTAATGCAGATATTCATTTAAGAGGATCATATAGGGAACCACAGGGGATCGTATATCTTGTTTTTTGGCCTCTGAGCTTTATCCACCTGAGGATTGTTTGCAAAGAACACTTACATGATGTATACTCACGCTTACAATCTCTCCCAGGAAATGGTTTTATGAGTAGGTGTGTGTGTGTGTGTGTGTGTGAGAGTGTGTATGAGAGTGTTTGTGTGAGTGCGCAGATTGAATCAGTTCATAAGCATCTCCCGCTGAAGTAAGAATATCCTCCCAGATACATCTGCTATCTGTGATATTCACAGGCATTGTTTTATGGAGCCCTAGAAGAGCATTATCGCTGAGGTAACAACTAAATAAACAATAAACAGCATTTTTTTGAGTCCAGTCTGCAGAAATAAGACAGAATGTCAGATAAAAGACGAGGATAAGATGAGATAAATAAAGAGTTTAGTTTGGAGATTTGACAGCAGGACAGGAAACGGGCCAAAACAAACAGATAAAGAACATTTTAAATGAAATGAATACAGATGAAATTGAACATGACATTACAATCTTTACACTTTATAAGTGAATGTACATAAAAAATACTGAAAATGTTTGCTTTTATTCTTATATTTATATTTATTTGTCTCAACTGTTTTCTTTCTTTGTTTACCACCAGTATTGGAATCACGTTGGGCAGAAATCTTAAAAAGGATATTCACAAACCTCAGCAGTTAGCGTAAACAGCACAACGCAGCAGACATTGTACAAAGTGAAAAAAGAACAATAAATAAAACTGATCTTTCAATTTTTAATTGCCGCTCATTTTTTTGGATGACTTTATTCATCCATTTAGAAGTGAAAGTCAGGATAAAAACCAAATAAATCTCAGGCATTCTGCAACTAATTGCTGTGTAAAACCTAAGTAGGTCAGGGAGATTGAGAAAAAAAACTGAGAAAGAATGTTGTTTTTGCAATGGGTGTTTATATAAAAAACACACCAATAATCACAAGATATGCAACTATTACCATAAATATTAGATGAAAGGGAGACATCTGTCAGCTGTTCATTTATCAAAGTGCGGTGGGGGTTTTCTGTGTCAAAACAAAACTATTTCCTCTGCATTAAAAGAGTCATCACTGGGTAACATTGGGTTTAAAGCTTTTTTAAATGTTGGTCTAATAAACCAAATTATAAGCACGACAAAATAACTGCAATTTATTTGTTTCATGTTACAACATGACCCTATTACATTTGGCTTGCATTCCCTCTGCTTTTACAATTCAGTGGCTGTGAAATGGACCCCTTGGCTGTTAAAAACATATTCCATATATCAGTGTCCTTACTCTATAGAAAAAATGAATATCCCCAGCCCAGTGAACTACTTATGTGCTGTGACATAACTATCTATTCTAATAGTTGCAAGAAAGCAAAAAGGATACGTCCAGATACTCTCCCTTCTGGTTGCCTTGAACCCGTTTACAGAGTCTTTTACCTCCTCGCAGCCTTTGGCGGGCCTCCAGCGGCATGGAGAAAATACATTCTCTTCAAGAGGCATGTGTCACAGTTCCGCTCGCAGAGTCTTGTGTATTATCGTGAACCATCACGGAGGACGTTATCTCTAATGAACTCCAAGGGGTGGAAAAACAAAAAAAACGTCTGCACTAGATATGTGTTCCGCCTCCATAGAAGATGCACTACCTCTTTGCTTTTGAGTGCTATCTGTTGTATGCGAGTGCCAATGTGTGTGGGGGGAGTTGATGAAAACCTTATATCCCAAAGTGAACTCACTTCAGTGCTCCTCACCCTATTTTATTTATTCATGCTGAGCCATGCTCGGTGGATTCATATGCTGTCACCTGCAATTGGACTATAGATTTATTTTCGTTTGCATCTATAAACTGTCACTTGTCAGCAAGGAAACCGCTCCTCGGCGGACTAAAAGCAGCTCGACTGCGAGTACTAGCTGGAGAGCGGGAGCACACGGATGAACGGGACGCTAATATCTTCTCACTTGTAACCTTTTGCCGTCAGTTTTCGGCACATTTTGGATCACTGCATCTGTTTATTTTTAGACCATTTCCAGACAAAAAACCACATGGTAAAATAGATCACAGTAACACGCACAGTTAGACTGATTGACCTGATTTAACATTGTATACTGAGAGGTGATTGGTCAAAGTAGGCTGTCAAAAACAACCAGGCTCCAAGCTGGAGTTCTGCAAAGTGGGGTGGGTGGATGGGGGGCTTAAACAGGATTCAAGGGGTACATAACAAGTGTCTATTTTATCTTCTTTTTATTTAATAAGAAAATTGTCTTTTGGAGCAACAATCTAATTATATATCCCTTTACATCTTAAAATGTGTTTTTGGTGATCGTATCGCAATCATCTTTGACCACCTGAAAGTGCAGGTGTAATCAATAGACTGTATATAAGAACTGGGAGTAGTCTCCATGACGTCAACCATTTGTTTGTGGTCATTTTGAAGCGTGGACTTTGTCATTTTGGCCTTCGCCATTTGGGCAGTTGTCATCTTGGCCTTTTGCAACCATAAGTGACCCGAGATGGTGGAGCTAAGTATGACAGAATGCCGAATAAGACATTTCTTAGCGACCGAAATGTTACAATTGATTTTAGTGAATTGAAAACACGCTGTTAAAGTTGTAAGACAACATCCTGTGAGACCGGACAACGCTGTGGTTTTTACCTGTCAATCACAAGGTAGCCTACAAGCATACCCTGGTAGCCCAAAAGAATACCCTGTTGACTCTAAAAGGGACCATCATTTACTAAATGAACATCATGCTGTGTTGAAGAAGATTTTAAACAAGCGATTAAGAACAAATACTTGTGTTTACAATTTTTACTGAGGTAATAAATCAATAGAGAAGTAGGATCATTCCTAATAGACTTACAATCCGACTTCTTTTTGCAACCAAAGCAGTCGCCACCTGAATTGGAATTAGAAAGAATACAAAGGCCCATCAGCATTGGCCTCACCTTTTCCAAACTGGAGATTTCCAACCCTTAAAAATCCATTCAACACGACCTGCTCAGCAGCAAACAGTAGACAGACACAGTTAGAGACTACCTGGTGACTGTAATTGAGCTTTTATCAGCTAAAGAGCAAATATATCGGTCAAAAGCACTGACACTCAAGTGGCCAGAAACGCATTGTGACCACATCAAACACAAGTGTAAATGCAATAGCATTTTTGAAGTGTGCGCGACTGTTGCAAACCAGCAAGGAAGCAACAAATTACCCAGTTAGTGAGCGAAGCTACTAGCAAGAAAGAAGCATGCAAGCTAGGGATAAATGTTATCCAACATGCCTCTGGTTGTTGTCAAGACGTGCCCAATGAGCAATGGTGAGCAAATGGTGGAGAACCGTCAGACACATCTGAACATATCAGGTGAAATCAGATTGAGATACACTCTGGATACAAGACGCATTGTCAGAGCGGAAGGTGTGAACATGGTTTCATAGCAATCACTAACTTACTCACTAACGAAAGCTACAGCTCATCGGCACTCGGATCAAGACTGTTTTCATTATCATTGTTGGCAGCTGATCAACACTTCCAAACACAGCTATCATTCACACCATCACACCAACGCTATTAAGGCTAGAGGGTTGTCATAGCACCACATTTCCAGCCAGATTTAATTAAAATTGTGTGAGCAGAAAGAGTAGTGGTAAATGCATGGTAAATGCACACTCTTATTATTAAGTAAAGCCTGAGCGATAGTGTATTTTTTTGGGCCAATACTAATGTCGATTTGGTCCATATTGTTGATTTTCTTGTTAATTATGAGTCTACATATACAGCAATAGGATATATCTGCAATAATCTGATATCGCCCAATATATCCATCTAGCTCCACTTTTAAGCCACAGCTGAGCTCAACTATATTACCAAGCTAAATAACATAAGACACTTATATTTGAAACTCGGAAGATTTCTTTGTTCAGTTTTCAGCTGATTTTTCACACTATTCATGTCCCCAACTATGTTCTAGGAGTGCAGCCAATGCAAGTATTCATCTAAAATGCACGGTGAGCAGCTTAGCAGCTCAAGCCAGTGGCCGGGAGAGCACTAATGCTGAGACACACATAGCTGCTGGGGGTGGGGAGTGCAGCCATTTAGCTATGTGTCACCCCGAGACTGGATTCGCCGAGTGAGTCACAGCCTGCCTCCCGAGCAGGACACACTTGACCACCGCGAGCTTAATGTCATGGCAAATAGGAAAATGGGACAAACTGCTGAAATCATGGCAAAGGGCCTGACATTCAAAAACATTTCATTTAAATTTATTTTGTGCGTGAAACTTATGCCAAATGGACGAGAATCCTGCCCGTCTGCTGACATTTGTGAACGGCAAAAAAAGGTCTGCATTTGCAAAATCACATCTGTTTTGAGTTCAGAATCGATGAATTCAATTCTGCTCAAACAAAACAGTGTCGAACCTCAGTGTGATGCAATAGAAGCACCCAGATACAACGACACACGGCGCAATACACCACCCTACACTGCGCCAGGTGTTTAATTGGGCCCCCGAACAATTCGCCACCTTTGATTAATAACTATGCCGGAATAGATTCAATGGGCAGTTTCATACATAATGATATCAAGCGAGTTCATTTTTCGTGCGCGCCGCAGCATGGCGTCCTTTCCAGCTGATGCCAACGAGATACTCTCAACCAATCGGAAAAGTATTCAGCCCACGGTAACCTCCCCCCCCCCCTCCTCCTGCACCACTCCGCCTGATGTTACTGGGAATCCCCGTTGCAAGCGAGCACACATACACAGCAGGACTTGTGTGTGATTTAAACAGCCGTTTGGATTACACATAACTGAAGCGGAAAAAAGGGGAGCAAACATTTTGAATGCATGGCTGTCCTTTGCATTAATAGCGTCGGTATTTCTAAAGCTCCTTTCAACCGCACGGCCGTTCAAAGTGCATGTGCACAAAACTGTAGCATGTGTATCAACGCCTCAACCGCGTCTCGTTGTCGCACACATTCAGACGTGCGCTGCACAACCTCACATGGCCGTGCTCTTGAACGTGACCTCATATTTGTCACTATATACACTACCGTTCAAAAGTTTGGGGTCACCCAGACAATTTCGTGTCTTCCATGAAAACTCACACTTTTATTTATCAAATTAATTGAACATTTCATAGAACATATAGTCAAGACATTGACAAGGTTAGAAATAATGATTAATATTTGAAGTATACATTTTGTTCTTCAAACTTCAAGCTCAAAGGAAGGCCAGTTGTATAGCTTATATCACCGGCATAACTGTTTTCAGCTGTGCCAACATAATTGCACAAGGGTTTTCTCATCAGATATTAGTCTTCTAAGGCGATTAGCAAACACAATGTACCATTAGAACACTGGAGTGATAGTTGATGGAAATGGGCCTCTATACACCTATGGAGATATTTCATTAGAAACCAGACACTTCCACCTTGAATAGTCATTTACCACATTAACAATGTATTGAGTGTATTTTTGATTAATTTAATGTTATCTTTTTTGAAAAAACAGTGCTTTTCTTTGAAAAATAAAGACATTTCTAAGTGACCCCAAACTTTTGAACGGTAGTGTATATATATTACAGGCCTCTTAGAAAAAGAGCAAAAAACACTGTAAAACGGTGAAAAATTATGTACAATTCACACGCATTAATCTTTGGCAATAATAGTCAGTGGGGCTATGCTGCTGGTTAATCGGTCTTGTTTGTCAACAAATGCCGCTATGTAACAGTGATGCTGTCATAATGAATAGTATCTACACAACTCACTCTAATGATGCTCTAAAAAGGTGGAAGAGTCTTGTGTCAATGCTCCTATGCATTATGCATTATCCAAACTCATTACATTATGCGATACGTCTCTCCGGCAGATTTCTATTGGTACTAATGGACCTGATTTATTTGTTGAATTATTGGGACAGACAGACGGATGACTGGTAGGCCCAATTATGACATTTCATCAGAGAGAACTCTGCTGAGGTGTTTGTTTTTGCTCTGGGCCCGCGGCAAAGAATGCCACGCCATTTGGCCCCACCCCCTGAAAGTAAATTATGAAGCGGGCCAGTCGCACATTCAATAAGATACACTCCGCGGCTGAGTCGTCGCACAGTCCCGCTTCTGCTCCGCTGCCACAAAGACGATCGCTATCTGATGCGATATCCAAAACACGCGAGTGATGAGACGGTTCGGCAACGGGCAGCGGCTTCCTGGTTTTTGTTGCCGATGGGGTTATTATGAGCAAAAATAGGACGGGGGAGGGGTCATTACCTGGAGTTCACGAGGTTCTTATGAAAGTCGGATGGCACCATCCACCGAGTGCACTAAGTTATCGATGGAAACAGATGGCACTCTTTAGCATATCAAAGAGTCCTTCCTCCGCCAGTTTGTAGACTCATAATTTGTATTTCTATTGACTATGAACGCTTTAGGTGGCAGTAATGCCATTCAAGTATCATTTACATTTGCTCAGTGAACTTCTCCAGTAAATGGCAGGACCCCCCCGACTTGATAATTGTTCCATTGTTAGGGGGGTGGGGGGGGGAGGTACCGTCCTTGTGGATCTTAAAACCTGGGCTGTGGTCTTTTGTTTGTGTTTAGGACGGTTTTTAATTTAGAGAGAAGACCTGGACGTATTTAACTGGCAGCCATGATAAGAGCTGGTCAAAATCTCTAAATGCTAAAGGAAAGTGCTTCAATGCTTCCTTCCTTATCTCTTCCATCCTTTAGGAAAGTAAAAGGAGAAATAATGTAGCTCTCACCGGTACATTGCAGCAGCAACATTCAAACCACTCAGCCATCAATACCACCTGCCATATCTGTTTATTCTAGGCTTAACCCATTGTTGATGTCGTACATTTCATAATCCAGAAAGTGGTATTTCAGTTGCAGAAACTTGAACTTGCTTGCAATTGAAGTGCCGTACAAAATGAATGGAGGAAAAACACGGTTTGACATTGAACACAATGCTTTGAAATGAAATTGGGATTACTTTTCTTAATTGGGATTAATCTTTGTGAGACAGACATTCCGAACTACGAGACTTGACTGGAGCACCCGGCCAATAGTGAATCAGCTTCACTTAGCCAATTAGTCTTGTGGCACTGTGCCTTGTTTCCTCAGCCGGTGATCCGGCATTATAATCCCCTCTTCGTGAAAGAGTTAGTGACTTTGTTCTTGCTGCCAGCGCCGACCCACACTGAGGGATAAATACATCAGTTAGTTGTGCTGCTACATAAAGCGTTGGTTAAAAGGTGGCTTTTTGCAAACAATAATATCATATGAAATCAGTGGCCACGTTATTGCGGATACAATCCAATACACAGCTGTGCAAAAAATAAAGAAAGAAACTCCTTCAGAAAGGTTATGATTGTTATTATAGAAGAATGTGAAATGGTCAAATTATAACGCGGTCTGTTCTAAAACCACCACACATTGCAACACTATTGAATTTACACCTCTCAGTGACAGTGGAACACAAAATGAACGTGCTTTGTAAAACTAGATTTACAGCTGCTAACAAAGCTTAACACAAGTGTAAATAGCAGCTGTTAGCGACCACCTAGCTGCTAGTCGTTAGCAGCTAACTTAAGGCTCATCATATTTTGACAGCTAACATCAAAGTGATATATCAATTGGTATCGAGCCAATTTTTGTAATGTTCTTTGAGCAGCTGGAGAGATATGGCTCCAGAGTACAACACAGCTCCACATGTTTCATTGCTAACTGACTAAAAAACGCTGACTCACCGTTAGCTCACGGCTGACTGGCTGCGAGTGATGTCAGCTCCTGTATGCAGGACAATGTGACATAACACTACAAATCCCAAACACTTCTGCCACACAGACTTACAAGGAATACAATGAGCAATTTCTGGTAACGTATGTTTTTACATTCCTGAGAGTATTTCTTCATATATACTTGTTGTGTTGCCACTGATTTGCTTGCAATTTTGCAGGCTTTGATTGAAAAAAATACATTTTAAAACATCTAAACCTGCTTAAGGTTGCCAATCTATCACAGTAAATATGATGCCAGCCGTTACTCATATTTCAATTGTTGTTGCAAACAATCATAATGTAACGGTGACAGCGATTAAAAGCCGACAGGATGTTCAGTGTGATGGATTACACGTCTCTCATAAGATTCCACGTATTAAGGTAAAAAATAAATAAAGGAACGAAAACAAATGCCTGTCTGGTAGTTGGGGAAAAAAATGAAATGTAAAGTCCTGCAGCATGCTTTGAGCAAGCTCAATTTGAAAAAAAGATGGATAATTCATTCATCACATTCAAACGTATTCCTCATACCGGTAATCCAACAGCTCAACAAATAAATAACAATCCAAATAAAGCCTCCACGCACTAACCTCTCGTCGAGCGCTAAACCATTTTACACAAACGCGCAACGCTCCGGATTAACGTATTGTCTTCAATCAATTCTGCGGTTTAATGTTGTTGACAAACTGACGTGGAGCATCTGTCACAGCAGCGCCATCGTAAACCGCCACCCAGTGTGATGCGTCTCTTAATGTGTCTCCGTAATCGGCGCCCGCTGCCCCGTGAAGGGCATTTCTCAAGTTGGCGCCGCGCATGTCGGACGGCCTCGTATGTCAAGGTCTCTTCCAGTAGCGCCGCCCTGATCTCTCCGGGCCACTTTACAGTGACAGCATGAACATTGACCTCTGTCGTTCCACTGGGTGAGCAGCCGGCGGCGGGCCTGACGGAGCCAGGCCAGCTGAGCCGTGCTGCTGGGCGGACGCCGTGGCCCCCTTTCTCAGCCCCTGGGTCCGTGTCCGCACACAACTCCAAACTGGCCCAGCTGTCCCCACTTAATTATGCACTGATTAGGACGTGGATTACTCTGTGAGGTGGGCGTGATCGGCCCATACCCGCCGCGAATGGCCCCGGATTGTTTTTGGGTGCAAAATTCGTACTCAGTGAGATCCCTTCAGAACTTCACTGTCATCCAAACCATCACAGAGGCTTTCATAATTTCTTAACCTGATCTGCCAGATGGTTTTGTTCCACAGAACCATTCGAGAGGTCGTCATCGGAAACTGTTTGGAAAAGTGCCGGCACATTAAGACCGTGGCGAGGTGGATGGGCTGTACCGCGTGGCAATAAAACTCTTGCAGAAGCCAGTCGGAGACAAGAGCGGAAACATATTTTTAATCGTGGGAAGCATTTAGTGCCGATATTTGCTCTTCTTTCTATACCAGAGTAATAACTCCAGTTCTGATAAAACTTATACTGTTGCTGCATCTACACGAACATCTTTGGGAGCCGCCAGAATAGTTACAATGGGCCGGAGTGAACGCTGTTATTAGGGACCCTTGTACACGCACACACACACGCACACATGTAGAATCTCGTCAGATAATCATATAGAGACTTGCCATTGGACAAAATACCCAGCAATAATCCTTGCATAATGTTTATGACAAAAAAATACCAAAGACAATATTACAATAGAATAGCCTTGTATAGTTAATTGCTAGTTTATGTTGAATATCCACGTCTCCCCCCCCACCCTCACCTCATTCTGGGAATAAATAGCGGATTTTAATGTAAGTGCCTCTTTGAATACAGGCCTGCAACTCTCTCTCTCTCTCGCTCTTCTCGGGACCAGCTGCGGCTCAAAGACAACCGTTTTTTCCCTTCCGGTTATGAAAGCTTTCATTAGGTTTAGAGATCCGCTTGATGACGGCATTAGTCAGCCGCAGCCCAATTGAAGAACACGTCTAGTTTACCGCGGAGGAGACGTCTCCAGGTGCGCTCACCTGCTCGTCCTCAGGAGGAGCAATTATGTCGAGTTGAAAGCGGGGCCTCCCCAGACGGCCTCCGAGCCAAGGCCCCTTAGCTAATTGCCGGCGTCAGGGATTCAGGAGCCGGTTCAGGAGAAAAGCGCCCTGGCGTCTTTGTTTGGGCTTTTATTTTGCTTTTATTGTCAACTCTTGCCTTTTTTTAATATACATATCAATACATGTTTTATTCATGGCCCTTTTGTTTTCGGAGCGGAATCAGTCAAGAGATCACTCTGCTGCCGTCGGCGAGCACGAGGAGCGTCCGCCGATGTGTATTGTGCGAACGCGGTTTCGTCTTTTTCGAAGCAGACTCTCGCCACGGCTCTCTCTCTCTCTCTCTCTCTCTCACCCAAAAAAGTGAATGATTTATGTGACTGTCACGCCGCCGAGGCTGTAGCCGCACAAATCCAGACATGTGCATCTAACGCACACTTTCCTTCTCACTTTTCTTTCCCGACGGCTTGTATGGGGTTGTGTTCTTTTTTTCTTCTTTTTATTTTTTTTTGCCAACGAGACAGCGGCGCTAATTGAGTGGCTGGGAAAAAAGAACACTGATGAGACGGGAAGGGAGCAGCTCGAGCTACAGGGGGTTGGTTCCACCCCCCTCTACCCTTCCCTCTACCACCCCCCGGGGGGGCCGCATACACACAATATATGTTTCGCCAGAGTTCCGGCCTCATGTTAATCATAGCGCTAAAGATGTGAATTTTAATTAAGGTTTCCTTTCATTAAGATCATGCCAGTGCTTTATTAAATCTCAGGCCGTTGCCGTAGAGACGGTATCTGTGGAATCAGTGTATGCGTGAGGCTATTACGGCACATTATGCAAGGCAATTCAAAGTTTGCCTGATTATCAGATAGACCACTCGCTGCTATCAGAGTGAACACGCTCTTCTGCTTCATGCAGGCTGTGACCTCTAATGGGATTCCGTAGGCCGGGCAACTCATTAAGGGGCTCTGCCCGTGTCCATAAACGAGAGTTACGACGCTTCGGTATCAATAATGATCCTACTACGGAGAAGCAGACGCACTCGGTATTCTGAGTAAAATCAAATGTCTGATTCGGAGTAAAATCCGATCGTGGAAACGACGGCAAAGTTCTTTCGGCGAATGGTTAAAAAAATGATGCGATGAAGGCGTTGGGATTATTATTCTTTTTTAATTGGACCTGGCTGTGTCTGATGCCTCCTGCCACGGCCCCCTCCTCTCTACCTCCTTCTGTCTCATGATCGTGGAGGTCTGGATCGTGGTCCATGCCTACTATAAGCTATTCATACATTCTGTCATATTCATTGAATGTGTTGTAACTCTGTAATGACTCCTTCTGTACACATGGCATCTTGCTTCTGTCCATCCTGGACAGGGAACCTCCTCTGTTGCTCTCCTGAAGTATTTTTCCCTGTGAAATTTTTTGGGAGTTTTTCTTGATCCGATGTGAGGTCCTGGAACAGGGATGTCGTACGTGTACAGATTGTAAAGCCCTCTGAGGCACATTCAGAATTTGTGGTATTGGGCTTTATAAAATAAACTGAATTGAATTAAAATTATTATTATTAACCATACCCGAGTCACTGTTGTGTCTAAACCCTCGACAAACCTTCAAGTTGGCCTCCTTAGGACCGGTTGGTTTGGCGACACCGTGGTTACCGTGGGGAAAAAAAAGTGCAGTTTAATGCTCTATCAAAACACTTCTTGAGAGACTTATTTTTCACGAGCAGTTTTCCGCAGCAAGTCGGAGCTGTGCACGCAGCCTTGTCATGTGTCACTCTTCAACGCGGCTCACTGTAGCTGCACTCCCGTGTTCCAGTAAAGATAATCTGCTGACAGAAAAGAGACACTAAAAGCCTTTTCTGTTGTCTTGTTTTGGAAGACGCGTAAAAACGTGTTTTTTAGAATAGTTTGTTGAAGGCAGTCTGCATAATGAAGTACAAAGCAATGCTACATCCTAAAAGAGAAGGCGAATGATCACAGTTAGACGAGGACGGGCTCCTGCTGTCCTACCTTGAGCTCCTTTTATAGTAATTAAGTGTTTATTTAAAACATGTATGCAAATCTGTTATCGTGCAGAACACATTAAAACATGATGCTCCAACATTCTCCCGAACCTATCGACAACCAGATTACAATATTCACATTGCTTTGGTACAACGACAACTCCCAAATGACATCTTCAATTCTCTACCGCTATCTACGAGAATCCGAAAGCTGTTGTTTAATTTTTCGTTAAACGTAATGCTGCGTTCACACACGAAAAACAACTCGCGGTTATTCGCGTCATTCACTGAGAGGGGGTGGGGCTTATCTCCATGATTTTTCTCTGTGGAAACAGTTATCGTTAATCGCAAACATTCGCGTCTGTGTGTTGACTTTGCATGAGATCTACTCACGCGAAAAAATGGTCAAATGTTAGGTTGTAATAGTTTATTGTGATTCTGTAGTCTTATGCTTTAAATAAAAACATATAGAAAGATATTATAATAGGAAATATTAGGGATAATATTATTATGAATGTATTGTGAAGCATAAGGGAAAGACTGTTTTCTCTATGCAAATGAGAAATGGAAAGGGTTCATGTTTCTTTGTATGTCGCATGAGGATCAATGTTAGTCTACTATTTCAGAAATGTCGAAGCCAGTTGAAGCCTGTGACGTTACTTTTATCCGGAAAGTAACATACTAGACTTTTATTGTGAAGGAAATGTTGTTGTCTGCTGACCGGAAGTGCGACGGGACGTTTAACCTCTCCATGTTGTTGTTGTTGTTGTTTTATTAGCCTAGCCTGTCGCGCAAACCTGCTCTCCGGTGTTTACAGGGGGAGGAGCCTGTGGGGCTCGGGTCGGAGCGGAGCCGTGATAGCGAGCCTTGTTTGTTTGTTTAAACTTCTTTCCATCAAATATTGTTAAACTCAAGATCCTGATTTCCATCGTCTGCGAAGTGCCCAGTATCAGAATCCTTTATACTGTAACAGTTTAGCTCCACGCCTTCCTTTTTGTAATAGTTGTTTTCATCCTGTCACACCATCTCGTCAATCCAACTCCCCTCACCTGCCTCTGATCACCTCGTTAGTCTCTCATTCCCTTCACCTGGTCCTCACGCCCTTCTCACCTGCTGCCCATCCCCTCATTAGTCCCTCACTATTTAGCTCCCTCACTTCCACTTGTCCTCTGCCAGATTGTCTTGTGTTTTCGTGCCAAGTTCTCCAGCGTTATTAGAGTATATTCCTGACCTGCCTGTTCTGACCCTGCCTGCCTGCCCTGACCTCTGATTCTCTGCCCCACCCCTTTTTGGACTTGTTTGCTTCTTTGACTGATCTCCCGGTTTTGACCCAGCTTGTTTTCAACCAAAGACAGTCATCTTTGTTACTCCTGTCTGAGTCGTGCTTTTGGGTCCACTCTATTAGCGTCGTGACATATACAAAACTTTTGGTGTGAATGCAGCAAAATAATTTAGAGATTTGTAGCCAACAAGTGTAAAACAAACAAAATATGACGCCGCGGGTTGGTTTTCCTCCCGTCCCCGCCCCTATTTTGTATTATTCTGATCTGTGTATGCCGGACAATAAACACCATGTTGTGTGTGTATGTTGAAGGCTAGTGTATCTGTGGTTACATCTTGTAATATGTATTTATTTTTAAGGTTACGTGAGGCCAGATGTTGTTTCTGCGAACGATCGAATAACACGCCTTCCGTCGGGCGGTTTCAAACAGCACACCGAGTCATTATATTCCCGGCACTGGCTTTGAGACGAGGTCTCTTCTTTGTCGTTGCCGCTTGGATGCTGTGCAGGCGTTACATCATACGTGCTAAGGCTTGTATGCTCATTTGTCACTTCTCTGGGGATTCAGTCGCCTCGTGAGGTCTGCGACGACACGCCTGTCTTGAGTGGGAAGAGAAAAACACAACATCATCCCAATTATTCTGTTCGAATGCATCGCAGTTAGAGAGCGAGGGAATAAAAAGAATATGATTCATTCCTCTCTCAATAAACCTCTTCACGTACTGGCGCAGTGTTTACCCATAAAGTTGATTGGCTCGCTGTTTGCGATGCAGACTGTGCAGTAAGGGTTTTTTTTTTTTTTTTTAATGGCCACATTAGAGCGCCATGCTGTTCTCTAACCCATGCACAATATATTTACAGCGTGGCTAATAGTATTGGCAGAGGAGCAGCGGCGGTGGGCAACACCAAAAAAAATCACAAATGTTTGGAAGCAGTCATTTTTGTAAAGTAGTATGTCCCAAAGCACAAGCAGTGCTTACAGGGATTATACAGGAACCCATGAGTCAGAGGTTTCCTTTGATTGAATTCATCTTCCTGCAGAAATAACACGCCGCATTCATCTTTTTGTGTGTGTGTGTGATGCAAAATATGTATTTCCAAAGATAAAAAAAGAAAAGTTCCCAATCAAATTGTTCAAGTCATTATGTTCTTTCTTGTAGGTCAAACCACTTCTCTATTGTTGCTAACCTAACCACAGCAAACAATTAAAGCACATTCAGTCGGCGACATGGAATTTCACACTTGATGGACTCTTGCATTGGGTTTTTTTCTTCCGTTTCTTCTTCTTCTATTCTTCCAATCGTGGCGAAACCGTTTCCCAAACAGGCTGGAAGCGCGTAGACAGTTCAGAAACGGCCAAATGAGAAGCGTTTTTCAGGCCGTTAATCTTCCCCTTTATGGCCAGCTTAAGCGAAAGCGAGCACAGTTCTGTCCAAAAATATCTCCCTTCCAGCTCTCAGAAGATCGATGCTGATACCATCTGAATAGCTGTTTGATTGCAGCATTGTTGGGTGACATTAAAACCTGCCAGCCCTCAGTGGATTAGTTTCAAAGACCCAGTATACACACAAGGCTGTTGCATAAGAGTGATGGAGTGGGGGGAGTGAGCGCAGAGGTGGTTGTTATTTTTGCATTGTGTGTATTTGTGCCACAGATTCCTTTTCACAGGAGCCCGGGTTTCGAACGATGCATTTTAAATTCGGACAACATAAACTAATGGGTTGCATTCTTCTTGCAACTCCTTTTGAAAATACGTTCGACTATAGCGCACTTGGAGAATGAAATCATGTGAAAGATGAGCAGGTATTTTTTAGGACACTCTCAGCACTGACAGAGTTAATTGGGACTCAAATTCCCAACGTGAGCCCCGTCTTCATATTCACACAGAACGCAACAGTTAATCACAAATGGGAACCGTAATTCCAGTCCCAAATCTGGAACACTTGAGGCAATTACCACATAAATAACTGATAACAAAATACGTACTACACATACACTTATCTATAACAAAGGAAAACAATTAGGATAGTTTATATATATATATAAATAAATAACTATTCTAATTGTATTCCTTGTTCCAGATGTGTGTAGTATATATGTATATCTATAAGCAAATTGTGAATGTCTCAAATCACAAATGATTCAATGAAGATGAGGACGATAGTCAGAACTCAAAGTTTGTTGTTGGACATCAATCAGTAAACTTTCAAAGTAAAAATCATTACACAATGTTTTGCAAAATCAAAAGATGATAATGATAATTCCAAAAGGAATTTGAATTGTAAATCAAAACATCAAAGAAGCAAAAAATTAACAAAATGCAAACGTAAAAACAAGTGTATAAGAAGGTTGGCAGAGCTTTATCCAATGTGGTGTGGTTAAAGTCGCCAGTGATGGTCATGAATGCTCCAGGCTGATGATTCAGCAGAGCAGACACAGTGGAGTGGATGGTGTCCACAGCTTCCTCAGCGTCAGCTGATGGCGGCACGTACACGACAACCAAAATGGCGGACGTGAACTCTCTCGGCAAATAGTACGGGCGCATCCCCACGGCCAACAGTTCAATGTTCGGGCTACAGAAGCGCTCCTTCACGCACACATGGTCCGGATGGCACCACCGTTCATTCACATAAACAGCGATCCCGCCCCCCCTCTTCTTACCGCTCTGTGAAGCGTCTCTGTCAGCCCGAACAGTCCTGAAGCCGGGCATAGACGAGCTGTGAACCGGATAGTCCGCGGTAGCCACGTCTCAGTGAAACACAAGAGACTGCTCTCACGGAAGATCCTCTCGGTCATTACCAGCGCGCCGAGCTCATCCGTCTTATTCGCCAAAGACCTCACGTTCCCCGTTATGATCGACGGTACCGAGGGTTTGTATCTCCTCGTTTTAGCCCTCCGCTTGACACCCGATCTGCAGCCGCGAGCCCTTCTCCGCAGCTCCAGCGGGATCACAGGTCTGTCTCCAGGCAGAAGCTTCGCCTGCACAGCGATCAGCTGAGCACGCGAGTAGACGACGGTCCCCGTCATTGTTTTGCTGTGGCTCACCGATACTCACGACAAAGTGAACAAAAGCCACAGTAGAATTATCGAAAAAAGTAGTTATGGTCCAGTGTCCGACCGTAACTAAGACAAACGTGAAAGAAAAGAAAAAGAAAAAGAGAGGAAAAGTGCAAAAAAAAGACAATAAAATAAAAGCAAAACGCCACTACTGGAACAAGCAGCCGTTGGCACAGCGCCATCTTACCTGAACCTTATTAGCCTAGCCTGTCGCGCAAACCTGCTCTCCGGTGTTTACAGGGGGAGGAGCCTGTGGGGCTCGGGTCGGAGCAGAGCCGTGATAGCGAGCCTTGTTTGTTTGTTTAAACTTCTTTCCATCAAATATTGTTAAACTCAAGATCCTGATTTCCATCGTCTGCGAAGTGCCCAGTATCAGAATCCTTTATACTGTAACAGTTTAGCTCCACGCCTTCCTTTTTGTAATAGTTGTTTTCATCCTGTCACACCATCTCGTCAATCCAACTCCCCTCACCTGCCTCTGATGATCACTCTCTCTCATTCCCTTCACCTGGTCCTCACTCACCTGCCTCTGATCACCTCGTTAGTCCCTCATTCCCTTCACCTGGTCCTCACACCCTTCTCACCTGCAGCCCATCCCCTCATTAGTCCCTCACTATTTTGCTCCCTCACTTCCACTTATGCCAGATTGTCTTATGTTTTCGTGCCAAGTTCTCCAGTGTTATTAGAGTATATTCCTGACCTGCCTGTTCTGACCCTGCCTGCCTGCCCTGACCTCTGATTCTCTGCCCCGCCCCTTTTTGGACTTGTTTGCTTCTTTGACTGATCTCCCGGTTTTGACCAAAGACAGTCATCTTTGTTACTCCTGTCTGAGTCGTGCTTTTGGGTCCACTCTATTAGCGTCGTGACATATACAAAACTTTTGGTGTGAATGCAGCAAAATAATTTAGAGATTTGTAGCCAACAAGTGTAAAACAAACAAAATATGATGCCGCGGGTTGGTTTTCCTCCCGTCCCCGCCCCTATTTTGTATTATTCTGATCTGTGTATGCCGGACAATAAACACCATGTTGTGTGTGTATGTTGAAGGCTAGTGTATCTGTGGTTACATCTTGTAATATGTATTTATTTTTAAGGTTACGTGAGGCCAGATGTTGTTTCTGCCGAACGATCGGAATAACACGTCCTTCCGTCGGGCGGTTTCAAACAGCACACCGAGTCATTATATTCCCAGCACTGGCTTTGAGACGAGGTCTCTTCTTTGTCGTTGCCGCTTGGATGCTGTGCAGGCGTTACATCATACGTGCTAAGGCTTGTATGCTCATTTGTCACTTCTCTGGGGGATTCAGTCGCCCTCGTGAGGTCTGCGACGACACGTCTGTCTTGAGTGGGAAGAGAAAAAAACACAACATCATCCCAATTATTCTGTTCGAATGCATCGCAGTTAGAGAGCGAGGGAATAAAAAGAATATGATTCATTCCTCTCTCAATAAACCTCTTCACGTACTGGCGCAGTGTTTACCCATAAAGTTGATTGGCTCGCTGTTTGCGATGCAGACTGTGCAGTAAGTTTTTTTTTTTTTTTTTAAATGGCCACATTAGAGCGCCACGCTGTTCTCTAACCCATGCACAATATATTTACAGCGTGGCTAATAGTATTGGCAGAGGAGCAGCGGCGGTGGGCAACACCAAAACAAATCACAAATGTTTGGAAGCAGTCATTTTTGTAAAGTAGTATGTCCCAAAGCACAAGCAGTGCTTACAGGGATTATACAGGAACCCATGAGTCAGAGGTTTCCTTTGATTGAATTCATCTTCCTGCAGAAATAACACGCCGCATTCATCTTTTTGTGTGTGTGTGATGCGAAATATGTATTTCCAGAGATAAAAAAAGAAAAGTTCCCAATCAAATTGTTCAAGTCATTATGTTCTTTCTTGTAGGTCAAACCACTTCTCTATTGTTGCTAACCTAACCACAGCAAACAATTAAAGCACATTCAGTCGGCGACATGGAATTTCACACTCTTGCATTGGGTTTTTTTCTTCCGTTTTTTCTTCTTCTATTCTTCCAATCGTGGCGAAACCCTTTCCCAAACAGGCTGGAAGCGCGAAGACAGTTCAGAAACGGCCAAATGAGAAGCGTTTTTCAGGCCGTTAATCTTCCCCTTTATGGCCAGCTTAAGCGAAAGCGAGCACAGTTCTGTCCAAAAATATCTCCCTTCCAGCTCTCAGAAGATCGATGCTGATACCATCTGAATAGCTGTTTGATTGCAGCATTGTTGGGTGACATTAAAACCTGCCAGCCCTCAGTGGATTAGTTTCAAAGACCCAGTATACACACAAGGCTGTTGCATAAGAGTGATGGAGTGGGGGGGGGGGGGGGGGGGGGGGAGTGAGCGCAGAGGTGGTTGTTATTTTTGCATTGTGTGTATTTGTGCCACAGATTCCTTTTCACAGGAGCCCGGGTTTCGAACGATGCATTTTAAATTCGGACAACATAAACTAATGGGTTGCATTCTTCTTGCAACTGCTTTTGAAAATACGTTCGACTATAGCGCACTTGGAGAATGAAATCATGTGAAAGATGAGCAGGTATTTTTTAGGACACTCTCAGCACTGACAGAGTTAATTGGGACTCAAATTCCCAACGTGAGCCCCGTCTTCATATTCACACAGAACGCAACAGTTAATCACAAATGGGAACCGTAATTCCAGTCCCAAATCTGGAACACTTGAGGCAATTACCACATAAATAACTGATAACAAAATACGTACTACACACAACTACACACATCTATAACAAAGGAAAACAATTAGGATAGTTTATATATATATATATAAATAAATAACTATTCTAATTGTATTCCTTTGTTACAGATGTGTGTAGTACGTATATATGTATATCTATAAGCAAATTGTGAATGTCTCAAATCACAAATGATTCAATGAAGATGAGGACGATAGTCAGAACTCAAAGTTTGTTGTTGGACATCAATCAGTAAACTTTCAAAGTAAAAATCATTACACAATGTTTTGCAAAATCAAAAGATGATAATGATAATTCCAAAAGGAATTTGAATTGTAAATCAAAACATCAAAGAAGCAAAAAATTAACAAAATGCAAGCGTAAAAACAAGTGTATAAGAACCCCTTGAGGAGACAAAATTAACAGAATTGAAAGCGGGCTCCTGTCATAGCATCAAATTGAACCGCGAGTTATCGTTCCGCCCTTGAACAGAGAGCGTTTATAGATCCAATACATCCTTTTAAAAGGCAGCTCAAGAGAGATCAACTTTCTCAAAGCCAATAAAAATATCTCTTCATGAGGACCTTTTTTTATTATTATCACTCAAGGATGTAGTCGTCGTCTCAGGTATTTGATACTTGACTCGAGAGATTTGGCTCCCCTTTTCAATCGATTGTTACGGCCTATTGTATGAACTTTCTTCTGGTCATACATCCTCTGAAACTCTTCAGCATTCCTTTCCCCTGAGTTCCTTTCTTCCGCCTGTGTGTTTCATAGCTGATAAATGTTATACAATTTCATTTCAACGGTTGTATTTTTTTTTTTAATCCTTCCTGTTCGCAAATTAAAGTGGCTATTCAATTTTGGGTGCACGCTGCACAATGACAGGTTCGACCTAATCCCCTTATGAAACGTGCAAACTGTGATCATGTTTGTTATTCTGTCGACGGACTTCCTGGCCATTCATGTTCATAGCGATATCTCACAGAGTGCTCAGTGAACACTCATTGAACATTTCTTTTCATAAACCGTGGCTCCAGTAGAAATGTAATGATCACTGATATGACGGTGAAAGGTTTTAGAAGGCAAAAATTGAACAGAATATTTTGTTTAAAGCACAGCATAAAAGGGCCCATCTTAAGATGAATAGCAGCCCGTAAATGTGTACGGTACCAAAATATGTCCAGAAGTCGACTATAATACATACAGATGAGAGAAAGAATCTCTCTGACTGAAAAGATCAAAGACTTTTCCTAAATCTTTACATATTTGTCATCCTGTTTTAGGTTTGTAAAATCTTTGAGTGTCGCTATAATGTAGGCAACAGCCATTTCCCAGAGTGCTGAGGGTTATTCCCCGTGGCAGTAACCTGGTACATCGGGCTGACATGTTTCCCCCACAGAGTCGCATGCAGATGAACAGCGAGAAGAGAAACAGCCCGTCGCAGGTGCGAGAGGTCTACCGGGAACCCTGGTAAAGTACCTGGGTGTTAGAGAAACACAGGGTTTCAGATTTTAATGGTGACCTACTTTTCTAATGTTCGGCACAGTTTCACTGCGTGAGGACTTGCTAAGCAGCCTCCTCTGAGCTGGATAAGAAGAATGTTTCCACTCGTTTTTGCTCTCGAAGAACGGATTTCAAGTGGCGGACAGCCTCATACGTACACTCAAAGAAATGACTCATTGGATGAACTCAATTAAATTGTTGGCAGGTTTTCCATCCAATAATTATATGCAACTCCAACTCAAATTTAGCACATCAGTGCAATACAATGTAATTAAGTTAGTCCAACTCATTTGTATCAAATACATCTAAAATAAAATAACGATATTCATTAAATTAAATTAATTTGTGTTTGTCCAACTCAAAATATAAACTAACTAACTAAGAAAATATGCAAACTCCACACAGAAGGAAAGCCACGACTGGGAATTGAACCCACAGACCTTTGGCTTTGAGGCGACGGTGATAGCCACTACACCACGTACAGCCCTGAAAGTGTCTTCACCTTGTAAACAACTGATTTTCATCTGGCGCATGCGCAAAGGGTAGTCCTCAATGAAACACATTTATTTTGAGTTGATATGCACACCATCTAACCTAAATAAATCTAATAAATGAAAGAATTCATACATTTTGTGTTCCACCCATTAAATATAAATATCTATTTTTGTAATTGATTTATTTAAATGTATCAAACAATATTTAAATGTGTCACCTCGAAGAAGGGCTTGAATCGTTTTTGTGAGTGTAACCTAAATAAATCTAATAAATGAAAGTATTCATACATTTTGTGTTACACCCATTCAAAATAAATATCTTCGTTTTGTAATTGATTTATTTAAATGTATCAAACAATATTTAAATGTGTCACCTCTAAGAAGGGCTTGAATCGTTTTTGAGTGTACGGTATTATACCGCTATTCCTCACTCAGAAGTTGTGATCTAGCGAGGTACAAGCAGACAATTTGCAGTAATATTTGTTTTATTTAGTTCTGTCCCTTGATTGGTAAATGGTATATTGCAAAAGGACTTGTACATGTATGGCGCCTTTCTAGTCTCTCGACCACTCTAAATCCGTTCACACATTTACACCCATTCATACATCGATGGCAGGGGCGCCCATCAGGACTATCTAACATTCACACAGCCAATTGGGGTTAAGTGTCTTGCCCAAGGACACAACAACATACTGTAGACTGGAGGAACCGGGGGTCGAACCGGCAACCTTCTGATTCAGAGACGACCCCTTTGGTGGTTTACAACTCTGGTGGGTTACACAAACAACCACCCTCTGGTCCGCCTCGGAAGGGTTGATCTCGGACCACTGGCAAGTAAAATGCAGAGCAAATCATTTTCGGTGTGATCGTCATTTCAACCCAATCACAGGAAGGAATTTCCTTGGTTAAAAAAACACTGTTCGCTTGAACTGTTTTTGTGACAGGTGAACAAGTAGCCGATTTCTTTACTACTTTACTACTGCTGAATTTGATGAACTTACTTTAGTGGACCACACATGACACAATAATTGTCTAGCTAGCGCAAGCCCTCCTCCACACTCCCGGTGACTAGTTTGGCGGCTGGAGAGTCGCTGTCAGCTCCGTCGCCTCCTAGTGGCGCGGAGTGAAAGTACAGACCGATTAGACGGAGCGCCGCCACTGGGCTCCGGACTGCTCGGGCTCATTTTTTGCAACCAGTGTAGCATGACAGCATGGTGGAATTACCAAGTCTGAAAATCATAGCCCCGTTGAGCCGTACGCCAACAGAAGAGAGTCAATAACACTGAATGGTGCCACACAGCTATAAGCTACGTTGGCTACATCCCAAAGATCAGAACTGTCGAGACGACTTGCTCATGTTCAAAGGCGCAATTTAGTTTACCAAGGAATCTTAAAGCCACAGGAATTTCCTTGGTTAAAAAAATTTGCTTTAGCTGTTTTTGTGACCGGTGAACAAGTATCCTTTTTTCACTACTTTACTATGACTGAATTTGATGAACTTCCTTTTGTGGACCAAACATGACACAATGATTAGCTAGCTAGCGCAAGCTCTCCGCCACACTCCCTGGTAACAAAGGAATCTTGAAACCACATTTTATTTAATGTTCTTGTAAAGTTATTTTAGTTTAGTTTTTTATATCAATGATATATATACACATATACATAGATAGATATATGTACTTGTCTTTTAATTTGTGGAAGATTAAGATTCTAATTATGCTTTAGGATTTGATTAAACAGTTTACAATATTGTTTGGTATGCTTCAACAAGACAGAAAATAAAGCAGTTTTTTACTTTTCCATGAGATAATATTTTGTGAAATAAACAGCTACAGATACAGATAACAGGTCTGTTACACCCCCATTATGTATGCAGCCGACACCCCGACTGTTGTTATGCCTTGAGAAATTGCACGCCGCCATCAAGAGCAAAAGAGAGCATAATGTCTGCATGAAGACTGGATTAAGATAAATATGCCTCCTAATGGAAGCTGCACATGGAAAAAGATATAGTATATTTGCTAATGTTTATTTAACACTATATATATTGGATTTGGCATATCGCCTCAATGAATAGACGAGGCATAGCTGTGGAGATGGTTCCGCAGATATTCACACTCACTGAATAATGCTCTGATGATTTACGAGCGATAAATATATTATTCTTCGTCGAAATGTAAAATTGAATGATGTCGAATTTCTGTCCCTCTATCAAGTGACACTGCCTTGTTTTTTATTCTGACAGGTGTGGATTAATGGGGCCATTGCAGTCTGATGGGGACGTGTTTTCACAGCTGCTGGTGCATTTTTATGTTGTCGTGGTTTTTTTTTGGCACCTCGGCTCCCATTCTCCCTTCTTTTGTGTTTAAGCGAGTTCAGATAATACAGAACATATTATTTAATATTGAACATATTATCTGCAATTTTGTACCTCGTGAGGCAAAGAGCATCCTTCTCGCCGCTAGCGGATACACAATCAGGTCGGATAAGTGCAGTTCCGTTGGAGAGCCCTCGACTCACGCCACAATTGCAGTCGCAAAAAAGTGTCTATTGAGCGCAACGTTTTGTGGGGACCGTTTTCACGATTATCTCTTTCTACAAATGAACACAATCGATTTGTTTGTTTTTTAGCCAAATTATTTATGAGGTTATGGCAAATATAGCGGGTTGGGTTTTGTAACGGCAACATTGGAAAGTTGTCTGACGGATACGATTTTTTGCTTCCTCAGTAATTACCACTGGATGATCGGGAAGCAACCAACACATGCCGGAAATAATTAGAAGGGGATAAAAAAAAAAAGATGAGCAAGAATGTATCTGCATTGTTTTAAATCCTCTTTTTGAGGGATCTTGGTGAATGGCTGAGGGGCTGGAGACAGAGATTATTGCCTCTGTGTTTTTACTCAAAGCTTTTTTGTTCCTTTATGATATAGGCGTCTAGATTCATGCAGATTGCATGTTTGTCAGAGGTGACGAATTTAAATGCTGTGTTCAAGTTTTGCATGAACAAAAAGAATAGCTAACCCCAAACTAGAATTAGCATGATGTTCTTTAAAATAATGAAAAAATATATTTTATTATACTAAGACAAAAGACAATACATAGATATAACACCTAGAGGACGACAAAACAGTGGACAAAACATCATAATGTCAGAGTATTAAAAAATGGTCTGTGTGTGCGTGTGTGAGCTTTTTATTTTATTTAAAGAAACAAAATACAGAGATGAGGGCAGATGTATATGTATGAGCGTGTGCATGTATGTGGAATTGTGATGTTTGAGATTGGAAGCATACTCTGATGATGTGGGGGGGGAGCGAGAAATACAGAGATGAGGGCAGATGTATATGTATGAGCGTGTGCATGTATGTGGAATTGTGATGTTTGAGATTGGAAGCATACTCTGATGATGTGGGGGGGAGCGAGAAAGAAAAAAGAAAAGTAAGGTGAGCAGGGAGACATTCCTCTCGATTTAGATTGCCTTTGAGCAGTTCTTTGAATCATGCATCACCCCGTGCATATATCGTCCTGCATGGATCTGTAACTACCTTCACTATTCAATGCTGATGTTTCTGTTGCTTTCAAAGTGTACGTTATCTGGGGGACAAAATTGCCGGTTGCGATCTTCATTGCGGAGAAGGTATCGACAAAAGACTCTTGTTCCACCCAAGATTTGTATTTGAACGTAAGAATTACAAGAATTGTCCAATATCAATGTTTTTTTTCGTCAATGCAGGTGAAAGTTTGAATCCGATGGAGATGATTGAGAAATAAGTCAGAAGATCAAAAGAGAGTGAAACTTAAATATTAGCAGCAGATTCCATCGGAACCCCGCCATTAGATTTGGAGAGAGCTTAGATAATAAGTTGTCATTTTGTCACGGTGCTGTATAACGGGTTAACAGAGCCATTGAGTCATCAAATGTCCACATATGTTTTATCAGACAGTTGCACAGCAGTTCAAATGGAAGAGAATCAAACAATGATCAAAGATGCCCTGCCATATATTTTCTTTAAATAATACATACACTTAATTCATTTCACTTCATAACATATACTGTATGTATTTTGCTTTCAAGTCATGTCATATTGCATTTCTGCAGGTCGTGCACCCTAAATAATATATTCTATGTATGACGGTTTAAAAGAGCGCATGTATTATATTATATATTGAAAACCTATGCAAAAAGTATGCAATGGTTTTACAAAAATTGCATTTAAATGTAAGCTTAGTGTATTTACTGAGGGGAACTCAAAAGACTGAATGAACTTAAATGAAATATACCTCTAGCTTTAGCCCTCCTCCTGCTTTGCAGCTCCGATTACTTTACCAGGTAACTTCCTGATTTGAAAGGCTTCATAAATCCATATTCCGCACAACTTGGAAACTCGACGAGGATGTGGCAAGGGCTAAAAATAAATTTAAAAAGATCACTCGGCTTCCTGATAATATATTAATGACATCATCCGGCCTTCACCCCCCACACTCTTAGACCATGATTCAGCCGCACTGTGTGAAGGCCCTGAGCTCATTAACCGTGGTAGAGTCAGACCAGCAGCCACTTTCTCCTGTAGATTGAGACCTGATATGTATCCAATTCTCATTCATGCACTCTGCAGCTTTAATTCCACCGCACGTGTTATACATACACGCTTCTCGCTTCGCTATCTGAGTGGGAAGCCATGAATTCAAACCCCTGATGAATGTAATGTACTTTAATGCATTCATTATAGTCCTCACAATGTCATATGAGATTTTAACGTTCCGCTAGAGAATGTAAGATACGTCCGAAAATTATAATTAACAAGCAGGATATTTATAAGTGTCTCAAAGGCAACGTCGTCACGCTGGACTACATCAACTTCTTTTACTCTCTGAGTGGTGGTGACGTGAAGTCATGTGACTTATATCTCGTTATGTTTTTACTGCTGTACACTGCATTCAAGCTTAAACAAATTATAGAAGTGGTGATTATTTGGTGAAGATGACCTTGCTGAACAAAACGTTTTAGTATATCATAAAAGCTTTTGCAGCTCCGTAACAATCCAAAATCTCGTAGAAATATTCTGTTGGCTGTTTGCTAACTTCCTGTTGACCTCCAACAATATGTCCTCCCTGCAGCTTGTATGACGGACACATTGTCCCTTTCTTTCTTTCGAGTCATAGAACGGTACATTTCCCTTCTTTCTAGTTCCCTTGATGCCATTCTTGCCTCTCTCACGCCCACATTTACACATATAAGATATTAGAAAACATGTTTTTTGAGGTACGCCCCAGTACAGATACAATTCTAGTTGAGTGGTGGAATATTTTCTTTAAAAACATGTTTTGGGAAATCCCCACAAATACAGTACCATCAACACTGCGGTTCAGCTTTAAACAGATCCAGGCCCCAGGCTTCTTAAGGTCAACGTGTTGTTGGTTTTTTAAAGCAACATTGATTTTAGTTTGTATTTCTTCTTCTCCGTCTTCTTCTACCACAATCTTCTTTTTTTCCGATTGCAGATTGGTTAAAAAATAAATAAAAAGACCTCAGTCACGCTTTAACTTTAAAGAAGATTGACAATTAACCAACAGCGGAAACAAAAACAGTGATTAAAATCTGTTCGTTGTCCTTATCTTCAGAGTGTCAGTGATACCTCCCATGCACAGGAAGCATGGTGCATTAATGACGCCTTAATGGGGTAACTGAGACTTTTGTTGTGCCGTTAATGACAAACCGCTGTGACCACACAAATCCAGCAGACTATACCTCAGCACGGACACACAATCCCCAACATCGCCGGGGAAAATAAACCAAAGAAGCCATTTGAGAGACGTAAATGAAGGTATTTTGTTCCAGACTATCGTTCCACATCACTCAGACTCTATATCCTATGACCGCCTAAATAGCTGCTGAAGACACGTCCCGCTTCTAATCATTCTTCTCCGCGCCTCGCTGTCGTGACAGGCGGTTCAAATGGACATGTTGTGTCTGCGCTTCCCTTAAACACTTAACGCAGACTCGACCTGTTTCTGCCGCCGACTATTTGGCTTTTTACAAATGTATTCATCGGCACCGTCGTCTGTCCCCGTGTCCCACAGAGAGCGGTGTCGTGCAGAGCCCCGTCTTCAGCAAGCAGCCCGGCAGCATCGTGTATCCCGTGGAGACCGGGGAGAAGAGCCGGGAGGTGGTGTTCAGCTGTGAAGCCCAGGGAAGCCCGCCACCCATCTACCGGTGAGTGTGCACGACCGCAGAGCGACATTTGTTCACCCCCTATCGCACATTTGGTTCGTCCCCTTTCGATGCCGCTTGCATCCTTCAGGGTTTTGATGTCCTAAAATAGTACAACGAGTGAGCGACTATGGGTCAGTGGGTAGCAGGTCCGTCTTTCAATCAAGAGGTTGGAGGTTCAATCCCCACCCTAGTCGATGTGTCCTTGAGCAAGACACTTAACGCTGAATTGCTCCCTGTAGCTGCGTCTACGGTGTATGAATGTAACAGGATTGTAAGCCAATTTGGATGAAAGCGTTAGCGAAATGACATGTAATGTAATGTAACAACGGTTTAAATTAAAAAGCGTATTTCAGAAAAGAAAAACTTTCGGTAGAGAGCGAGAAACCTTTATGTTCAGTTGAACATACTTTTTTCCTACTTTTATTTACTGTCTTCTACGTCGTTTCCACCAATTCGCTGCGCTTACGTTAGCTCAATTAGTCACAGCCTGATGCCATCTGCTAACGGGAGTTTCCTCTTCAGTTAGCGACAATGAGGCTATAATCTGAGAAGCTGCTTTTGTCTGAAGTTTCCTACTTTTACCCCATTAAGGCGTCATTAACGCACGGGGTGCTTCCTGTGCATCCGTCAGTTATTTTCCCCTCGACAACCTATCGGTCGCAAAACGTCTCCAACTCGTCTCAGACGATCCTTCTTTCGCACGCAGGCCGCTCTGAGCTCCAGTATAGCTGCGTTCACACCAAAAGCGTTGCAAATTTCTCGCGCAAGTAGATCCCATGCAAAGTCAACGTATCGACGCGAGTGGTTGCGATAGACGCGAAAGTTTGCGGCGTGAACAATTCTCCTCTTTCGCCTTAAGTTTAAATATTTTAATTTTAGCGTAAAATTCACCCATCGCCAAGTTGCGAAAGCCAATCAGCGTTGAGATGCTCCGCCGTTGGTGAATCTAACTGCTGCTGCTGCTCTCGTAGCGCTGGAAGCTGAAGTTCAGACGTAGTCGGTGAAAGTCACCGAGCTGTGTGACGTTATGAACCCAAACACGAGGGCGTTTGATGTTCAGACGTATATGTGGGAGGTCCTCAACAAGTATAAAGCAGAACTAGTGGTTCATTCTTCCGTGGTGGACGGCGGAAATGATAACCGTTTCCACGTAGTAAAACCATGGAGATTAGCCCCGCCCCCTCTAAGGAACGAATGAAGTGAATGAAGCGAATAACCTCAACTAGTCAGGCGAGTAAACTGCCGCAAGTTTTTTTTGTTTGTGTGAACGCAGCATTTTGTTGAACGAAAAATTAAACAACACTTTACAGATTATCGTAGATAGCGGTAGAGAATTGAAAAAAAACACGTAAAGCCACAGAGATAAGCCCCGCCCCCTCGAAGGAGCGAATGAAGCGAGTGACGCGAAAAGCCACAAATAGTCAAGTGAGGAAACTCACTTGGTGTTTGGTGTGAACAAAGCATAGGAGCAAACCTTCTTCCACGATGTTAATGCTGCTGCCACCAAGGCGTGATGCTTTGCACTGAGCGGGTGATTAACCCCTTAGTGCGGGCGCAGACTCTTCCACTCCCATGAACCCACAGAACAGTGGCAGAAGAAGTGTTGAGATTGTTTTCTTGAGTAGAAGTAGCACCGCCCTGCTTTTCAAAAAGTGATTTTAATTCAAAGTAGGAGCGGAGAAGTAAGTGGTTTGTCAGTGAAGCATTACTTAAATGCCGTTGCTGTTCAACGCAACGCAAATAATAGCTTATTAAACGACTGGCATCAGCACAACTCGAAAGGAAGCCCGGTAGGTCAGAGGAGATTTTAAAGTGTTTCATGGTTTTGGATATGATGATATTTTTCTACAATCATCACGTTTTCACCTTCTCTTCTAAGTCTTCCGTCTGTACATCCGTGGTTACACTGAAAACAGGAACTGGCTTTTTGTTTCGCCCATTTGCCCGAAATGGGAACAAATAACGTCATTAAAGAAACGCAAGGGGCCGTGTTTAACACACGATGTTACCCACAAACTCCATTGCACTAAACGCTGCATGTTTACATCACCCAGAGCGTAATGGGAGCGATGGAGCCTCAGCTCAGGGCGGAGCCTCAGCTCAGGGCGGAGCCTCAGCTCAGGGCGGAGCCTCAGCTCAGGGCGGAGCCTCAGCTCAGGGCGGAGCCTCAGCTCAGGGCGGAGCCTCAGCTCAGGGCACAGCCATCATGAATGGTGCACTCAGTAGATGGCAGACCTCCACTCAGGACCGTCTGCCTCTCCCCTCCCAAAACAAAGAAGAGGCTCACATCTCGCTCGGGTGTCCCCCGTGGCTCCCTTACAGTCAAGATGGCAGTGAAGATACAACAATATGAATACATATATACACAATGCCGATTGTAAATTGAGTATAGTATTAAAAAACACACTTTTCTACGAATGTCAAGTTTTTGAGGCCCAAATGTTGCCGGTTAACCCTCCTGTTACCTTTCGGGTCAATTTGACCCCATTCAATGTTTAATGTCGGTGTTCTTTGGGGTCAATTTGACCCCAGGCTGTTTTTCACTGTGTCAAACAAATAAGAAATATCAACTTTTTTATTTATTTAAAGGGCTATTTAGGTAGTCAACAAACAAACAAAGTACCTGACACTTAAACTTGGGAAGCAATATTAATTCTAATAATTTTCTGGAGGTTTTAATTGCTGGGGTCAAATTGACCCTGAGGGTTAAATATGTTAGTAAATGTAAAGGTAACAGGAGGGTTAAGAACAAAGAGGAGTCAGCAATCGATGCACGCGCACACACACACACACACAAACATGATCTCCCCAAAGGTTTACGAATGGCGGAGACACTAGGAAACAAAATGTTTGTTTGTAGTTTTTTTTACATCACTCAACAGTATTGGGAATCATATGTCGAACAATAATCATCCATAGATAGATATTATTTTTATTTTTTCATTATTTTTGTTTTGTAGATTACACACATGGAAATACAACCCATACAATACAATATATGTCCTATTAAAATTATTTTTCTTCCTGCCCCCTTTGTTAGATTTAGGCTCGTTAAACTGACATTTGTACATTTTTGTTTTGGTTGTTATTTCACCTAGAGGGAATTTAGCCTACAATGTGCAAGAGGGTTGTCAAAAAGCTGCACCCGGGGAGTTTCATCAGTGTAATTCTCGACAGTCGAGTGAGCGTACGAGGTAATCAGAGAATTATGCCTTTGCGTCGCTCCCGTACGATTCAAACTGAAACGATGAACCGCACAACAGCGATCGCACAATGTTCTTTAGATCTCAGACAGTTTAATCCATACGCGACACTCCTGTTCTCAAGCTGGAAACCAAAGAGCCTCTAATCTTACAAAGCCCAAAGCTGCCCGGGAATTCCACTTTCTCTCGGACTCATAAAGGAGTCGGGAGCTCGTGCTTTCAGGGTTTGTATGGTCATGGAAAACCTGGAAAAGGCCAGGAAAAACGATTGAAAAAATGTAAATCCCAAAAGTTTTGCAAAAGTCACAGGAATGTGATAAAAAAAAAAAAAACGAATATAAATAATGATGATTTTAATCAAACTATTGCCTCTCATTCATTTGTGTCATTTAAGATGACAATTTAAATGTATACACCGAGATTTAACATCATGTTTGGTCATGGAATTTTTGGTTTGAAAGTCCAGGAAATCCATCAATCAACATGTGTATGAACCCTGGCTGTACGTCAGCGTACTCTTTGCGCTGATGGAGCGGAGGAAAGTGTCCGTGTCGGGCCGGGTGTCGCCGTTGTGTCCTCTGGTTCCGTCCGGCGTTCATCGCTCCAGGTGTCGTCCCTCGGTGCAGCAACAAGAGTCTCGGCTCTGTTTGTTTTTCTCTTGTTTTTCCTTTAGCTTTAGAAACGTGTTCATCCTCTCCAGCAGAGCCCGAGCTCATCAGGATCATAGGAATGTGTTACGTTAACTCTTTGTCTCCATCATAAAGACATGCACCGCATCGTATGGATAAGAATGAATGTTGGTGGTGGTCGGAGGGGCCGTAGGCGCTGATTGGCAGTCACGCTTCTGTCAGAGGGGGGGGGGGGGGGGGGGTAAGAATCCGAAGGATTGGTACATTTAATAATTTGGAATGCAGCCAGCTTAGAGGATGGCCTAATTAGCAGTTTCCTGCCAAGGTCAGGGGCTCCTAAAAATGTGTTGCGGCCAGAGGAACGGCGGCTAAGTTGGGTTCACACTTCATCAACTGCACCGCTCGTGTTTACACTTCATGCAGCAGATATGCAGTCCGTGCTCACTATGGTCTGCGGTGAATATTGTCTTGAAGCATGTCAGGTTGCGAAATATACAAAAACTATATTTCCAAGCACTCAATTGAAACCTCAAAAAATATGACTGAGCACTGGTATTGTCAAGTTATTCTTATAGTACTACGTCCGTACTCTTACTCCTAATAGAAACGATAATAATAGTGTCCTCGTATCTGATTCACCCAAGAGGAAACAAAAAGGACATCCCATAATGCAGCGGTCACGTTTATTAAAGCGTGCTCGACAAGAAGGCTGAATGTTTTCCACTCGACACACGAAGACTCCAAAAGGTGCTGCAGCTCCAACATGTGAGACTTTCATAGTTAAAGTTCCCTACAGCATAGTATTTAAAACTGCAAATAATACTCCAAGATTACACCACATATCTTTTCTTTTTTAAATAAATGTAAAAGCAGCTGTATTTTAGCTTTTTTAAATAAATTTAAAAGCAGCTGTATTTTTGCTTTTTTGTGTTTCAACATGTTCTATATTTTTGATTCTGATGTCTCTGCGTTACAGCATCCAACATATTCAGCCTTCTTGTAGCTATGAACTATGAAGGTGGAACTTTTGACACAATACATACACCGTCAATACATGTGACACTATAAATACATTTCACAATGTCAATACATGGTGACATACATTATTTGCAAGCATGTTTTGTCAGAACACATTATGTTAAGTGATGCAAAATAAGGCTGCATACAGTAAAATAACGACATAAACTCTCGTGCAATCCGATAAAAAAACACACGTTATTAACGTTTTTAAAGTTTCACGACAGTTAATAGCAAACAAAGAGTAACTGTCCAGCTCCGAAACTGATGGGTCGGATCGGTATAAGCAAAGAAAAAACATTACTTGGAAATTAAAACTATTTTGTCAGTGTAGTGAAGGGTTTGGTGACTGGAACTTTGTCGGCCATATTTTTCCGCTTTTGAGGGGATTTCCCCAAAAAGAGCACCAGTAGTTGTCAGGGACAACAGATGCTTCAGGTGACTGTGGGTCAGTGGTTAGGAGTTCAATCCCCGCCCTAGTCGATGTGTCCTTGAGCAAGACACTCAACCCTGAATTGCTCCCTGTAGCCGTGTGTATGATTGTAAGTTGCTTTGGATAAAAGTGCCATTTAAATTACATGTCATGTCATGATTCTTTATTTTTTAATGCAATTCAAGCAAGAGCCATTGCTTTTATAAAACAGTCATCAAATATGACAATTTGAAAGTTACAGACACATTCCAATTGAAATATTTTTGTATTCAGAAAATAGGCCTAGGCCCTCTTATGGCTGACGGCACATGCCGAGGCAGTTCGCTGTATAAATACGCCACTATCATGTTTGTAATTTTTTTTCAGCAAATTTTGTTCCATCAATGGTCTCATTAGTTGTATATTTTTATTTATTTAGCAATCATGACTTTGGTACCAAGTGTTGACTTTATTGGTTAGTTGTAGCGAGGATAATGCTCCACTTTTTCAGTTCCCAAAGTTTCGGTCACCGGTAGTTTTGGGGAGAAGTTTCCCGCCATAAATCTCTCTTGTGTCAAGACGTCCATCGGACCCTGTGCATCATGGTCAAAAGCTTCTTTTTTAAAATCTCAAATGCTCTCCCCCAGAGAAGTTAACCTTAAAAGTTTCTATTTTGCAGAGAGTTTAAGAAGCTAACTTTTTATACTTTTATATCTGTAACCTTTGTTGGCAAAAGTCACCCTGTCACTAAGGAACCGAGACACATTAGTCTACTGTTGTTGGTTTTTCGCTGACACACAGTCGTAACAAAGTCTTAGCAGTGAGATATGTGGTTGTCACGGATATAAACCATGGTTGCCTGATTGGAGCTATATGGTCCATAACTGTATTTAGAGCCAAACGGGAAAATGAGGTATTCGCTCAAACGCATCAAAGCACCAGTCTTAAGGAAAGCAACAGACCGCCTCACATCCACGGCCTCATAAGCCAGATGGCGTGGTATTATGCCGCTGTGTACGCGGCCCTGTTGTTACATGATTGCATAAAGCATGTGCCTAACAAATGGAACTGCTGTCGTGGCCTGCTTGCCAGCATAAATCGTTGCAAATGTAATTATTAAATAATCTAGTTGATATGTGTTTTTTTTGAAGTCATCTGTTGCTCCGCTGTAGACGTGACGGATTCACATTTTCCGCCCCCGGACCACAATTAGTATGTGCTGGAGCTTCACGCAAATCAGAGAACCTGTCACTTAGTGGCTTTAAAGACGCCATCTAATTGGCTCAGAGCGACACGAGCTGTCATAGGGCATTCAAATTGTCACAACAGAACGTTGGCACCTCTGGGCGGGCAATTATCTTTTACTTCAAGTGCGTTTGACTATCAACCGCATTGCACACGTTACAGCCGGTTACGGTCTTCCTCCGGCCTTTTTTTTTTTCATTCGACCAATCGGCAGCTATCGGAGGAACTATTTTCTCACAACATTTGGTTTTCAAGCTGTTGGCCAATTTAACCGTTTGCGGACACGATGCCGCCGAGTCCAACGGAGCAATTACAGAGAAAAATGCTGCATTTTTTATTTGTTAAATATATATATATATATATATATATATATATTTGATGGAACCCCTTTTCAGAAGCAGACGCAGCCCTTATCTGAGGCTGATGCTGTCCACTCAGCGTTTTTGTTGTCGTTACTTGCTTGTCTGCGAGATATTTATGTTGATTTTTAGTTTGTTCCATCTCGGCTGCAAACCGAATCGCTGCCGCGGTCCTGTGAGACTGCCGCCACCATATACGCCCCCCCTCACCCACCCCTCAGGCTCCTCTCTATTGTGTGTAGTAATAAGGCTCTCGAGAGCGGGGCACTTACTTATGACTGAACCAAAGAAGACCATTGTGCTACACACACTTTGTCTATTAAAAAGGGAAAAAAGACAAAAGTCTGTCGAGGCGCTTCTGTGAGTGCTGCGCTGCCCAGCATCACCAGTGAGACGTTCGGGTGCGGGGTGGAGGCGGGCAGGGGAAGCAACACATTCTGAAATAAATGTCTTTGTGCAATCAGCTCCTAATTGTATAGTATGTGATGATCCTGTGCCGAATCCAGTTGATTAAAAGCAAATGTGTGCATCCTCTAGGGTGTGTCATGCAACACAAGATGTAATAAAGAGAGCAAATGCCACACTGGTAATGCACAAAAATGAATAAAAAGGTTCTTACGCCTGAGGATACAAAATTGGCACACTCAGGAGAGTTAGGCAGCCGTGCACACAAACAGCTTTGTAGCAACTTCTGTCTTCTGGACAAAAGGCTTTAGCAAAGCCCCTGCTTTTTACAAACCAAAGCTGCTTTCTTTTACAAATGTAACAATTACGCTGCGTTTTCCCCAGCTGGACCTTTCTGGGACCATTAAAAAAAGAAAGCAAAAAAATCAAAGCAGAAGTTCTCCTCCGAGAAATAATCAACCGCCAAATCACCGTGGGTCCTAATAAATATCTGCATTGTCCATTTTTTTATTATATAAAATTATCTTTTCATGCTTGTTTTTCCGTGCGGAGTCCTTTACTGCGGCAATGGTTATTGCATCAAGGAGTCAGGTCGCTTATTTTATTAATTACCTTTTGTCTTTGGCTGGAATTTTTGGTTCCCTCCCACTCGCTAATTCAGCTGAAAAACCCTGGAAGCTACCATCTTCGCTCTGTGACCTCTGCTCAAGGCCTCCTCTTGCTCTCCGTCCCTCACGTCCGTTTGGAAATGGGGAAAAGAGGTTTTAAGTTTGCTGCTCCTGCGGCTTGGAATTTGCTGCAGACAGACCTGGGTCTCCGGGAGCCGGTCTCCTTAGGTGTTTTTAAAAATAGATTGAAAATATTGGAGGGAAATTCATCTAGCTGTCGATGTTTTATATGACGGCGGTATGTGCTCCTGTGTGAGCTGGGTTGTGTTGACTTGAGACTTAGTTTTGGTTTTATTCATGCTGTGATTTAGTTTTTCGTTTTATATATTGTCTGTCACTGTTTTATGTTTTATGTTGTATTGTATAAACTTTGTGTGACGTGCTGCTGCTGCTGTCTTGGCCAGGACACTCTTGTAAAGGAGATTTTTAATCTCAATGAGGCATTTCCTGGTTAAATAAATAGAAAAACGAGAAAACGAGAACTTGCGTTTTCTTCCCTACAGGTATCTCTAAATTGGAGAATCTGTCGCCGGTTTAGGTGAATCACGGCCTTCGTTGATCACGGCCAACGGCAACGATTATCGCGGCAGACCGGTCCTCAATGCACAACCGCGGCGGGCAAGGTTTCAGGCATTTGTTTTAATTGTCGCGCTACAATGATTAATCTGCATTGTCATGCGCTTTGACTGAGGCCACGGCAAGATGGATGGACCCCAACGTTATCTGTTCTCGGGGAGTCAAGTCCTTGGCACCAAGCGTGGTTCACCGCTGCTTCGATTAACAACGACACTTTCTGGTTTCTATTCTGGAATGTGTCCATCGCTGAACAATGTTGAACTTTTTTAATTTCCATGTTAATTTTTTCTTGCATTCATTTATTTACAGGTGGAAACTGAATGGCACAGAGATCAGTCCCAGATCTGGAACTCATTACAGCTTGTCCGGAGGCAACCTCAGAATCAGCCATCTGAACAAAGACCAAGATGCTGGAACGTACCAGTGCCTCGCCTCCAACGCTTTCGGGACCATCGTCAGCCGAGAGGCCAGGCTCACCTTTGCATGTGAGTTTGTTTCCCTTTCTTGTTCCGTCGAAACTTTTTTTGGGGGGCTTCCACTGAGAAAGAAGAAGCGCAGCAGACATAAAAGGCATGCCGGTGGCACCACAGGGTACCACGGTGGGTTCTAATTTATGATATGACAAACATGGAAATAGGTCTCTGGGGAACCAGTTACTCTCGACTCTAGAGTCATCACGGAAGATCAAACGAGTCCAAGTGAATTGAAAACTCAAAGCGATGGGTACATTATAGAGCTGCCTCTAGTGTCGCTTTCTACTATCAAAGAACCAGAAGTCAGGTAGAAGAAGTATCTTAAAGTTCTAAGAGGAAAACTCGTCAACTCCCAGACCAGACAGCGACCTGTCAATCACAAGGTACCCCCGCCCTAAAGCAATGGACAATTGAAGAAGACTTGAAACTAGAGACTTGAGACCATAAACTCATGTTTACAATGTTTACTGAGGTAATAAATCAAGAGAGTCATTTTCTCATTGACTTCAATATAATCAGACTTCTTTTTGCAATTCTTCTCGACACCAAGTGTAAAATCATCATTCAGGCAATTTATTCTTGCAAGAAGAAGCAGTTGAAACTACACACAAGTAATATTTCCTAGTTGCTGCTCAAAGATCCATCTCTGAGCCTCTGTCATGTATACAGTGTGACAGACAGTAAATGGGAGGGGGGGAGGGGGGGGGGGGGTTGTAGTCCGAACCGGCCCAAAGGAGTTTCTTAACTTCTCCAGAAACAGGCCTCCATTGTCTGTGTGATGGGGGTCCAGATAAGCAGATGAGTTCCCCTCTCTTAGAAGTACCTGTGATAGAATACTGATCAATATTTGGATTTGCTGGTGCCCTCCCCCCTCCCAGCAAGACCTTCACACCATAAAAGTCCAAAATCCTGTGATATCTAAGGTCACGGTCCTGTTGAAATAGTTATTTTTTCAACAATGGTGAATGTAGCTGAGCTTTTATCAGCTTAGAGAGACCGATATTTCCCTTTAGGAGAGTTGGCGAAGACTAAATGGAGCCGAAGGGACTGACAGTCAAATGTTCGCTTATCAACTATATGCGGTAATAATATCCCGGTGCTGAGTTTTCGGCTCGTTTCTTTGCCCCCAAGTGGCAACAAACACATTGAGTGCAGCTTTAAAGAGAAGTATTGGTCACAAAATGTCTATCTATTATGCAGAATAGACCCTTTTAGTGTGTTACAGTAGTGTTACGTTTTTGTCTGTTCCAAATTAGAATAATTTGAATTTCTATCCTGTTGGGTGGCTTAATCTATAACAGTGCATCGTGACGGATTTCTGTCCTCGGCCACTCGGCCGGGTGCGGGAGGAGATCCTGTTTTTGACTCGCCGTTCATGTCATGGGGTGAGGTTCCCGGTTAATTCCATTTTATAATACAACTGTGTCTCTGTTGTTTGAGGTAAAAACCGTGCGATCTCCCCGTCACCCATGCATCATTACCCGTGACAGTTGCACCTGTGCCCTATACAGGACTGTCTCAGAAAATTAGAATATTGTGATAAAGTTCTTTATTTTCTGTAATGCAATTAAAAAAACAAAAATGTCATGCATTCTGGATTCATTACAAATCAACTGAAATATTGCAAGCCTTTTATTCTTTTAATATTTAATAATTTTTTAATTGCATTACAGAAAATAAATAACTTTATCACAATATTCTAATTTTCTGAGACAGTCCTGTATATCAACTACCTGCCACACTGCTCCACACTGCCACCTGTGGTCAACCTGAGATATGCCCCACACTCAAACATATAATACAGACTTGACTAACAACTCCTACACAGTGCATGCTAGTGTGTCAAAATAATAATACATAAAAGAATCTGTAACTAAACTGTACTTATATCGTCAAAAATGTAGCTAACAGTTTGCGTTTGAGGTATAAAATAACAGACAATAGACACGCTGAAGTAGAGCAGATGTATCTCAGAACCTTCCACCAATGCACATGTAACATTTGACTTTCCTTTACAAATCAGCTTCCGCATTACGCAGAAGCTTCTGAGTGAAATTCGCAGTGAAACACAACACGACGTAACGCGACATTGCCGACCACTACAAAGAAGAAGGAAATAAAGAAAACATTCCAGCGTGCACGGTCAGCACTATCAGTTCTGCAGATGAATGTCTTTTGAACGAGCGTCTCCGTTTGACGGATCCCGGTGACTCTAACTAACGGCCCCGCAGGCTTCATATTCCTGAAGCGGGGGGGGGAAGTCAATAAGTGCCCACTGCGTGTGCCAGTTATCGGACAGGCATAAAGGATGGCATTAACCGCGAGTGAGCGATCACTCGCTCAGATTGGATTGGGAGGGTTTTTGGCGTTGGGGGACGAGGCCACCGATACGTCTCGGGCCATTCGTCTGGTCTCCTGGACCAAGTGAGGAGTCAATCTGCCCTCTCGATTCTGATGCTGGATTCCCACTATGATCGGGTGACAGTTCCATCAATCGTCGAGCTCGCTGACCTTCCCATCCTTCAGTTGTTGTCACGGAGTCAGGAGCGTTGGCGTATGACCGACTGTCATCCGTCTTCTTTATTAAATCTCGGTATTGCTTAATTAACTGCGCGGCGTGATTGAACGGCGGAGGTTCAAGTGAATAACTTAAAGGGCAACCGGCATTACCGTCGAGTGTCATGTCGTTCTTTGTGGGAACGTAAGTGAACTAAAGTGCGAGACTTCTTCTTCCTGCAGAGAGAGAGGCGCGCGTTGGTTTTTCCGCTCCTGTAAACACGGTCCCATCAGTCAAACGCACTCCTTTCGGAGCAAGTGGTGTTTTGGCACCGATTCTATTTCCCTGCAGTAAAGACTGTGACCTTTCGGCGGTAATTAGTTTTACGCGTAATTTGACTGTTGATTTTGACACGAGAGAGAGACCGTGAGCCCACTCACAGCTCTAATAAGCTTGGCGGTGAAGAGGGAATCACGTTGGAGCTTTGAAAAGAAAAAATAGGACATTTGTTTGCACCTGAAAGGTCAAAAGTCAAGAGATTTGAAGGATCGTCAAATAAATGTTCTAATTGTGTCTTGAGAGCATCATACTTCCTGTTATGATGAATATGCTGTTGCGGGCAGGGAGGGTGCGTCTGAGGCTATATTGTTGAGAGAATTAGAGCATGACGAAAACTCATATTTGACTGAATCATGAAGCTAGTTTTACTGAAGGGAAATTTTGATTCACACTTAATCCCAAAAGTATGGTGTATTTTGACATACAAAGAGAACATTAACTTTGACAGTTAACAGATGACTTCTATAATCTATATTTCCTCACAAACATCAATACAATTGAAGATAATTCCTGTTGTCCAAAAACTATAAAATACAGAAAGGAGCCCCCCCCAGTCGTGAACAAACAAAGAAAGTGGGCACCGTTGTTTCTCGCGACTCAATCCAAAATGCGCTTATTAGAGTGACCCCTAAATGTGTATTAATCCACGTCTGAAAATAGCCCCCAACGAAACGAGCAGGACTGTTTTGTCGTCCAACGCAGGATAAAAATTGACGCGTTCAATTCAGACTGTACAGCATCCGCAGTCGACAGTGTGTCTTTCCGTTCGTCGGTGCAGCTGTTGGAGACTACATGATTGATGCGGCACATTTCCAATATATAGTGAACCACATAGATTAGATTTACCAATATGTTGCAGCTGATATGACGACTCAAACAAATAACAAAATCTGAGCGCAACCGTAACTCTTGCATTTTTACAGGAGGTCAAAAAGCCTCAACGCCGAAATCGCAAGAATAAAAATCACATTTCAAAAAGTTATTTTTTGTGCGATAGAGGAAGGAATGTTTCTCGAATCACCGGGATGCTCTCTGCTATCTTCAAGATGGAGCCCGTGTGCGCGATGACGACGCTCCTAACCACGTGACAGACTCGTAAATTAAATATTAGACGAGTGGACTTCCTTTTCTGGAAACCAACTCGGCCTGCAGAGTTGACCACAAACACACTTCTTTATTTTTTATTTTTTTACATGGCTTTTTGTCTGCCAACTGTGTAAATAGTAAACTCTACAATATGGGGTCAGATAAGTCTCAATAATTGCAAATGCACACAGAGAGACTCACAAATGCAGACACAAAGATTTTTGATGTACAAACGTACAGCGATCTACAAACAAATACATATAAATCCACATAGAAATGCATTTGAGAGTCTAATTGAATTGTTCTGTGCGCATTTGTGAATCTTCGTGTTTGCATTTGTGCGTCTCTCTGTGTGCATTTGCAATTATTGAGACTGATCTGACCCCTAGTACAATAACCTTGCCGTTTTATCATATGATGCATGTATTATGGCTACATGTGTTATTCCAGATATCTACCTATGGAAAGGGGGAATGCACCCAGAGCAATGCAGCTATTTCAAAAGGCTAAGCCAATTTACCTGAATTAATTAACTTGTGCATTCATTTTAATCTGCCAGACTTAATAATATTGTATTATCCGTACATGCAAGGGGTGAGCATTTCTTTAAAAAACTCATTGAGAACGTTGCATGTTCATTTGAGGCAGACTCCACCAAGCGCAATACGTTCAAACGTAATGTAGCTTTTACCCCTCACATGAATATGTAGCGTGGATCCCAAACTGGAATAATATACTCACCCCCCCCCCCCCAAAAAAATAGAGAGAAAAATATATTTAAATTAGAATTGTCTCATTAATTGACGGTGATTATGCAATCCCGAGGAGCTCCCGTTTCCCCTGCTCAGTGAACACGCTCTGCCTTCTGATGCAGCCGTTTAGCTCCGCGTGCGAGGGGTTTCTGCCTCTTCTCTAATTAAACGAGCATCCGCGGCGTCATAATCTTGTTCCCGGTGAGTAATCTTAAAAAAAGAAAGAAAAAGGCATTATTGGTGCGCACAATGGCGGCGTCCTCCCAGTTCACACCTGCTTTGTGGGGTCTTCACTCAGAACGCGCGTGTGCAACTGCATTCTAATTACGTTTTGATATCTAAGTCGCTTTACATTGCTGAAAACCCTGTTAGGTTGTAATTTTTGTTATTTTGACTTTGCACATGTACACAGGGGAAGTTTATGCTTTAAATTAATACATATAGGAAGATATTATAACTAGGGAATATTAGGGAGGATATTAATATATATTATGAATGTATTATGAAGCATAGGAGAAGGACACTGTATTGACTGTATTAGATGGTTAATATTAATGGCAGAAATAGTGTTTATATGTATTCCGTATGGGAACGAATGTTAGTTTATTGTTTCAATGTTGTCGCATGAACTGGAAGCCGGTTGAAGCCCGTGGCGTTGCTTGAATTCGGAAAGTAACATATGGGACTTTTATTGTGAAAGGGACTTTTTCACAGAACGGACCGGAAGCGATGTTTGTCCCGTGGTCATGACGTTTGACCCGGCTATTTTATTATCGTGGCCATAAGCCAACAGAAGTGCAGCATACTGAACTGACCAATGGAACTAACTTTTAAGATTAAGATGTGTGGTTGTCGATACTAATAAATACAGGTGTACTAGGGTGAGTTCGTCCTCTAGACCTTCTGAAGATTACTTTGCTTTTAGTCTGTGGCGAAATATTCAGTCCGGCCCGACGATCGTAGCTTCAATTTTTTGTTGAACTTCTTGCCATTTAATATTGTTAAACTTAATCCACCGCATTCTGATCCTGATTTCCACCGAGCACGAGACGTCCAGTATTTTGAACAAGCTTAATAACCCACAGGCTATATCCATATTTCCCGAATTTGTAGACATTATATATATATTCTATGGACGAGAGCAGACGCCCTGTACGGTGAAGTCCCCCCCTCCGCCCCGCCCTGCAGAACGCCACTCCTCGGTTTAACACTTGTTAGTCCGCGGAAGAAATCCGCGACGTCTCCAAGGTTGTTCTTTGAAATTGGCGGGACTCCAGCCGCGCTTCAGCATTTTCCCTCTACGTGTCACAAACTTTTGATGGATGATGCTACTCCTCTACCCCGGCCCCCCTCCGCCTCCCGAGGCAAGGATAACTGATGGGCAGAGGGCGCTCCCCGCTCAATACTCGCTGCCCTTGATTAGTATGTCTATCGATTCTATATCAGTGATTATGTAAAAGATGGATGCCCATAATTCGTACTGATGAACGGGCTTTGCATTGTTCAATAATGGGAATAACAGCTTCTCACTTACATGACCGGAGATGTCGAGAAGGGCCATCGCTCCAAAAGAAAAGTTGGTAAAGACGGAGCTCGCCTAGACACAATCCCATTTGCGTGGGAGTTTAGTTCAGTTTATATATATATATATATATATATATACATATTTACGTTTATATATATTTAATACTGTAGTGTTTCAGCAGTGTTAGACACACACATTCTTTGCTAAGGGGTGAGATGCTCTGATGTCACCAGAATGGGCTTTAAAGCCTTTGAGGGGAACAAATTAATACATACTCATTTAAATGCAAATAAATCCTCTAGACTCCTCTCAGCTGGTGTGATAATGTAGAGTGAGTATATTGACTTAGTTAATGAGGTGTAAATAGCTAATGGGTGTACTCTTCTCTGGCTTTAACTTTTTTTTATCTGCAACACACTACCAATATATCTATCACTCTTAAGGTGAGGTAAAGCGGCGAGACACAATTTAGGATTTACTAAAAATATTTTTCACCGACGTCACAAGCGTTGCTGTTGGGGGGAAAAAGGCTCAGCAGCGTCTGTGATGCCCGTGTAGCTCAACTTATCCTTGCATAGCGTGTGATATCTTACAACAAGTCTTTTGTCGTGCTTTTTCTTCGTCTTCGAATTTTCCACCAACGAGATCGGTGCGTTTTGAGGCAACGAAACCACTTGATTTGGAAAAGAGTCAAATCTGTCAATAATGACGGGGTTCCCAGCTTTTGGCGAAGATAAACTGTGTGGTTTGGTTGATTGTTTAATGAAAAACTTGCTTTTACATTTCTCCAGTGGGATTTGGGGTTCCGAGTGTTAAATCAGCGTTGACCTTTGGTGGTCACAAATCGTACCCATCCATCCATCCCGACTGATTGACATATCGTTTCGCTCTTTATACTCCGTCACCTGGCTTCCCCCATGTCTGAAAAGAAAAGCCAAGGCCATAAATGCCTTTAAACTTTCATTATTTCATATATCCGTCAGGTGGCGACTCCTCTGGTTGCAACAATTAGTCAATGAGAACATTACTCTACTTCTCTTTTGATTCATGACCTAAATTAGTTTATGGTCTCAATCTCTAGCGTCAAGTCTTCTTCAATTCAGCACGATGTTTATTTAGTAAAATATGGTCCATTTATATGGAGGACTTAAAATGTCTTAAGTATAAATAAATAAATGCATGAATAAATATAGGAATAAATATATAAATGCTTAAATACATGTATAAATAAATACAGGAATAAATGAATAAATGCTCAAATAAATGTATGAATAAAGAACTAAATACAACAAATAAATGCTTAAATAGGTGTATAAATACATTTATTTATCTATTTATGTGTCCACGCGTATTTCTTTTATTTATGCGTGACATTTATGTGTCCTTGTATGCAAATGAGCTTTATACATTTATTTATTTCTACATTTATTGAAGCATTTATTTATTCCTATTAATTTACACTTTTATTTAAGCATTTAAGAATAAGAATATACACTTTTATTAATCCCTAAGGGGAAATTAGTTCTCTGCATTTAACCCATCCTTAGTTATTAAGGAGCAGTGGGCTGCGGTGAAGCGCCCGGGAAGCAACTGGGGGTTCAGTGCCTTGCTCAAGGACACTTCGACTTGCAACTAATGGGGAGAGCGGGGATCGAACCCACAACCCTGCGGTTGCAGGACGGCCCTCTTACCCCACTGAGCTAAAGCCGCCCCTATCTATTTATTCCTATATTTAGTCATGCATTTATTTATACTTAAGACATTTTAAGTCCTCCATACATTTAGAGTCAAATAGTTTATAAAGAAGGGAATGCTTTTGGGGCGAGGCTACAGGCTGGTACCACAGAGTGGTTTGGTACCTGTGGCTGAGTGGTGAGCAGGAGGGTCGTCCTTCAATCAGAGGATCTGCGGTTCGATCCCCGGCTCCGCTACCCCATGTCGATGTGTCGAGACACTTAACCCCAACATTGTGTGAATGTTAGTTAGTGCTGTTAGTTAGTGCTGGTGGAACCGTAGCTCCTCCAATTAGTGTAGGAATGGGTGAATGATCTCATGCAGTGTTAAAGTGCTTCTGGTGGTCGGTAGACTAGAAAAGTGCTATAAGTACATGTCAATTTAACTTTGTGGTAAAAGGATTTGTTTTTCTTTGTGAATTATTTGATTGCTACACTTGCCCGTTTTGAGTTGGTATAATTGATCAGCTATGAATTTACCACTTCATAAAATGTCTGTGAATAGGTTTGTTCTGTTATTTTCGGATTTTCTGTTTTCATGTGTGCAAACGCACCGCGAGGACTGAACAACATTTAATGGAATAACGGAGTTTGTGTTTCTTCTGAATCGCAATATGTTATAATCACACGTGTCAATAATATTTTGTCCATTATCCGATAATTTCAATGACCCCAAAGCGCACCATACAAATCGATAGCACCATAAACAACAACTCCGTGAAGTCGAATAAGCACCTCTGTAAAACACTTTTAATAAAAATCACCGTCAACTATTTACATGTGATTCAATTCTAGAACGGAGCGTAAAAAGAGAGCGCTGACACACACACACACGCACATTATCCACCATGACAAAGAGCATCCTTAAGGAGTCGCAGGTTGTAATGAATCTTGCGGTCACGGTTGGACGGGCTCGTTGAAGTATGATAAGTCGCGCTGGCATTTGGAGAGCTCATGTGTCTGGGATGTGATCATCAGCCTAATCTGGATCATTGTTTGTAATGCCGGGGCCCAGGTTTGCAATAATTAACGCTAATTGAGCTAGATGGGGCATCGCGCTCGCTCACTCTGAGATTATGAATCATTGTTAGCCCAGCCTCCCCTTTTTTGAAAATGACACAATGGCGTTTAGTGTAAGCTCGGGCGCAAAAAAACCCAAACAACTGTTTTGAGTAAATACGCTAAAAAAGGAGTTCTGTTCGACCGCCGTTCCCTTTCATGTGAATTGAATGGGAGCGTTATTGGAGACGTCCCTCGCAGGCAAACCGTGTGCTTTCATGCTTCCTTTTGAACTCTTGAACATGTGCACAGCTGTGTGCACTCTGAGAAGCATTCCTTTTGGTGGAGCCCCCCCACGGTGTCCGAAAAACCCCGCGTCTGAAATCATGCTCTCCTCCAGCCCTCTTCACAACACAATGCTTCTTTTTGCTCTATTTTTTTGTTTTTTTTTGTTGGATTTCCCCAGTATTGCGGCATGCTTTCAGCACGGGCGAGGCCACGTCCGTGGATTCCGGACAGGGACCAATCATGGGCTTTAGTGAAGCAGCCCCCCTCCCACACACTTCAAAAATCACAAGAGCTTTGATCTCAGCCAAAAATAATGCCAAAAAGACTTTCTTTCTTTTATTTCTTCTTTTTTTGGGGAATAAATTCAGTACCTTAGATGTCTCTTGCTCGTGTCCACTTTGTTCTATGGGTTCGTATTTTGGGGAGGCTTGGGTGCTTTTATCTAACCTTCTATCGCTTCTTCAGATGAAAGTAAGTGGTGGGCCCTACTAAAAAAAAAGAAGAAAAGATTCTGTTTCCATTTTGGAGCAGCCAAAATTGTAGAAGACAGAAAAATCCATTAACAATTAACCATGAATTCAGGCCATGTTTGGATAAGACGAGACGGTCTTCCATATTCCTAAGCGTCTTACTGTAAATGGACTATAAATAATTATTGTAAAAAAATGCGCAGAAGGGAGGAGCGAGCTCCCGTCGGTGATCGCTGACGAGCAACAGCGACCAGAGATGAAGCCGACCGTCGACGGGGAAGTCAATTAGCCGGGCTTCATTAATCACCTCTGAGTGACAGTCGAGAGCAAACCAGACGGCCGGCGTTCCTTGGAAAAAGGACGCGGGATCGTAGCGATTTGTGAAATATGACTAGCTATAAAAACAAATGGCCTAATTTAAGCTCGGAGGCCAAAACGAGCTCTGCACACGTCATAAACCTCCAGGAAAGCGTCTTAAATTCAAACCCTCGGACACCTTTTCCCTTTTTTGTATTTGTTTTCACTTTTATGAGTCGGTTACTACCCTGCAGGCGACGGACGACTTTTTCTTCTTCTTCTCACAGCCCAGGAAATATAATTTGGAGGGACAGTGATTCGCCGAGTAAAAATGGCTGAAGACAGGTAATTTGTCATCCCATCTATGGACGGCACTCAGACGCTCAATTATTCCGCTGCGGAGATGGCGTCTTGTTTTTTTCTTTCTTTTCTTCTTCCAGTAAAAAGCAGGGACAAACAAATTCGTAAATCAAAAGTTAGATTTACATGTTACGAGCACTTTAATTCTGCACTTCCTTTCCCACTTTGACGCTGTGTAAATAATTCACGCCCGATATGCTGCCTGGATGCAAGAAAGCCGCGTTCAAGTCGAATTGACTTAATGTGGGAGATGTTGTGACGGTATTGAACGGGCGGGCGCTTATGTTTTCTTCAGATCGGAGCCTTTGAAGGACAAATGATGGAGCTTCTGCATCACTGTAGCCCTGCTGCTTCATCATATGAAACAGGGGAACCAGGAATGAGTTTAACTTCGTCATCTTATGGCAATATTCTCTCTGCATGCAGCAGTTACCTCAGTGATTTCATTATTGTTTTATGTCACCTTTGCAGCCCATTACCACAGGTTGTTCATGTCTGTGAGCAGTTTAACCACACGGACGTTTCTTAAGATAGTTCCTTTTTATTGGCACGAAGAGGTCAAACTATACATGTATTAATTAGGAAGGAACTGACGATATCGATACGTTATCTTCCAAAAGGTTCCTTAGTGTTTTCTCCTTGCGTTTTCTTACATGGTTAGGTTTAGGAAAAGATGGGTTGAGATAAAGACGGAAGGGGCGGATGGGGAAGTGGCGGACGGGGAAGTAGCGGGCAGTAGTGGCGGGCGGAAGTGGCAGGCGGAAGTGGCGGGAGGGGAAGTGGCGGATGGGGAATGTGTCACTCTTTAAATCATCACCTGTCCTCGCTCACAATAACAACTTTCACGTTACAAATTGATTTGTTACGTGAAAAATTTATTTTTGTGGGGTAAGTAAGTAAAGTGTATTTATGTTGCACTTATCACAGACAGTGTCACAAAGTGCAGTACAGTAGTCGATTAAAACAATGTGTCAATAACAGGGGCCAAAACATAACAGTTAAAAGAGCAAAGTACTTACACAGTAAACGATGGTGCAATAAAATAAATAAAGATAAAAAGCAGGCCGTAGAATATTGCCTGATGTTAAGCACCTGGGCTTCCTGTCTTAGTGTCATTCTCAGTATTCTCTGACTTCCTCTCGTCTCACTCTCCTTCACTTTGTCCTTAGAGTCTGGAGTCCTTCGCTGTCACACTCCGGCACTCCTTGTGCACAAACACAAACGGACCTTAACCGGGCCCTGAGCCGCACGGCGACTCCGTTTCTGTCGCAGCTGGCGGCCGACCGGCGGTCACAAACACCGGCGGTCACAAACACCGGCGGTCACAAACAGCTCCTGGGGGCTGACGCTCCACTGCCTCAATTTTTGGCTCATAAATAAATACAAAAGTTATCCGTAGTTAGTGTCCTACCGAACTGTGTTGAGGTTCAAACACTTCCGAGGCACGGGAATGACAGCAGTGTGGTCATTCATGGTCACACGTAATAATAACCATGAATAAATGGTAAATGAAGAGTTAATATAGTTAGTATAATGAAGCAAATGTTTGTTTTTTCCTTCATAATTAATCGTGTTTGCAAAGGATAAGTGATGCTATCATTTCTGTTATGTTAGAATTTATTGTAGTTACAATTAAATAATACAGGACTGTCTCAGAAAATTAGAATATTGTGATGAAGTTCTTTATTTTCTGTAATGCAATTAAAAAAACAAAAATGTCATGCATTCTGGATTCATTACAAATCAACTGAAATATTGCAAGCCTTTTATTCTTTTAATATTGCTGATTATGGCTTACAGCTTAAGAAAACTCTAAAATCCTATCTCATAAAATTTTAATATTTCCTCAGACCAAGTAAAAAAAAAAGATTTATAACAGCTGAGTGTTTGTCAAGGCTCAGGAAACCCTTGCAGGTGTTTCGAGTTAATTAGACAATTCAAGTGATTTGTTTAATACCCTACTAGTATACTTTTTCATGATATTCTAATATTTAGAGATAGGATATTTGAGTTTTCTTAAGCTGTAAGCCATAATCAGCAATATTAAAAGAATAAAAGGCTTGCAATATTTCAGTTGATTTGTAATGAATCCAGAATGCATGACATTTTTGTTTTTTTAATTGCATTGCAGAAAATAAAGAACTTCATCACAATATTCTAATTTTCTGAGACAGTCCTGTAAGTGTATAAGTCATATATTGTGCCATGGCTGATAAGGGATGATAACAAATGCTCACTGATTATATTAGTACACTATTTAGTTACAGTTTATTGTTCCATACATTATATTATATTTAAGACTATATGAAGGATTTGTTAATGATTATATTTCTAACCACAGCTGCACCCTTCAAATAACAATTATAGACAGTCAAAAAAACATGTATTAAATGATAGTTTATAGATCATTGACAAACCATTTATTAACTGTTAACAGATATTGAATATACCATGTCAAATCTTATGGGTGCAACAAGAACATTTTAAAATGCCATAACTTATAAAATTACAAATGTATGTTGCCGAAAGCTAAAACAAGTATGATAGCATCACTAATCCAGTCTCAGAATGAGCGTAAAAGTGCCAAATCTGGCATCAATCTTTTAGAAAACTATATGAAGGGAGTTGGTTTCTTAATAGAGCTTAAGAGCCTCAAATAGCTATTAGTTAAACTGTCCTTGTGGGTTAAGAAGAGATTTATGTTTAAAGAAATAATTAAAGGCTGCTCCTAATTGACTTGTCCTGCAGCCAATATGACATATATTAGCTGACCTTATAGTCCTCTTCATAAATCAGTGAGCCCAATAATTTTACATTTAGATCACTTGGAGCCGAACTAATCAGTAATCTCATTTCAAAGTGGATTGGCTGCACTTTTTGCGGGGAGCAGGTCTGCAGTAGAAAGCGCCCGTGACTCGAGAATATGCTGCGTATTCCAGAGAAAGGTCAATTAAGGTTAATTAATCCAATTTTGAGAATATGTATGGATCAATCCGAGACCCTCCTGTCTTCCTGTATTAATTCGCCGTATATGTCTCTTCTTTTGTTAAGCGCATTCATGAATGCCCTTTGACCTCGAAGCCGGCGTCATGAATGTACAAACGAAATAGAGAAGAAAAAGAATGGGAATACATTAATAATGAATGAGAATGAATTAAAAATGCACTTTAGACGTTGTTAAGTGGGGAATGGAAATAGACAACTGAGAGGACCTGATTGCTTTGCTAATTTAATAATGCTGCCATGTAACTATCGCCATAATTGATTCATGTTTTTACTGCCGTTTCTTTCAAATATCTGCACAGACTTGGATTAAATTGCTTCGCATTTGTTCTCGGGTTAAAGTGCTTTCAATAAGAACCCATTTGCCCTACTCCCCCCCCCCCCCCCCCCGCCCTTCATCGTTGCAGACATGAAGCCGCCGCGTGACGTGTGAATTACATTTACCCCGGCTCCACCAGGATGTGAACCATTAGTGTGGGCGAGTCATTGAGAGCCGCCGCCGCCGCGACCCGGTATCGTTTCCATCACTTGTCGAAAATTAAAATTAGTTGGGTTTTCCACAGTACTTCTGGCGTCAAAAACCACACCGGGAATAGCTTTGTAATGTTCAGTGGGCGTGATGAATGAAAGGTAACCTGATTACCGAGGGCTATTCAAACCCCTCATGTGCGACCCGCCACAGCAACCCTTCTCTGCTTAGCAGCGCGGCGGCAGATTGCCGCTTGGCTCGTGTTAGTTGGTGTGCGTCACTATTGATTTAAACTGTTGGGTTTTTTCAAAGCTGGTTGAGATCATGCAAGGCTTCCATTTGTTATATGGAAAATACAATTCCCCGAGCCTGGGTACAGTAATACTCCTGGGTTTTTTTGTTTTGTTTTCTCACTCTCTCCACTGTGTCTCTTTCACAATGCAATGACTTGGCAAGTTGTATTATGTCCTCCACAGCATGCCAGCACTTCATGTCGTCTTTAAAACCACGAAAGAATGTATTAAAGCCCAAGAATTATTTATATTTCTAAACAGGAAACTTGGATCTGACATTGAGAGAAATGAAGCAGGTGCTCCTGAGGCCCCAAAATCAAAGAGTACAATTTCCAATGTGGAAGAATTCCTCGAGTTCTGAAGACATTATTCTGTACATCCGTTCATCTGCATTCATATTCACACTCGAAAAGACACTTTCAGTCATGCATCTGGTCTTATTAAAATAGACGTCTGGCTTCACTAGGAAACTTTTAAGTTTAGGCAACACAACTACTTAGTTAAGTTTAGGGTAAACATCATCCTTTGGGTCAAAATAACCACGGACGTTGCGCCATCGCTAGAGTGCATAAGTTGTGTGACAAAAAAACATCAAGATTGACTTATCATTTCACATGGGGGAAATGGGTTTTTCTGGCTGAGGATCGCTTTTTGTTGGACCCCCTCCTACTCCCACCCAGTGTGCCACAACTTCGTTGTTGATTACTTGGATAGCATACAAAATAGTTTTGTCGGATAGCCACGAATTACGGCGCATTATTTTTTCGTAGGTCTCGAGACCAGCCTGATATAGCGTAGACAGTTTTACAACATGATTTTCTTTAAACATCTCATTTAATTCAAAACCTTCAGAATAAATGCATGTAAATACGACATGTTATTTTGTGGTTTGTTTGGATATAGTTGCACATTTTGTTTGACTTGCAGGTTTGTTTTCAAATTCCTCAGATTTAACCCGTTCGGGAATACATCTTTATATATATATTTTTTTTACTTCATCTTTTCAACGTAGGTTCATACCTGTGCTTCTTTTTGGCAACAATTCCCAACTGTTCCAACTGGTTAAGCAAATATTGCCTTCTTCTTTCCACCAAAGTCCCCATCTGGACTCTTTTAATTCACTCTCTTTCTGATACCTGCGGCGCCATCTCAGAGTGAGCGAGTGAGTCTTGGATATCCACAATATACACAGACGCTCACAAGGGATGATTTGGCCCGAGGCAAAGCCAAAGGCTGTTTACCACCCACAATGGTTCTGCCTTGAAAATGTTCCTCACACTATTTGTGAATACACTGAAGGCTACTGGCACCGCTGTATTTGTATGTCATTTGTTTATGGAGGTGGCGCAGAGGTTCAGTGGTTTGCCCTCCTACCTCACACGCAGTGTGGGTTTGAACCTCTGCCCCTCAGAGTTTACAAGAACTGTATTTGTCAGGGTTAAGCCTCAGTTCCTTCCCACCGACTAAAGAAATGTAGGCCAGCGACTGTGTGAGTGTGCGGTGTGTTTATCAGTGCGAGCTCTATAATAAACTGGCATCCTGTTGTGAGTGTGTCCCCGCCTGCTGCACACTGCTGGAGGCTCCATAGGCTGTGTGACCTTGAATGGGAGAAAGAGGCAAGATGAAAAATAGGGCCGGAAATAAAACGGCCTCTGACTTGTGATTATATTTAACTAACTGCTGTGTTGTTGTTGTTTTTTGCCGTCGTTGTTTCTTCAGACATGGAAAACTTCAAGATTCACAGAAGAAGCTCCGTCTCCGTCCGCGAAGGTCAAGGAGTGGTTCTGCTGTGCGGCCCGCCATCGCATTCTGGAGGTGAGACCATGCTTTCTCATTTAGAACGACTGTTCGACCCATTCGCCGAGCACACGCACCGGGAATCGGCCGCTTGACAGAAAGCAAGAAGTGAATGACGTTATGTTTGCTACGTGTTCGAATGGGCATTTGGAATTTTAAGTTCTCACTTTTCGTTTTCTGCCAACAGGCAAAGGCTTGTCTTTGTCCAGCGTTTATACACATGTTAACCAATGGATTTACATGACTTTTCCACGACTTTAAACAAAAATTCCCACGACTAAACATTTTGTGAAATCATGATGGACACACACAAGTATACATTAAATGAGACACACTGGTTGGATTAAAACAATAAATATGTATATAAATGTTTATTCTTTTAACCAAACTGCGTAAATGAACATATGAATATTACAAATGTCTGTGACATTTCCAACATTTTCAGGATTACATTTTTTTCAAGGACTTTTCCAGGCCTGGAAATAAACATTTTACAATTCCATGACTTTTCCATGTTTTCCATGACCTTACGAACCCTGTTTGTCTCCAGCAAGCATGAAACAAGGCCAATACCTGCTGACATTAAGGTGCAATTAAAACTTGACCCATGGGAGCCTAGTCCTGAAGACCCACCTTCCATCTTTCTATTTTACATGAGTTACATGGTCAAGCTGGCTTTTTTGGTATTCTAGTTTGCAACCTCTATACTTCTTCTACTCTGTGTACTGGACAGATTCCAGCAAATTATTTATTGGAACATTTCACAGTTTGCTTGAAACTTCTGAAATGACGATTGAATGAAAATCAAAGCGACCGTAACGTTGGGCCGGGGATGTTTTCGGTCCAGGTGTTTTAATGACACCTTTTGATTTGGTGATCAATACTTTGCATCTGCCATTACGAGGGACTGGAGGGATTCTTTTATTGCTTGTGTGGTGTGATCCACTTTGCTCACAGGAGTACTCGGCCAATTCTGCTTTGATTGGGGCCATACGTTTCTCCCTCATTTCAATGTCATCTCAATTAAAGTATTATGCAATACTATGTATCCATCATTGCATGCAATGCCCTGGATGAATTATATACCGCATAATAAGAAACTAATAATATGCTAAATTGCTTTCTTTCCTGAAGTTAGATGAGAAGATTAGTATGCTCGTATCTGTGCAAAATACCAAGAGAGACTTGGTTTAGCATAGCTAACTGGGCAGCTATGGATTGGTTGTAAAATATGGCCTTTAAGAAGCTACATTTACAAATGGTGGTGGTTTTATATGTCTATGGCTTTTATTCTGAAAGGTAAAGACCAAAGGAGTAAAGCGGTATACGCTGCTGTCGTCCATGATGGCCGATCGGCGTATTTTCCCAAATTGATGAAATAAGTACTTTCCTATTGTTAGTAAGCAACTCCTGTCGAGTACTTTTCACAATGCATCGTGGGATACCCACGATACAGGGTATACGCTATACAATCGGATAGCACAACAAAAAAGTCCACTCTGGTGAGTGGGTGAGTCATTTCGGTCCCAGCCCTCGTTTTTCTGCAACATCTTTCATATTTTCCGTCTATAATTGCAGCAGATGTGTCCTTCCGTTTGCCTCTCGCTTCTCTTATTGGATCTTCCAAATGCAACAGCTGTTGGAATTACATTCCCTCAATTGACAGCCACCTAACAGATTTGTGCACAGGTCCGCTGTGCTGAAAATGCTGCTCGCCTGCAACTGATGGTAATTGTTTGGGGCTCGTATCCTTTCGGGCTTTAACCTGGCGAAGGCTTGGCAGGCTCCACGACAATCTGGAATATCCCTATTATGTGCAAGTGGTCGGGGCTGAAACGCCTGTTTCAAATTGTTATCTCTGATGTGAACAGTTGCTACGCTGACTCTTTTCACATCTGACAATTTGTGTTGACGTAATCCAATTAAGTTTTTTATTTTTTTTACCAATGGGGAAATAATTCCAACGTGACAGGCATCTTCAGACACATGAAAATCCCCCTCAAGACACTTGTCTCCTCACTTATATACAGCGCCATTACAAGCTGTCAATTAGCAGTCCATTTCAGTGAGTTACATCTCTCAGCTGTAGTTGAAGCTACTATCAGCGTGTCATTCGGTTGTTGTCATGTTACTTCTTGCTTTTGATCAGATGCAGTAAACAGTGTTTCGATGTGGGACTCCCCCCCCCCCCCTCTTTTCAGCCCCTACATGACATGATCAAAATGTTGCCTTGAAACCTTTTTAAGCATGCCTTTCGTCTATGTTTCAGACAAAGCCACATAATACAAATTTGACCATGAGAGCAACCATATTCTATAACTCTATAACAACATATTCAGTGTCAGTTACATGTATCTACTTGCTCACCAGGAGGAATGAAACAGTAAACAACAGACACCAAAGAGGCTTTGCCACACCAGGCTGTTGGCACTAAACAACCCAAATACACGTCAAGCCAAGCCGCCAGGTCGGGATTGTATTCAAACTGGCAACAATGGAAAGCAATCAATCCGCAGGCAAAGACATAAGTGTTTTGCCAGTACTAGTCTTTGTTGACCTGACATGTTGCTTTTGTTGCATCTAAAATGGCACTTGGCTCTGCTTTTTAGCAGGGAATACTGCCGGTAACCTGGCAACGCAGATTTGTCGCCACCCCGTCACGGTGAAATCAAAGGGATTGCTTTCAAAGCTTAGTCAGCAAATTGCAATTTAATTTCATGTTTTGAATTAGTTTAAATCGACTTTGCCTGGAAAGGAAATGAGTCGCATGAATTGCATTGAATAAGCATGTGTCTTCCGGAACCCAATTATACTTGGGGATGGCTCTCCCTGTGTTTACTGCTTGTCGATCATAGATGGCATTCCACGACCTGGAACTAGATGTCACAAATAAATTATTATCATTAGTCAATCTGCCTGACGTTTTTTTTCATGGACACTGACTGCATGTTTGAAATTTGACAAATGGACTATTATTATTTGTTGTGGCTAATTTCCGAATCTTCAGTAGCACGATACAAATGCTCCTATTGCCCTTTAAAATAAACTTGATTATTTTGGTTTTAATCAGAAACTGTAGTAATCACACCATGTAGTTTATTTAGACTCAATCCCACAATGCTGATGTAAATATTCAGGAATCTATGAAATGTGTATCAATCCACTGCTGAAAATAGTCCATAATAAATGCCCCATTTCCTCCTGTTTGAGTAAAGTTTGACAAAACTACACTGCCCCTGTGTTTTAGCTAATTACTTTGCCTCTTTGAAAAATGACACAATTCATGTTTGACCTCCTTGTAAAGAGTTATGTCTTTTGTTGGAGTGGGAGGGCTTGGGGCTAAGAGTTACTGAGAGGGTTGGGAAGAAAGACACATCGTTCTCTTTTGAAAATGTGTCCTACTGTTTGCTAGTGGTTTCACTTCATTACTGTAAAATATGTCAATGATAAGGCTCTTTTTAAATTGTGCAATCCATCACATTGAATGTCACAGCATTCACTTCATTGTTTTGCTTTGCGACTTTTGTCAGTTGCATTATTTTAACTAGACAAATAAATGTTGTCTCTTTAAATCAATCTGCATTGGTGGACCAATTTAATTTAGCTAGTTGATGCAGCTTTTCATGTTATACAGGAAGGAATGAAAGCCAAGAAATGTTCAGAGGAGTGAACGTCAACATTGTATACTTCATCTATAATATTAGTTTGTTAAACTTCATGGTTTTTATGAATGGAATACCACATAACTGTCATTCCACGTAACTTTCATACCAGGTAACTTTCATACCACGCAACTTTCATACCACGTTACTGCAGGGCTCTCAAGTCTCACGCATTGAGTGTGAGACTCACGCAATTCGGTCTCATCTCACGCACTCCCGCCACACATCGAATTCCTCACGCTGAAAAAACCTCTTGGCTATTTAATGCTTGAATGCAGGGGTGCTCAATACGGCGATCGATTGTTCCGCTGCAGAGCTCCGACGCCGGTCTGCGCAACAACTTTTCTCGGAGTAGAAATAGTCACTAGCACCCCTGTTACTGTCATATCACATAACTGTCATTCCACGTAACTTTCATACCACGTTACTGTCATATCACGTAACTGTCATATCATGTAACTTTCATACCAAGTCACTTTCATACCAGGTAACTGTCATATCACGTAACTGTCATTCCACGTAATTTTCGTACCACGCAACTTTCGTTCCACGTAACTGTCATGTCACGTAACTTTCATACCACGTAACTGTCATATCACATAACTTTCATACCACGTAACTGTCATTCCACGTAATTTTCGTACCACGTAACTGTCATGTCACATAACTTTCAATCCACGTAAATTTCATACCACATAACTTTCATACCACTTCGTACCACATACTATGTTTGTGCTCCTTGGTTACTCGTACCACATTATTTACTGGTGACTACGTTGGTCAGGAAATAGACATCGGTGTATGTTTTTCACATAAATGCATTAATACTAATGATATGAGGGAATGCACTCAGGATGTGAGGAAATGTGCGGCCTGCCTAACAGGGAATGCAAAGTGATAGAGATAATGAAATACAATTTCATATTCATGAAACGCAATGTCCTTTACTCTAGGGGCTATTGGAGAAGACTTTTCCTCGCCTGGCGATTTATAGTCGATCAAAATACATTTAAAAGTTTGTGCTGTTAAGTAGATGTTGTCTACCAAACACTGTTGTGATATGGGTAACGGACATTACAAGCCCCTGTTTGTGAATAGAGAGCATTTTGTGTTTTCTGTTGCATCAGGTTGCTTTGAGTGGATATTATAAAGCGTAGCAACTCTGGCCCAAACCCTAAAAACTCAACTGCATATGAGAGAAATAAGACCGGGGGGAAAATATGGTGATACATATTCAGTGCTTGTAGTGCTCTTTTGCATGCTTAGAATTGGAGAATATCTTTCATATGTTCATTCATCTGCAGTCATATTTATATCACATTCATTTGACAAAGAGGAGCTATCTCACCATGGCATCAGCAGCCTGACAGCCAATAACAAGACAATAATGACTGCCGGGCCACCTCTCCTCCCTCACAAGGACCTCATTTCATTTTAATCAAATTCTGCATGTGGGTGGCACGTTTAAGGAACAAAGCCTCATCCGCATCCCCCTATTCAGCACCATATGTTTGCAGACCTTCCCATAGTGGTGGGACCCTCGGTGTATGCCCGGGGCTCTGGAGGGCCTCCACCTGCCACAGGGGGCTCTCAGAGGACACATTATGCATGGAGACAGCTGTCCTGCCCACTGTATGAGGCGGGCCTCGTCCATGCAGAAGGACGTGTTCGGACGGAAGAAAGAGCGCGGGGCGATGATGGGCTCTGGATGGATAGCACACATCTGCTGCATAACTCATGTGTGTATGAGTGTGTGTTCGATGGCGTAAAAACTGAAGTTTTAACCGAAACCAAACATTTAAGTAATAACTAACACAGTGGCTTCCACTTTCATGGTGCTAAACTGGTGGTGGTGTCCTGGTTTGAGTGGCTACGAATGTGGCACCTTCTCTCCACCCATCACCTGTAGCCCTGTATATTATAGCCCCGTGATATATCTCTGCTGCCATTAGTAGCCTACTGTGTTTACAACTACTACCACTATCCACATTCCCTTTTTGTTTGAAATTGATCATAGATCAGCAACACAAATTAAAATGTGACATTCACAGCACACCTATCGCCTCCCCACAACATGTTGACAGCCCGAGTCGACAGCTACCGGCGCAAACCACGGCACTTGTTCTGACCGAGCTGGCGGTGTGTACCTGAGGGGGAACCGGAGTGCGGGTGCTACGGTTCCATCCGGATGGCGCGATGAGCTGTAACCGTCGAATGAGCACAGTGCAGAGCAGCTGCCTTGAGCCGGTGGGGCACAGATAACATGCAGTGGAAGCATGTACGTCCGCCCGGAGTGGCCCAGATCCCGACACACACGCACCCACACACACATAGAAACACACACACACAGAGTGGGATGGAAAATACACACAATAATCCAGATATGTAAGTGTTGGAGTTGGAAAGCGACACACCACACCTGGACGACACTCACTGGAAGATAGAGCGGTAGACTTCTACGTTACATCTATAAGCGTTTTATTCAGAAATCAGGATACAAGTGGACAACATGCATGGACCCCCCTCCAGAGCTCTGACCGATGGCCTCAGCGCTGGAGAAAAGACGCCGGTTCGGAGTGTTCGGCCATTTTAAATAACCGAACGGACCAGATCTGATTGGCCAGGAGATAAGGGGTGGGGTTTTCTCATTGGCCCTTGTTTCTCTACTTCCGCCGTTGTTGCTCCTTCATTGGTTCTTGTGGTCTGCCAATGCGTTCACATGTTGTGAAAAGGTGGGGGAAGAGGAGATAGTTGATTTAATAGTCCCTCTCTTGTAAGAAGACTCCCTTCGGGGCCTTATCTCTTCAGGAATGGGGCCTGGATCTTCTCCGAAGGCCGTCCACACACCGGGGGGCTTCTTCCCACGTGTGAGTGTGTGAGCGTGTGAGGGGGATAGGTGAAGGGGGGGGAAAGTGAGTGACCTCGAGTGTCTAAAAGGAGAATAATGGCCACATCTGGACCCTTCCTATGCTCTGAGAGTATAGAGAGCTCTTTGTATGTGATCACCTCCGGAATCACCAAGTGTCACTGTTATCTTTCTTTAGATCAGTCAGGCACCAGAGTGCTCCGCTTGTGATTTTAACTTCCATTCAGTGTTTTCCATCTTACACATAATCTATATGCAAACAATACTAAGCTATGCTAAACTATAATATATATTCTTTACAAATCCCTCTTTTCACATCCGCTGGATGTGAACCCTTCCTCTGGGAATATTTATTTCCCTCTTTATGCCAGATCTTGTCATGGCCTGGCCTCCCTAAGTGGCTATGTGTCCTGGTCTCCTCGTCCTGTCTTAGCTCTGCCATTTGACGTGAATAAGTCTCCTGAAATATAATCTTTCGTTGCCTAGATTAAGGTCCCATAAGACCTGTAAGATACCTATTTCTCAGGGAGAGAGTCTCTCTCTGTTAGGGCTGGAAACAGGGGCGTGGTTTCTGTCATGTGGTACCCCGATCCACCCTCTTAGATCTTCCATCCTAGGGAAGTCAGTATGTCTGTGTGCGTTAAATCTGTAGTGTGCAGGTGTCGAAGGAAAGAGGTGAAATTGAGAGTGGTCAGGCAGGGGGGGGGGGTCTTGCATCCTAGCGGCTGGTGTAGCAGGTTGGCATCCTGATAACCAGTTGACGATCCGGTCCCCGCTGCAATCCATCTGCTTCATCCTGTCTGGTCTGCGTCATCTGCTTCATCCTGGTCTGGGTCCTGGAACTCGTCTGCTTCTACCTGGTCTGGTCTCCTCTGCGTCTGGTCTCCTCTGGCTGTCGATGGGGTCTTTATCCGGTGGTCTCGAACTTGATTTCGTCTGGATCGTCCTGGTCAGGCTTGTTGTTCTTCTTCCACTGGTGTCGCATGGGCCCTGGATTCGACATGACTCTCATGGGCAGCATCGTGCTCTTCATTGGCTCCCGGCTCCTCTGCTTCCTCAGCCTTCCAGCGTCGAGATATCTGTTGATGAGACTGCTATCTCTAATCCCCAGAGTCTTAGACTCAAAATCAGCCAATCCTCACTCAAAGGTGAGTCCAGCCTTTAACACCTAGTGATTAGTTCAAAGTTCCGCTAGAACAATGGAGGGGTCAAATGTCACTAACCCACGGTCAAAACGTCACTTCCGGTCAAGTCACTAACCAAGTATTTTCAAAATAAGAGTCTCGTCTTTGTTATTGTCCGCATTAAAATCATTTTCACAATAAAAGTCCTGTCCTTGTTATTGTAAGTCACTTCACGTAGAATGAGAAAACACAACACAACAGCCACTAGGCCGGATCTATACAGAATGTGACACTTGACTATGAAAAATTGTATTTTAATTTCTATATTTAATAAGTATCTAATACTTTCTAGGCTTGAATTCGCAATCTTTAACTGAGTCGGAGGAACAGCTTCTCACCCCGTGTGGGAGGAATCATCTATTAAATGGCCATCCGTCGTCCAACAGAGTCTCAATTACTTATCCAATCCAATCTAACTTTATTTATCTTTACTGGTTATGATAAATGCAATTGATCCTATCTATGGCCCTTGACTAGGGCATAGAAATATTCAAATCCTACTAGGATCTGATAGCAGGCAGGTATTCGTCCAGCACCCTCCTCTCTCGTGCTCGAACCCTAAAACAGCTTATGGGGAAAAACAAAACATTTGCACATCGAGGTGCCATTAATGACAGGAGACGGTGAGCAGTGAGAGTCGATGTTGTCTGCACACATCTTCCTGTGTTGCAGTCCTAACTCTAGCTCTAATGTCTCAGTCTCTGCTCCTTCTTGTCTCCTTTCTGTCTCCTTTCTTTTCCTGTCATTCCAACCTTTCTTTGCCTGTCTTTCCAACCTTTCTTTTCCTGTCTTTCCTACTTTTCTTTTCCTTCACGTAATTCAACTGGCTTCAATCTATAATATTAACATACAGTCACTCTCAGGCAACATACATTAAAAACAATATTCTCCCTAATCTTTTCTATTATAATGTCTTTTTTGGCAGGTTCTTCTCTAAACCTCACATGACTAATCCTACGATAATGGCAAGGGTCAGTCCCATGACCATTAGAACAGTTTGTCTGCCTCCCAGCTGTTCCTATAGTGGTTTGCGGGGGGGGGCCTTCTAGCTGGGCTATCAGGCTCCCCGAAACACCTACGGAACGACCTCTGTGGCATCAACATCTTTAGATCTGATTGTGTTTCTGTCAATGTCCTTGTTGGACAGGTAGCTGGGGCACAATGTGTCAGGTGGTGTCAAGGTGCCTCTGCCTTGCCCTTGACCTGGACCATGTGTGAAGTAACCTCCTTCACTTCGTACAGACCAGTCCACCTAGGCTCAGTCCACTTCCTCTTGTGAACCCTGACCCTGACCCAGTCACCTACTTTTACTTTGGTTGGCTCTGCTGCCTCCTGATCGATCGTCTGGGCTCGAACAACCTGGTTTGAGAGAGCTTTGGTGAGAGAGAAATTAGAGCTTTTATGTATTCTGACATTTCAATTTTACAGACATCCAGAGGTGGCATATGACCTCCATCTCTGGGTGGCTCTGGCATACTTCTTCCTGTTAACAACTCACTTGGTGACATCTTCCCCCCTGGTAATGATCTCATGGTCATCAGTACCTGTGGGAGCGCCTTCGCACATTTTCCTTTTAATAATTTGATTGGCTCTCTCAACCAATCCTTGAGACTGAGGGTGATATACAGACCCAAACTTGTGGGTTATGCCCAGTGCATATCAACTTTCCCCAGCAGTTTGTTGTTAAAATGTGTTCTGTTGTCGGACCTGATGCGTCTTGTAACTCTATACCTTAAGTGTGTGCCTGTGTGCACTATATGGGATATGATCAAACACTCGCAAGTTATGTGTACAGGAGTGGCGGCTCTTCTTCGAATCCGTCGACGTTGAACCCCATCTACTATTTAAAAAATTATTTTTATGGTTCTCGTTGTAGTCACTGATTCTAAACCTACTGATATCTGATCTATTAGTCTGTACTTGTTCTGGCCCTCCTCTTAATAGTCTGGCGTCAACATAGATTGTTGTGTGCTTCTATCCCTCTTTTGAAATAGGATGGAATTCCTAAATCCATCCTTTTCAATAATAATAATCTTAATAAACAGTCAACTTCTAGAAGAAAGGAGAGAAATAAAATAAAAATGCTTGCGTCTGTCACATCAATGCAGGAGAACCATGTCTTGTCTGAACTCACAGCGTCATCATTGTGCTTGGGTAAGGAATGAAGGGAGAATATTCGTTACTTTAAACAAAACTGCCAATTTAGCACGTCGCATAAATAGGTGTCAGTTTCTTAACAGCTCATGAGAAATCGATTACTCGTACGTCCAACGGACGACTGTAATAATAACCACTATTTTTCCAAAAAACAGTAAACCCAAAACTATCCTTTGAAACCGACTAAAATAAAAACCTCAGTTTTGAAACGGTGATGAGAAATCAATTACTCGTAAGCCTAATGGCATTACTGTAATAATAACCACTGTCTTTTCCCAAAAAACAGTAAACCCAACACTATTCTCTAAAACTGTCAATCAAAAAAAACAAAAAGATAAACAAATAAAAACTCAGTACTGAAACAGTGATGGGAAATCAATTACTCGTACGCCTAACGGCATTACTGTAATAATAACCACTATTGTTTCTCAAAAATCAATAGTAAACCCAACACTATATCTTCAACACTGGCAATAGTACTCAAAGAAAAATATCTCTTTAATCCAAATTGTCAAAAATGTGTTGGTGAATAAGTCGGCCTAATTATTAAAGAACGGGTTACAAATTTATTTATTGGCCCCAAATCAAGGCCCATTTTCCAAGTTTAGGAGATTAAGTAATTAATGTATTCCAGGGAGCCCTCGTCCTCTCCAGTACACCTTCCTATAACAACCATTCTATGATTTAAAAAATATATCTACAGTCTGTTCCATCCTTAAGGGATGCTGGTGACGATTAAATTGGAATCGTGCGGTTTTAACTCTATCTCTACGGGAGCTATCGGAATCAGTCACACATCAGTTCACCCTTTAGTCCTAAAAGTGTCTTGATATAAGTTACGCATGTTGTCAGTGTCCCCATGATCAGTGTTCTCTCTACTATGTGTGTGTCTAAGCATGTGTCTCTAATATTAACTGGACCTCCGATGTGTGTGCAGTTCTGTCCATGTTCTCAATTGTGGAGTAATGCAAGTGTTAATTTTGTTTGTGCACCCAGTCCGTAGCCTCAACCTCTGCTTTCACCATTGTTCTTCTCTGTGCCTCCACTCTGGACAAACACTGTGATGTGGAGCTGCGGTGTCAACGACTGCATACAATCTGCAACTCTGGTGTTCATTCACGAGCTGCTGCTACTCCTTGCTTCTCTGCATCGATCTCCAAGCCTCCTCAGCTGGGTCTTCACGAACCTCAATCTCGTGTTGCAGGCAGTCCCTCAGGATCTCAGATCTCATCTTGGATCAAGGTGTAGTTAAGGGCACAATGTCTTTGGTCCCCTGGTGGCGAGTAGGGATGCAGGACTTTGAACCAAAGTCTCCACTGCTGGCTGTTGTCATGCAGAGGTGTGATGTCATCATCATCTACTCTGTCCCACCGGATGCTTTGCTTCCTGTTCAGTGTCTCTTTAGTCTCCAGTTGAATCATTGGGTGACTACTGGGTGTGGCACATTTCTGTTCAGTGGATACAGTTCGCTGTCAGCTGTTGGATCTGGGCACGCCTAATTCTGTGTCTCTGGTCCGGGCCTGGTGCCGTGGATCACTATTGCCTTGTGGCTGTGGCTGTGTGTTGGGTGCTTGTTGTGGCGGGGTTTAGACATTATGAGAGTACTGAAGTGGTCCTGACTGAGACTGCTTAACCCTGTGGTGGATAAGGACAAAAATTAGCCCAATGTCCAGCCTGACTATAATTAAAAATTTATTAATACTCGTCTAAAGCCTCCGTTGCCCCAGTTGTTACTCCTCTTACTCCTGAACGGGCTTCTTTTATGCATATTCTCTCTCTGTTGTGGGCCCCATTCATGGGCTGCTGACCCGCCTGTTGCGGAACATAAGGTTTGAGGGAACTAAGCTTGAAGCGGTGCAAACGTGGCTTGCTGTGGCTGTTGATAGATCAGTGTTTATGGATTTGGAGGAGGGGCTGGATACAGACTATGATGTATTGTGGTTGTGCTGCTGTCTGCTGCAGAGGGGGGGGCTGTTGAGGGGGAGTCTGTAGCTGTGGAGGCTGCTGCTGTTGTTGAACAGGGTTTCCCTGGGGTCCATTGTACCCTCCAGGTCCTCCATAACTTCCTCCTCTGTATCTTCCTCTTCCTCCTCTTCCTCTGCCACCTCTTCCGTAATAGTTACCTCTAGGCCTCTTACAGTTTTTGGCACAGTGCCCTGGCTCATTACAGTTGTAGCAATTGTATGGGCCTGTTCTCCTGCTTCCTTTACCAGGTATATAGTTGGAGTTGTCATGGTGTCGTGTGTCGTCAGTCTGTCCGTACCCCCCGTTATTCAACGGCTGGGGATTCATCTTTGGGGACCGTGTGGGTTGGGGAGGGTAAACGGGAGGAAGGGGGCTAATTGTTGTTGTTGTGTTCTTTTATATTTTATCTGAACTGCAAATGTCCGTTTTCTGTTAATATTATAAAAAATACGTACTTATTAAAAACTATGTTTCAGACAGAAGGATGATGGTCACACACTCTATCAATTAATAGTTATCTTCAAAAGAATTCTTCAGTCACTGTTCTGGCTTCGCTCCGCTCTCACTCTGGCTCGCTCTGGGAGCCTGCAGGAGCTGCGCGCGCAGCTAAGTGGGTAGGGGAGGGGCTGCTCTGTTGTGTGAAAAGCTCGTGCTTTTCTCCGCGGAGGCGCGCAGCAGCTTTTCTGCTTGTCCCTCCTCCTTTCTGTTCTTGTATTCCTGTGTTAAGCGGAGTTACCTCTTTGTTTCTCCGTATCCTCCTCAATCTCAAACTCGTTCACTCTCAAACGTAGTACATAATCGCCATACAATGTGTTCTTTACTCAGCAACGTGCCTTTCAAAACAATAAATCCTCATTTATCACTCGTGCAATTCAACAGACTAGAGCTTGCGTTGACACCGTGAGGTTTCGACTCTGCTCTGTTGATTCCACTTTGACAACATTTATTCACCTTGACAACATTTATTCACCACCGGTATTCAACATTCATTCACAGATTATGCATACACATGTGTTCTGATGCGGGCCCCTGACCCGACTTCGGCCCCTGACCGGCTCTCTGTAGAGTCTTCTACGTGCGGGCCCCTGACCCGTCTTCGGCCCCTGACCGGCTCTCTGTAGAGTCTTCTACGTGCGGGCCCCTGACCCGTCTTCGGCCCCTGGCCGGCTTCCTATGAAGTCTTTCTACGTGCGGGCCCCTGACCCGTCTTCGGCCCCTGGCCGGCTTCCTATGAAGTCTTTCTACGTGCGGGCCCCTGACCCGTCTTCGGCCCCTGGCCGGCTTCCTATGAAGTCTTTCTACGTGCGGGCCCCTGACCCGTCTTCGGCCCCTGGCCGGCTTCCTATGAAGTCTTTCTACGTGCGGGCCCCTGACCCGTCTTCGGCCCCTGGCCGGCTTCCTATGAAGTCTTTCTACGTGCCTCCCTGAGGACTTCAGTCCCTGACTGGCTCTCTGTAGAGTCTTTTAATGCCTCCCTGAGGTCTTCAGTCCCTGACTGGCTCTCTGTAGAGTCTTTTAATGCCTCCCTGAGGTCTTCAGTCCCTGACTGGCTCTCTGTAGAGTCTTTTAATGCCTCCCTGAGGTCTTCAGTCCCTGACTGGCTCTCTGTAGAGTCTTTTAATGCCTCCCTGAGGTCTTTCTGTCAAACTGTATCGTGATTTCCCTTTTTACGCTTTATTTTATTATTTAAATCAAGTCAAAACATTTAGCAGTTCCAATACTCACATCCAATACTCCTGATCAAGTTTAGAGTGTTCAATTTGACTGATTTGAAATAAATAGGTTCAGTCCTACCTTATTTTGACACCGCGCGGTTCGATCAGTTTCTCGGAGCGGGTCTTAGAACAAGTGGTCCGTCTGTGGTCTCTCGTGCTCGTCCTCCTCAGGTCTCTGGACCGGATTTCACAACCATTCTCTTGCTACCATTTGTTGGAGTTGGAAAGCGACGCACCACACCTGGACGACACTCACTGGAAGATAGAGCGGTAGACTTCTACGTTACATCTATAAGCGTTTTATTCAGAAATCAGGATACAAGTGGACAACATGCATGGACCCCCCTCCAGAGCTCTGACCGATGGCCTCAGCGCTGGAGAAAAGACGCCGGTTCGGAGTGTTCGGCCATTTTAAATAACCGAACGGACCAGATCTGATTGGCCAGGAGATAAGGGGTGGGGTTTTCTCATTGGCCCTTGTTTCTCTACTTCCGCCGTTGTTGCTCCTTCATTGGTTCTTGTGGTCTGCCAATGCGTTCACATGTTGTGAAAAGGTGGGGGAAGAGGAGATAGTTGATTTAATAGTCCCTCTCTTGTAAGAAGACTCCCTTCGGGGCCTTATCTCTTCAGGAATGGGGCCTGGATCTTCTCCGAAGGCCGTCCACACACCGGGGGCTTCTTCCCACGTGTGAGTGTGTGAGGGGGATAGGTGAAGGGGGGGGAAAGTGAGTGACCTCGAGTGTCTAAAAGGAGAATAATGGCCACATCTGGACCCTTCCTATGCTCTGAGAGTATAGAGAGCTCTTTGTATGTGATCACCTCCGGAATCACCAAGTGTCACTGTTATCTTTCTTTAGATCAGTCAGGCACCAGAGTGCTCCGCTGGAGATTTTAACTTCCATTCAGTGTTTTCCATCTTACACATAATCTATATGCAAACAATACTAAGCTATGCTAAACTATAATATATATTCTTTACATAAGCTAACAGCTGAGCACTAAATCGGGTATATTTAAGTCACTGTGAGGGTGTTGGATTTTGTTCCGGGCCTGAAAAGAAAAGAAAAATCTAGTCTCTTAATTTTCTAGGCTTGAAAATAGTCAGAATAAAGATTGTAAACATGTATTGAAAATGGCATCGCAATCGCAATGGATAATTAAAGAGACATATTTAACAAAATCCCCTTATCGGTGCTGTTCATGCCTTAAGTGTACTTAAGTGTGTATCAAATTTGTGAGAAAACTCGGATTTTCCTCCCCCCTCTTCTAATCCTCAGAGAAGACAACCGTAGAAAACACTAATCTTTTTAACATTTAAAAGAGAACAAGACAACATTGGATCTTTTAATGTAAAATCCCCAAATAAAAGCGATGCTTGTTGAAGCCACTGTGCGACGAAGAAACACAAACCTCTCCATGCGCTCTGAAAGAAAGGACCTGTTTACTCCAGCAGTGTTTGTGGATGATACGGTTCTTGACTCATATTTAGCAGAGTAGGTGATTTTTTTATTTGTTTCCACCCGTCAGGGATTATTCTGCATTTAATCTGATCAGCAGACGACACATTTCACAATCTACATGAGTAATCTCCTTTTCCACTCTCCTCTTCATTTGTCCGGGGACTCCGCGGAATCATGTCACTGTCACAGCATCCATGCCGAGCCCACAGAGCCCCCCCCCCCCCCCCCCCATCACGGTTTTGATGTAATGTGACTCGGTTACCTCGGTGAGGAGAAACTTCAGTGACAAGCAGCCGGCAACAAGACAGCAGCATGAAATGGGGATATAGTGTGTGTCTCCAGGCGGTGACACTCCTGATTGGAGTTTCTAATCGCGTACGAGAAAGGTCACGGAGGAGTCTGTTTTCCCAGAAGACATGTGTGAGTGACATGCCCCCTCAATCTCTTTGTAAGCTTCTTAAAGTCCACAGTAAACAGAGCTGCCGCATTTGGTGTATGTGTGTGTGTGTGTGTGTGCTGTAGGTCCACATGGATACATCAGAACTATATTTCTTTGCTCCTCCTGGTTGACAGTGTCCACCCCCACCCGCGTCTTTAGCCTCCACGGTTGCCGCCACATAAACACAAATACCCCGGTGCCTCGCCGGGGGAATTCATCCCAGAAGAAATGCGCTGTCACCTGCTGTGCAGCAAGGGTACAATAACAATTGTCGGAAAAAACCACGACAGCTCGGTCCACGCCAGCCTCGCCTCGCTTAGCAGTTTCTAAGGCCAGAGCAGCGCGTCGCTGGTTCGTCTGTCCAGCTACATTAGCGCTGGCGCAGGGCGGGATGGTGCTATCCGAACCGAGCAGGTTGACATTCAGAGCATTAATGTAGCAGCGAGCGACTATTTGCTGCGTAAATACCCAGTGGAGTAATAAAGTCACACTCTTCCTCCGTGTGCATACCTTCTTCTGCACAGTGATCGCGTTTATGGAATACAAAGGAGGAGACTTGTTCGCTGCAATTATGGCGAGGGTTTTCTAAACCCCCCACCCCCCAAAAAAACAAAGGTGTCTCAAGGTGTGTTTCCTGGTCGCCCTTGGTTTCTTTTTTCCCCCGGCCTGCAGCAGATCAGGAGCTGCTTCGCTGCAGGCGGCTTGTCTCGTGAGTGCAGGACCATTGAGGATTCATGTTGTCCCATCAGTCCCAGCCCGCCCAGTCTCGCCTGTTGAAAGAATGATGCAAGCCACTCTGTTCACACTCGGCTGTGTCTCTGTTGTGTTCTTTGCCTGTTTTCTTGAGTCCTTTTACAGTTGCCACGACACGTAGAAGGTTAACGTGCCGGTGATAATGGTTAGTTTGATATGATGACAAATCATAGGAGAATATCGATAACTACCGAGCATTCATGTGACTTCTCATTGCAAATGTCACTCCTGTCTGCGTATCACCTCATTTAAATTAAAGACGCTCGTATAGCTCGGGGTGCGTCTCAACCTTTGTGGGTGCTTTGAGAACTACGCGTCTTCTTTTTGTCCAGTGCGGGATGAGCGGCCGTAAAAAAAAAAAAAATCCTTTCGTGAAGTCCCGAGAGACTTTTTTTGACTAATAACATACAATTATAACTTATTATTGTTCATTAGAACGGCGAGCAAAGGTGTTGCAATCAACTGAAAACACCCTGTGAAATGTGTTGGAGTTCCCGGGACGACAAAAAAACACGGACCATTCCCCAGACTGTAGCACACCGCACATCACAGGTCGTAATCACCTTCCTAATATCCATTTCATATTGCCGTGATAACATCTCTCTCTCAAACAACTGTATTTATTCGAACGGAAAACAAAAAAAGAATACATTTGAACCCATCATGATGAACATTATACTTTACCTTCACCTAAGGCTATTTTGTTATTAAAAGAGCATAAACGCATCCTGATATAACTCAATACAACCTACGTTATTGTTGACTGTGCTTGCCCTTATTGCCGATAGCTCTCCTGCCAATTTCCAACATCCATTTATTGTTCACAATGTAACAATATCAGGGAATGAATAGAGTGCGTCTCCTGGATGCGTGGTAAGTCAGCTCAATGCACCCTTTGTCGGATTTCAACGCCGTTATTCTCGAAGGAGCACAATGGCGTATGTCTTCTTACGTGACCGGTTGTCATCAGCGCTCCGAGACGTGCTCTTACAATCGGCGGTGGAGAGACCGTAAAGAACCGCCCCGGTGCGGATCAACGCAGATCAGGCATGACGCGCCCCGCCGGTCCTGATCCCGGCAGAGCGGGGTGGCTGCCTCCACGCGCCGTCCGCACACTCACTCTCCATCTGACAGGCCAATGTCAGAGCCTGCCAGCAATATATGGTAATCACTATCTGCAGACTCAAAGGACGGGGGAAGGGATTATCTCAACCTGGCCGCGCCGCGAGTCGTGTTTGATAAAAATAAAAAAACACGACACACAACTCCAAAATGTGTGTGTTTTTCCTCCCAAAACGTGCGGCCCGGTTCAACCTTGTATGTCTGCCACTGTGGATCAGAGGCGGCGAGGGGACGCTCAGAGCCTGTCAGTTCCCGTCTCTTTCAAAGCCAGCCGCGTTTAATGGGCTGCCAGTGTGACCCTGGCCGCACTCTTTTGTGCGACACGATTAGTGTGAATGCGGCGCGGACCTAATGCCGCCGACCTTTATTTTCTAATGGGGAAAGACCAGAAGGGGCACTCAAGACTGAAATCCCTTGTGTGCATCTAAGAGGAGATCTTATTGTGAGTGTGTGTGTTTTGATCCCACCCGAGGCTCTGAGAACACAGAGCATGTTATTCGGTTGTGTAGGGGACCACTGCACTCAGCAACACACTCAGTGCGTTCACATGATGGTATAATTCGAATCTTGCTTTAGTCGGACTATGCTATCTTTTGGGTCAACTGCTGTTATCCCAATATACATGGCAGTGAGTAATTCGAATCATTGGCCGAAAGCATGTCATATCCGATACGATAGGTGGCGCTGTTTTCATTACAACTCGTGGTGATACAGCCATTTCCGCTTGACCTCTTCACCACTACCAACAACAACCAACAACAACAACATCAACATTTCGAGAAAGATAGTGAACAGAGAGCAAGGCGAAGCTACATCCCTCTACTATTCTTGCATGATGTTAATAGTGACATTATCGTCTCTTTCGACTCTTTCGACTTCCGGTTCACGACATGGGAGGGAGGGGGGAGGAGGGCGGCGGGATCTCAAGCATGCGCAAAGACGCAAAGTCCAGTTCCAAATCCAATTCACCGTTACATGCCGCGATAGTCGAATTATCAACCGGATCGGATCGAGTTATCCAGGGGTGTTAATCGGATCGTAGTCGGACCGCACATAGTCCAACAAAGGTGTTTACATGAAACGGATAATTCGATTTCAGTCCGACTAAGCCAGTTATTCGAATGCATGTAAACACGGTCAATGTAGACCGACGGTAGTTTCTCTAAATGTGTGTGTGTTTGTGTGTGTGTGTGTGTGTGTGCAAAGAAGCAGCCTTTTCAAATAAGCTCTCGTAAATTGGCAGAAAGTTTAGATCCTAATTCGACTAAATTGTGAGTTCGTCTTTTTCTCCGTCGACTTTTAATCCGAGTTGTTTTGGCCGCCTGAGCGCTCCTCTCCGCGGCGCCTCTGGAAGTGTATTCAGGAGGGAGAAGTCATGTTCCACCATGTTTTACACCACCCAGCGGACCCCCTTCGCTCGCGAGTGTTACGCCAGCCCACCGACGGCCTGTAATCGTGGAGAATTACCCGACGTGGGAAGCGCTTCGTTGTAAATGTATAAATGTGCGTATTTGGCAGTGTGTCCGCGTCCCACCGCTTTGTAATCAGTTGATTTAATGAGGCATCTTGTCGTCACAGTGTGCTCCTACATGTACTACTCGTACGAAATTATGAGGCAGCCGTTGCTGATAATACTATCGTGACAAAACATCCCGATGCAACAGCAAAACCGCAAACGCCCTTTTGTTTTGACAGATGGCTGCTTTGTTTGTTTGGCAAAACAATATATGTATTTAATTTATTTTTTTCTTCTTTGCGAGTATTGTACGTACTAGACGGAGTGGCTGACTTGGCTTTTAAGGAGGAAAAGAAGCGGGCCAACGTCTGTACTTTGCAGGAATTAGTCACATTCCAAGACATGGCTGACATCACTGTAACAGACACACGAGGCCTGACAGTCGTTCCGCTCCACAGTGACTCTGCCCAGTTGATCTTTCATCTTAAGTCAACTGTCTTAGAGGGAGAAGCGGTGCTCGGCTTCTTCCGTCGTTGACTTCCGTGATGCCACATTTACGAAGCTGGAGAAACTTCGTCGACAACATTCGAGATGTACTCGATTGGGACTGTGGCTCCGAGTGGCAGCGGTCGCCCTGCATACATTCATCCAACGGGGATGACGCCATGAGGTTTTATTTGGCAAGAGAAATAATGGATACATGTACAAACTGATGATTAGATAAAAAATAATAAGAGCAGACTGAAATCTTGTGGTGGTGAGCACCGCTCAGGATGTAAACGCAGTCCTGAAATGTCCTCTGTGGCTCTGCAGGAGATGATGTCATCATGCTGTTTGGAGATATTTAGACCAAAAGGCCCACATTTAAAACTGTGTGTTTGGGATTTAACCAATATAGGATCAAGCATTTTAAGATATTTACTCATATTTTAAGAAACTAAAAGTCAGATGTCTCTACCTGTCAACACCAAGATGCTTGGTTATCCCAATAAGAACCTCAAAGTTACACTTATTGGCACTTGCAAAAAGATGTTGTGACAATATTTTTTTTTGTATGTTTACTTACGGCCACAGCAGCAATAACATATGTTTACATGTTCATCCTCACTCATTTTGTGCCTTCTTTGTTGAAAGTATATGGAATATATATTACTGAAAATACTCATGAAAAAACACATGGTCTATATTTGTATGCAGTACTGGCACTTCATTTTTACCTCTGCCATAAATGCTTGGTTTTATGTTTGGCTTCTCGGTTTGTTTGTCAGCAGCAATACACAAAAATAAAATACTGGTCAGATTTTTAGGAAACCTGGTGGAAGGGTGGGCCAAGGACACATTACATTTGGAGCTGACTGGCATTCCTCTCCCATTTAGAACATTAAGTGAAACATAACTCTGAGAATGTATTGTCAATGCAAGCATACCACTTGGTTAGGTTTAGGAATAAATCGTAGTTTGGGTTCAAATAAGTGCCCTTATCTAACTTAAGGGCCAAGGAGGCCGGGGCCATGAGGTAGGAGGCCAGGTAAACTTCTTCTGAGCCAACTAGCAGGTGTAGCAAGCCCCTTGTCTATGAGGCTGACGGCAGGGGTTGCCCTTCTGGTTTTTCAATGAGTTGAACTGGTTTCCGTGAAACTACCTGCTCTCACTACGGAGTAGCATTTCGGCTGACGGCATACACACACAACCGTATGTGTGTCCATCCGCAGGTGTCCCAACGCTGATAGAGTCTTTCCCTTTCTGGACTGTCATAAAGGATGATAGACCTACTCTGGGATTAATGCCCACCGTCTTTGTCCCGGTGCTCCGTCTTTTAAACGATCTCAAATCAGTCTGGGCGTGATCCTTACGGCGAAGGGAGACCGGTATGTTTGACTTTAGCAACTTGTTCGAGTCTCTGAATATTCAGCGAGGCTCGTCCTTTGAAGCGGCTCCTCTGCCTCCTTTTGTGAGTGAAGCAGCGTTATTCATTGTGACTTATGCAAAGTGTCTTTAACCTGCAGGGGCAACCACAAAGAACTCTTGAGGGACGCCTGCCAGCCTCGCTAAAATGGTTTAATGTTTAGGGAGAAAAAGAATTCATAAAAAAATATATATACTGTATGTTTTTTTGATAGAGCAAAAGGAGCCATAGTAGCTGGTAGAATTGCATTTTATCAAGTGCAAAATTAAGATAATTGTGTTATATCAAATTTTCCACATCAGACGAGTTTAAAACAACCTAAATTAAGTAAATGTGTGCTGCCGTCATCATAGTACAAAAAAATTATCATTATCTGTTGCCATGGCAGTGGTCGTAAAACTCTCAGGGCAGCTGGATTCCCTCCCCATTTTGTCTTTGAGACGTCCCCTTTTTTTAAAGTCAGAGAGAATTGTGTAACCCAGCTCGGCCAGCTGCAGGGGACATCTCGTTATGGTTCCAGCTCATTGTGGCGCTCTGCGGCTCATGTTATGCCATGTACTCGCGTGGATTTTAAACATAGAAGCGAGAGCAGGTGCAGCCGTGGACCGAAAGCGCTGGAGAGGAAACAAACACAAACAACATGCCTTATCCTGCCTTCAAGTGTCCCGTGTCCCCGCGGACCCCAGCCAAAAGCCCCGAAAGGTGTTCCGGTGGGGGCCGCTTCCTGCAGAGTACAGTGCCATCTCCTCTCGGGCCAGCAGGGGAGCGTTGGGTCATGCTGTGATAAATGGCAAGCGAGCAGCAAGGGGTGCCTAGAGGGGCTCCTCCAAGACGCTTTTGTTTAATTGCTGGTCCGCTAGCAAGTGATACGGTTCAAACTCAGCTGGAAAAATCACCACTTCCAGAGCAGCAGATAATCAAAACCAGTGAACGTTGTGACGTGAATTGGGTTTAATAATTTAATGAACTTATCCAGGAGATCTTTTCAGGTATATAAATTACTGACATACTGTATCCAGTTTTCCAAGACCAACATTGTGGAAAATGTGTTTCTCGTGTCACATATGCGTCACTTCATTTCTCCATCTGTATTTCTTGCGTCCCTGCGCGTGAGATTATGGAGGAGATGGTGTCCACGGTTGAGTTATAGCACCAGCGAGTGTAACGGTGATGTCAATGACGACAGTGATTCAAAGCGGCTTTTCGACGAAATGAGTATTCGTTACATCGGCTCCTATAAACCTGCATTGTTCACATTTTGCCGTGCATTTGTTTAAATTTAGAAGCTGGTTCGCACTGAATTGGATTATCGACCAGGTTAATGGAGTCCCGTAATTACATAATTGAATCCACTGGAGCAGTCAGTCATTAATTGTTGTTACATGGTAATTACTAAACCATTACTCTTTTATCAAATTCTCAATGACTGGCTTTTAATTTTCATAATTTGTTCACTTTCTTTTAAGCATCTACTGATGTGAGCCCAATGAGCCAGATAACTAAGTCTTAAACAGGAAGAACAAAACCCTTTTTTTACGTGTCGATCAAGGCGTCAAAATGTGGGTTTGGCTTATTAATATACTCCCAACACAATGATGTGGCATCGGGGAAAAGGTTGACATTTAAACTCCAGCAATGCGTTATTGATTTCAGCAATCTGGCGGTTACTTCTTCCACTTCCTGATAAGGCGCCCCTTTTGTGCCTCTAAAACGGTTGATATATCATTCGATAGTAGTTTTGTATTCATAATCTCCCATGAATACAGAACATGTTTGCATCATGACTGTCAGCGTGTCCGTACAACTCTTTGGAGAGTGTGTAGCAAGAGAATGATGGTAGTAGCTAGTTTTAGCTCGCGAGTCACCGCCATAAAAGATCCATGAGTTCACTTGTTAGCTGGCTAGCATGTGGTTTGGCTGTGGTAGATAATGACATGATACTGATATTATGTACACTACCGTTCAAAAGTTTGGGGTCACGAAGAAATGTCCTTATTTGTCAAAGTAAAGCACTATTCTATCCAATGAAGATAACATTAAATAAATCGGAAATACACTCTATACATTGTTAATGTGGTAAATGACTATTCTAGGTGGAAATGTCTGGTTTTTAATGAAATATCTACATATGTGTGTGGAGGCCTGTCTCCAGTGTTCTTATGGTACATTGTGTTATCGCCTTAGAAGACTAACGGAGGGTTAGAAAACCCTTGAAAACCCTTTTTAAGTTAGCACAGCTGAAAACAGTTATGCTGGTTAGAGAAGCTATAAAACTAGCCTTCCTTTGAGCTTGACGTTTGAAGAACAAAATTAATATTTCAAATAAAAATCATTATTTCTAACCTTGTCAATGTCTTGACTATATTTTCTATTCATTTTGCAAATCACTTGATCAATAAAAGTGTGAGTTTTCATGTTAAACACGAAATTGTCTGGGTGGGTGACTCCAAACTTTTGAACGGTAGTGTATGTTACATATTCATGTGATTACGCTCATTCATTTATAGTAATGTGTAGTGATTGCTAGCTACCGTGCCTGTATTGAAAACAACCATGGAAACCACTTACAGTGAACCGTCTTTCCAGGTCAAATTGATAATTAGAAGCCATTTCTTTCTTTATGTATCATGCAGATTGTCACCTCATTGACATTTGTATATTTACTCCATGACTATAGAGCGATGAAATGGACAACACCTCTTTCCGCACCAAGGGGTGGGGCTCTGCCGGCTTTGGGCCAGTTCCATCACTGCAGCGGGGTTGTTGCATGTTGTTGGTCGGAATCCGCCGGTCCACTTGACCAGTGAGGCTTAAGCCATCGCGCATTCGTTTTTCATTGACTGTTTTCTATGACCATTTCGATATGCACTTAACACAAGCCTCAGGTAGCCAGCCAGAAATGTGTTTCCATTTCTTTTCATATATATATATATATACGAAAAGCCTCAAATGAGCTGCAAGCTAATTATTACAACAACATTTGTATCGGGATGATTCTGTCCTAAACTTTTTGATCCATATAAGCAGTTTACACTGTGTCTCTGTCAATTTTAATTCATGCATGCAAACCTCATCCACATGAAAAATGGTCATTTGAGGGGACTCCAGATAATTCAGTAGAATCACATTTATTTGCAACCTCACACCGATCCTGTCATCAATTTTCACCTCAGCGTGATATAACCCCCAGGAGGTTTAGAAATTATCACAAGCCAACATCGTTGCCGGCAACCCCCCCCCCCCAACCTTGGTTTCACAGCCTCCCCTGATACCATCTAACGTGAGAACCCTCCTTTCTTTCTTTTCCATCCGCAGATCTCGTGTTTTCCTGGATCTTTAACGAGTACCCGACGTTTGTGAAGCAGGACACTCGCCGATTCATCTCGCAGGAGACGGGGAACCTGTACATCGCCAAGGTGAAGCCCTCAGATGTCGGCAACTACACGTGTGTGGTGACTAACACCGTCACAAAGACCCGGGTCCAGGGTCCGCCCACTCCACTGGTGCTCCGCAGTGACGGTGAGATCTGCTTTTGAACACACCATTTGCACTAAACCACCCACATAACAAACATTGACAACCACAGCACATAAGACGAATGGAAGTGAGTCCTGGTTATCTTCCTTTCCCTGTTTTTGCCTATATATTGATCTGTATTTGCAATCAGCAAATCCTCCTTTCGACCTTCATATTTTGTGACAGCGAGATTTGAGATACACCTCGACTACAGTTTATATACTACTCTCTCACTAAGCTATAACCCTTCTGGAGTAGGATAAGTAACGTTTACTCTAATGTTGACCAAATAATGCAGCCACAGTTTCAGTTGCATTTCTCCAAAAGTATCCATTTGTATTATTTTATGTGCATATGCAAAGTTGTTTATGTATACAAGTGGACATGCAAAACACATACGATTGTGAAAAAGAAAACACTCTACAAAGGCCAATGGTCTCCATCTTGTGTGGAGTGTTTTGATAATAATATGGCTCATGGCTCAACATTTCACTTTAAGAAGTTCTTTGGGTTTCTCTTCTATATTTGGTCATTTTTATTAGTATTTTTTTAAAAGCTCCTCCATTGATTTAATATAGCAGTGATGAGAATGTGGTTTGGCTCTCTTGATACACAAGAGAGCCAAACTTGCTCTGTAGCTACCAGGAAGAAGGACGAATGGCTTTGAGGAATACAAGCGGAATTCAAAGCTTAATCATCTCAACCTCAGCTAATTTGAGCATGTCCTTTAACATGTAGATCTGATGCTTGTGGCTGGCCTTATCAAGGCACGCCAGAGGAAAGGTCACCGTCAGTAAGGAATCTGATTGTAGGCTTCGGTCCTAAAAGGTTGATTCTTACCAAATCTAATGCAATGCGAGAATTATGAAGCTTAATATTATTTATGTTCAAAATAAATGTCTTTTTTTGTCTTCTAATTTATTACAGCTGATCTGATGTAATACAAAAAATAAAATAAATCCCGTGAGGGAACACTTGCTTTTATCAAACAGCTTTGTGAGGTTTTATTTGGAAGCTATTACTAATACTATTAGCATTATTGGTAACATTTTATTTTAATTTACCCCATTAAGCATGTATAAGGAGTTTATAAAACACAATATTCTACATATTTCTAATGTGTTTGCCAACCATGTGGCTGGTGTATTAATACCAGTCCTTATCCTGGTCTACCAAGCATCCGTTCATTATTTAATGAGTTGTGGATGGTTCAGAGGTCTTTTGTTTGTTCACAAATTGATATATAAAAAACAAATACATATTGCCACTTCTTTATAATGAGTTGTTTGTGGTTTTTATATTGGATATACAGGACTTTTATTTTGCGTTGGCTTGAGATGGCACTCACTTAATGTAGTATTTTGTAGATATCGTACCCTAATTAGAGCTGAAGTTCTGACATAAGAAAAACACACTTATCACCCATCAACACATCATATATGATTTGCATGTGGAAATCATTTTAGAAATGCATTACTTCACTATCCGCGAGACTGAATTGCAAATAGCTCCCCTGATTTGAGAGACGTTATTTCTTTCTTCCCACCCAACCCCTGACCACTTTCCCCACCTGCATCATTCCTTTCTTTTTTCATTATACCTTTTATTTCACCGAGGCAAAAAAGGCAAAACCGTCAGCTCCACCACGGTCATGGGGTTGGCGTATTAAACAGGTGTCACCTACAAAAGGTTATGGTATGTGACAATTACCCGTCCACTTCCACCTGTCGGCCTGAAAGTGGTGATAGTGCTGTGGTTACATTCCGGCATTAGACAGTTGTGATAAGGATCTGAATTAGCTTTCACAGTCACTCGGGGAGCCATCCGGATAACACATGCCTCGCCAAATCAACGGGATGAAATTGGCCTGTTTCCTCCATCTCCGGAGCTATTTGTGCAACACAGCCCTGAATTACAACAACGGGGGGGGGGGGGGGGGGGCTTATTGTTACAGTGGTGGACGAGAGGCTTTTAAAAAACACTATGTTGTGCTCTGGGTGTTTTGTCTTTGGCCCTGCGAGGAGAAATGAAATGACACCCAATTACAAACACATTGATGCAATTTACCGTAGTGTGATTTGAGTGTGAGACCAAAACACGCACTTGCTGTCAGATGCTCAAGTCTTGATTGAGGAATAAGTCTCTCCCCAAAGCTAGAACACCAGACAGCCCACATTCCCTTCTTCTGCTTTATTCAGAGAGATTGTTTTCTATCTTTTTTTTAGCATGCACAGCAGTAATATTATAATCCACCAGAGCCGCTTCGCCGACAGTGAATGGGATGCTTTGTAGACACTGTGGCGGTACCCAGGGGGATTTGATGGGCCCGTTTTCTGGTTCATAGCTGTTAGCACTACACAACAAGATGAAACTCATCGGGATGTAAAAGCTCAAACCGTCTGTGAATTCTCAAAGATGTTTGTTTTTTCCCCTCCCCATTCAACAGCAGCAGCGTGTTGCACATCCACTGGAGAGCCGCGCTTCGGCTTCGTTTTTCTCATTATTTTCAACAGGGGGGGGGGGGGCGTTCTGTGACGGCGCCGAGAGCACGGTGCTTTATTTATTTTCCGCTGCTCAGATTGGAAGTTTACTTCTTTTTTTTTTCTACTTGAAAAAAGCTTTTTCAGAAGCTGTTTAGCAACAGAAGACACAGCCAGTGTTTATATTTTTCTTTTTTCTTTCTTTTTGGTTTTGATGAAGTTTCAAAACACAAATACAACTTTTTTCTTTTCTCTTTGCTTTAACACTGACGCTCATTTGCATTTCTCTTTCAGGTGTGATGGGTGAATACGAGCCAAAGATTGAAGTTCAGTTTCCAGAGGTCGTTCATGTTGCCAAAGGATCCACTGTGAAGCTGGAATGCTTCGCTTTGGGAAAGTAAGCCCACTCTTCAATGTCAGGCTCAGCATGCTCAATCGCATAATTATGAAAGAAAAACTATCACCAGAAGAGTGCTGGGATATATCTCAAATCTTTTTTGTGTGTTTCATGCCGCTTTGCTGCAGTTCTCGTGTGTTTCAAGTGGCACATCTAAGAAATTGAAATCTACGTGCTGTCGTGTGAACCTCTTTGGTTAGAATACCAGGATGTGTAAGACAATGTAAAGCAGGGGTGTCAAACTCAAAAACACAGTGGGCCGAAATAAAGAAATTGATACGCGTCAAGAGCCAGATGGGTTCAACATTTATTGAAAATGTATTGAAAGAAAACGTATTGCACATATTAAACGTGGAACTAACAAGGCCTATAGAGTATTGCCTATAAAACAACATTAATTATGAAATAAATGAAATAAAAATGATAAATTATACATAAATATATATATATTTTAATTGCTTATAACTATCTGCAGTTTTTCCAGAATAATTGCAAGTGAAAACATTGTCTTACAGGCAAACAGCCAAACATAATTTACTTCAAAGAAAAATCAAATGTCCTGTATAGAAGCAAGAGAAAGAAAATGCAAAAATGAAACTTAAAAACTGAAAATGCGTCAAAGCACCGTTTGCTGCTGTGATGCTCACTGGTCTGAGCCAGACACTTGGCGTCTCATCTTGGATACAAGTTCATCATGTCTGGGGTCAGGCTCTGAGCTAAGGAAACCCTCAGGATGGAGTGAAGGTGCTCATCAGTCAGACGAGTCCCGTGTGAAATGGTGTTGATCTTCATCAAAGTGAACAGTTGTTCACACGGGTATGTGCTGCCACACATAGAGAGGTGTGAGCAGCCTGGGAGGCAGCTGGGGCATCGTGTCGGGGATAAACGTGGAAACTGCAGCGCCCACATACTCATATGTTGCCTTCAGCGTGTCGCTGCATCGGAGCTCCATGTGGAGGTTTGATGGCGCGTTTTCCACTTCAGCTACAAATGGATCACTGAGCAGTTCAAACCTGCTTTTTTGGGCTTCAAAATCGGCAAATCGCCGTGTGAATGTCTTTCAAATGCCGCGCGGTGCGTTTTTCTAGCGGCTTTTTTTTTTTCCCGACGAGACACTCATTTTAGCGCTCATTAATTACGAAGAGTTTTATAATTCTAAATCGAAACACGACTTCAACGCGCTGTTTTGCCCGGCGCGTTTTTGCCCAGGCGGTTTTGGAGCGGTTGCGTATTTTAAGTGGCGTCGGGTGTGATCGCGCCCTTATGTTGTGTTCTTTCATTACAGCCACACTGTCTGCCATACCCATTGCATACCCCAAAAAACATAGTAAATATTGTAACTCCAAGAAAATAACCACAATACAAGGATTTTTTTTATATATATAAAAACGGTTTTAACAATTCTTTTTTCAGTATAAAACATTACAGAGTCCCAGGCCAATCAAACAAATTCACTTGAACAAAGACACAGAAGACTTTGACATTTACATCCGCGAACATACACTGTGCCTCCCACCTGTCTTGAACTCCTGTATTCAAATTCCACCTTTCGTTTCGCCATTTTTTGGGAAGAGGGATAGTTGAAAGTGGACAGAAGTGGTGTGTCATACAGACTGTGAGGTGGGCACGATTTGTAGTATTATGGTGGTGCGTGCGATATACCGGCGGGCCAGCTCTCATAGTAAATAGATTTTATCATGCGGGCCAAAAATAATTCATTCCGCGAGTTTGACACGTGGTGTAAAGGAAGTTAGATTACTGAAAAGCCCTTAACTATATATTACATTACATTTAGCTGACGCTTTTATCCAAAGCGACTTACAATCATACACCGCATACACAAGGGTGAACAATTCAGGGTTTAGTGTCTTGCTCAAGGACACATCTACTAGGGCGGGGATCGAACCGCAGATCCCCTGATTGAAAGACGTACCTGCTCACCACTGACTCACATACACTTTAAACCATTCACTTTATAAGCCCATTAAAAATGATATAATATGTAATATGTAAGGGAATATGTACATATAATGGAAACATTGAGGCTTGTTAAAGGACTGATTGTAATTTGTTTCAAGCACAGGCTGTAGATAAGCACCCATCGGTTTGTGGACTGACCTTTTTCAAAACCCTGAGTTTGTCATTTTGTCTGTCACCGCCGTGGTGTTTTGACCGTCTGCAACTTTTTTTTGGGCCACCAGATGTGACACAAACCAGTGGAGATAAGTGCAACCAAACGCTGAAAAAGAAAACATTTAACAAAGGGTTAAAGTTTTATGTCATAAGGTAGCCACGCCCTAAAGCATATGTCCTGCTTTATTGCCTATTTTACTCTAAGTGGACCATCATTTACAAAATGAACATCAATGCTGTATTGAAGAAGACTTGAAATGAACGATTGAGACCATAAACTTATGTTTCAATGTTTACTGAGGTAATAAATCAAGTGAGAAGTACAGTCATTTTCTTATAGTCTTTGGATTTCGCCCCCCGCTGGCCATTAGAGAGAATGCAAGTTTAAGACACTTCAGCACTGGCTTCATATCTTTATACGGTCTTTGATTCAGCTCTGATTCTGCTCCTTTATTTACCATCAAGGTAATGTTTGATAAATGTACTGATACAGTTCACTTTTAGCCGATTATATTATTTTTCAAACAGTAATCGATAAATAACTAAAATCTTTAAAAAAATATATTGAATTTACAGAAATATTTTGGAATTTGAATACATCAGAATTGCACATTGTTGACGATTTAGTTCACCTCTGAGCAGGAAATCATTCACAGAAATTGTGAAAAGCTGTGACATCAGATGGTTAATCTCCTCCATGCCTCTCTTCACGCAGCCCGGTGCCGTCTATAAAATGGAAGCGAGTGGACGGTGTGCCTTTCCCCAGGAAAGTGGACATGAGGAAAGCAAGCGGCATCCTGGAAATCCCGTACTTCCAGCAGGAGGACGCCGGCACGTACGAGTGTGTGGCGGAGAACTCCAGGGGATTGAACACGGTGAAAGGAAAGCTCTCCTTCTACGGTAGGTGGTTCTGACACACATGAATATTTGACCGCCGTGCACCGCATCTGTCAGACCGGCTCAGACTAAAAAAGCAGACGCAACCGGTCTTATGAAGCAGTCGGCAGAGGCTCGAGTGGCGCGCACGAGGAGGCAGGCTGGTTTTAACAGCACATCAAAAATGATTAAAGGCTGTCAGCCATGATGCCTCGAATATTTTGATCCAGATTAAAGGAGTGATGGGGATGATGCTGAGCCCTTCGACGCAACCTTGTTGGTGAGCCCTGTATTGGGTTCCACCAGATGGCAGCATGATAGACGTCCAACTTGACTGGAGATTAAAGCCGGTAAATGTACTATACATAGCCCCGTGGCACATATGTCAAGGACATAATCTGCACAGAGGCATCTGAATCGACAGGAAGAGGGTTAGTAGTTCCACTTAACGTTGCTGATGAGCAGTCACACCGATTGAGTTCAGATGCGAGGAGTCATGATGTCATCTGCCACTCCATTCTCAAACAACAAAGTCAGAAAAAGTGACAAAATGATAAATACTACTTTTTTTTAATAATTTCCGATTGAAACTTTAATCTGCTTTTTTATTTCCTGTTTATGTATTTATTAATAATATATATATTAGATTCAATGAAACATCTCAATTTAGAGCTAAGTATATCTATAATTGAAATATATTTATAGACATATATTTAAATTCTAGATAGCCCAACCGTTGTCGACATGTTGGCATCTATATATAGCATCGCATTCATATTACAGTTGATCGGAGCAGCTCAGTATTGTAGTTTGATGAGATTGATATTTTTGCGTCTGCTGAAACAGATTGTTGGAACTAATCTTTGTTTTCTATCCAGAGTTCTGTACAACTAGAACAATTAGCAAATTAGTCACGAGATGTCAAGCATCTAACTGCAAACAATATGTCATAAAGATCAATTCAATTCAATTCAGTTTATTTGTATAGCCCAATTTCACAAATTACAAATTTGTCTCGGAGTGCTTTACAATCTGTACACATAGACATCCCTGCCCCAAAACCTCACATCGGACCAGGAAAAACTCCCAAATAACCCTTCAGGGGGAAAAAAAGGGAAGAAACCTGCAGGAGAGCAACAGAGGAGGATCCCTCTCCAGGATGGACAGATGCAATAGATGTAATGTGTACAGAAGGACAGATTTAGAGTTAAAATACATTCAATGAATATGACAGAGTGTATGAATAGTTCATAGTAGGCATATTCCACGATGGAGACCTCCACGATCCATCAGGCAGATGGCGGTGGGGAGGAGGAGTGGCGGAGTCTCAACAGTAGGCGGAGTCTCAACAGGACAGTGGCGTAGTCAGGAGCAGGAATTCCACGACCCAGACCTCAATGATCCATCAGGCAGATAGGATCTATGTCGTCTCATAGGGTCCGATGACCCCATGAGACGTGAAGTCAAAAGGACTCCGGGGAGAAAGCAGAGTTAGTAACGTGTGATTGAGAGATGAAAATTCATCCTTAAGGAGAGAAAAAGAGGAGGTAGGTACTCAGTGCATCCTAAAACGTCCCCCGGCAGCTATAAGCCTATAGCAGCATATCAAGGGGCTGGACCAGGGCAAACCTGATTCAGCCCTAACTATAAGCTCTGTCAAAGAGGAAGGTCTTAAGTCTACTCTTAAACGAGGTGACTGTGTCTGCCTCCCGGACTGAAATTGGAAGCTGGTTCCATAAAAGAGGAGCTTGATAACTAAAGGCTCTGGCTCCCATTCTACTGTTTAAGACTCTAGGAACTACAAGTAGTCCCGCATTTAGTGAGCGTAGCTCTCTAGTGGGGCAATATGGTACTACAAGCTCCTTAAGATATGATGGTGCATCACCAATCAAGGCTTTGTACGTTAAGAGAAGAATTTTAAAAGTGATTCTTGATTTTACTGGGAGCCAGTGCAGAGCAGCTAGTGCAGGAGTGATGTGATCTCTTTTCTTAGTTTTAGTGAGAACACGAGCTGCAGCATTCTGGATCAACTGGAGGGACCTAAGAGACTTATTAGAGCAGCCTGATAATAAGGAGTTGCAGTAATCCAGTCTCGAAGTAACGAACGCGTGAACCAATTTTTCTGCATCTTTTTGAGACAAGATGTGCCTGATTTTTGAAATATTACGTAGATGAAAGAATGCAGTCCTTGAGATTTGCTTTACGTGGGAGTTAAAGGACAAGTCCCGATCAAAGATAACGCCAAGATTCTTTACAGTGGTGTTGGATGGACCAATTCGGTCGGTCTGCATATGGACATATGATATTGTGTTATAATATCGGCATATAATAGTTTGGGAGGACCGAATTGTCCCCTCCTAATATTTGAGCAGAATAGCTTGCATTATCTTTGGAGAGAAGTTATATTTCCCATGTGCTCTCCCAAAGAGTCTTATCTTTTAATAAGCCCTGGAATGCAAGCACTTGATTGGCTGAAAGGTCGAGGGCAACCTGAATCTTGACATGTGGCACCAAATACAGAAACCAAACCTTTGCCCTTGTGCTGTGGAATGGAATTGGGACCCATGCAAAGTATCTTTGAGTTAAACGTTGATAGTGAAGCACAAGATTCATATATATTATGTGACTTATGAACACTGGACTGAAACTCCGGGAGGACGGAACAGAATCATAAATAATGCTTGTCGAGCCACCACACTGTAAAATAATCAAAGTTCGCGACTCTCTCCCTGGCAATGAAAGTTTAAAGACGGACATGTTCTGTCACTGTTTACCTCTCTTGCTAACTTTCCATAATCACGAATGCCACGAAACAATGGAACTGACGTGTTCGGAATAATAGGATCCGGCACTCCGGATCCCGACCGAGCCGTTATCTCGCTCTCTGAACAATCTGTGGGTTTTTCTTCTGCCACACATGGACCGCCCTCTGCTTTGCCTCCCTCCGATTCTCCCCACTTCGGGTCGTGCTGTGTCAGCCGTCAAACGTAACTCATTTGGGGCATTAAACAATTTGCCGTGATTTACCACAGTTCTGGAGGCCCTTCGCCTCGCTCACTCCCAACAGCCCCGGGAGCACGCTGTGATCCACCGATGGTTGATTTGTCCCTCTGAACTGTGGCTCCTCTGTCATTTTTGATGTGTTTTGTCAGTCGTCCCCCCCCCCCCCTCTCTCTCTCTCTCCCTCCTTCCTGCTGTCTGCTGCCAGGTGATAGAAATCAGGAATCTTATTTTGAACTCCCTTTGAATTAAGCCTTTGAGACATTCGTCAGCAGTGTAACGCCAATGGGGGGGAATCGATGAGGTCATCTCTTTCGCCGTTTCTCAATTCAAAGTACACGAGAACAGACTTGTGTTCTTTTGGAGTCTGGTCTTGGGAGTCCAAACTCCGGAGGACGGGACGACGAGAGGGCGGTCTTTCTGCGATTGGAACAGCAGCTGACTTGATGACGTCACCACATCAGCTTTTCTTGCTCCTGAGTTCACTCTAATTTTTCACTGTAAATTATTTTTTACAGTCAAATAAACAAAACATCCTAAAACTAGAACGGGCACTCGGTAGAGCGCATACCTTCGCATTTCACAAGATTGGGCATTGAATTATGAACATGTTGGCATTAATTGCATGCCAATTGGATAAAAATTGACCGTGCTATGGTAAAAAGAAGATTTTGACCTTTTCATGACCTTGACCTTTGACCCGATTGATCCCAAAATCTAATCAAATGGTCCCCGGATAACAACCAATCATCCCACCGAATTTCATGCGATTCGGTTTAATACTTTTTGTGTTATGCGAATAACACGCATACAAATAAATAAATGAATAAATAAATAAATACACGGCGATCAAAACATAACCTTCCGCATTTTCAATGCGAAGGTAATTACATTCCTGACTCAACAACAGTAGTATTTATAAAAAGTCAACCGTCAGTAGTTTATTTTCTCCTCCGCTACTGTTTCCGGTTGCTGGTGAAATGCATTCTGGGATATATGCTGGCCAGAGTACGCACAAGTCTCCTCTGATGCATCCTCCGGAAAGTGGGAGGATCAAGTCACATCCGGGCATTTTGACCGTGCTTTGCGAGAAGCGAACATTGAATTGGAACATGTACTCGGGCTGAGACTGATGACGTTTCACGAGTCCAAGAGGACACAAGTAGAGGAAAGTACGCACAAGTACGCTGATTGAGAAACGCCGTTTATCTCTTGTGCATTCGGGCACGCTGCGCTGACATTGTGTTTGGATAAAGACAAAGGTGTTAACATTACGGTCACTTTAAAAGCATTCACACACGTCATAATGCAGCGGCGAGTCCCACTAATGCAGTAGGAATGGGGTGTGAGCGTCTTTTGGATGTGAAGGAGCTGCGTTTTGTCCAATTTAAAATGTTTCCCGCGGCGTCTCCGCTGAAACCGAGACGAGGAGTTCAATAACTTTCATTGAAGCTTTTAGCGGCTTCAATCACATTCGCATTCAAACTGGCGGTGGGAATTCGAGATTCATTGCACGCAACAGAAGTTCTCTCCAGCTTGGGTGCAATCGGCGACCGCCTTTCTTGGCGATTGCGTATGGGAAGCGGTGTTCAACGACCACTCAAGGCGAGGACGAGGATTCTTGTTCAATTTCCATCCCTGAAAAGACACGCTCGGGGGAGAAGGAAAATAAAAGGAATGTGCTTTTGCTCCCTTGTGGAAGTCGATATTTCTCGTAGGGTGGGGGGGGGGGGATTGAAGTAAATGTGAAGCTGTGACAGGTCAGTCCCCCCCCCCCGCCCTCTCCCTCCTCGTAGTCGCGTCTGTGTTTTCTGCAGACTTCACCGCTGCATTATCCCACAGTGATTTTCAGCGATAAGGCAATTTCCCATCTTCCCCTCTCCTCCTTTAGTCACTTGACGTTTGTTCTGATTGTCTGTGCGCTTCGGCCCCATCCCCCCCCCCCCCCTGCCGGCTCTCATTTGGTAAGCGTTGACTGAGTCGATATCGGTTGGCAGCGGGGGGCGAAGGGATGGAGTGAGGGGACCCTGCCATCGAGAAGGAGAAGAAGAAGAAGAAGAAGAAGAAGAAGAAGAAGAAGAAGAAGAAGAAGAAGCAGCAGCAATGCAGTGGGTGGGGCGGCTCATTCAGGCTCTTGATGGAGGATTGCGGAAGGATGCTGGAGTCACTTCCCTGGGGGCTCTTTTCTAAACACAATGACAACAACACATCAAAGACTTCTGCAGGTGGTCGTAAAGCTTAATTAAATAGATTTTAAAAAACTCATCAACGTGCGTAAACTGTTAGTTTGAACATCCTAGCCACACTCAAAAAAACGATTCAAGCCCTTCTTAGAGGTGACACATTTAAATATTGTTTGATACATTTAAATAAATCAATTACAAAACGAAGATATTTATATTGAATGGGTGTAACACAAAATGTATGAATACTTTCATTTATTAGATTTATTTAGGTTACACTCACAAAAACGATTCAAGCCCTTCTTCGAGGTGACATTTAAATATTGTTTGATACATTTAAATAAATCAATTACAAAAATAGATATTTATATTTAATGGGTGTAACACAAAATGTATGAATACTTTCATTTATTAGATTTATTTAGGTTAGATGGTGTGCATATCAACTCAAAATAAATGTGTTTCATTGAGGACTACCCTTTGCGCATGCGCCAGCTGAAAATCAGTTGTTTATATGAGGTGAACACACTTTCAAGGCTGTACGGTGGTGTAGTGGCTAGCACTGTCGCCTCAAAGCCAGAGGTCCGTGGGTTCAATTCCCAGTATGGGTGTTCCTTCTGTGTGGAGTTTGCATATTTTGTTAGTTAGTTAGTTTATATTTTGAGTTGGATAAACACAAATTAATTAAATTTAATGAATAGTTATTTTATTTTAGATATATTTGATACAAATGAGTTGGACGAACTTAATTACATTTTATTGCACTCATGTGCTAAATTTGAGTTGGAGTTGCATATAATTATTGGATGGAAAACCTGCCAACAATTTAATTGAGTTCATCCAATGAGTCATTTCTTTGAGTGCAGGTAAAGCAACTGCAATTAAGACAAGGGTCACAGAGATGTTACATCCCATAGTTTTTAGAGTAAATGGGCCTCGTGCAGTAAGATTGTTCTTGATTTAGAAAAAAAGGATAAACAGGGCGGCAGGTGGCAGATTTTTGTATTGATGGCACGGATAACGCTCTCTAAAGACGATAAAAGGGCGGCAGGTGTTGTGCCGTGTGCAAACACCGTGAATGTGATTTCCGACAGGGTGAAACGGGTGTTAGTGGAACATCAAAGAGCATCACAGAGCAGTGCGGAAGCCATTCAGAAGCCGAACACAGGCAACATCATACAAGGGTGTTGTAGTCTTCACTCGGATCGATGGACCAATAGTATTCCTTTAAAAGTCGATTCATCAGTTACTCTAAAACAGTGGTTCTCAAATGGGGGGACGTGCACCCCTGGAGGTACGTGAGATTTGTAAAAAATATATTTAATATTAGCATCCATTAAAAAAAATATTTTCAAAATGGAATCTAAATGTAAGTTCATGAACATAATTGTATATATTCTGTATTAAATCAGAGCCTGATGGCACAGCGCTGTGTATTTAACCAAAACTGGATAGTTAGGGGGTACTTTCACTCAAGAAAGGTTGAGAAACACTGCTCTAAAACGTAATATTTTCCTCAAATTAGAAAACCGTGGAAATATAATTGGCGAATCCCAGAAATCAAAGGCCAGTCAGAAAATAAGAACACATTGTAATCCATCAGCGGAAATCTGTATGAGGCCCGATGTCCATTCTGTGCAGCTGAGAAGACGACAGCAGCCTCAGCTTTCTGTCAAAGGGAAACCTTTTCTGCACTGTTTTCACGGCAACAGCTCGGTGTCAGCGCTAACGACCCGAGCCAACCTTGTGCCGCCGCCGTGGGGGGGAATCTCACAAAGCCTGTAGTAGGTCACATGATCCACAAATACGAAATGTGTCTCTGATAGAAGGACCTTGATGTGGAATCCGATTGCGCAGGCCACCAACACAAATACACAAGGGCGTGCAAAACACCCCCGTCTTGAACTTTACACCCACGTGCACACAAGTTGTCACACACACACACACACACACACAGATATAGTATGGGGAATCATTTGCAGTGATTTCATTTCTCGCTGTCTTATCCTGCCTCGCTCGAAGGCTAAATATTGTATCGCCGAAGCCAATTAGAGGAGGAATATGTACTGTTTCTGAGAAGCCACCACATAGGTCAGTCCTTGAGAGTGGCATTACGGTGGAGATCCGAGGAATGGAAGAAAAGTGTCGGCCATTCGTCTTGTCCCGCCACTGGCCTTGTCTGATAGAGGATGATGGTTGCTTGACCTACACATCATCCGGAATGTACGGAGCATTACGCAAGGGAGCTTTACTGATCCGGTGTTATGGACTGCTTTTTTTGGAGGCGAGAGGAGGGGGGGGGCATAATCATTAACTAGTCCAGAGTTACTCGTGTGACACAGCGAGAATCAATTCTCCTCCTGTATAATTATACCATCAGTTAGTGAGATTGGATCGAATGGAGCGTTTTTATGGCACCAGAAGCCACCCTCGTGTATTTGTGTCTGGTTTTCATCATTTTTGTTAACTTCACACCTTAAACTAAGAGCAATAAAAGAGGGGATATTAAAAAATTCCCACATTTAACCATACATGTGTGTGAGTGTGTGAGCTTGTTTTAAAGGTCTCGTGGGGACATTAATCTGACTACACACTCGCACTGTGGGGACATGCTATTCTTTTTGGGAATTAAATGAGAGACAAAGGTATGATTAGGTTAAGGTTCGGATTAAGCTGGTAACAGGGCTGGTTAGGGAAATGATTGTCAGTCAATGTAATGTCCCCACAAGTCATGAAAACATGACTATTGGCGTCACTTTAAAATGCGAGGATGTGTCCCGTCAAATGTCCTGCTGCCTCGACTCCTCGCTTCCTTAGTCCCGGCCATGTGAGGTGTGAGCGGAGGTAAGGAGGAAAGGAATCAAGAATGTACAAAACTGGGGTCAAATAATGTATTAATTTGCAACCTATTGCTTCTGTCCATCCTGGAGAGAGGGATGATCTGTTGCTCTCCTGAAGGTTTCTTCCCTTTTTTTCCCCGTGAATTTTTTTTCCTATTTTGGGTTTTTTTCTCTGATCCGATATGAGGTCAAAGGTCAGGGATGTCGTATGTGTACGGATTGTAAAGCCATCTGAGGCCAATTTGTAATTTGTGATTTCTGGCTATACAAAATAAACTGAATTAAACCTGACAGACAGAAGAAGAAACAAAGTACATAAAGCTCACGCTAACTTGATGAAAAGCCTCATTGCTCTGATCACGCGTTCATGAATTGAATTCATTAAATCGACTTTGATAAGCACAGAAAACCTTGTTACCATCCATCCCTAAGTCGACACGTTGGGTTCACTGTGGTATTTCTTTCCCCCCCGTGTGTTTCCTCCAGCCCCTCCTCATCTCATCGAGAAACCCCAAGACGCCCAGAAGCTCATCGATGACTCGTTGGTGTGGGAGTGCAAAGCCACGGGGAAGCCAAAGCCTTCTTACAGGTGGATGAAAAATGGAGAAAACCTGGAACCTGCAGAGGTGAGAAATTCGAGGACACAGTTCCCCACCCAAGGTCAGACTTCAGACAGCGGCAGACTCTTCACGAAGGGTGCGAGCGACCGAGCGCTGCACTTTCAGCTTGTTCCTTCAAGCTTTGCCGACTAATAAGCATCCGTTATTGTCCTCCTGATTACGACGCATTCGTTTCAAAGGGGACTGGACTGCTTTGCTAGGCTGAGAGTATTTCACGCTCCTCTGGAAGCCACAGTGATGCAAGGGCTACCCTAATATTCTGTTAAATCTCTTTTTGCCAAGTGCTGTTATTAAATCCTGCGCCACCAAATGTGGGAAAAGTAAGTTCCTCTATATTAACACTGGACATCCTACCTTCCTTCCCCGCTGCCTGTCATCGCTGAATTCCCATTATGTGTTTAATGAAGAGAGATGAGCCTGCCGTTGGCGCCGGCCCGCCTACTTGTGCATCGAACTTTAACTTGTTGGCATTTAAAATATAAATGAAAAAAGAAAAGAAAAATTCTATATTCCTTCATCATTATTGGATTATTACCACATCGGATCATTTAGCCAGGTTGTTTGGGGAAGATTGATTGGACACTGAGGCACAGCTTGCACCTGATACATAAACAGGCATTATGTTAATTTTCCTAATTATGCAAACAAACCCCCCAAAGAAGAGATGGGCGACAAACACGCCAGAGGATATCGATCAGTTAAATGTAATACATGTCGCTGGAATAAACCCAGTCTGTCGTTGTTGTTACCAGAGGCAATGGGCACACGGAGGAACAGCACAGTTGCTATCCGGGAAGAATAATCAACAATCTGTTTTGGCTTTCATTCTATCAATACCTCCTATTGGGTAACACTATTCTGTGTGGTTCCACTTCTTTTGTCTACGTGGGATTTTAAACACTCACATTTAGTTAAAAATGAGTGAACATCAGGCGCTTTTCTAACGCACGCCTTATCATAGGACTTCCTCCTCCTCCTCCTCCTCGTCATCGTTTCGTTCTGAACCGATTGCATTCATTCAGACAAAAGCAAAAAAAAAATGTCATCCTCGTAAATAACAGGAGAGTACAAACACACCTCGCCCCGCCCCGCGCTCCCTATGCATGTGTGATTAAAGGTTACACAGACTGTTGATTTATATCCCCCCTCACCCCTTAAGCATAAATATAATATATGGATATATTCATAACGCATGGGTGAATGGATTAATCAGCCAAGGTGTTACATTGTTTGAAATGCCACCATTAACCACAGTGGCTTAATGAGTGGAAGAGGGAAAGGTCAATGATGTAAAAGAGCAGCGGGGAGAGGATGCGCCATTTGTTGTTATTTATTACCGCGAATCAATTGAGACCTTTCTGATCGTATAGTTCACTGGGACTTATTTCTGCTGACCGTTCTAGAAGTTTGAGCAACAGCAATAAAGAAATCAGAGTTTCTTTCATATCTCTCTCTCTCTCTGTTGGGAGTTGTATTATTCATTCCCAGATTTCTTCATTTAAGTTTTTTCAAAGGTGTTTTTTTTTTAGGTATGACTGGCTTATGTCTAATTCTATCATATCAACGGCATCCCTTCTATGTGTGTACTTGCTGATATTTTACAAAGAGTTTAACCCAAGCCAGGCCATACAGCTATGATAGCAATCATAACACATTCATAAAGGATCAGTAGTGTACTGCTGTTAAAATATATATATATATATAGATATATATAAATATATAGATATATATAGATATATATATATAAATATATATATACTTTTTGTTTGTATTAGTCGGTTGTCGATATACACACTCAGATACTACAAGGAAATAAATGTAAAGAGGAACATCTCTAGTTACAGGCCATATCTATTTCTGGGCAAATTAACTATACAGGACAGTAGATTTCTGGGGAGTCATGATATATATATATATATAGCTGAGTATATGTGCATTAAATTATTCAATGTCAGTCATGTAAAATATTGAAGAGCCCCAACTATTTCTAGTGTTTCCCTCTCATCATAGTACCTCTCAGACCGGTTCTACAATCGTCGGGCTCTTTGTTGGACAGTCGGTTGACATGCCCGCTGCTCTCTGCCCTTATGGATTATGAGACTCCAGTTTGTTTTTGTGATGCTCTGTATTACTGCCCTGTGTGGAAATAGCTAGGGTTTATTGCAATGCTTCTTCTTTTTTCTCGTGGCTGTTTTCATCTCAAGGACCGAGTCTTCGCTGCGTTGTTGACAATGGCTGCACGATCAAGTGGCTGCGCAATTAAAGAGGAAACTCCACCGTGAAACCGGATAAATCCATTTGAGTCAGTGGGGGAGCACCATACACATGGTGTGCTACTTCCTGTTTGGACTTTAATGTTAAACTTAAAGTACTGTCATTTTGAGGCCCTTGTACTTTACTTCAGTATTTCCTATTTCTGCTATTTTGTACTAAATTGTACTTTTGACTGCACGACATTTAGTTCATAACTTTAGTTACTAGTTATTTAGCAGATTTAGATTAATAAGACAAAATCAACATATAAATGATGACGTATATTTATAGAGAAAGATAAGATATTGATCCCTCTGAAATTCCTAAGCCGGATGCCTTTCACGGAGGGATCAATATCTTATCAGTATATATATACATAACTTCAGAATCTGAATTTGCTTTATTTCAAAGTAGGAATTTACAATTGTGTATTGGTGAATAGGTAAGAGACAACAAGATATATATAATCAATATTACTATTTTAAAATGAATAAATATGTACATGTACAATGTAACTGTTTAGAATATATTCCTGCACATTCCTGTCTGGCTTTTCCCATTTTAGAGGATGTGCAAAAGTTCAAAGCATTAAGAATAAAAATAATATGCAATGTACTCTCATGTAACATATAAAAGATTATATATCCAATCATATAATATACATTATTTTGAGTATTCTAAGTAGATTTATATATTCTGACTCAAAGCTAGGGCTGGTAATCTTTTAATGAAACCAGCAAGAGTACACTAGAATTTTTTTTATTCATCCAACCGAAGAAAAAAAAGCCCATAGTTCTAGTTTATAACACTGACATTCAGGCCTTCCTCCAAAGCCACACTCCCAAATTATTAAACAGCCACAGAGACCTGCTTTTCTTTTTCTTTCCTTTTTTGACAGAACAATTTGATGTATTCATTACTTCTGGGATGTAAAGATAATTTTAACAAATATATATATTTTCTTTAATTGAAGAATAAGATTACCAACCCTAGCTTTAAAAAAAAAAAATGCTCCCAGTTTGTAGAAACAATCTACTGTAAGTAATGCACTGAGTACCTCATAAAATGGCACTTCAAAACACCTGAACTTTAAGTCAATGCTCTTCGTACTCGGGGAATCAACATCAACCGTGGCTGATGTGAATCTACAGGACTGTCTCAGAAAATTAGAATATTGTGATGAAGTTCTTTATTTTCTGTAATGCAATTAAAAAAACAAAAATGTCATGCATTCTGGATTCATTACAAATCAACTGAAATATTGCAAGCCTTTTATTCTTTTAATATTGCTGATTATGGCTTACAGCTTCAGAAAACTCAAATATCCTATCTCTAAATATTAGAATATCATGAAAAAGTATACTAGTAGGGTATTAAACAAATCACTTGAATTGTCTAATTAACTCGAAACACCTGCAAGGGTTTCCTGAGCCTTGACAAACACTCAGCTGTTATAAATCTTTTTTTTACTTGGTCTGAGGAAATATTAAAATTTTATGAGATAGGATTTTAGAGTTTTCTTAAGCTGTAAGCCATAATCAGCTATATTAAAAGAATAAAAGGCTTGCAATATTTCAGTTGATTTGTAATGAATCCAGAATGCATGACATTTTTGTTTTTCTAATTGCATTACAGAAAATAAAGAACTTTATCACAATATTCTAATTTTCTGAGACAGTCCTGTAATGCACTCCTCTATTCTTTCATTCTTTCCTCCCCCTGTTAATTCAAGTTCAAGTGGAGCAAACAGGCTGAACTGATAAGTGAGAAAAGAAAAGATTATTTTCTGCGTCCACAAGAGTGGATTGGTATTTTTATGACGATAAAATGTAGCTAGTTTAAATTTTTAAGCTGTAAAATGATCATTCTCACAAAGGCCTCCAGTTATTAGTAATTCTGAGAAAGATAACTGTAGACAGCAATCAACCCATCGAAGCTCACTCTTCTAAACCATATAAGCCATTCTTTTACGGGCTTTCGTAGCTTTATATTAAACAAATCAACCCAGCGTTGTCGGGCAAATGACATTGCCAATCATTTTCCTTCAGCATAAGGCGTACAGATGGTCCCCGCAGGTCCCTGCATGAAAAACTGCTGATTTGAGAGGAACGTCATGCTTAATTAATAGCAGCCATAAGCAGGAGTGCTTCCCGTGCACAGACTGATATACGCCACCATTTGCCTCCCTCGCCAGCAGGGATGTTCGCCACTGCACATCCAGAGCCGCAGAGCGTTATGGAAATTACGGGAGCAAAAACCTGCTCAAACACAGGATTAGTTTGGGATCTTTCAGTCGACGACGGTCTCCCTTTTTCATGTGACAGTACCTTAATCCCCCCCCCACCCCCCCTCGCAACTCCGGTACAGGCCGTTCAGACACCCCTGGGCTCCGATGACGTTATGGGTGAGCCCCGAGGAAGACGCGGGAGATGAAGGGCACGCGCGGAGGCAGAACCTGACGCGGCCGCATAGAGATGCGTGAAAACTGCTCAGGGATTTCATGCTGTGGTGAAGAAGTCGTGTGCAAAGCCCAAGTTCAGGGAGATAAACTTATATCGAGGATTAAATGTCCGACAGATGCGCTGAGTTTTTAGTTCATCGGGCCCAGTCGTCCCTGTAGAGATCTTAATTTGATGGCTCAGTGACAACGCCCCCCCCCCTCAGCCTCCAGGATCGGCCAAACAGATGAAGAGGAGGTACACGGCTTGACGCTGGCACTTAGTATGTATGGGGGCTAGCCTATCAGAAAAGCAATTTTCACAATGCATTATACCTCAGATGTTACGATATTCCTTCCCCTCCTTCATCCCCTCCTCCTGCTGAAGTGGAAACGGGCCCTGTGGTGCAGTCGCTGACATAAATAGGGCACGGTTTTTATTTCCCTCTCATAAACATGCAGATTGATTAGGGTCATTTTCTGCTAGCCTGCCTCCACCCACCCAAGCCTTTCCCTCCATTAGTGATGAAAACCTAGATTTATTGCCACGTCTGTCACTTCCAGACCATAATTCACTGGCCCCCACTGGCTGGCTGGTTTTATGTAGATGAGAATAAGCCGTATTAAGGCCTGCGTCTCTATGTCCATAGGAGCGCATACAGGTGGCCAACGGAGGGTTGTCAATAAGTCGCCTGACCCTGTCCGACACGGGAATGTACCAGTGTGTGGCTGGGAACAAGCACGGAGAGGTCTACTCCAACGCAGAGCTCCGGGTGATAGGTAAGGATTCGGCTCGGTGTGTGTGTGTGTGTATCTGTGTCATAAACCCACAGGAAGAGTGTAAATTTGACGTAGTAGCCAAACCGTGAAATTACAACATCAAGGCCCATCACGTATTGCCATTAATTGGGCACAAAAGAAATGCCTTTTTCTCATCTACTTCTAGAGATGTCTGTAAATCAGCTCATAATTTTGTTCAATTAACTCAACATCCCAGTATAAACATTTGAATGGCTTTTATTTTTTTAGTAGTTTGATCCTAAAAGTTGAACGTAAAATGCACTCATAGCCGAATCCAGTGTCTTTTTACTTCCTCGGTTCATGTGAATCAGACTGAGGACGGACCGAGGGCTGGGAGGCGGGGCTAAAGGAAACACTAGATTGCTTGCTTTATGGATGTGGAAGATTGACGGAAGATCTGGGTATAATTTATGTGAATTTTATAATCAGAAGTCACATATGTTTTTTCGACATGCACTGAGCAACTTTCATAGGAATGAGCTGGCCGCCACATTCGTCGCTTTATCCAGGTATCTTTAGACATCCATGGTCTGTCAGGGTTACCACACGTCCTGGAAAGCCTAGAAAACATTTGACCAATTCTGCAGTAGTGGAAAACACATGGAATATGAGAGAGAAATGTTAAATGTCCTGGAAAAGTATTTCAAAAATACTCTTATTTGCCTTTGGATTGGATTTAATAACTCGATTTTTAATAAGAGCCCCCCCAAAACTGACAACAATGCCATCTGACATTCCCGATCATATTAAGGTTAAAATGGTACTTTATGGAAAGGAGTACTTTGAATAGGCTGCGTTGTGTTATGTTGTGAAAAGTCACGTCACTTACATTAGACTTACACTACCGTTCAAAAGTTTGGGGTCACTTAGAAATGTCTTTATTTTTCAAAGAAAAGCCCTGTTTTTTCAATAAAGATAACATTAATCAAAAATACACACTATACATTGTTAATGTGGTAAATGACTCTTCTAGGTGGAAACGTCTGGTTTCTAATGAAATATCTCCATAGGTGTATAGAGGCCCATTTCCATCAACGATCACTCCAGTGTTCTAATGGTACATTGTGTTTGATAATCGCCTTAGAAGACTAATGTCTGATTAGAAAACCCTTGTGCAATTATGTTAGCACAGTTGAAAACAGTTATGCTGGTGATATAAGCTATACAACATGGCCTTCCTTTGAGCTTGAAGTACTAAATTAATACTTCAAATATTAATCATTATTTCTAACCTTGTCAATGTCTTGACTATATTTTCTTTTCAATTTTCAATTCATTTGACAAATAAAAGTGAGTTTTCATGGAAGACACGAAATTGTCTGGATGACCCCAAACTTTTGAACGGTAGTGTACTTCCCATTCCCAACGTGTTTTAAACAGCTGATTAATGTTCATGAGTTAGCATGTTTGGTCCAGATGCTAAATTGAATGCGCTAGCTTGTTTTGCACGCAAAGGTTTAAAGTTGTGTGATTCAACTCTTGCGATGATTGTAATGTTTGTCGTGAGAGAGAGTGATAGTAATTAACGAGAAGTTTCGGTTAAAACAATAAAAAGACTGGCTAACGGTACTTCGAAAACCATTTTTTGCATCGTCATCGTAGCTTCAAACACAATGCTGCATTGTTGAGGTAAAATGGACCGCAACACGACCGTACAACATCGGAGCGGTATAGCTACACGTGATTAATCTTGTTGGTCAAAGGACAATAAACAGATAAGAGCCAGCGGCCGTGATCCCGAGCAAACTCGACCAACGGATGTAAAGTTCACTCTTGATTTGTTAGTAAGCTAAATTGTTGGCCACCTCTATTATTGCTGTTCGGGCGGTTTACATAATTCATAAGAAAAACCAAAGCAAGGTCGTCCCTGAACGCGCTCACAATGGCGTGGCGGCGCGTGCGCTAGCATACCTTCCGCCGCATTTGTTCTCAACTTTGCTCCTTCTTCCTCCTCTGCTCAATACCGCCGGATGACCCACGGCCTCTCTCTTATTGGCCCCTAATTGGAAAGCATTAATTATAAGACCAATGGCTGACAGTGATGTATGCCAGCGCCGCTCTGTTCGCCAGCCTCGCCCATCTGCCCTGTCAGGCCTGTCACTCGCCACTCGGAGCGAGCGGCGGCTTCGCAATCACTATTCATCCTCCGGCGCGTCTCATCCTGATCATGTTGCTGATCGGAATCAGGCTCAACACGGCCGAGGGTTAGGGTCAAACTGAAGGTGGAGATTTAAAATAGGAGTGTCAGAGACAATATCTAACTTTTTTAAAAGGGCTAATATCTTTTCTAGTTGTTTATAGCCGGGGAAAGAAGAGCAAGACATCTCTGTCTCCGTTGAGAATATCAATAAAGTTAAGCCCGTGCAACTCTACGTCAATTGCGGGGATTGCTGTGTAGCCTTTTGATTACTAATTGATCAGATTGTGAAGAATGTAATAGAGTCTTAGAATTAGCCACGGCAATAATGCCACGTATTCAAGGCCTCATTTTTAGAGATGAATTATATATCGGATACTCTTGAGATCATTTGAAGCAAAAGAGATGTGATGCTTTTTACAAACGCCCGGCTTTAATATGCTGCTCTTGTCTCAGCCATTGCCCCAGATTTCTCTCACAACCAACTGAGGAGCCAGACGCTGGTGAAGGTTGGAGGAGATGTGCTCATCGAGTGCAAGCCCAAGATGTCTCCGTGGGGCGTGATCTCCTGGCGGAAGGGCAGCGAGATGCTCCGAGAGAGTAACAGGTAACGCAAAAAATATTGCCGCATTTTCCGCTGAGCTTTCGATGTGATGTGGCCCTCAGTATTGGACAGGAGTCACATACTGTGTGACGTGAACAAGTCAACAAATAGAGCGCTGCTTTTTCACCACCTAGCATAATAGCGTACATTATGAGAGGAATGTAACTACTTTAAGATATATATATATTATTTTTTTTATCAGTTTCACTGACAAAACATTGTAAATGCCAAAAAGAAAAACTTAAATAAATATATAAGAATAATAAAAATACGAATAAAGAAAATTCTTCAAGATATATTTCTAATCACTAATGGCTTAAATGGCAACAGACCTGAGGCAACCTAAAAAAGTTGAATTGTTCACCATATCTGATAGACATGTGGATCTAGTGATCAAACTTATTATTTCGTTGTCGTTATCCAAAATAACACGTCAGGGGCCATCAGCGTCTCATACCGGCTCACTTTAGCATCTGTTTGAGGCGAAGCAGACTTTAAATTAACTCCTGTCTGAAAAACAAAACCTGCACTTTCACCCAGGTGACCGCTGTACATGTCCTGTGTGAAACCAAGTCAACGGTGACTTTTTTTCGCGAAGTTTCTCTATTTTGCGGTAAGCCTAAAACCTGAGTAAAAATACATTGGAAGTTTATTTTTTAAACTGACACGCCATCCCTGACACGTCAAAAAATTGATGCTGAGAAGACCAAGAGCTTCATAGTTTGAAGCGTACGGCCACTAAAAAGCGTTGGTATTTGACAAGTTGGCAAGGAGAACGTGTTGAACTCTTGCTCCATCGAAATGGTCCCGTATATTTGGGTGACTTGGCGGTGAGTTTATCATGCTGCTTAAGTAATCATAAATATAATCCCGGGTTTGAGTATTTTCACTTTCCTGTCCCCTCTCCACTCTCTCCTATTAAAAAATAATCTCTCATTAATACTTCAAATAAAAGGCTTTATAAGGAAGAATTGACTTATCTTCCATGGCATAGCAGAAATTTTAATTTTTAATGCAACGCATTGTTTTCATGACTCAAGCAGTCAGAGAGCTAAGAATCTTTTGAACATTCATACTCAACGTTACACCAAAAGCCTCCAGTCGCTGCGGCGTATTTTATTACCGCACCTCCGTCCTCACATGTGGCGGAGTCAGCTAAGACAAAAATCAGCATGAAGACTAAATGAGTTCCGGTTTATGGGTTTCGAGTGTTTTATCTCCGTCTCTTTAGCGGTGACCAAAAACACACCGGCTGCTGAGTGAATTCAGAGTGCTAACCAAGTACCTTTCACCTCAGCGGGGATCCCGAAATCCAATTATTCAACTTCTGACACCAAGTTTCAGGCCATCTGAGCGTTCTGCCACGTTTGACCCCTGAGATGAGGTGAATATGTTTGCCTGTGTGTGTGTGTGTGTGTGTGTGTGTGTGTGTGTGCGAGCGTCCGTCCAATTTGAATGGTGAAGTCTGGCCAAGTGGCCTCATTGCAGGCAGGGGTCATCCATTGGGTGTCACCGCTCTAGCATGACTCCGCTCCGACAGCAGGGCTGTGTGCTCAGTGTCTCGCCAGGCCTTTGCATATATACAAAGCGGTGTTGCTGCTTGTCAAACAAAGTGGCGTGGAATTTGCATCGTGGTTTCGCCGCTGGTGCCCTTCGCTCGCCATGCGTTTTCGGCCTCTCACCACCTGGACCCATTTTCGATTGTGTTGTTTTTGATATTCATAGTGAGGATTGAATTCACATTTGTCTCTGTTGTGTGGGGTGATAAATAAAAAGAAATTTGAATTGTCCGTCCTCAGATGCTCTGAGATGGGGTTTTTTACCACTGCATATACTTGCCTTTCAAAATCTCTCACATTCATAACTAGATATTGCATGATGACCAAGTGCTCTGATAAATAATGAATGATTCATAATTTGAATCATTTACGTGTTAATAATTCATTAAAATAAGGGGATTCTTTTTTGTTAAAGTTGTAACTTTAAAATTGATTTACTGCGGCGGTTTAGATGAATTATTTGCATAGAATCATGTTGATGGGAAATTAGTACGTGGATTTCTATAACTCTCTGTTTTTGTCTTGGAAGTTAGTTTTTTTGTTGAACAATAATTCCGGTACCATAAAAGGCATTTTGAAAACACACCTGGGCACAACCTGTGGTTCATCGAATTTACAGGGATATTCAAATATGATGATCTAAAAAAAAACTGCAGCAATAACTTCTTGTATACAGTCATAGAACATAAAAGAGAGGTTACACAGATTTGGAAAACAAATGTTTTTGATGATTTATTTTGCATCTCTGTAGATGAACTGGCTAGGTATTTTCATCTCAGAAATTATAAACTACAATGAACTCAGACAACTCTTTCGACATGAAAATAACCAATCAGGATACAAAACACAAAATCATGTCAAATTCACATCGCGAAGATGTCAGTAATATAGAAACTGCTTTCTTGAAAAGACAATCATCTCCTTTTGCATGAACTTGATTCCATGATACAAAAAAACTGCTTTGATGTTAAACATTTTAAAGTCAGGTGCACTTGGAAAACAATACAGGCTAATTTCCATAATTTCAATTTTCTTCAAAGTCATTCGAAAAGGCGGTAGCATATCAATGAACTACACAAATACATTTTCTTTTCAATTGGTATTGGCTCATTCTATCTCCTTGAAATACCAAAAGATGTTTGGATCAAGGGAGATGAAAAACAAAACATTTGATCGTCGGATATACAAATAAACTAAATTGAATTACTCTTCCCATTGTTTGATTCTTGTTTACAAAGTCAACAGGTCAACATTGTTCATTATAAAAAGCCTTCGCTCAACAGGAGAGCGACAAATAAACAACATGAAAATGCAAAATACTCGGATCAAAACTATTTATTCTGGCAGTGATGCAAATTTGGGACGGCTGCAACACGTTTGCAATAACAGATTTGAATAATTGTGCGCCAGTAGAGGACAAACTCCCGAAGTCCTTTTGAGTGAGTCTCACTTGAGTCTCTCTGAGGTAAATTGTTGTAAAGCCTGAGCTGCTGCATGCTAATATACCGAGTTTCTTTTGAGAGAATTGTCTGAATAATCTTCCTCCTTTGTAAACCTCTACACAGTGTATATATAGTTATAAGGCTTTTAATCTGAAAGGTAAGAATGGAAGGAATGAATATTGTATGAGTTGCCTTTGTCAAGGTTGAAAGGAGTTGGAATTAAAGTTTGTCATTGTTTTACACTATAGTAGTATTTTTGAATAAGTCCATTCCGCTCAACGTGATTGGTTGAGGCCTTTGTTTGCAGAGCAAGAGCTCAGACAAATCGACCATTGTTCCCCCAAAAATTATTTCCGTTTCATTTCATTACGGCGTGTAAATCTGAATGCCGTTCAAATAAAATAAGCTCTACGCACAATTACAGTACGTCGCTTCTGCAACCATCAGTGTTTCTCTGTACTTGTCCCTACATGTACGAATAAATAAATGAGATCATTAAAAAAACAGAAATGTGTTTTTATGCTTTTAGTTCTAATTGAATAAATGATATTTGGCTAGGACCACCTGTGTCACATGCACTAAAATTAAGAAGCACACATTTGAAATTAAAATTCAACAGTCCCAGCTGTGTCCCGTACATTTACATGAAAAATGCCTCCTTATTTTCTTTTTCTGCAATAATGCGGGACTCCTAGGAAGTGAAGTAACCATTTACACAGCTTGAAAATATGCCAGAGCCTTCTAAATGTTCTGATTAAAACTTCCCCTTACTCTCTTTCTTATTATCTCCATTTTCTCTCATCTGTGACACACACACACACACACACACACACAATGCCAGAGAATAAAAAATGCCCAGCATCTGCTGTGCTGATAATTAGAGCGGTCTTTTTTTTAAACGTCTCTGTAATAATCGCTCACTGTGCCGTAATCAACCGGACGGTTGTTTTGAAAACTATTATGACTTTAGTGAAAGTAGAAAGAACGCAAAGAGGTACCATCCTGGTCTCAAGTCGTACTTGTTAATTTATATGTGTCTCTCAGTTGTGAGCCCAGATAAAATGATTCACGTGTGCAGACATGGGCAGTGTGTGTATGCGTACATGTCTGAGCAGGTCTGTTTAGTTCTGCACCCGTACAGGAAGGTGTGAAATCAACGAGAGCTAGCTGTGAACCCCTTTTGTTGAAGATTAATTGCCTTAATTGCGTTAGCGCTCCGCTGTGGCTTCGGCGGCACGGGGGAACCAGTGTCACCAGCTGAGTAATCCATCTTCATAGCAGCAGCCCCCTCTTTTCTTCTTCTTTTTTTCCTGCAGAGGACCAGCGGAGGGGGTGTGTGTGTGGGGGGGGGAGGGAGGGAGGGATGGAGAGTAGGAGAGAGGGAGGGAGGGGGAGTCTTATCTACCCCAGACAACCCTGCAGGGACGAGGTTTAGATGACATCAGCTGGAACAAAGCAGCTGAGAGTGCAGAGCAGACCGGGTCTTGCTGATGAGTGCGTAAGTGGGCCGTGTCAGCCGTGGAGAGAGCCACCTTTTAACATTTTTTTTAAATAAATACAAAACATTTCAATATGTCACCAGCAGGAAGAAATCAAGTTTCACGGCGGACAAGTTTCACATCCGTCAACTGGCCGACGTAGCGGCGCCGCTTACCCTCCTGCTTTAAAACACCATCTTTTCAAAACCTCGAGTATTTATCTCTCTGGGCTCTTTGGCTGTCATGCAAATATTTGTGCTGCTTCTGTCGATGCTTTGATGAAGGTGTTATCCCCTGGAGGGAGGCATGAGAGTGCTTCTAGGCGTGGCTCAGCGGATACACGTCGCCTTGTCGTGCATTCTTTGGTGCACATTACACAAAAATAGGATACAATGATGAAGTTTCTTTTAAAAGATTAATAATTTGATTGACACTTTTGATCCTTCGTGTTAGTACTCTTGAGGGGAAGCGGGAAATGTGCCATGCCCCAGGTATCCACGGCAATGCTATTTATTTAGCACAGTCCAAAAGGTCATACATCCAAGATATGCCAATGTGATGCTAATTCTTTATGCTAAAATTTTCTTTTTTTATTCATTGTACTGTACATCAAAGGTTATGCATCATACCTCCCTCAAAAATAAAAAATAAGATATTTAGACTCGGGAGAAAATATAAATGAACCCAGCCAGTATTAAATCCCTCACGCTTCCCGAGCTAGCCAACTGAGGAGCAGAGCACTTGTGACATTCGAAAAACTAAATTAAGAAGTCCAGGATTCCTCAAATTGTATTATCTTTCAGGTTTAAAAGAAAAAATTGAAACGACTCGTGCTAAAATAACCGCGTATCGGGAATACGCCGTCTCTGCTGCCGGTCTGCGAGAAAGCTCGTGACTCAGAACGGAAGAATAAATAGTTCTGCGAACGCTCCATCGGGCCTGAAATGGCACTCATGGACCTGTAATACTTTATTTGGCATCACATTTTTGTCCTACAGACATGAGCTATGGATCTTCAGTGTATTTTCCTTTTAATGCTTTCCAGTGGACGATTTTTTTTTAAACGCTGAGAATACTTTGATGTCTCAAACATTCTCTCCCAATTTCTCCCTTGATTTCAATCCAGACACTGCTATTGGCCACAACTGCACGCCTATTGGAAACCGTGAACTGTATGAAATGGTGCGCCGGTGTAAGCCGTAGCAGTCGTTGTGCACTTGGGAGCGTAACCAGTTGAGTGACATCTTTGAACAAGGAGAGGACAGGAAGGTTGTTGCCAAGGTAACATCTGTTAAAAGTTGTATTCGCTTTTTCTTCTTCTTTTACCACAGATTAGTAGTTTCCAACAGCTAGAGATGTACGGAGGATGGATGCTTGCGGAAAAGACGGAGAAGTGAAAGGCTATAAGTGTTGCAATGCATACTTGTTTATTCAAAACTGGTCTTAAACAACTCGGTCTCACTTATGTGATAATAGTTTATATTGCCCACTGAATATAGAACAACAGATAGTGGGAGGTGAAACATGGCCTTACAGTGACCCACTTTGGTCAGTGATCAGAAATAGCTTTTATTGCCTGGTTTGTTAAGATGGACAGAAACACCTGATCTGGTTGGTAAAATGCTCCCTCTTCAATCGTTTAAAGTCAACACTGCCTTTTTCATCAGTCAGTACAAACAAGCTGCTGTCTTCATCACACATAGCGGGTGAATTCGCTGCTTATTCAGATGATCAGTTGGGACGTCTGTGGGTTACAGAAAAGAAAAAAAATCCGAAGACTCAAAATTACTTTTTGGCATCACTGGCCAGATTGGCTGCTAGGGTTTCAATGTGTTGTGTCAAAAGGCAGAATATGCAGTTATGTGACAATAAAGTACGATGTACAGAAGAAAACTAGAAATGAAAAAAACTACAACTGTGTCACAGCCTTGTAGCACGAAGTCCTTAGAAGAGATATTAAAGGAAATCAAATGAAATGAGTAAAACAGTCATTCCGCTACCGTGGAAACAAATGCGCCAATGAGGCACAGACACTCGTTGGGACAGGTTCATGGGATTTTATTTACGGTCGGCTTTAAATATAGAGACAAGACAAACGAGACAAGAATTCGCTAGCTAACGCAACCCGTGTTCTGCTAACTGATCGCTAACCATCATGCTCTCGTCTCCAGCAACGCAGCTGGCAGGAAGTGAGACGGAGGGAACGCGGGTTGTGCTAGCTAGCTTATTCTTGTCTCATCTCATTAGCAGTAAATTCCTCAAATCCAGTGCCCCATTGCGCTATTTCCCAAGCTGCTGTAGTTATCATAGGTGGCCCTATATTAACAAACTAAAACATTTTCGGAGTTTTTGCAAAAGGACATCCTTCTGGTTTCTTTTTTTTCAATTTTTCTTATCCCCCACCATGAATCCACAGCCTTAAACACCGATAAAAGACATTTTTTCCCACCTTCCCAACAGACCCGCGTAGCGACGGTTGTGCGCCGCGTTGAGAATGCTCAGATGTCAAAGCAACGTTGGCCCACAAAATAAAAAGATTTACAATTTGGATCAAACAAAAAAATATCTTAATGCCATACAGTATATATATACTGAGGAAATGTAATAATTAATCAAAAATATCGTAAGTAATTGACTGTTTCATATATTTTGGGTAGAACAGGTGTGATTTCGTTAGCTATGATGCTGTCAATATATTATGTTTGTCACATTTCACTATGATAAATATTGAGGCGACAAAGTGGGAAAGTTGTTCTTATATTTGCCAGTATTTGTAAGAAAATCTGTAAGGAAAACAAATCCATTCTTGAAGGACATTCGCCTTCTTTGTGCTTCATATCTCATTGCACAAATTACACTTACCGGTACCTTTTGTCGAGAAGGAAACAAAATGGCCACATCCGCGTAGCTTGACACGCTAATGGGTCGTTTTCAAAGTCTGCGCAATTTACTTTGAGAAAAAAAAAAAAAAATTGGCCAAAAATGTCCCCCCCCCCCTCCCTCCCATATCTTATCCATATCAATTTGACACGAACGGAGCTCAGACGTAGCCTACACTTTGATGCCTCGCTTTAGCTCAGTGGGGTAAGAGGGCCGTCCTTCAACCGCAAGGTCGTGGGTTCGATCCCCGCTCTCCCCATTAGCTGCAAGTCGAAGTGTCCTTGAGCAAGGCACTGAACCCCCAGTTGCTTCCCGGGCGCTTCACCGCAGCCCACTGCTCCTTAATAACTAAGGATGGGTTAAATGCAGAGAACTAATTTCCCCTTGGGGATTAATAAAAGTGTATATTTATTTTATTATTTATTTTTACTTCTGCCAAACTGAATCCGCGTGAATCAGTGAGCATGAGAAATGAATATCGAAGGATGCTCTCTGACTCACTTCGTGCCCGCAGCCCTTTTCAAATCATCTGTTAGGTGTGTTTATGGCTTTTAAGTGGCGTCTGTAAATGTGCGAGCTTAAGAGTTTTTGAGTGGCTCGCCGACTTAAAGTGGGAAGACGCACAGGGGCATCTGTATGTGGCCGGGGTGTTGATTCGTCCATTAGTCTGGGGAGAGAGAGAGAGAGAGAGAGGGAGAGAGAGCAACATTTGCGATTAGCCAGATTCTATCTGTAGTCATGACCCACGGGGTGGACTGTCCCTCTTGCATATTGTATATCCCTCCGTCATTGGCTGTGCAAATAAGCATGGCTGTCACGTAAATGAAGAGGTGTCTCGCAGAGTGATCTCCATTTATAGGCCCATCTGCTGTGCCAGACACACTCCAGAAAGAATCAGTGTCAGGAGAGCAGCAACACCGTGGGAGAGGCAACTTTGCATTAATTTACTTATCGCATATCTTCTTATCTTTTTACCACGACGCCTTTGTTCGGTCTCAAGGAGATTTTTAATAAGAGTCTCATCAGATGTCTTTGGGCTTAATTTTATGAGGGACTTGGAATTAATAAGCGCTGCCTGGGAACAGGTGTATTAATAAAGGGGGGTGATTACATGATCCGCGTGGACGGCCGGCCCCGCGCTGCCGTTCCAGTGTCCTCGTTCTCCGGCTGCGTGCTGTTATTCTTATTACAACCGGTGTTTATCATGTTTAAATGTCACTTCGCCTTTTTTTCTCCCCTCGTCAGATCTCTAATTTCCTCATTTGCCTCTAATTGAACATCTGCTTGTGAAGTGGAGTTCTGACTCCGTGGAGGTAGCAGCGTGAGCGAGCGGTGCCGGGCCCTGAATACTGAACGTTAATGTGCCCAGAAGGACTTATTTCATTACTTTGCCTCGAGGAAAGCTTTACCACCAGACAAGGCTGTCGCGCTAGACAGCTGACGGCTGCCTTTTGCTCCGTCTCTGTCGCTACACCTCTCTCACACCCCCGGCTGTAGCTTAAAAAGCCCCAATGAAGGAATGCGCTCCCACCTCGCCTGAGAATGGGAGCAAGCGGGGGATTAGTGCTCCCCTGATTCTGGCAGCTGCAGACAAACACCCGACACTGTTCAGAGGCACACACACACACAGATACATGCACACACATGCACATAGCAGATTACTGTAAATGTTTTATTTATCCCAACACGTCTCAGAGTTGGAGCTGCTCAGGAGGTGGAAATAATCTTGGCCCGGTTGAAACCTCAGTGGGCGGAGCCAAAGTCCTACATTTCTTTTGAAAGGAAGGTCAGAGGTAAACATTCATTCTTGATTAGTAATCAAGGTAATAATAGAGCATGTTGATAGATAGTCTTTCTTTTTTTTATAAATGCATTCATGTCCTGGAAGCATGGGTGGATTATGAGACATTGAGGCCCCTGGACACAGACATGCAAATAGTTCCACCACCTCTCCTGCACCTTAGCACAATTTGTAATGTGTTAAACCTCTTTTGCAGTTGTTTTGTGTCTCTTATTACATATATCTGTAGTTTAATGTCTCTTCATAGTCATTTTGCTTCTCTCTGTGGTCACCTTTTGTCTTTTTGCAGTTGTTTCGGGTCGGTTTGTGGTCATTTTGTGTCTCTTTGTGGTTGTTTTGTGTCTTTTTATAGTCATTACACATATCCTGGGTTTTGTGTCTCTTTGTAGTTGTTTCGTGTCTCGTATCTTCCTTCCTTTTGCAGGTCACTGGTAGACCAGTTCAGAAATGCATCTATACCTGGAAGGCTGCAATATATATGAAGACAGGACAGCGACTGCAGGCCCGATTACTTAATATGACTTGGCTAGACGGATGGATGATACAATAAATCGATAGTTGGTTAGTTGTTTCCACTCCGCGTCCATCCCATAGCCATCGGGACGCCCATGTCCCTTCACTGAAGCTGAATATGAACGACTAGTTTGATATATATGTGGCTCTAAGCAGGGGCGGGGGGGGGGGAGTGCACCATGCCTGTGACCTGCTGTGATCATGAGCTCAATTTGGACGACATGAATAAGTAGCCCATGATCTTGACATTGCTCCCTGAGGTCTGGAGAACCTGGATCATATCCTGTATTAGAGACATATTTACAAGCGGCTTGAGAGGAGAGGAAATTGCCAGCTCCTTTCACGCAGACATTTATAAACCCTGATCATCAAAATTGCTTTTTATACCATGCAGGTGCGACAGAAGTTATGGAAGAAAAAACATGGCCTGCAATATACCTCGTTTAAATTTGCGCAAATAGCACAGGAGCAACGAGATCCTATTTCTGATTGCATCAGCCGAACCATGAACTGTTTAAACATCTGCAATCAAACCACTGGACTGGACTGCAGTATGCCTGGAGAAAAAATGGCTACCCAAAATATGTAAATCCCAAATACACAGTTGTGGGTCAATAATGACCGAGAATCCCTTTTTCTGGCGAACAATTTTCTTTTGGGCAGGGCGAAAATCATACTCTATTTGTTCAAAGAGTCATTATTGAGGGAAAAGAAGAAACATCAATCAGCATTATTAAGCATAAACCTTTTAGGGGCAGTAAAGCTACATTTTAATGTTAAACACTAAACTATTTAACGTGCCTCAGGTGCCCCTCAGACCTTCGGTCGGGGTGATCCGTATTGAAGGACACTCCCCCTGTTCAACAGCCTTTGCTTGTCATCCATGAGCGCCAGCATTCATTGAATTTGTTGTTGTATTTAGAGACCATCAAAGTGATTCATTGATCAATTTACCTCCCGGCCGTTAGGGTCCTGCCTCCCACATCCCAGTGCATCACTCAGACTGCATATCCTTTAAATCATTAAGACCTCAGATCATGTAGAGCCGTTTCATTTTCGTTCTTTTGTTTTTTTAAACATCTATCAGTGCAACGTGTAGCTTTTCTCTGTATTGGCCCAGTTGTTCCTCTTCTTGAGAAGAAAGGAGGGATGGGGGTTTAAAAAAAAAAAAAAAACCTCTCTGGGAATATGCTGCTGACTGACTAAACTCAAATAAATCTCAGAGCGCAGATAAAGCAAATTCCTGCGATGTTTGCTGAGATTAGGTCGAAAACCCTCTTTACCCGCCCGCGCGCCGGGATTATTTTTTATCTGGAAGACTGTGGGTGATCTCATTTCTCAAAGTGAGAACCCGCCAACGCAGCATGAGTAATCCATCTTGGTTTCCTCTGACAATTTCCTGCGGAACATGTGTGTGCTCTTTATTCCTGAAGGGACACCTCGACACACGAGGAGAGATTAATATCTCGGGGAAGGGGAATAAACACGGAGAGCAATTTGTGATTAAAGGAATCCTCTGGAAGTGCGTGCGCACGCCTCTCGATGGACTCTTCCCCCCCACACACACAATGCAATTACCAACACAATCACGCCGTGTTCTTCAGGTGGGAATTTAGACGTTCTCAATCAGCCCTGCTTCATTAAGACACACTCCCGATAAAAAATGCATACTTTAGATGTTTTATTGTTATGTTTTCATTATAGGCACTGATAAGTTATAATTTTTTGCCTCCTGGAGATTTTCTTTCCCCTTTTATTGTCAAAGTGAGACCCGATAACCAAACTGTCTGGTGCTTTTGACTTCATTTATCTCCGCATTATGAGAATCGAGGCTTAACTTTCCTTGTTATTGTCACGACTCAAAAAACAGGACCCAAAAGCACGACTCCAATGTTCAGGGCAATCAAAAGGATTTATAAAAAAACAGAAAATCACAGCTATGCTGGAAAAAGACTTGAACAGAGTACAAAACAAAATCACAACTATGCAGGAAAAGTAAACCAGGACAAAAGACTACACTATCAAGAATGATCAGGACGAGACAAGAGACAAGACGATCTGACACAAGACACAGGTAGACACCGGCTTAAAATACATGAGGAAATGGGGAACAGGTGGACACAATCAGGGGTGGAGCAGACAATCACACTAACGAGGAAACACCGGGGAAGGAAATAAAGTTTCTGAAATGAGAGAGGACAGTTACTACAAAATAAAAGCGGACATGGAAAACAGGACTTAAACCTAAAACTTAACACAACCGAGGAGACATGACAGTTATTTAGAAAATAAATTCCCTGCATGGAACATCCAATATTCAAATTGGATAACAAACTGTACCCAGGACTGTTAGTGTTATAATGTGCACAAGTTTACAGTTCCTGCTGTATCTATATATTTAAAAAAGAGGGAAAAAAGGAGAATTCATCGTAACTGTCGAGACTATGGGGGAATAATTTAACATTTCCCTGCTTACATTATGATAATACACACTGGAGCGGCAGCGTGAGTGTGTATTTCATAGAGTAAGAGATTAATACTTGCGTCGCAGCCCAGCCTCCGTGTCCCTTGGCTGTGTTTTTATAAAGCAACAATATTGCCAGAGAAGCTTTAATGCTATAGCCGCTGCCCCGGAGACTATTGTCAATACACAGCGAACCAAAAGGGAAGTCATTTCAAGTATTGCCTGCAACTTACTCTACTGTTAATGTACCCTGATAACGAAAGAAGAAGAAAAAAATCAGTGCATAACCCTGCGTTCTTGTTGCAGAGCTTGCCTTTGTTGAGACTCGGAGAAGGAAGTGCTTATTTGGTGTCACTCGTTCTTAGTTATCTCTCTGCGGCTCAATGCGAGCGCTTCCTGCAACGGTGGTCGCAGAGGCACTTGTTATTGTTGAGCTGTGATTGGCGCCTCCGAAAAGATCCCTGTCAGATGGGCTTTTTCTACCAGATTGATGGTAATTGTCTGCAAGGTACAGTGCTTTTGCACCGCTGAAAGACTGAAAGGGTAAACTGTAATCGAGCTGCCTAATAACTTCTTACATCGAGGAAGTGATTTGTGTTCTCTCTTTGGCTACCGGGCATTTATTTTGTGTGATCAGGCCTCAGCGATGAGTCACTGGCCTCTTTAAGGCACAATTCCGAGGTTGTTTTAAGCTATTCTCCATTTCCCTATCCCGCCAACTGCCACGCAACTCACATTCAGTGCACACACCCGTCCCGTCGCATTATAGATACTCCAAATGACAAAACGTTAGATTCATTGTTCCTGCACCACAGCGGATCATACGGCTTTGACTACAGTTTTATGGTCCTGAAGCCATTTGTTTAGTTCCACTTTTGGACCTTTTACCACATAACTAAAAAAGTATTAAACCGAATCGACATTTGGTGGGATGATTGGTTATTATCCGGGGACCATTTGATTCGATTTTGGGATCGATCAGGTCAAAGGTCAAGGTCATGAAAAGGTCAAAATCTTCTTGAATCGCATGAAATTTGGTGGGATGATTGGTTATTATCCGGGGACCATTTGATTAGATTTTGGGATCGATCAGGTCAAAGTTCAAGGTCATGAAAAGGTCAAAATCTTCTTGAATCGCATGAAATTTGGTGGGATGATTGGTTATTATCAGGGAATCATTTGATTAGATTTTGGGATCGATCGGGTCAAAGGTCAAGGTCATGAAAAGGTCAACATTTTCTTTTTACCATAGCGCGGTCAATTTTCATCCAATTGGCATGCAACTAATGCCAAAATGTTCATAATTCAATGCCCAATCTTGTGATATGCGAAGGTATGCGCTCTACCGAGTGCCCATTCTTGTTAAAGGTTGGCCTGACGTGCTTTGTGCATGTTTTTGGGGTCGGGTTCCCTTTTTTTGGCCGGCATAAAGATATTCGATATGTCAAGATGAGTCGATCTCTGAAGTGGTCAGAAAGCATTCTCCCACATGGCCTCATGGGAGTAGGGATAGATATTCGGGGAAATCTGTACCGCCAATCGCCCCCCTTCAAGACCTCTTGCAGTTCAGAGGAAATGTGTTACTGCTATGCTGTGAATGAAAAGCAAAGTCACGGCTAAGTCCGACCGATGAAAGACTCTTTCATGTGGAGCGAGCGACCAATCGCAAGATCCAACACTCTTTTGATATCGCTTTCAATTCATCGAATGAGTAGATCTCGGAAAAACATGAATTCTTTAGCTAACTCAACGTCACATTCATTGCTATGAATACACAAAAATAAGAAATACGCTCCTCACCTCCGTCACATTCTAAAAATGATGAGGCGATGATGTCCTTGGCCTATTTTTCTTCTTCAGCTGAGTTTTACGGCAGTTGGCATCAGCAAGCGCTGCATTACCGCCACCTGCTGGACTGTCCCTTTGCCCCGTATATATTTTCCAGCTTTGCCGCGGCATGTGTGACAAGACGAGTGACAGTCACCAGTGGCGCCTGGAAGGTTATCCCAGTGGTTTACCAAGAACGATGTGCGGATAAGAGGCTCACGACACACGCTAAGCCTACAGCTAAACTTGCAGCTTCTTCTCGAAGCTGTACAACGGCGATCTGAGTTCGTCGCTAACGCCAGCACGCCAACATTCTGACGTTAGCGCGACGACGATTTGATGTTTGGTGGGGTGTGGTGTTTAGCCTGTTCACCGGGAATCGTTTGGCGTGTTAGCATGCGAACGTTTAGTATTTCACACTGAACAAAAAGCCCAGCTATGGCTCATGGGAAAGTCATTCTTTTTTTTATTGTGAATCTTCCCTTTGACAACTGAAAAAAACGTCGCAAAGAAATCATGATTTGGACCTTTAGAGCAAAAAAAAGAGAAACATTTCAAATGTAAAAAGAGGAAAAAGTGGGTCATCACGACTCACCGTCTTCCCACTTTTGCTGCTCTTAGCTTCCTAATGTCCCTCTTCATGCTTTTCCAAGCAGTTCATCAGAGCTTGATGTATGCCATTTGCAGTTTAATCATTGTCTTCATAAAAGTCAAGTAACTTGCACTGCACCGACTCCGTCAGACACAAAGTAATATCTCGCTCGCTCTGGAAACATTGTTCCCCGCGTTTATGGCATCGGGTCGTGGACAGATCACCCGAAAATGTGCCGCGCGGTCTTTGGTCCTAAAACGTTCTTCGTAATCGTCTCGGCGTTTGTTCCTCCTCGCAATATTTCAGTCTTTTAAAACAAAGCACCTTTTTAAGGTCGGTGCTGATGTAGCTGAGCCCGTGTTGGCCCAGCACAGCACATCAGGCGTCATCCGCAGCAATTGAATCATGTTCCGCAGAGAAAAGATGCCGTGCATAACGCACCCTTATCGCTTGTACCTATAGCTACCGTGGCCTTCTTGTGCATTTATTGTGGAAGCATGAGGAGTGACGGATATTCTCACCTTCATATGTACATTTTGAATTCCCAAAAGGCAGAAAGGGCACAGAAGATTTTCACGGAGACACCGCCGACGGGCATTTATACCAACGTCTCTTTTGCCTCCCATTGAGAGCTGCTTTTTTTTCTCCATATTTATCAGGTTATTCCATAAAAAAACAAGCGAACAACACCAAACTTTATGGAAACATTTGTTGGTAGGGGGGGGGCGGTGGGGTGCAGGAATTGGAGCATTTCCGCGATAACCAACTGATACGCATAAGAGGGCCTGTGATTGGATGACGGGTGATGTGATCAGCTGCATCATCTGCTTACTGCTGTTGTCAGCTCTGGGATCTAAGAGCGCCTGTGTGCTAATCAGAATAGAGGAGAACATGAATATTTGTGCACGTTTTATGGAAATTCATCCAACAGCTGTGGAGACATTTTTTGCTAAAAGCTGTGGGAAATTACTTCCACGTTGAGTCCGGCCAGAGCCAAGTTGTCATCCGAGCAGCAGAATTACCTCCAGTGTCGTTATCGCTTGATAAATGTCCTGATATTTTTATTTTCTCTGCCAGGCCTTTGCTTTGCTCAGCATCGTCTCGGCTTTTCAAATGTAGTTGGGCACCAGCTTTACAATTCAAATCACCTCAAAGCTAATCATGCCCCTTTATCATCGAGCCGCCTGGTAGTGCTCTGATCATTCGCCGCGGCTAATGGTCCCTGTGACAAGGTGAGAGTCATTGGCACCGGCCTGAGTACAGAAAAAAAAAATCCATATCAATTACACCTCTATCGGAGAATTGTCAAAAGTAAATGCCCAGGTGTCCCTGTTCCTCCGGAGTGAGCCAATCGCTTTGTTGACTGAGAGAAGACACACACACACACACAAAGAGCAGCAGTGTACTTGCTTATTCGTCTCTAATTGACGTTAACCTTGACGCCGACGGCTTCACAGGAAGAGGGAGTGCGTATATATTCGGCTGCATTACGTCGACATCCGAGAAGTTTGTGCCCCGGTCACAAAATCTCGCCCGGCAGGTTGCGGCGTCCCGGGTCTGCGCCGCACAGCTGGGCTTGATTTATACCGCCGACAAGGCCGTTTCTCTCCCTAGCACGGCTCGCCGTAGGGGAACCAGAGGAGAGGCGGCCCTTCAATTTATCTTTGACCGCCCCTCCCCCCGCCGATACACTTCAGGTTTTCTAAAGCAGTCAAGAGCATATAGATCAACACCTGCGGTCGGGTCCCGCCCCCGTGTCGCGCGGCTCAAAAGGATGCGGCGACCTCGCCTCTTTCCTAACACACACAGCTCCCTCCCTCCCCCTTCGCCTTCCAGGCGCCGTTGGGGACGCTGACGATTTTGTTTGATACAATTATGATTAGAAACATCTCCCGGAGGTAGGTTGATGGTGGTCAACGCGGGTCGGGAAATAGCAACAAAGACGCACCTCGACCTTATCGGCGGACACAATATCAAACACGGCTCCCTGCTGTGCTGCTTTTTTGTTGTTGTTGTTTTTTTAAACATTTTCTCTCCATTTTCACCTCTGCTGTGTAGGAAGAGGGTTGCGGCGGATTTTCGGCGGCGAGTTGAGCATCAAGCTGTGTGCCCACTGAGGCGTTAGTCTTTGTGCATAGAGAGGGCCTTTGCCGAGACTAATTATCGCTGGAATCACCGTAAGCCGCCGCCGATCTCTCTTCCCGCGGTCTCATGGCTGAGTAATCCCACTGATAGAATCTTAACCCTCTATTTTCACAAGCACGCTTTATTTACCCTGTTAATTAAGTAGAGACGCATTCAGGCCTCCACCCCGCAGTCACGCTAGCAATCCAAGGCACCTCCGAGTCACGAAGTATTCATGAACGGGTCTATTTTCTAAATACTAAATACAATCTGAATTATTTTCACAAGTATGTACTCCAATTCTTTGACGGCGTAAGTGAGTTAATTGTGTTTGTCGGATGCGGTAGAGCGAGCTCACGTGATTCTGTTGGTTGAGCGGGAGGCGTTAGAAACTTGGACGTTCCGGTGGAACCCGCGCTCACGGTCAAAGCCGCCGCTCACGACGCATTAATTTCGATTTATTTTCCTCGGGACTCATTAGTTCGCGCTCACAATGTAGTTTATCAAAGGCAAAATATGTCTGAATGAAACATCCCCAAAAAAGACAAAACAAAGCTTTCAAGCGGCTATTTGATTGTAGATGATGCGTATTTTAAAAAATCACGAAACGTAAAGAAATAACCAAAAAGCTTTTGAGTTTTTGGACCGGGCTCTTTTTGCTGCCATTTCCACTTCACAGCGCAGTGAGAGCCGCTCGATGACTGATGTTATTTGTCTCTTTCATCTTGTCACTGAGCAGCTCAGGGCCCGTCCTCAGAGGCTTGATCTCACCCCAAAATACACACACCTGTTTTTTTTTTGTGTTTTTGTTTTTTAGGAGTGAATTTTGGCCATCTCGTCTTGTGTCGAAAATAATCGTCTTTCTTTTTTTCTGAGACTTATTGCCGTGCACATTAAACCCTGTTGTGGCGCTCGTGTTCACCTCACCTGTGAATTATTGATACCTGCTGATTTCTCTCAGGACGGAGGGGCGGGTGAAAAAAAGAAGAAGAAAAAAGAAAAGAGCAAAACTGAAGAAGTGTTAATCGAAAGCCTCCATCTCTTATTCACGAGTTCTGCGCTTCGGTCGACTTCCACCGTGTTTGACCTCACCTGCTCTTCCATTAGCTTTGTACTCAGACAACGAACACTGACGCAGAGGTCTGCGCCTCTTCCTTTGCAGCCGGCCGGTGAAAGGGAAAGTGCCTCCCCAACCTTTATAGGACGCTTTAAAATAAAGAAATAAAAGAAAAAAATAGGTCCCAAAAAAAAAGGCAAAGAACAGGGGAGGACTGCTGTGGATTCAGAGCCATTTGTCCACTCTCTAGCTTCCTCTCACAAGATGCACGGAGCACAAGTCACATGATTTCTATTTCTTCCATCAGGACAAAGGGATTTTGGATATTCATAGAGCAAAGCACAAGTGCAGGTAGAGTGGAGACCACTCGTAGTGATCATAGTCTGTTCGCTTCACCTCGTGATGCGTCATAACCGTATTTGTTTCCCTCTCTTTATTTGTCTAATTTTACGTTTGTGTATTTATTTCATGAATGTAAAGTAGTGAGATGGATTTTATTGAATTTAAAAAAATTCAGTACAGCTAATTGAAACGCTTTTCAAATTACAGTATGGAATTAAATGACTGTATTGTGTGATTCAAATACATGATATAACAGGATGGACCTGTATATGAATTATTTGGGGACGGCTTAAGGGGGCATTATGTGACATCATCAATCCTCTTGACAACCATAGGTCCTTTCCAAGCCTTCAGCAAGAGCGCCAAAAAAATACTTTTTCCTATTACACACAGAAAAGAGATTTTTTTTTTCCTTCAGGAAAATTAAAGGAAGGTTAAAGATCTAATAGATCTTATTAGTAAGTCTAACTTCTTTGGCTTCCTTCCTTTTAATGGGAACCAACGGGTCCCCACCACCAATGCTGCATCCAGCTCTCTTTATACATCCACGGCAAATTTGTCTCCATTATTGTCGCCCGTCTTTTTCTCTTTGTCTGAGCAGACGACACGACGTCTCCCGAGACACACCCAGTTGTGAAGCTGCATGTAGTTTTTGAGAGAAAATGTCTCTTTTTTATTTTTTGTTGACGGTTTGCCATGTGCTGGTTAACTCAGAGCTTGTTGTCTTTGAACATAATGCATTTCCTCCTTTTTGTTTTCCCTCTCACCTCTTAAAAAAAAGCCCACTAGTTAGTTACCATTAGGCATCATGAGTCGGCAATGCATTATAATTAATGTACGGGAGTTGTTTTAATTGTGCTTACTCTGCTCAGGGTAATGGCCAGTTGTAGGACTGCGGTGATATATAATGGGCCATTTTCCTTAAATTGATCAGCCCCCATGGTTGGGTGTCATTAACTGCATGACATCCCACACGGCGGTATGCCTCCCATGTAACTGATGGTCATTGTTGGCCGCTTTGAATTCAGCACTCTTTTTTCTTTCTCAGCTTGATTTAAAAAACTCGAGAAGTCTCCACTCAGCAGCGCCATGTGGTTTTAGAAGTAAATTCTCCAACATTAAGTGTCGCTGCATTTTCTTATCACATCTCCACCACTTGTAAAAATAACTGAAGTGTATGTGTGTGTGGGGGGGGAGGGGGATGTAACACTATGTCAAACCGTATCAACCGCATTTCACAAGTACATCCAGTTAAATGCATCACTGGTGCAAACAGGAAAACATCCTGAGAGCCTGTGAACTGTTTTCTGTGCCATGTGTCAGACTTCCTTAATGGATAATAAACTCCTCTCTGTTTCAACTCAGACCGCACCGGTCAATTTTCTCAAACCTGGTTTGAGGGAGGGACATTTGTCTAGAGAGCTTTTGGCTGACCAACAGGGTCCGTTCCGTTGAATTTATCCAAATGCAGTCATGTTGTAAGTATTTCAATACAGTCGGAAACCGATTGTTTTAAAAGGTGCTTTAGTGTTAAAACTGTGGTGGTTAAAAGGAGTATTCAATAATCTGTCAGATGAATGGGTAGAACTACAAATTATAGAAAAAGCCATACGATAATATGACTTTATTTTTATTTTTTAAAGCGTTAAATGTTCACTCAATGTTCTACTACTTGTCGGTAAAAGGAGTAGCTTGAAGTGACCCACCTTTCGGGCCTGATATTTTCGTGAAGTTATTGACGGGATAGTCGACTGTGGCTCCGCGGTAGAGCACGGTCATCCTTCAATCAGAGGATCGGCGGTTCGATTCCCGGCTCTGCTAGCCCATGTCGCTGTTACCTTGGGCAAGACACTTAACCCCAAATGACTCCTGTCAAATGAATGTTAGTTAGTCCTGATGGGCAGGTGGAACCTTGCATGGTAATGACGATGAGTGGTGTTAAAGTGTATTGGTAATACCATTTAGGGGGTGAACACGGTGGAACATACAGCAGCAAAAGAACCAGAGTTTAAATGAGAGTGAACCATTCACCATGTGGCCAGCGACATGTGGAACTAGGAAACTGTAATGCCATTAGTGATTTACAGTAAGTAGATCCAAGGGGTCAAAGGAAGAGCCAAGTCTTTCAACTGAAGTGTACCCAATTTGTCAGAAATGCGGCAGATTGGTCAGTGGCCTCCAAACGGCAAAATTCAACGGTGACTTATTTTAAGTTACAGAACATGACATAATGTAGCCCACTTAGGCAAGTTGCACAACATTTTGCAATTTGACTTACAACACTTTCCTGAGTTGCGTACGTAGCGCAAACACACATTATTATAACACATTATTGTAACATACTTATTTGAACGGAAACCATAAGCTTTTGTTCATCTTCCTGTGTGAAAAATTCATTATTATTACGGTTAAATAAACTTATTATGAAAAGATAGTGTATTCATGTAACAAGAATCAATTGTCACATGCTACAAAAAATCCCAAGTGCCAAACGTCATATTTGAGTTAATAGTGAGAACCTGAGAAAAAATTTCTGTTTTATTAGCGACTAAGTTCTGCAAGACATTCACCGAGTAGTCATATCTTTTGCCATCTGTCTTTGGGTTGACAAAGCGACTGTAGCTGGAAGCAGGACAGCTGTGAGTGGTGAGAGTGAACCGTTACAAAACGGTGTGTTGAAAGATGCTAAAACATAGAGCTGAGGGGAACTGAAGTGCTAATTATCACATTTGAATGATTTTTTAATTAATTATAATTATGTGTTTGTCATCTTGAGCGACTCATGTGAAATTGGTCATTCGAACACCTGTTAATATTTAAAAAAATGGCGACTGGTGCGGCTTTAATTGTAAACCCATGTTCCGGCAATAACGTAACATAAAAAGTAAAAAACAACGCAAACATGCCCGCGTCTGTTTACGAAAATAAGAACCGTCATTGAACAACATTTTTATTCCTCAGTTTGCTCGCTGCCACATAACTGAGAATATGTCCGCTGTGACTCCTTTGACTCGTAGGTGAACAGAGCGATTTACAGGCCTCGCTTCATCCCCCCGCTTCGTATTTACAGTTTTCAGATTCAGCGGAGCCTTTCAGATCATTAAAATGCAGCGTGCCTTGATGACTCGGTCTAGCCCTGATTTCCCACAGTACCTTGCTTTCAAGGGCACAATTTCCATATTTGCTTGTTATTTATAAAATGTCAAGTTTCGTAAGGCCCTTTTTTTTGTGCCAATTGTATAAAGGGCACTGTTGTCCCAGATATCTCACGAGTCATGCGCTGAATTAATCACTCTCAAAAAATGTAATCCCATTACTCATCGCTGTGCTCTGCAAAGCAGCAGAACTTCATTCGAGACCCTGAACAATGTTTCCTGCTGTGTTAGTCGCTTGTCTTTGCCGGCAACTCAACCCGACTGTGTGCCGCGCGGTTGAAATTGTACGTGTGCAAAGCGGCTAAAGCAAAAGGGATCCTCTGCGTGTCCTCTGCGAACCTCACGAACCGTTGATCCGATGTGCTTCACACTTGGCGGGTGTATAGCTGGGGGCCCTGAAGGCATGCACTGACGGAGTTGATGCCATCTGGACGCAATAAACAATTGACCGCTAATTGTCCCGCAACATTACGATCGCGAAAAGTCAACCAGCGATGAACGGTTCTCGAAAAAAGTTGCAAGCAGTACTTCCCGGGATTGAGCAATAGGCCTAATCCAAAATGGACACACCCGAACGCACATGCCCACCCAATAGACCGCAAGCAGCAATACTGGGAGCCAAGCAATAGGCCCGTTCCGATCGGGCACTAGCCCCGGCCCCCTCCTCTCTACCTCCTTCTGTCTCATGGATTGTGGAGGTCTGGATCGTGGTCCATGCCTACGATGAAGTATTCATATATTCTATCATATTCATTGAATGTGTTCATGTAACTCTGTAATGCTTCATTCTGGACACATGACATCTATTTCTTCTGTCCATCCTGGAGAGAGATCCTCCTCTGTTGCTCTCCTGAAGGTTTCTTCCCTTTTTTCAACGTAATTTAAAAAATATATATTTCTTGGGAGTTTTTCCTGATCCGATGTGAGGTCCTAGGGCAGGGATGTCGTATTTACGGATTGTAAAGCCCTCTGAGGCACACACGTGATTTGTGATATTGGGCTATATAAAATAAACTGAATTGAATTGAATTGAACGAGCTTGTAACAATTGGTACCAGCTGATGCTATGTTCATCGTATAAATTGTTTTTTTGTTTTTTTGTAACTACAGGGTCTTCATCTTGGACAACGGTAACCTCCGGGTATGGAACGCAACCAAGTCTGACGTCGGCCTCTACACCTGTGTGGCAAGAAACCAGTTTGGCGTGGCCAGTAGCACAGGAAGCGTCACCGTTAAAGGTATTTCCTTTTACCCTATTAACATTTCATTAGTCACTTTTCCCATTGCAAAGTACCAACGGCCTTTGTGTGATCGGAGAGTGCCAACAACAAAGTACTGGACACCTTTTTTTCAAACGCATGTTTTTACACCTCAACGACACTTAGATAGTGCTTCATTCTGCTCCTTGACAAACTAAAAATTTGAAGTGTTACGATTTAATAAATAAAACATGAACATTGAGTCGAAAGATATAGTTTTTTCTCTGTTTGACACACCTCGGTTGCTATGTTGGTTTGCAGAAAGCGTTCAGCTGGCTGCCTCGGTGCCTCCGGTCCTCACAGAGGATATGCTGTGTGAAAAAAGGCATGATGCTGTTGTTAGATCACCCGGGCCGGGGGGATTGTATTCCTGCTCTGGCGCTGTGACTTATCTTTCTTCAAAACAAGAGCAAGAGACCTTTTATTCCTTTTACCATCACTGAGGGTGTTAATATTTCACATGGTATTGAAACTGACCTTGCTATATCAGATCACTTCTGTGCTTTGTGTGATTTGTCCGTCATTCCTAAAAGGTCCACACAAGATCAACAGCTTTGGAAAAGCAGTTGGTAGGTGAGAATACACTGCGGAGGCTCCTGAGGCATTGTCTACCCTCATGTCGCCCTCTGTGGATGAGCTTCCACACAATTTCAATTAAATGATCGAAAAATGGCATTGCCACGTCAAAAAACGCTCGCTGGTAACAAAAGCACCGTGGAGAAAAAAAGCAGAATCAATACTGGTCCTGAAAAAGGAAAGCCGCGAAAAGCCTCTCACAAGCGGCGAGAAACAAGACTTTGGCATGTATAAGTGTGCTTATGGAGGTCATATAGAGGCATTAGTACTAAGACTGTGTTTCAAAACCAGTTAAAAGTTCTTCATAGTTTATATTCCTCTTTCTTTCAAGTTTAAATTATTCTACAGCTCTCTTCCCCTCAAATCAAAAGGTATTAGATCAGCCAATAAGGGTTCAAAGTCAAATCCAATACTATCTACAACCCTCGACTTATCTTTTATGTTGTTGTCCGCATATCTCTAAACCTCTCAGCCGACTTCTGCTCGTTCAGAAAGCAACTAGCGAAGACTCAACACCGGTTCTCAGGTCTCCTCCAGTGAAGAGTGTCTAAAGCATGTCTATAAATTAGTGCTGTGAAAAATAACGCGTTAACTCAGTTAATTCAATTACAGGTTTAACTAGTTGTTTTTTTTTAACGCATTTAACGCATGCGCAGAATGAGCTTCCAATCCGTCTGTTGTTGGTCGTCGGGACGAAAGAAAAGTCACTTGCAAAATGAGCTTCCAATACACCACTTCAATCTGAACTCTGTCCGCTCTCATGCAGACGGTCTGTTCATCGGTAATGATCCTTCCGCAGGTTCACCTACGGAAACCTTGTTACGACTTTTACTTCCTGTAGATCAGGGTCTCAACACGTCGATCGCGACCTGCCAGTCGATCGCGGCGTAGTGTTGGTAGATCGCATGACATTAAAGAGATTGGCCCGCCCCCTGACATGTTCTCTATAGCACGTCTTTGTTCTTTTATTAAACTAAACGTCTGTTGTTGATCGTATCTCCACAGCAGCATGTCATTTCTGTCTCTTCGCGTTGTGTTAACACTTATCGATCTCCGTCTCGCGCCACAGAGCTCCGTGCGCGCGCATCAGTACCGAGCAAAAAAAAAGTCACTTGTCAATCTGTCCACCTGTCCGTGTCGGTGAGGTTTCAGCTTTGCAGCGGTGTCCCCGCCGTCCCTTTCATCACGGCCCAGTTCATGAAGAAAACCCACACAGTCAGTTTGCCTCAGCAGCTGCTAGAGGAAGACTAGAGGCCTTTAGATTGTATCATGGTGGAGTTAATGGTTGACAAACAAGAGAACAATTTTCTGTTTAACCCTCCTGTTACCTTTACATTTACTAACATATTTTACCCTCGGGGTCAATTTGACCCCAGCAATTAAAACCTCCAGAAAATTATTAGAATTAATATTGCTTCCCAAGTTTAAGTGTGAGGTACTTTATGTTTGTTTGTTGACTACCTAAATAGCCCTTTAAATAAATAAAAAAGTTGATATTTCTTATATGTTTGACACAGCCTGGGGTCAAATTGACCCCAAAGAACACCGACATTAAACATTGAATGGGGTCAAATTGACCCGAAAGGTAACAGGAGGGTTAAACATTCTGTTTAGGATGAAGATGTATTAATGTTCCATATGGAAGAAAACTGCTAAATAACTGCTGAGTTGCAGCACCATTGTATAGAAGAATGTATAAATGTATATATCCGTCTTTTGTCATAAATCTCTATGTTCTCACAAAATATACCGAGAATATCGGTAATATGTGATTAATCATGATTAATCCACAAAAACCTGTGATTAACCCGATTAAAAATTGTAATCATTTCACAGCCCTACTATAAATCTCTCAATGGCTTGGGACCGAAAGGCTTTCTGACTGTCCTTTATGACATCAGCCTCTCAGCCTTTGGGTCTGCCAACTGGTCCCAGAGTGCAAATTAAACACGGGGGAAGCAGCGGTATGGTACCGGGCACCACAGAGCTGGAACAAACGTCCAGGGGATGTTGGACTTGCACCAACTTTGACCACCTTTTGAATCCAGGTTAAAAAGCATTTCCCGCACTGCCTTTGACCGAACCTTAACTATTCGTCGAGAACGATCTCGCCCATCCACGAAGTCTTAATGTTTCTGCTAATTTCCCTTTTGAATTGTCTTTGTGTATGAAATGATTTGGGGGTAAAGGGCATCTCATTGGGTGGCTTCACGCTGTGCACACGGCTGTTTTCCAGTCCTATTTCCACTGGGGATAGTATTCTCCTGCGGGGTTTTCTGACATATTCAGTAAACTACACCCACCCTTCGACCTCCTTCTTCACGAAGGTCGCACAGTTCATTTGTGTTGTGGTCATTTGTTCTGCCTTGACCTTCCTAGTTGGCTGGGTTGTATAGATTCATGGAGTTATTGATCTCCACTGTATTGGCCTGAGGGAGAGAAGTTCACGCCTCATATTTCACAGGGCCTGGTATCGATTCACATGTGTTTTTCAACGGATTATTGGAGTCTTTGCCTCCAATCTTTCACAAATAACACTTCTCCCCTTTTAGGTAATGAATTGCAACCGGGAAAAACCCCAAAACGAATAAAGTGGTGTCAGGATCCGTACAATTCCCCGACCATACGAGAAAAGCTGTATATTTTATGTGTTAAATCCTTTTTTCATGAAGACTCGAAGACAGAGCTGCTTTTTCATCTGGAAGTTTATGAATTTAGTTTGAAGGTTCAATCTATTTAATTATCTTTCTTCAAGTTTCAAATCCTTGAAATGCCAAACATCTGTCTCATTTATATATTTTTCCTGTAAGTAGTTATAGAAACCTAAATCCATGTTTAGCCCCACAGAAAAAAAGTGATTAATGTCAATGTGAATAACGGAATGCCCTGTATCAATGCAGTAATTCCTTTTTAACCAGAATACGCACCGCCTAATGGAATAAAAAATAAATAAACGAGACCAGCTCTTTCGTCTGTAAATCACTCTCTCGGCATGGTTCCATTTTCTGTTAAATTATAAAAGACAGATTTCATATATTATGAATGTCTGAAAGTCAGCAGCAGTCAAGGATGTGGGGAGAGCTCAGAGTGCACCTTGCCGCTGATTTATTCTGATGACTGGCACTGCATCCCATTGACGAATGACGAGTCTTGCCTTTCTTCAACAACAGCAAAATAATCAGTAACCGTTGCATAATTAAAGCGAGGAAATTAGCACAAGAAAGTGTCAGTGTGTTTGTATCTCTGGCACGTGGACAAATTCGTTGCTTTGAAAAAAAAATTGGAGCGTGGAGCCGTGAGTTCAAGGCATAATAATAAAAAAAAGCAAAGGCATTGCTACACCCTGCCAGTTACACTCGACACTCTCCTTTTACCCATTTATCACCCACTGTGAAATGAAAACGGTCCAGAACCCCCCATCCCCCTCCTCCTCCTCTTTCCCCCAGCCAATCAGTGTGCATAGGCGGGGGGTGCAGGAGTGGGACCCACCGCTCTCTCCGTAGATTCAGGTTGACGGCCTTTATGTGACTTTCCAATCAAGCTGCACGAGCGTACGTCTTCCCGGCGTTATCCACTTATGATTCTTTTGTGAAAAAGGAACTTGGCTTTCATCCGACACCCTCTTTCACTTCGCATCCTCTTTTTTTCTTCGCATCATCATACGTTCAGCCTGTTTCCTCGCCGCCGATGTACAAATGTTCCCGTCTGCGATCTTGGCGCCTCGCTTGTCACAATCGATATTGTTTGGAGAAAGGGGATTGGGTGATTTGCATGCATTATTTCATTGAGGATCGGAAACCTGTTTAGCGGGTGGGGGGGGGGGGCGGCCTCTTTTGAGAGATGACAGTAGTTTATTCAAATTGACTCTCCGGTGACGCCAATGTGGGTACAAAAAATACCTGTCAAAAGGTGCTCGGCGTCTCCTGCTGTGGATAAGTCAGCGAGTGAACTGCAGCGGAGCAGTCGCAACAGATGAGCCCGGTTAATGTCCCCATCATTCCAACACTGGAGGGATATTAGCAGATTAATTGCACTTGATTACAGAAGTGCTCCCTGAATTCTGATTACGCTGGAGATGAGCCGTTGCAATTAGGCTCGCCTCCGATCATTACAGATGGTCAGCCAACTCCAAACTTCTGAGCTCACACTGCGTTCGCTTCTGTCCGCCCTCCGTGAACCCCGGAAAGGGAATTCATCTTCCCAACACTGTGACACATCTTCAGAACCATTTGCTCCGGAGGTGGTTGGCAAGCAGAATGTTTTTTGTGACACGCTCTCCCGAACCTCACAGGATTTGGGACTTTGTTCGTGCCAGAGGCTCAGTACCTCTTAAAAAGAAAAGCATTATGTTTCACCAAGATGCAACCCATATATATATATACGTTTAAAACTAAGTTAAAGATACCCTGTGAATAGAACTCTTTGAATATATTTTGTACTAGAGATCTGTTTGTTGGACCGAATTTATGATTGACTGACAACTTTGGTGAAGTGTTGCATGGTTGTTTTGATTTATTTTTTGCTTCCTTATTTATAATTATTATGCTGCTTTAAGATTATTATTTTTTTGTTTCCTTATGGCCCTTCTTGGCCAGATGCATGGTTAATTTTTGCTTCATTTTTATTTATTTTTAGGTTTTATTATTATCATGCCTTCTTACTTTTGAAGGTAGTATTTCTGTAAAAATACCTAAATAAATTATCAAGTATTAAAAAAAAGAAGGTTTTTTATCAGTGGTTATTGTATCATTGTTCCCATTGTATTTGTGGTATTTGACAGCCTGTGTCAATGTTAGTCGTCTTCAATTCAATATCTAAATTACTATTTAGTTGACCTCCTGGATGAATTGTCATCGCTTTGATCGACCTCACTTTTTTCCTCCAGTGCCATAATGACGGCAAAATTAGAACTCATTAAACCCACACTTTGGTTAATAACTAAAGACTTGTCAAACTAACACCAGCCTGATGTGACATCTCATTATGTCAGCAGTCAAATGTATTTATAGCTGTTCCCTGACAGCCACACAGATATAAAGCGGCTGAGATACCGATGACATTAAATGTAATAGCCACTTCAAAACAAATTGTGCCGTCCCTTTAAAGGTTAAAAGCAGTGGCGGGCCGTGGGCCTGGGGCCTGGGCCTTCAGTGAGGTCCTATACAGTCCCACCCGAATTAATCCACCTCTTATTACTATCATTATGATGCCATGGCTCTAGACCAGGGCTGCTCAATACGTCAATCGCGACCTACCGGTCGATCGCGGCGTAGTTTTGGTAGATCGCATGACATTAAAAAAATTTGGCCCGCCCCCGTCATTTTCTCTATAGCACGTCTTTGTTCATTTATTAAACTAAACAGCCGTCTGATGTTGATCGTATCTACACAACAGCATGTCATTTCTCTCGGCTCTCCGTCTCGCGCGCTGCAGAATGCGCGCATCGGGACGGAGAAAAAGAAGAAGAAAAAAGTCCTCCTTACGTCTAACTTTTCTTGAAAAGTTCGTCTTGAGAAAGGCGTTAAAAGTATATGCTCGACCAAATCGACATCTTCTCCTCCTTCCGCCATTGTGGGTTGAAAAAACAGCTTTGTAGTCCGCGAATTAATTCCTTTATCAAATTCAGTTTCCTAGTTCTGATCTACCTGCCCATAGACCCCGCCTCTCAATATTGGTAATCCAATCAAAAGACGTGCACGCCCTCCGCCTGCTAGCTGGCTCCTGTGCCGGTTCCGGGGCCTTCTAGAAGGCCTACAGGAGCCAACTCTAAAGCTGATTGGTTGACACAACATTGTCATTCCCATTCACTTGAAGCTACCAGCGCCCGCAATGTTGATTCTGAAGGCCTAAGGGCAGATTTTAGCCCCCTGGCAACACACGATGGCTGAATATGATTGGATAAAAGATCTAACATAAACACCAGCCCTCCAAATCTCAACCTGGGGCTGGAAGCAGCGCAACCAAGAGGAACGCTATGAAATTAAGAGAATAACTCTTACTCTGGGAAATAATTGAATACATATTTGTGGGAAAATATATTTAGAAAAAAATATATATTCTGATGATGTTTAGGCCAGCAGAGAAGGCCTTGCTGGCCCTGACGGCCCACCACTGGTTAAAAGCGACTACAAAGTGAGTGTGGCTATTGGAATTTTGGTTTTGGAAAGTTAAACACATTGTAGTAGCACAGCCAATTCCAGCATCAGAAAGGAGGGAGATAGATATTTCCATAGATTGGCCATGTGATAAGCAATTCTGATGGAGGATACTGGCCAGTTTACTCAGGAAAGATAACACTAGTCATTGCTTTTATCAATTTTGTTTGCGCAAGACAGAAGATAAATTGTCTCCTTGTAGTTACTTGGATGTAAAAACATTCCACATATCAAAGTCTGGGAGGCTCCTTTCAAAGCACAAACCTTTCGTCCATGTTTACTGCCAGCAACTATGAAAGATAAATGCAATGTGTGACTGCTGACAGCCATATAGAAAAATAATGAGCAGCCATCTGTCAGTGATCACCAGCAGGTCGCTGTAGATGTGCGGCCTGCACAGCCTCTAAAAACAGTATTGAGGCATCTCGTATGCATCCGCTGAGCGGTGTGCACCGGCTTTACCCCCAAATGAATTTGTCCTTGAAAGACCTAAGTGGCATTCAAAGAAGCGTGGAGAAGGAGTGTGTGTGTGTGCTGATGAAAACCTTCTGTGCTTTGTTGATACGAAGAGCAAAGGAAGGACTTCTTGTCATGAGGGTCATCACACTTTAGTTCCAAAAAAATGACCTTTTTCTGAACTGCGATCCATGTTACGGTGATCTACCTTTTAACCCTCCTGTTACCTTTCGGGTCAATTTGACCCCATTCAATGTTTAATGTCGGTGTTCTTTGGGTGTCAATTTGACCCCAGGCTGTTTTTCACTGTGTCAAACATATAAGAAATATCAACTTTTTTATATTTAAAGGGCTATTTAGGTAGTCAACAAACAAACATAAAGTACCTCACACTTAAACTTGGGAAACAATATTAATTCTAATAATTTTCTGGAGGTTTTAATTACTGGGGTCAAATTGACCCCGAGGGTAAAATATGTTAGTAAATGTAAAGGTAACAGGAGGGTTAAACTAATGCTGTGAACCAGAGCCAGATGCGTGCCGCTTTAGAAAAAGGCCGTTGACCCGCCAGTGAAAGACATTTTGTTTGTGCTCGTGAATCTCAGTTTGAAGGACTCGCAGGGTTCGGATTGAATCTCTTCCCTGGTCAAAATAAACAAATTTCAAAACAATCCTCGGATGCCGCGTGGCCCGTGGCTCCTCGACGCTCTCCTCTTATGCATTATTCAAGCTCACATCACTCACCGTGTGGCGAAACCTACAGTGTCTACACACTCTAGGAGAATACACTCTTACACATTACAGCGTTAGACCATTAAAGCTAGGAGGGAATGTCCACGGGGGGGGGCAGAGTGGAGTGTGAGCATCATTCATGATGGCTGCTGTTTGTGTGGAAGACTGGGCACACGACTGACCTCAGAGAGGACCGCGGAGTCTATGGGTAACTGTGAGCTCGCTCTTTCCGCTGGTCTACTCTATGTTATGATCGAGTGTTGCCACTGTGAGCCAGCGTGGGGAAGTCATCTCTTCTGGCCTCTCCAACTTGATGTTTGCTTGAATAATAAGATATTCATCAATCTCTCGTTCTTTTAAGCATCAAATCATGTTGGGAATCTTCCGCTTTAAACCTCGATCAGACCTCATGAAATGTCGTATCTTCTCAAAACGTCTCCCTTTGACTCAGGAGACCGTGTCATTCTTCTTCTTTTTTTTTCGTGAGGCTTAATTTTACGAGACTGTTAATTCGTGAACCGTTTTCTAGTTTCTTGGAAATAATTAGAATAAATTGACCCTTCGCTAAGCCACGCCCCCCCCCCTCCCCCGCTGTTCCTCCTTAACCCTTGTGTTGCCTTCGGGTCAATTTGACCCGATTCAATGTTTAATGTCGGTGTTCTTTCGGGAGTCAACAAACAAACATAAAGTACCTCACACTTAAACTTGGAAAACAATATTAATTCTAATAATTTTCTGGAGATTTTAATAGCTGGGGTCATATTGACCTCAAGGGTAAAATATGTTAGTAAATATAAAGGTAACAGGAGGGTTAAACATTGAATCGGGTCATATTGACCCGAAGGCGACAGGAGGGTGAAACATTGAATCGGGTCAAATTGACCCGAAGGCAACACAAGGGTTAAAGCTTTCAGAGCTCCCATTGAGCCCACACTGTCACTAACCGCACTCCCTGAATAAATATGATATAACTTTCCGGTCAAACAAAAAATTACTATTTCAGCGAGAGGCAGAGGAAAAAAGTTTCCAATATGTGTTCAGAAGGATTAATCCTGGATGTCAAACTGATTCAGGAGCGAAAACCAAGTTACGGAGATAAAGATAGAATCTTAAGCCGACAGATCAAAAGAAAAAGTGTAAAAGTGAACCAACACAACACATCGTGACAGTAGACAGTGACATGAAGGAACTCAGCTGTCCCTGTATAGCCGGCTAGGTTGTATTCCCTGTGACAATAGGTAAAAAGCAAAAGCAGCATGTAGTTAGCAGTAAATAAGTGAGTTCTAGTTTTTGGATGAGGACTTAATGTTCTAATGTTATTAATAGATTGGGCTACTGTTTGTCTTCCAATCAGCTGGTTGGCGGTTCAATCCCCGCCCTGGTCGATATGTCCTTGAGCAAGACAATTTACCCTGAATTGCTCCCCGTATCTGTGTCTACGGTGTATGGATGTAAAATGTAAAGTGTCTTTGAGTATCTTAAAAAGCGCTGTATAAATTAAATGGATTATTATTTTAGCATTATTATTATTATTATTATTTTGAGTCTTGCCAACAACAAAATCATGTGTGCATGTTCATGAATGGTTTTTTTTCTCCACCAAACTTTATCCAAAAAGATAGAAGCACAAACCCAGTGATGGTCATCCGTGTGAAATGTGATGAAATGCAGCCACTCAAAGTCCAAACTCAAAATCTTATCTTTGAGGAGATTCTCCTCCTCGGCTAATGTGTGTGGACACGTCCTTTCCTGTTGTCCGTGTGTGGCATTAGCACGCGCATATTTTAAAGCCTTCTTAAAGGAAATGTGTTGCTCTGCTAAACGTTCACCTTGAGCACCTGTTTATCCACGGCACTTGACACACACTGCTCACGACGGGTCTAATTCATTCATCGATTATTCACGTTGGACAGTGACCGTGTTTACATGCATTCGAATAACTGGCTTAGTCGGACTGAAATCGAATTATCCGTTTCATGTAAACACCTTTGTTGGACTATGTGCGGTCCGACTACGATCCGATTAACACCCCTGGATAACTCGATCCGATCCGGTTGATAATTCGACTATCGCGGCATGTAACGGTGAATTGGATTAGGAACTGGACTTTGCGTCTTTGCGCATGCTTGAGATCCCGCCCTCCTCCCTCCCTCCCTCCCTCCCATGTCGTGACCCGGAAGTCGAAAGAGTCGAAAGAGACGATAATGTCACTATTAACATCATGCAAGAATAGTAGAGGGATGTAGCCTTGCTCTCTGTTCGCCATCTTTCTCGAAATGTTGATGTTGTTGTTGTTGGTTGTTGTTGGTGGTGGTGGTGAAGAGGTCAAGTGGAAATGGCTGTATCACCACGAGTTGTAATGAAAACAGCGCCGCCTATCGTATCGGATATGACATGCTTTCGGCCAATGATTCGAATTACTCACTGCCATGTATATTGGGATAATAGCAGATCCCCGAAAAGATAGCATCGTCCGACTAAAGCAAGATTCGAATTATACCATCATGTAAACGCACTGAGTGTGACGTGGAACAACAGGTGACCGAGGAGGGGGGAAACGCAGGTTCTCAGAATGTTAAGCACAAACTGGAACATGTCGCCGGGCAGGTTTGACCCACCTCTGCATCGGTTCCCCTCGGTGCCGCCCGGTCCGCCTCGGCACGTTAACGCGCTCCCTATCTCGTCTCTCATTGACCCCCCCCGGTAAGTGAGTGGGTTACTAGTGGTAGCGGGTGATAAGGCATTGTACAATTACGCTCACGAGCCCAGTGTGTGGTTGTGTAACCAACCACGATTGTCACAAATGATGACAGAGGCAGGTAATAAGGGAGCCTATTCCCGTCGTGGTCACGGCCGATCCCTGAAGGCAGCAAGAGGGCCGGGCAGCACACACACACACACCGCGTGTAATTACATGTTTATAGTGTGTTTACATTTTGCAGATAGAGGAGGTTCATATGTTTTTATTGTATTTCCCGATAGATCCTCCCTCAGCCTTTTTATTACCCTTCTGTTTCCTTCTCCTTACATCATGGAGAGTATAGTCATAAAAACCCGTGTTCTTACTCTTAGCTTTTATGTTTCCGCGCTGCACTCGTTCGACAAGGTGTCGCCGGCCTTTAGAGAACAGAGCAGACGCGGCCCCCTTGAATACCTCCTGTGTGTGTTATTACCACTTTTTTTTTTTTACTTCACCGCCATCGCTCGCCATTTAGCCCTCAGACGCGCATTCATTGTGGGTACGACACAACCGACCGGCTGATAGCATTCTGGGCCTGATATCAGAAAACGGCTAGATAAATCACAACGGGAGCGCGTTGGCGTCGTGGTGGTGGCGGCGTTGAGTGTGTGTGTGGGGGGGGGGGCAATACAATGGAGGTATCTAATTCACTCTGGATGAAGACTGCACTGCCGGCACTTTCTACATGAATCCATGCCCGTCCAGGGATCATTTGCCATGGTTAATTTAGTCTGTGTGCTCAGTGGCAATTTCAACCGAGTGCTCACAGCACCCCCAAGAGGGAGACGGGTGTTGTGCACTCCAAGAACAAACGCCTCTCCCACTCATCTTGGCCCCTCTCTCTCTCTCTCTCTCTCTCTCTCTCTCTCTCTCTCTCTCGCTCTCTCACTCTCTCTCTCTCACTCTCTCTCTCTCTCTCTCTCTCTCTCTCTCGCTCTCTCTCTCTCTCTCTCTCTCTCGCTCTCTCGCTCTCTCTCACTCTCTCTCTCGCTCTCTCTCTCTCCCCCTCTCTCTCTCTCTCTCTCTCTCTCTCTCTCGCACTCCCTCTCTCTCTCTCACTCACTCTCTCTTGCTCTCACTCTCTCGCTCTCTCTCTCTCACTCTCTCTCGCTCTCTCTCTCTCTCGCTCTCTCACTCTCTCACTCGCTCTCTCTCTCTCTCGCTCTCTCTCACTCACCTGCTCTCTCTCCTCTCTCTCTGCCTCTCACTCTATCTTCTCTCTCTCTCTCTCTCGCCTCTCTCTCCTCTCTCTCTCACTCTCTCTCGCTCTCTCACTCGCCTCTCTCACCATCTCTCTCACTCTCTCTCGCCTCTCTCTCACTCATCTTCTCTCACTCTCTCCCGCCTCTCTCTCTCTCTCTCTCGCCTCTCACCGCTCTCTCTCTCACTCTCTCTCTCTCGCTCGCTCTCTCTCTCTATCTCTCTCTCTCAATCTCTCTCTCACTCTCTCTCACTCTCTCTCGATCTCTCTCGATCTCTCTCTCTCACTCTCTCTCTCGATCTCTCTCACTCTCTCGATCTCTCTCTCTCACTCTCTCTCTCTCTCTCATGTCCTTCCACCTTCCTCCTCCTCCAGCCTCTCACGCACGAGTGCAGATAAGGGGACGCTGGCTTTATCCCCTCGGCGGTGGCGGCGGCGGCCATTGTAATGCACTGCAGGCTTGAAAAGAGAGTGCCGACGATTGTGAGAAGTGCTCGTTGCTGTTTCCCGTTTTCCTAGCGGTGCGTTTTGGGAATTTTTCAGGGGGGCCGATCAAGGAGAGTGGGTGGGGGGGGGGGGTAGTTCCAGGGTGAGCTGCCAGTAGGAGAGACACGTCTCCGAGTCCCCACAGACACGAGCTCAGGCCAAAACTAATCCCAGTTATTGTAGCTGTGCGTCCTCGTTTGCCGTGCGCTCTGTCCCGTAGATCCTTCCATTAACTGAGTCTGACACATCCATAAGAATGATGGAAGGGCTTGGCTTTTTTTTCCCTTCTTCTTTTTTTTCTTCCGCAAAGCCACTTCCCTGTGCTGAATTGTAATGCCTGAGGAAAAAGAAGTAAAAAAAAAAAAAGATGGGTTAGAAAAGTGAGTTTTGATTAAATCCACATGGCGTGTGTGTGTTTTCAGAGCCGACCGCCATCACCACCCTGCCGTCCACGCTGGACATCACCGTGGGGGAGAGCGTGGTGCTGCCCTGCCAAGTGAGCCACGACCCGTCGCTGGAGCTCAAGTTCACGTGGTTCTTCAACGAGCAGCTCATCCACTTCGGGAGCCACGGAGGATATTTTGAAAAAGTGGGAGGCGTAAGTCTCTATTGTTTGTGTGTGTTTTTTTTTTTAAAGGCTGTGTTGGTGTTAGAGCTACAGGCTTTTTTGTTGCGTCGCAGCAAGATATTCATACACAATGTCATGATAGCTGAAGCAGTAAATGGACATTTTCTCTATTTAGACAAAGAACCTTTTTCAGAATAATCGATACAATTACTGTTTAAAGATACATTTGGATGAGCCACAGATTCTCACATTTCTCAAACTGTTTCAATACGCACCACAGTTTGATAGAAATCTGTCAAATCCTTCTCAGTGGGAAACAGCGGCTAGCAGCAGTGGTAACAATTATCTCCCAGTAGTGTCTCAACCTGTCAACAGGGCATTGCATCTTAAAAGCGCAACCTTTGGATTAAAATAAATCTTAAAAAGTACATTTGCATTGAAAAAAAAATAGTTAAGCAGAATACAACGATATATATATATAATTGTAACATAATGTAATACATTCCCTTAAATAATATCTGGAGATGAATGAGGGCGGGTGGGCGTCACCAATAGTGGGAGGGGGGTAAATTAACAGTATTTATGTGTGTGTATGTATTAGGGTATGCAGGTATGTGCATATATACAGTATATATGTCAATATGTGTGCAGGTTTTTGCATGTCTACCCGTATTTATATATATATTCTTTTTTAATTATTTCTTTGTTATTTTTATGTTTTTGTCTGAGTACCTTTGTATACATACAATGTGTACATCTTTTCCTTTGCATGTGCATATCTCGAAAACCAATAAAAGATTTGATCACAAAAAAATAATAATAATAGTATAATAGTATCACAAAATAAAATTAATTTAATAATAAAATTAAATTATTGTTAGCATAACAAAATGAAAGGAACTTTTTATGCCAGATATATATAGAGTGCTTAACTTCCTTATATATCTTCCGTGCACATACAGGCATATACAACTGTACCTATACACCATTAGGTGTGTGGATTCAAAATGTTGCATTCATCAGCCTCTCAGGATTATGAAAAGAAACTCTGGACAACAGATTTGTCTTTTTTTTGTGAAATATTCTAAGCGTAATGATGTGAGGCAGATTCCATCGCAAGCCATCTGTCTGCACCTCTATCTGCTGTCACACGAGTCCCACACAGAAACGTCAAATGATGCCCCTAAATATAGAAGTTTTTGCAAGGTTCATTAATAACAGTGTGAGAAACGGCCGTTTCTTTTATTTTTCCGGTTTATGTTCAGAAATACGCATCACCTTCTTAAAATCCAGATGTCTGACAGACAACGCTCACAGATTTAATTCTTTGGATGTTTCCCACCATTCATCGACGACCGATGCCACGTTTTTTCAGATGACCCGGAATACACAATGAATAATCAAGAATCAAACCATATTGTGTTGAGGAATGCTCTTTTCATTAGTGCAACGGTGCCCTTTTGCTCCATAAAAGACATTGATTTATTTTCAGAGTCCCTTCAGAGATTCCATTGAATAAAGGTCAAGAGGTGACTGTGAAGATTCATTGGTACATCAATATTGTACCTTTTCTCTATTTTAGCAGGGTCATAATAAATTCAGCCGCAGTGCAGCGGGAATGTTTGTATCAAGTGTATTATTTAGGGGCAGGAAATTTGCTGCCTGTGGTTTATTTTAAAAAGGACATTTACATACACACCCTGCAACCAGTCCCAGTCAGCCGTTATGTACTTGAAGAGGTTCGTAGCTTACATCTCAGCATGTGATGCACGGGCTTATTTTTTTCCCCAACCCCGCCCCAAAAAAAAAAAAAAAGATTCAAGGCCCCTTGAAAAACTGCAGGCTTGGAGAAAAATAAAATCCAACATCGAGTCTTTCCTGTTTCTTCTATGAGTAAGTGGCTCCCTATACCATAATGTACAGTCTCACTAATGTATTGCTTCACATATGCACTTACTTTGATTAAGCTACCAGCCACTCCACAGAATTCCTCCTGCCATTGTGCCACAGCCCTCCACGTGTCCAATGTATTCCACGAGCCGCTGTGCTCTGATGAAGTGATAATGTCGGGGTGCGGAATTGCAATTACAGATGGAATAAAAGAACTCCCTTAGAAGAACTGTCTGACCAGCCATTAGCCTGCTCCTTAACCCGGAGCTGCTCGTCCAGAAATCAAGCTATTTGTGCCGAGTACATTTTCTGTAATTACAGCGGTAAAATAAATGCAAGGAGCGTGCCAAGTATGGACAGGTATTTATGTGGCCTTTTTTTTTAAAGATATGGAAGGGAAGACCGCATGGGGGAATTATGGGTTTATTTTTTTCAAGATACACATACATGAGAATGAGCTTTCTGTTCAGCTGGTTGTGTTCCCATGTGGGTCGGTATTATTCTGGGATAACAATAGCTGGAGGCTTACCGTGTTGCTTATGGAACTCTGTGTGCGTGTGTGTGTGTGTGTGTGTGTGTGTTGAATGACAGCAGCATTCGGCAGGAGACATTATGATTCGAAACATCCAGCTGAGGCATGCTGGGAAGTACACGTGCGCCGTGCAGACGAAGGTGGACAGCATTTCCATCGCGGCCGACTTGGTGGTCAGAGGTGAGCCGCGGCCGTTTCCTCTTGACTCCCTGTTCTGCTTCGCGCTTCAATTGGAAACAACCACCGACCAGATTACCAGTGTTTTCCTAGCGGTTAAATAATGTATCATTGGGGCTACTGCTGAAGAGGGGGGGGGGGAGGGTGCTTGTAAGTGATTAGTGTGTTTACTGTGACCGGTTTGGCTTCACGGACGGAGAAAGAAAAAAAATGAAAGGACAGAATGGAAAAGGGAGGCACGTAGGAAATGTCTTTTCTCCGAGGCTTAAAGGAAATTTACTGTCTAATTATTCCAAATAGCTCCCAAAAGGTTTCACTGACTTCTTTGCGGTAGCTGCAGGTGCTTAAACCTCCGCGCCACTCTCTCCACCATCTTTCCATCTCTTAATTTACATTTCCTCTCTTCCTCTCTCCCCATTTCCTCTTCCTCCTTCCTCCTTCCTGTCTTTCTTATCTCTTCTCCCCTCTTTGCTGCCTTAGGTCCCCCGGGGCCCCCCACCAGCCTCCATGTAGAAGAAATCACTGATACCACAGCCCCTCTGTCCTGGAGGCCCGGTCCCGATAATCACAGTCCAATTACGGCATACACCATCCAGGCCAGGACACCATTTTCCCTCGGGTGGCAGGCTGTCACCACAGGTAAGCTCTCTCCAACCAGCCGTGGCCTCCTCCAATCACATGGAGGGGGGGGGGGGGGGGGGAGGATATTGGAGATGTAATTTTGTTACCCCGGTTCCCAAAATGGTTACGCTATTGTAGCGTGACCGTTGACCGCCATTTTATCAGACGCCGGAGAATCCTGAAGCGTGGATCTCATCCCGATGGCGTTGCCGTGGCTGCAACTTGAGAGTGTGGCGAAGCGATAGCGCCGGCGTAGTTTACCTCCTCTTCCTCTTCTAAGGGGCTCAAGCATTCACACACGATCGGTACAGGGTGGATTCATTGTGTCCGGCACACCTTGTTCTATTGACATTTTTGGATAATTAAGGACACTTTGATCCGAGATATAGTTTTACCGGCCTCATTGATTTGCCACCTCAGGATCATGTGTTTGAAACATAACTACATTATGACCTTGTCGGTAGAAGAAGAGAAACATATTTTTTCCAGTGGAACACAAGAACACACACATATCACACGTCTTTTTGGGGGCGGCTGTAGCTCAGTGGGGTAAGAGGGCCGACCTGCAACACCAAGGTTGTCGGTTTGTTCCCGGCTCTCCCCATTAGTTGCAAGTCGAAGTGTCCTTGAGCAAGGCACTGAACCCCCAGTTGCTTCCCGGGCGCATCACTGCAGCCCACTGCTCCTTAATAACTAAGGATGGGTTAAATGCAGAGAACTAATTTCCCCTTGGGGATTAATAAAGTATATATCTTATCTTATCTTATCTTACTAGAGAAATATTCATTTAATTTAGTTAAATTCAGTTTATTTTGTATAACCCATTCTCACAAATTACAAATTTGCCTCAGAAGGCTTTACTATCTGTACACATAGACATCCCTGTCCCAAAATATAAAAATATTGTGTAAATATTAATAGTCAGTGTATTTCGTCATATGTGACTCTTCTGTGTTGTTGTTGTTTGTTGAGTTAGTTTGTGTCCTTGTGAGGGATTACGAGTGTCCTGTGTACCTGTGGTGGACTCCGACCATGTGTGTCAGCCTGGAGGTCGTTCTGCTGCGCACACACTCTCACCAACAGTGAAAACACACACATACACACACACCCACACACACACAAAGTTGTTTGATACTGAAGGGGGGCCACTGTGTGTTTTATGCCAGTTCCTGAGATGGTGGGGGGCCACCGCCTGACAGCTACAGTAATAGACCTGAGCCCTTGGGTGGAGTACGAGTTCCGAGTCCTGGCAGGCAACACCATCGGGACCGGAGAGCCCAGCAAGCCGTCCAAACAAGCAAGGACGAAGGGGACCTGTATGTACCGCACGCTCGTGAAAAACACTTCCCGTACTACTCTTTAAATAAAATGTATGTCGCGTTTGTTTATGTGTTTTTTTTCCCTTTCCGAAAAACAAACAACGTCGATTTATTCCTGTCACCGTCTTAAAGGAACAGGTCGCCCGATTTCTAGATGAGAAGATGAATATGAAGATATACAGCTGTGGTGGCTCAGCATAAAGACTGGAAACAGCTAGACGCCCACACCCCCCTCTCACACACACACACACACACACATACACACAAATTGACATCACATTTTATTCAGCTGACACTTTTATCCAAAGCGACTTACATTCATACGCCGTGGGAACAGCTTCGGGGAGCAATTCGGGGTGAAGCTCTAGGACACTTCGACTAAGGCTCGCGGGGGCGGGGATTGAACCGCCGATTGAAAGACGGACCTGCTAACAACTGACAGCTATTTATCCCGGTATATTGCTACGATATTAAACTTTGAGTGTGGTCAGAAATCTATTAAAAGGTCAAAGTTAGATTCTTTTTAAATGACAATTGCCAAAGTACCCTGAGAGATCCAGATTCACCAAGGTTAGATCCCTGTGTGCCCCTTTTGGTATAATCATCATAGTCTAACCATGTCTCTCACTAGTGAGAATTTAGCTGCTATCTCTCACTTGATTTGTAGATAGCTGAAGTTCAACAAGTCATCTCTCTCCGGCGTCCGGGAGTAGCGACGCGTGGAAGTGATCACATGTTGCCTTTCTCGGGGTGTCGCGCGGCGTCAACGGGGCTAAGCCCATCTGTCTTCTTCCTCTCCAGCTCCGAAGGTCACGCCGGCTAATGTGAGCGGCGGCGGCGGCAGTCGCTCCGAATTAGTCATCACATGGGAGGTAAGCGAGCTCGCTCTGGACCCCGTCACCCATGGAAGGAGGGAGCCAGACGCCATTATTCTCCGTGGATGTGGGCCTGTGTTTCATTAATAACGGCTGAACGGCTTAATGTATGGCATTTCATTTTTTAAGAACACGGAGGCAATAACTGTTGCTGTCACCCTAGGGGGGGGACGAATGCTTTTGAGGTTTAAATAAGATAATTAAAGTCAATGGTTCTATTCCAAGTCCCAACTTTTTTCTTTTTACCTTCGCATTGAAAATGCGGAAGGTTATGTTTTGATCGCCGTGTATTTATTTATTTATTTGTATGCGTGTTATTCGCATAACAAAAAAAGTTTTAAACCGAATCGCATGACATTTGGTGGGTTGATTGGTTATTATCCGGGGACCATTTGATTAGATTTTTGGATTCAATCGGGTCAAAGGTCAAGGTCAAGGTCAAAAAGGTCATGGTCAAATTCTCTTCTTCTTTGCAGAGCCAATTTGTTATCAATTGGTTGCACTATGCACCAAAAAATTCAATTTTCAATTCAAAATCTGCGATATGCGAAAGGTATGCGCGCGCACCGAGTGCCATTCTAGTTTCTTCTTTCTTTCTCTCTCTTTCTTTGGATAGGTCAAAATCAAAATCTTCTTTTTACCGGTCAATTAATTTATCCATTGGCATGCCAATAACAAAAAAATCATAATTCAATGCCCAATCTTGCGATATGCGAAGGTATGCGCTCTACCGAGTGCCCATTCTAGTTTCTTTCTGTCTTTCTCTCTCTTTCTTTCCTTGTTCATGTCAGTCCAGCTCCAAAAGCTGATATTTATTCTGGCTGCTCACAATCATGAGCCCCCTGCTGTGAAACGTTTTACAGAATTGGTGTTGATGTTTCCATACGCAGGAGTTCAGTCGAAGTTTAACTTTTCTGCTTTAGAAAGCCGAGATCCCGCCTCAGCTCTGAAATCTCCCGAGGCATTTGTCTTCAGCCATAAAAAGCTGTGTTGCATTAATAGTTGTTGACTTGTTCCAAGTTTAATGTGTTTTACTACCTGCAGTGAGGCTGAAGTATGCAACTTCTATTCTGAGGATGGCAAAAGTGTGAAGGGCTTTATGTCAAATGGGTTTAATGTGCAACCTGGACATTAATGATAATGAGAAATCTTCTGTGCCGTGTTCAGATGGGACAAAAAAAACTCATAGAATAGATATGAAACACATTATTATAACACACAAAAGAAAATAGACAAATGTGCCAAGAGTGAAATAAACACATCAATTTACATACGTGCATTATTAGGTGAAAAACAGCCACAATATACAAATATGGATTTGTTGATTGTTTTTACGTTTATGGAAATAGAATGAAGATTCATATCTCAGGAGAGCGCTGCGGGGTCTTTCATCTGATTACCAAATGTAGCAGATAATAAAGTATAAAGTGTATTTTGTATATAATACAATAAGTTTCACATATTACGGCAAACGAAATTCATATTGAGGAGTAAGTGTGTAAACATATTTATGTGAAAAAAACAAACTAATGTCATCAGCACAAATGTAAATATAGAGTCTCTGAGTGTGTGAAGAGGGCGGGTTCATCCACCAGATTGTAATCTGCTGCTATAAATGTATGAGTTATAAATCTGGACCACAGCTGAGTTTATGATATCATGCTGCGGCACTGTACTGTGTCATGTAGAGTCCAGTCATAGTTTTTGTTATATTTGAGGCAGAGCGTTGCCTAAAAAATGTAAAAGCCATGTTTTTAATCTTGGTTTTTAGTTGTTGGTTTTATGCAGTTGATGTGATGGATTGAGAATTTGAAATAACGTTTTTATTCACACAATAAAATTTTAATTATTATTAAAACTCGCAGAATCAGTAACTTCGTTTAAATCACTTTTTAAAACCCATTTTTATAGAACAGCTTTGAAGTGATGTCGTCCTTTTATGCAGTTCTTTGGTTCCCCTAATTTAGTTTGTCTGTTTTATTTTTTTTATTTGAATCTTACCATTCTATTTGTTTTGCCTTGATTCTCTGTAGAGCACTTTATAAACTTTGTTTTTAAAGGTGCTATATAAATAAAGTTATAATTTTTTGTTTTATTTTTTTAAACCGTTAAAATGGTGTTTCTTCTCTTTCCCTCTACCCTGCAGCCGGTTCCAGAGGAGCAGCAGAACGGACCGGGGTTCGGCTACGTGGTGGCCTTTCGGCCCCACGGGGCCACGGGTTGGATGCAGGCCGCCGTTCCGTCCGCCGAGGCGTCCAGATACGTGTTCAAAAACGAGAGCATCCAGCCCTTCTCGCCTTTCCTCGTGAAGGTCGGGGTGTACAACAACGAGGGGGAGGGGCCGTTTGGACCCGTCACCACCATCAACTCGGCTGAGGAAGGTGTGTGTGTTTTAAATGTCGCGCACACACTCGACGAGTCGCCGCCACTCGAGTCCGTGCCGAGAGCCGTTTGGTCCAAACGTTCTGCTATCGGCGCGAGCAGACGACTTCCTTTAAAACCTCCGTCGCTCTGTTGTTCGAAAGAGAGAAATAGCTTTGAGAATCGTATTTGCTGCCTTCGCTTTGAGGGGTCGTCAAAGCCCGGTGCTACTTCTGAGTGTTTGTGTCTGAACTCCAGAACCGGGCCGAGCTCCCACCAGGGCCCGCGCCAAGAGCCTCTCTGCATCCGAGGTGGAAGTGTCGTGGAAAGCTTTGCCCTGGAACGCCAGTAAAAAGAGAGTCCTGGGCTACGAGGTGAGCAGCAAGGGATGAGTGTGTGTGTGTGTGTGTGTGTGTGTGTGAGCGTGTGTCTGTGTGTGTGTCTGTGTGTGTGTGTGTGTTTGTATGCGTGTGTGTGAGCGTGTGTCTGTGTGTGTGTGTCTGTGTGTGTGTGTTTGTATGTGTGTGTGTGTGTGTCTGTGTGTGTGTGTGTTTGTATGCGTGTGTGTGAGCGTGTGTGTCTGTGTGTGTGTGTTTGTATGTGTGTGTGTGAGCGTGTGTCTGTGTGTGTGTGAGCGTGTGTCTGTGTGTGTGTGTGTGTGAGCCTGTGTCTGTGTGTGTGTGTTTGTATGTGTGTGTGTGTGAGCGTGTGTGTGTGTTTGTGTTTGTAAGTTGGTGTGTGTACATGTGTGCATGTGTGAGGGTGCGTGAGTATGTGTGTGCATGAGTGTGTGTACCTGTGAGAGTGTGTATGCGTGTGTGTTTGTGAGTGAATGAGTGAGTGTAAGTGTCTGTGTCAGTTTGTGTGTGGGTGTGTGTGTTTGTGTGTGTGAGCATGTGTGTGTGTTTGTATGTGTGTGTGTGTGAGCGTGTGTTTGTGTTTGTAAGTTGGTGTGTGTGTACATGTGTGCATGTGTGAGGGTGCGTGAGTATGTGTGTGCATGAGTGTGTGTACCTGTGAGAGTGTGTATGCGTGCGTGTGTGTTTGTGAGTGAATGAGTGAGTGTAAGTGTCTGTGTGTCAGTTTGTGTGAGCGTGTGTATGTTTCTGTGTGTTTGTTTGTTTTTGTGTGTGTTTTTATGAGTGAGCATGTGTGTGTGTGTGTGTGTGTGTTTGTGTGTGTGTGTTAGTGTCTGTGTGTGTGTGTGTGTGTTAGTGTCTGTGTGTAAAGGCGTGTATCTGTGTGTTTGTGTGTGTGTTTGTTTGTGTTTGTGTCTATGTGTTTATGAGTGAGTGTGTGTGTGTGTTTGTGTGTGTATGTGTGTGAGCGTGTGTATGTTTCTGTGTGTGTTTTTTTGTGTTTGTGTGTGTGTTTATGAGTGTGTGTGTGTGTGTGTGTGTGTGTGTGCGCTACACGCACTTACACTGGGTACAATGTGCAGGTGGTAACTCGTGCTGCTGGATCTCGTGCTCTTGTATTATTGATGAGTGTTGGGGGCTCCGGCTCCTCGGGCTCAGGAGATAATAGCCGGCTGCATGCGCGATGGCGCGGCCTCGTCCCAGCCGCTGGGTTGAGTCGTGTTTCTCTTGTTGTTTCCCTAAGTACTGTAACCGCCCTGATTAGCGTACTGATGCATTCCTCCCAGGGATAGAGCGTTTAGCTTCTAATCCACACAACAAAGCAGGAGCCCACACTGGCTCTCTGCACTCACTTACTTCTTGTCATTTTAATTCCGGCTCATTATTTGGAATCAAAGATGTCAACAAAGGCGCTGTTTTCATCCCCCGGATTGCTTAAAGTGGCAGAATTTTTTTCAATTGTTGACCACTCAAAGTCAACAAAGGAGCAGAGCCTGAGCGAACTGCTGCGAGGAGAGACCCGAGACACGTGAGCCGTCAGGCGAGCCGAGCGGGTCGACGAAGAAAATCTGTCATCAGTGGCAGTTTGATGGCCGGTTTTTTTCTTTGAGGATTCCATTTTTTCTTGGAGGGGGTTGCCATTTTTGTTGGGCCTCACTCTTAACCACATAACTTTAAACCATGTCCGACAAGCGCACAGCAACCCAATTCACACATTTCATCCAGATGAGTTGCCGCATCTCCCCGTTGTCATTGACGGCGGTAAACGAAAAGCTTTTCAGGTGCCCGCCGTGTTTTTTCTGCGTTCACGTCTGCGGTCCTCCCCCTCCCCCTCCTCCTCTCTTTTTGCCTTTCAGCTGCGGTACTGGAATAAAAGTGAAAGGGAAGACACGGCCAGCGTGCAAAGGACTGTGGGAAATCAGACGTCGACCGTTATCCGCGGCGTGAAAGGCAGCACCGCGTATTACATCTCCGTCAGGGCGTACAACACGGCCGGAACGGGGCCCCCCAGCTCCACGGTCAACGTCACCACCAAGAAACCGCGTGAGTATCGCATCCGATCATGACTTCGGGGGTCATTCACATCTTCATTGAGGTGACTTAATGTTGTTGTTTTTTGTATGCTCTCAGCGCCCAGTCAGCCACCAGTGAAACTGATGTGGAACACATTAAATTCCAAGATCATATTGAACTGGGAGCAGGTCAAGGCCCTTGAGAACGAGTCAGAGGTCACGGGATACAAAGTAAGCACTCAGCTGCCCGGCTCTATCAGACGATTGTGGGGTTTTTTTTGCGGCTATTGCTTCGGCTCCTGACTCCGTTCGCCCCTCAGGTGCTGTACAAGAAGAGTCGACACAGCCGACCCAACGTCATGGAAACCAACACGACCTCTGTGGAGCTCGCCCTGCCCACCGATGAGGACTACATCATCCAGATACAGCCCTTCGGAGAGGGAGGGGAAGGCAGCAGTAGCAAGCAGTTCACCATCCCGAGGATACCAGGTCAGTGGAGAGATAGCCGGAGCCTCCCCTCGTGGCCCAGTTGAATAAGCCACTCCCCCCCCCCCCCCCCCCCGCTGCTGCTATCTCGCCTGAACAGATTCGCTTATCATCGTCTCCGAAAGAAGGAACAGAGGGGGGGGGGGAGGCCGGGGCGGATAATGCGCTACATGAGACATTTTTTTTGTAATCGGGGCCTCTTAAGAGACGTGACACCGTAATGCAAGCGCTGCATGAAAAGGTGGAGCAATTTAGTGAGAAAATACTTTCAATGTCTCATTTCGTCCCGCTCAAGTAATAATAACTCTCGGGCAATTTTTTGGTGGGGGAAATGAGTTTTTCAGCTGATGCAGGCGAGAGAGAGAGAGAGAGAGAGAGAGACGATTAATGGAGTGAAATGGCAAAAAATGTCTGTTTTCCCGCCCACTGCGAACACACTAACAGCCCCGTTCTTTCGCACCGTTTCAGGCCCCAACGCGGTCGGCTCAGCGTCCAAGGTCTCCACTCTGTCAGCCCTCAGTACAATAGCGCTGTCGTTCACAGCCCGGACATCTTTATGACAAACGGCTCTCGGCAGACGTTGCATCTGATGTGGGAGGCGGCTCGACGGCGGAACGCAAACACAACCCACTCCGGTGTCGCTACATCCATTCATCTAGATTTTAGAGGCAAAAAGGAAGAAAGAATAAAGAAAAAAATATGACATTAAAAAAAAAAATGTTTTAAAAAAATACGGCGATGATGAGATGTTGAGATGATAGGGAAGGAGTCCCCTTCAGCGGCCAGGCTAAGTAAAGGAGATTGAGCGATGTCGTGACTATGTTGTTACCAAAGCAGCTTTCATAAGAAAGAAAATGGAGAGAAAAAATGTCTTATATGCATCTTTTTTTGTATGACATGTTGAAGCTTTTATAGATTTTATGTATTTATTTTCCGTTATCAATTGAAAGTTTGTCTGTTCTTACGGGTGAGAGAACAATTAGTTGCGTGGCAAATAACATCAAATGTTCCAGACGGGAAGTTGCGAGTTGTTCTTCTAAAATAAGGTCATAAACTTGTGACATTTGGTTCCAACAGTAGTTTCTTGTATTCAAGTGAATGAATGAACTGTTACATCTCTGCATTTCCGTTTCTGCAATATGTCACACATGTTTCAAATCGAAGGACCGCGTCCTCATTGGTCATCTTTATTTCAAAACTAAACTAAGATTTCTTTTTTTTTCAGCAAATAAAGAGTAAAAAAAATATATATATATATATATATATCAATACAAGTTATCATCCAACATCAGATAACGCGAACTTGCAATACCTGCATACAATATGTACATTGAGTTATGAGTCGTGTGAGTCATTCCTCCTGTCTCGGGCTGCGTATTGTTTAAAAGATTACGATGCCAGTACCAAAAAACAGTGATACCGATAACAAGATTACACCCATATTATACCTTTTTTTTTACCCCCTACTACATTTAATAATCAGACGCCGCATAAAGCAAAACCATACAAATATTCTTCTTTTTTTCTTCTTCTATATCTAGGTACAAAAAAAGGTTTTGAATGCAGGTATCATTTGACTGAGGAAGATTCAATCTTACCAGGCGCCGGCCGGCTTATGTGGGTTGATACTTTGAAGGTATGGAGGCCCTTTGAGTAAGTTGGGGGTTGAGCGAGAGGCTGTAGCAGTCCGAGTTCTCCGAGTCCAAAGTAGCTCTCATCCAAAGCCCACTTGTTGTGTTCTTACAAATGTTTCCTTGCATTGAGTTTGTTGCTGGGATAACCCACTGACAAAATAAACGTACACTCCTGCTACCCGTACAAAGATACCCCCCCTTCTCCATTGTGATTTTACAAAGAATGGAAATGACATTACAAGGAAGATCCGAAAGGATGACTCGACGATTACAGCGACCAAAAACTCGTTCATCGCGCAAATTACACGGAGGATTCTTTCCGTGCCAGGCCTCTCGGGGGAAGGTGACCAAGATCCCCCCCCCCAAAAAAAGTCGATGGGTGTCCCTCAGAGCCATCCGTGTGATCGCGACTGACCTCGATACCGGAAATAGCCCCCCATGTTATTTTGGAGAGAGCCCCTCCCCCATTGGGTTCCTCTACCTTTGGCCCACTGTACTGCACTGGTGACCGGACCCTCTGTGGCCGTCTCATGATCCTCATCCTTTCAGTTCGCCCTGAGTCTAGAGCTATTCTTTGCCTTCTGTGTGCCTCATCATATGTTCAAAATCCTCAGGTCCTTAAAGAGCCTTAACTTATCATAGATGTATATCCACAAAAAAAACATTAGGAGACATAGAACGGACGGAGCAGCCGCGGTGACGTTTACATGCTGCTGCGTTGGAAGATGCTGTATGTGATTGGGATCAGGTGGTGGGGAGGGGGGGTGGGGGGGGGGGCATCCTGTGCGCACTGCTGAGGATACCAAGGTCCGTTTGAATGGCGTTATGCTATTTTGCATGGGATATTGGCAATATATGAGGCCTGGTGCATTTTTTTATATGTGTGTGTATTCTTATTAAAAGCCAATGCTGCTGATCTTTTCCTTTTTCCCATCGTCTCCCGATGCCAGCTGTGCTACAGAGGTGCGGTGCAGTCTGTGTGTCGCTTGTAATCCAGTCGAGTAGTTTGTACTTTGGGGGGGAGGTGCGCTGTAGGCCGCTGGGTCTCGCTCCGAATCATGCGTCGAGAAATGTGTGATTATACCGTTTTGTACACTTCAAAATCATTTATATAAAAGAACCTTTCTAAAGAGATGATTTAACTTGGTTTTTATGTCATAACTCTGTTTCATACTGTCGCTAACTGTTGCTCGGCATGACTGTACTCGTGTCCTCTCTCTTTCTGTCCACTTGCTAAATCGGCTGAATGGCTTCGGCAACACGCAAGGGTCATGCATCCGATAGGTGTGTGTGTACCGTGTGTGTGTGTGTGTACCATGGAGTCTGAACCATGAGGAGCCCCATGTCTATGCTTTTTGTCTCAGCCCCCCCCCCCCCCCCCTGAGATGTTCTGGGTCTACTGTCCATGTACGCTCCACATGAGGGTTTCCTCCGTTGCTGTTTGTTGTTTATACTGTGTTAATAAAGATTATTGATTTATAGAACAATGTCAAGCTCTGTGGGTCCGTCCGTCAATACGACTGACACAGGAATGTTGTTCTGTGATCGCCATGGATGCTATGGGGGGAGGGGGGGTTTACATCTTTAACATGTATCGATAGGTTTACGACAGTGATGTAGTTTAGTACTGCTCAAATTAAAACAGAAGAGCACGACAAATTACAACTTTTCAAGTTCCAATAACACTGGATCCTATATTTCCCATAATGCGACACATTGCCTTCTTCGCCTTGTGGACTCGTAGACCGTGTTTAAGAAGTGGAAGTGGTTACTGTGACATTGTTGACACCCATTGGGTTTTTTTTACGACAGTTTAGTATCTTCGAGTTCGAGGGTGGAGCTACATTTTTGGTCAACCAACAGTTAATTTAATTTGATCTCACGACACACTGTGTAGGGGTTACATTTCTAGGATGAAAACACGTTGGTGGCGACCTCTCAATCATGAGGTAGCCACGCCTTAAAAGCCTACCCCACATTATCGTCTATTTCACTCTGAAGGGGACCATCATTTACCAAATGAATATTTAATGAGGGTTTAAAGAAGACTTGAAACTAGCAAATGAGACCATAAACTAATGTGTACAGTGTTTATTGAAGTAATAAATCAAGTGAGAAGTAGTCTTTTTTTCTCAGAGACTTCTGTACAACCTAACTTATTTTTTTCAACCAGATGAGTCGCCCCCTAGTGGCCATTAGAAAGAATGCAATTTTAAAGCCTCATTTAAAAAAAGAAAGAAGGGCGCCACCTGATTATCTCCTTTATGTGTTGTAAACGGCTTTCAAACTCCACATCCCACAGGCTTTCTGTTCAAAATGTGTCGTCTCCAAACATCTCCTGGGATAACCCCTCATGACGTCACGAATAAATCATCAGGGATTATTTTCTACGGTTTGACAAAGCTCCCCCTAGAGCTACAGAACTAGAATCCAAATCGGGTACAAACAGACTGAATCACCAGAGCTGACTTTGTGCAAACATGTTGCATGAATACATTAAAATGTGTGAATGTGTAAAAACAATCTTGAGTAAATTAATTCAAATAAAAAGTAAAGAATATCTGAACAAAAAGATTGAAAAATTTTAATCCGAAAGAAGATTTCTCGCTGTGCGGAACATTTTGTGAACAAATGAAGATAAACTCGGATTTTAAAAAAATGTGTGTGAGTGCATGAAGAAGATGTGCATAAAGGTTACCAAAAAAATGTGTGTGAAATAAAGGTCCCACAAAATGTGATTGTTACAGTGGGTATGGAAAGTATTCAGAGCCCTTTAAATTGTTCACTCTTTGTTTCATTGCATCCATTTACTGAAATCAAAAAAGTTCATTTTATTCCTCATTAATGTTCACTCAGCACTCCATCTTGACAGAAAATAACTGAAATGTAGAAGTTTTTGCAAATGTATAAAAAAAAATAAAAAAAACTGAAATAGGAAATGGTCATAATGGTCTGAATACTTTTCCGAATGTGTAAATCTCAAGTTTACGCCGACAAATCAAACCTACGAGTACCAGTTAGGAGGCGGGCTGCGGCCCCTTTCTCTTCGCTCACTGGTGCATGAAGCCAACACAAATTCCCCGGATCTTCCAACGATCTTCCGCATCTATGGGTCCATAAAGAGCTGCAGGAAGGAGTCCTTAATAAACCCATAAATGTGACAGCATGTTTGCCCTCTTCTCAAAGTCAACAGGCTTTTTTTTAATTACATATTTTGGTTAGATGCCTGAAATAAGATATGTGGTGAACACCAGCTTGACATATTTAAAGGTTTGGTTTTACAGCATTAAAAAACATTCATAAATACCACCCTTGTGAATTGTAAAACATTTAAGTGTCCCTAAAAAAAAGCCAGCTGCTTGCAAGTCAAAAAGAGACTGCTGGAGGGCAAGTCTGCCTTTGGCTCGGCTCACTTGGCGACGAGACCTAATGGGACTGGGATTTCTCCGAGGCCTCGGGTCTTCCAATGAATCAAAGTTTGTGTGAATGAGTAGATGATTCTGATAAGACATCAATCAGAGGACGAGGTAAAAAAAGAAAAATCACAAGATATCTGGGTATGAGTATTTTAATGTATAAGTACCTGCCAAATGTTCACCCGAGGTAGAACAAGCCAATTACATCTTTAACCTTTTCACATCCTGAGGGAGCTCACCATACAAGGCGTGCACAGCTGTCTCAAGAATATTACACCCTCCTGCCATCTGACTCTATGTTCATGCCAAGAGTTTCTCCCATTTAACTTCATTTAACAATAACATGCATTAGAAGCTACTCTCAAGGCTTCGATTCTTTGATTTGACTTTGATTCTTTTGATTTTCAAGACATTAGTCATCATGTAATCTTAAGTGTAGTAAACTGTCTCAAGTTGGCCTATTATTTTTCAATAAACGCTTAACATGATATGGAACAATCAACAACAAACAAATTCCTATACATAAAATAGTGTATTGATAAAGGTGTCATCTTTGTTTAAGATGCACTTAGCAATATACCTCTAAAAAAGACTCTATATTAATGTTTCCTGTAAAAGGATGTAACAATACTATGAAGAGTTTATCACATAAACTTCTGTTTCTCCAAAAAGTTCCTAATTAGTGAGAAAGTTCTGTCTGATCCTACGTGTACTAATCATTTCAGATCTCCCCTCATATTGTCTGTATCACTTTTTATTTCTTTTATCGTCTTTGTTTTGTTTGTTAACGGTGTTTCATATATAATAAATACAATGTGTGAATAGAAAATAAAAAAATTGAAAAAAACTCAGTGACACCTCGTCTAGTTATTTTTTAAACAACGCAACATTTTTACCAAAAAGCAGTGAAATCTTCTTCTTTTTTGTGCATTTTAACAAATAGAATAAAGATCTCGCTGATATGAAACTGTGTTTTAAATACTCTAGAGCATATCTGTGATAATCTAGTTTAGATATCAGAGTTTTTGATGTGGACCTGGACCAATGTGGTCTATACCAGGAGCCTTTTCTCATTAAATGCACAATTGTCACAATATAAGCAGCTCATCTGTTGAACTATATATATATATATATATATATATATATATGAACATCTTGACATTCAGACATTGTTCCATATGATTCCCCCTCCCTTGAATATTAATATCTCTGGTGTCCAGACCTTAAGAATGCCTAAAGCTGCCGCTGAAAGGAGCTCGTTTGTCTTCTTTATCAGAGAGAAAGACAGAAGGTGAGGAGAGGTGGACTGGAATAACACGACCATCTCTACACAGCTGGAAACTGCAACAGTTAAATGGCATTTTTTTTTTAGAATTGAACCATTGTCTGCCCGTGAAGAGATGGTTTTCTGGGCCTGCAGCAGCTGGAGAACCAGCAGGAGGCTCATCACAGGTATTTACTCTGCTTATTGTTTGAGTAACTACAGTATGCCATACAAATAAAACATAATAAAGACAAACCCAAACAATGATATTACGAATAAAATAAAAGTAGGGGTGTCCAAGTTTTCATTAACATAATAATTGAAGAAGCCAAGATATCTATATTGTCTACCGAGTCACGTAACACACGTTTGTGTGTCGTTTTGATTTGTGTGTAAATATTTTAAACCAACAGCCTGATTGATGTCATCAGTGCGAGACCATTATGGATGTATAGAATTAGCACAGAGTCACATGAAGCGCAGATTAATCACATATTATCCATAATAGTGAAATAAAAAGTCGTACTGCCTTCATCATCTGATTAAGTACAACATATGCAATCTGGAGATTTGCATTAATGCTTTCTCGTCTAATAATGATACACCTTGAACAACAAATATGTGTTGAAATCAGCAGCAGGAGAGCGAGTGATCATTAAAATGACTAATGACCCGATTTATTTTAATTAAAGGAGATACAATCCTTTATTTAATTGAGTTGTGTGTCTTTATGTTATTAACTATAATCGCTTACTATAACACGGTGAAACGATAACAGATATGTGTTTATGGTTTAAACTGACTTCGGGGCGACGGTGAGAATAAGATGCAGCGTTGTATAACAAAATCCATCTCGATCTTTCTTTATGGCATCGACTCATTTTGTTTTTGACTTTTTTCGACCTTCTTATTATGACTTCTGAATGACTTTTTATCTTATTATATTTCTTTGCTCAACTATAACTTTTATCGGCACACTGTACTAGGATATTGTTACATTCTAATCATACTAGTTATTTATAGAAGACTATAAGTTGAATATATTATTGCTTTTTCAATATACTATATCATGACATTAAACACCACATTATGGCTTTTCATGGTTTCTTCCAGATATTTTGTTGTGCGACTTGTTTGCAATATTATACTTTTTTTTACAGAACTTTTTCCACATATTTTACGATAACTTTTATCTGGACTTTTTGATAGACACTTATTTTCAAACAGATTAAACCCGTACTACCCCAACATACCACACAATGACATTTTTTATGATGTTTTTTTTTCAAATACTATATTATTATTTGTTTGAAGATCCTTCTCAACCTATTGTACACTAACCTTTTACTCATACAATTTTACAGCTTTTTATTACTTTTTTTAAATTAACACAGTGAAATTTGTAGAACTATTTTTAAATAGCATTCGAAGGCTTCTTCCCTGCAATATTATTTCTTTTTAGTAAGGTTCTTTCTACATATGACCTTTTTCAAGATTCAAGATTCAAGATGTTTTATTTGTCAAGAGTCTTAATGTTCTTTCGCACCACTTGTTTTTTGCGCAAAGTTTATGTCCAAAAGTGTGCTTTTGTTTTGCCCACTCGCTGTAATCTGACTTTTTTAAAGCATACTTGACCTTTACATTTTTTTGTAAGAATAATTGACTCATCTAATGAATAATCATTGATCATAAAAAAAATTAAACCTTAGTTGCAACCAAAATTATATATTTTTTCATGCCATTTATATGACTCTTTTGAATAAATTTCTCCCGTATACTATGCCATGACATTTAAAAGAAATTTATTATAAAATTCTAAAAAATACGATACATATTTCAATGACACTTTATAATTGTCCCGTCTCTTTTTACGGTTTGTGAGTCATGTGTGAAACACTTCACTAACCTGTATGAAAGGTGCTATATGAATAAAGTTTGACCGATTGATTGATACTTTGACATTTGCAATGTTTTTATGGCATACTTTTCTATGACCCTTTAAAAAAAGATTCTGACATACTTTATGTACATTATGGATTTCTTTGTGACTGAATTTTATATTATATTTTAATTTAATAGACACACTACACTATTTTATGGCCAATATAATATTGTATTGGGTTAGTTTACAAGTTTTTCTAAATTCCAGCTAATATTTAAGTTCATTTCCAGTTCACCTCAAGGGAATCATCCTCCTCAAGTGGATTTAAGATTTCAAGATTCAAGATTCAAGATGTTTTATTTGTCACATACACACACAGGGTGTGCAGTGAAATGAAAGTGGCAATGCTCAGCAGGAATGTGCAAGGGCAACAAGTACACACTATTTACAATAAAAAACAACACAATATTTACAGTAAGTGTGTGTGTGTGTGTGTGTGTGTGTGTGTGTGTGTGTGTGTGTGTGTGTGTGTGTGCCTAAGAGGGGCAGTTGTGTGGGTCTATATGGGGGTCCTGGTGAGGTCGGAGTTCACAGTCCTGATGGCCTGAGGAAAGAAACTCTGTCTCAGTCTCTCTGTTCTTGCAGCGTGACTACGGAGGCGCCTGCCTGACCGCAGCAGCTGAAACAGTCTGTTGTTGGGGTGGTGAGGATCCTTCATGATCCTGCCGGCTCTGGTTCTGCACCTCCTGGTGTACAAGTCCTGCAGGGTGGGGAGTGTAGTCCCAATAGTGCGTTCAGCCGAACGCACTACTCTCTGCAGAGCCTTCCTGTCCTGAGCGGAGCAGTTGCCAAACCAGGCTGTGATGCTTCCTGTCAGGACGCTCTCTACAGCTCCAGAGTAGAAGGACTGAAGGATCCTCTGGGAAACTTTAAATTTCCTCAGCTGCCTGAGGTGGTAGAGGCGCTGCCTTGCCTTTCTCACCAGAGTGTCTGTGTTCGTTGACCATGTCAGATCCTCGGTGATGTGGACTCCCAGGTATTTATACCCGCTCACCCTCTCCACAGTAGTCCCGTTAATCCCCAGTGGTGAGTACATCCTCTGTTGTTGTACCCTCCTAAAGTCCACAATCAGCTCCTTAGTTTTGGTGACATTCATGATGAGGCTGTTGTCCTGGCACCAGAGTGACAGATCAGCAACTTCCTCCAGGTAGGCCTTCTCGTCGTTGTCGGAGATCAGGCCCACCACCACTGTGTCATCCGCAAACTTGATGATGGTGTTGAGCTGAACCTGGCCACACAGTCATGTGTGTACAGGGAGTACAGTAGGGGCTGAGGACGCAACCCTGGGGGATCCTGTGTTCAGGGTGAGGGATTTGAGGTGTGTCTGCCCACCCTGACCACCTGTGGCCTGGCGGTCAGGAAGTCCAGGATCCAAGCACACAGGGGGTGTTCAGTCCCAGCTCAATCAGCTTGGCGCGCAGTCTGGAGGGGACTATGGTGTTGAAAGCTGAACTATAATCAATGAACAGCAGTCTCACATAGCCCCCCCTCTGGCTGTCCAGATGAGAGAGTGTGGTGTGCAGTACCTGGGAGACAGCATCATCTGTGGATCTGTTTGGGCGATAAGCAAACTGCAGCGGGTCCATGGAGGAAGGGAGGAAGGCGCAGATGTAGTCCTTTATCAGCCTCTCAAAGCATTTCATGACCACCGAGGTGAGGGCCACCGGTCGGTAGTCATTCATACATGCTGGAGAAGCATTCTTGGGCACAGGGACAATAGTGGATCTCTTGAAGCAGGCGGGGACCACGGACTCAGCCAGGGAGAGGTTGAATATTGTGGTGAATTTCCCACTCCTTAGCCAATCAGGAGTGTGGATGCTCTGTCTGCAGAGAAGGGTCAATCCAGCCATCTTCAATCTCTTTATCACACTTGTGGCGCCTTGCAGGTGTTACCCCTGATACCCCCGGCGCAGAAGTTCTTGAAGATCTCTCGTAGTTCTTGGAGGGAAGACGGATCCAGAAACACTCCCTGATGACTTGCCGGGGGGCCATCAGCTGACGCTGAGGAAGCTGTGGACACCATCCACTCCACTGTGTCTGCTCTGCTGAATCATCAGCCTGGAGCATTCATGGCTATCACTGGTGACTTTAACCACACCACATTGGAAAAAAGCTCAGACAACCTTACATCAATACATAGACTGCACAACAAGGAACAATAAAACTCTGGACTTGCTGTATGCTAATAGTAAGGACGATACAGCGCCACTGCCCTTCCTCGGCAGGTCTGATCATGACCTGGTCCGGCTGACACCCAGGTATGTTCCTCTGGTGAAGAGGCTGCCGGTGACCACCAGGACTGTGAGGAGGTGGTCTCTGGAGGCTAACGACGCCTACAGGACTGCTTCGAGTCAACGGACTGGGATGTGTTGTGTGGACCGCACGGGAGGACATCAACAGTATGACCGACTGCATCACGGAATACATCAAGTTCTGTGAACACACCACCATCCCATCACGGACTGTGCGCTGCTTCCCCAACAACAAGCCCTGGATCAACAGGGACCTGAAGGCGCTTCTTAACATGAAGAAAGCTGCTTTCAGGTCTGGAGACAGGGATGAGCTGAGGAAAGCCCAGCGCAACCTAAAGGTGAAGCTCAGGAGGCAAGGACTCCTACAGGAGGAAGCTGGAGGCCAAACTCCAGCTGAACAACACAAGGGAGGTGTGGTCTGGCATGAAGCAGATAACTGGCTTCAAGGTGGGAGGGAGACAGCCAGGGGCTCCTGGAGAGGCCAACGAGCTGAACTGTTTTTTCAATAGGTTCAGTTCACAGCCCTCTCTGTCTCCTCCACATCACACCTCCCAAACACCTCCCCTCTGTCCCCTGCTGAGCTGCACATCCACCGAGCCCTCAATAACAATGGGCTCCTCCACCTCCCCCTCTCTGTGACGACTGACCAGGTGAGAAGACAGCTGGAGAAACTACACCAGCGCAGAGCTGAAGGTCCTGATGGCATCAGCCCCAGGGTCCTAAAGACCTGCGCCACCCAGCTGTCTGGTGTCCTGCAGCGCCTCTTCAACCTCAGCCTGAGGCTGGGGAAGTCCCGTGCTGTGGAAGACGTCGTGCCTGGTCCCTGTCCCCAAGAAGTCAACACCATCTGGCCTCAACGACTACCGACCGTCGCCTCACCTCCCATGTGATGAAGGTGCTGGAGAGGCTGGTCTTGGCTCACCTCCGCGCAGGTGAAATCGTCGCTGGACCTCTGCAATTTGCTTACCAGCCTCATGTGGGAGTGGACGACGCCATCATCTACCTGCTGCAACGAGCTCAGTCGCACCTGGATGGAACCTGCAAAATATTGAGAGTCACTTTCTTTGACTTCTCCAGTGCATTTAACACCATCCAGCCACTGCTGCTGAGTGAGAAGCTGCTGGTGGCCGTGTGGACGCTGCCCACCATCTCCTGGATCACTGACTACCTCACAGGCAGACCACAGTTTGTCAGAATGGGGCGTGTGCTGTCTGGAATGGTGGTCAGTGATGTTGGAGCCCCACAGGGAACTGTTCTGTCTCCCTTCCTCTTCACCCTGTACACCAGTGACTTCCAGTACAACACGGAGTCATGCCATCTGCAGAAGTACTCTGATGATTCTGCAGTGGTCGGGTGTATTAGGGATGGACGGGAGGAGGAGTACAAGGCAGTGGTGAGTGACTTTGTAAAGTGGGCCGATGAGAACCACCTGCGGCTGAACGTGGCCAAGACCAGAGAGATGGTGGTGGACTTCAGGAGGAAGGCGACAGCTCCTACACCTCTGAGTGTCCTGGGAGTGGACGTGGACATGGTGGAGGAGTACAAGTACCTGGGCGTCTCCATCGACAGCCGACTGAACTGGAAGGCCAACATCAACGCTGTGTACAAGAAGGGGATGAGTCGACTCTTTTTCCTGAGAAAGCTTCGATCCTTCAACGTGTGCAGCAAGATGCTGGAGTTATTCTACCAGTCGGTTGTGGCCAGTGTGCTGCACTTTGCCATTGTCTGCTGGGGAGCAGCATCGGAGCCGGTGACACCAGCCGTCTTAACAAACTGGTTAGGAAGGCTGGCTCCATCATCGGCTGCCAGCTGGAGCACCTGGAACAGGTGGTGGAGAGGAGGACGTTGAAGAAACTGGTGTCCATATTGGACAACCCGGACCACCCTCTCCACCACCTCCTACAGGGACAGAGGAGTACTTTCTCCAAACGTCTCCTCACGCTCCGCTGCCACAAGGACAGATACAGGAGAACATTCCTGCCGACGGCTATGAGGCTCTACAACAGTTCACCTCTTGCCAGATCACCCTAACCCTTCTTATATTTGTGTTTTTTATTTTTATTTTTATTCTTGTGTGTTGCTGCTACTGGCTCGACAAATTTCCCCTTGGGGATTAATAAAGTATATATCTATCTATCTATCTATCTATCTATCTAAGAGAACATGGAAAACTTCTTCCACTCTGCACTCAACATTCTAAGTACCGATTTAGGCCACTAGAGGGCGACGCCACGCAATGACGCTGCCCTCCTCAAAGAACGCACAGAGAATATATGCCCTTCATTACGGGCAACAGGTCAAAGTGCAACCCCTCTCCCCTCTTTCGTGGAATCAGAGACAGTTGTTTGAATCATACTGAGACATTTATTTATGCATGTATGTTTTCCATTGAGACTGAATGCAAATACAGCAAATACACACCACCAAGCACTGGGGGATGGGGGGCCGGGGGGGGGAATGCAGAGCAACAAGAAGGCAGTGGAGAAATGAAGGTGGAGGCTAAACAGCGGCGCAGCTTGATGCTCTTCATGAAAAAATCAAATAAAAAAATTAAAAGACAACCTCATATCCATAATCTGAACTCATCTGGTTTTCCACATCGACGGGGGCCAAAGGTCCAACATTCAGAGGAGGCGTCTCAATGTCACATTCCCTGCCAGACAATAATTCACTTTTTTTTTTTTTTAATAAGGCCGGCCTTTTTCGTCTGCCGACTTCACCCTTTGACTGAGAGGAGAGGTTGTCTCCACTTCTGCCTCGTGGTGATTCACAGCGCGCCGATCGCTGAGGCTGCGGCTCCCGTCGACCACGACTCCAAGCACAAGGCAGCCAATCACGAGACACTTCCATTGCTTACGACTCCACTCACTGCCTCGCCCCTTGGGCCAAAAAAACACATTCCCGCTCCTGTCAATTTATACATAGTTTACAGGGTCCCAAACAGAAGTATAGATATTTATATATATAAATATCTATATATATATATAAATAGAGGCCCTCCATCATTCAACCTCTCCATCAGTAGTGTGTCCAGTACCACAGCACAGATAAGCCTTCTTGTGTGTGTGTGTGTGTGTGTGTGTGTCCCTCACCAATAAGTTTACAGTATACGTATGTGCTGCTGTCATTACAAGAAAGTGCCTTCGCAATAATCCAGGGTCATTAGACCTCCCCGAAAAATAAAGACGATAGATACAAATAATCAGTTTGAGAATCTCGTTTCCTCAGACACATCAACAGCAGGGGTCGACAGTTTCAAGTCAATGGGTGGGGGTGGGGTGGGGGGGAGGAATGTGAGGATGAGAGGGCGACAAAGCCATGGTCACAGAGTTTATCGAGGGGGGATGAGGGGGGGGGTTGCTTTCTTTTAAGTATACCGCTATCTCTGTGTCATAGGTTTTGGTTACGGGTTGGATTATACACGAGAGTTCACAGTGTTCTCCCTTTAGAGGACAGAGGACACAAGGACACGAGGAGCGATGGCTGCTTATTGCAAAACGTCCTTTTTACAAGCGATGAGTTAACAATGACGGGCTGCATCACGGGGAATTCTCATGGACCATTAGGTGATGCATAGTATATTATCAAAGGTCATCCAGGTTATAAGTGGCAGCCGATCGGGGCGGGGGGGGGGGGGGGGGGGGGTGTGTATGGACGTTGCGCCGTGAGTCTCGGGGGGGCCGGGGGGTTGGGGGCGGTGGGGGGGAAGCACAGGCCTCACATTCACCACTCCTATAAATACAATTAGAAACTCGTACACCATAACTTAAAAGAGTTAATCCAACAAAACAAACAAACAAACAAAAACAAATAAAGTACCCATGTTAGTCTTGTGGTTTGAAACATTTCAGGCGCGTGCAAACTTTAAAACCTTTTTTTGGGGGGGAAGTTTTCGTTTTAAAGCCGCTATTATTCCCAAAAACGACTGAAGGGTCTCCCCCCAGGTCACTGCACTTCTCTTCAATCAGCACAACTTTACACAATGTCGTCAAACTCCTCTGTTTTGGCTCTCTGATAAACTTTGTAAGATCTCCCAGCAAAAAGTTATATTTACTTTTGAAATGAGGTTTTTATCCTGTTCACACCCGGAGACTGACACGTCCAAAAGCGCAAGAGGAACACACGACCTCCACGTCGTTCACGACGGAAGTCAGTGAAACTCCGGTGGAGGCCGCGGCGGCACATTTCTGAAACGCATTAGATAAAACATTATTTATATTAAAATATCTCTAGAAATCCAATGACTGTGCCCGAAACGTGTGACCAGCATTTATTTTTATGTAGAAGGCGAGTTAAAAATTTAAATAAATAAAAAAAAGGTAAACGGTGAAACGGGACGAGGACGGCGTCCATTGCTGTCCTTCCTCAGTGGAACTCGTCATCATCCGTCTCGTGTCCACTTCCCACTGGCCTGTGATCTCTACAGTTTCTCTACAGGTGCTCAGTCCCATCATCTCAAGAGCATTTCATGGATTTATAATGTGGACATGTTTGTGTGTTTATTAATTTTTTTTTTTCATTCCCTCTGCTATTTAATTTAATTTTTTTATTTTTTAGTAATCATGCAGATTATCTGATATTATACACGTTTCATAAACAAGCAAACACTGGGACATAAATTAGATCCTCTATAGATAAAAATGTAAAAAGCTAATACGACAGCTGTTGATTATACTGAAGGTGTCGCAGCCAGGAGGCGACACCCCACCGCCATCCTTTCACTCGACCCCCCCACCCCCCCTCCCATCTATATACCAGATGTATTATATATGGGACACATGTTTTGGAAACGCACGATTCAAAGTAATCTGAGGGAAGGGTGTTGGGCTGAAGACTCTTCGATTCTTATGACACTCGTGGTTCAAGGGAATCAAAATGTATATTGGATTAAATAATATGCAAGTCAGGCTTCCTACGAATGACTCGGACGGAGGGGGATTAAAATAGCTGCGGCGACTGGATCATCCAGTAGAAGACGTTTTCCAGTTCCCGTAATGAGGCGGGTTGGGTGGGCCGGGACAGGTAGGCAAGGCGGGGGGTGGGGGGGGTTTGGGTCACAGGCCGAGTCACAGTCGGGAGTGGAGGTCTACTGCTTCGTGGAACGCAGTCTGTTCTTGTTTCAGTGTTTCCCCAGGCGGGGTGGAGAGTCCTCGTACATCTGGGTGGTGGCGTACTGCGGGGGAGGGGGGAGCAGGCCCGGAGGAGGCTCCTCCCCCCTGGCCCGTCTCAGGAGCCACCATGGCCGATCAGGACTGCAAAGGAGACAAACGGCAACACAGTGAGTCAATTAGACTGGTTATGTCATACTATACAATAAACTATTATACTATGACTGTTTTATGCCATATGTTACTTTTTTAATTATGTTTAAGACATACTTTACTATGATATTTTCATGACATAATATACTATGACTTTTATGACACACGATAGATACTCTGACTTTTTTTAAAACATATTTTAATATTAATTTTGTATTATGTTTATGACATACTATGACATTTTATTGATTTACTATACATTGACTTTATTATTCATATTGACTTGATGACACTATATGATGGCTTTTTCATGACAAACTATACGATGACCTATTTCATGCCCTCCACGGACCGCTTGGGCCCCAGTGGCCCCTCCCCAGTGGCCCCTCCCCCAGGTTCAGAGATCGGTCCAATCACAGGAAGCGAAGCCGTCAACACAGTCGGAGTCACACACCTCTGCTTGATGTTGCCGCATCTCCTCAATGGGAGACTCTGTTTCCCTGATGACCACCGCTTTTGTCACCAGCATGTCGGGGTGCTGCTGCCTGGCCTCTTGGATCGCCATGGCGAGGGCCTGGAGGGACACGAGGCATCAACGCACGGGTCATAACCCTCACATAGTAGCCTTCTGACTTATTGAATATCCGGAGTGTGTGTTATTCTCCTTCTCACCTGATGTTGGTCCACATCATCGTCTCCTGTGATTATAATCCTTTTCTCGATTCTGGTCTCCGAGTAGCCTCCTTTCACAGTCTGCGGAGCAAAAATTTTCATTCAATAAAATGTTTTATTTAATGACTTATTCCAAACAACATTTTATGGAAGACAACATAATTCAAAGATTTTTTTTTTTTTGTAGTAGTAGTAGTTAATATTGTTTGTGCATTAGATAATTTTCTCAGGAGCCCGTTCAAGTTATATTAATGTAAAGCATACTACATTGCATGGCAACTGAATCTTAAGAATAATATTCTTTCCCTTATCAAATAAATAAAATAATTTACGTCTATCAGATTCAGGTCATCTACAACGAGGGATGAGACATATTCAAGAGGGTACCAAAAAGGCACAGATGTGGTGGGTTGACTCCGAAGCTCCCGTCATTAAACTGTAACCATGGGAACAGATGAGGTGTTACCTTGGTAACTTGAGTTGTGATTGCTGAGGTGACGCTCTCAGCGGTGATGGTCAGCGGGGACACGACAGAGTCCCTCCCGTGGGTTCCGGCTTTTACCTACAGCACAATTTGTGAAAGGGAGAGTCAAAGGGACACACACACACACACACACACACTCTCTCAATACAAGACGTAGTTTCTCAGCCAGTGGGTCTCGACCTTCCGGAGTGACTATCACAGATCTGGAATGTGTGTGAGTATGTGATGTGTATCACACACTTTTTCACTTCCTGTTCAGAGATAAAAGCATCCCTTTATTTAAGAGGTACTCCAGATATCTACTAGTGCACCGTCTTACATCTGGGACACTTTCACAAGAAGCAGATATTATTTTGTTCAACAATCTGAACCGAATCTTCAAAGCCAGAGATATCCAGACTTTCACTCCCCAGCATGGATCCAATTCAAACCACATTTCCCATAATTAGTTTGTTTTGTGAGACTTTTTTCTCTCTACCTGGTAAATGCCCACAGAATAAAAAGGTGCCCCGTGGAGTTGCACCAAAGTGCGCTGTGTGTACGCGTGCGCTGTAATGCTTTTGCTTCCTTATAAAATATTTATGAGTATTTCTTTTATTAAATTCAGCATAGTTTACTTCCATGTTCTGGAGCTTGCACTCTTCCTTTGTTGGCGTTCAGTGCGGAGCAGCGTGAAACTACCGTTATCGGACCCGCTCAGAGAAAAACTATGATATATTCCATAGGTAAAGAATCTTCACCTTTGAGACACCACACCTACAGTGTGTAATGCTTTTCTCTTTAAAAAATAAATAAAAATGTATATATATATATATATGTATGTGAATATATATATATGTATATACATATATGTATGTCAATATATATATATACATTTATGTATGTGTGTCAATATATATATATATACATATATGTATGTACGTCAATATATATATATATATACATATATGTATGTCAATATATATATATATACATTTATGTATGTATGTCAATATATATATATACATGTATGTGTGTATGTCAATATATATATACATATATATATATATGTATATATATAAGAATCAGAGAAAAAGATATTGCAGGTATTGTGGTATACAAACGCTGTAAACATATATAACAATATATATTTGTACACGCATACAGGAAGATATGTAGTGACGGTTTCAAAAAGGGGAGTTTCTTCACACACACACACACACACACACATACACACGCAAACACACACTTCTGTTGTAAAGATACTTACAGGGGAGCCATTTTCTTTCAGGCCAGCAGGAGCCTCCCGAGGGCTGACGACTCCAAAGTTCTGAAGGAGAGAGAAGAATAGTGTATATTAACTTATTGAAAGTACAGCTACATCAAAGAACTGCAACAGGCGCTCCGCTCAGCGTGTTAGAAATACACACACGTTATTACTAATAAAGCAGCCGCACAGAACAACACCAGATTTAATTTCCCGCCATAAGCGCAGATGGACATATCATAATAATATAACGTATAAACGTATTAAGCATTTGTAGTAAACAAATGAATTAGGAAAGACATTACCCCCCCCCCCTCAAAAGAAAATTCATATTACATCATAATTACAGTTTTACTAGTTACTCTGTGTCGACATACCATCATTTTATGTAATTTAATAACAATGGAAATGATACACTGCATGCGCCACTGATCAATGGCATTCAAACTGCGTAAAGCTGTTGAACTTCACAAAGAGACTTCACAATATTGCATTGTGAGAGAACAGCGTGAAACAGCGCGCTAAGAAATTATTCCACTCCTGCTTTGATTGTACTTTTTTCTACTTTTCCACCACTTTTTCTATTTATATCATATCTCACGTGTGCGCTGCTTACTCCAAAGCAGCTGGTTCTGCATGTGTAATTGAGGTGGAAACCATCGACTGTTTTTACACAGCAGACATTGTGACATGCCGTTGAAGGAAACCACAGGTGTGATTGATTTCATGAAAAGAATAGCAATACTGAGTTGATCCACGAAGGGAAATGTGTAAGGTATAGCTGCTCTTATGAATTATGAAGAAATATAACAAACATAAAATAAGGGCTTTGTGAAATAAAATGTGAATTATTTTCATTATAAAAATGGTCTGACTAAGTGACGCGGGACGGCAACGACAAAATTGGATTCAGTGTGTTTAACTGCGTGTGAAAAAATATTTTTTTGTGATATTTTGTCCTTCAAAGCCACACATTCTAACTTTAAGGAATGAGTCTACGTAAACGCTTCAAATGTTAAGTATTTGGCCCATTACGTCCAGGTGTGGCACCTCATCTGATTTTTTTTGCCATTTTATCCAAACGGTCTTGGATGAATTGAAAAATACAAACTAAATATGACACAATGTCTCTCGTAGGAGAAGTCTGAGCACGTTGTTGTTGCCTCAATGAGAACGGTTTTGTATTGACAGCATATTTCTCTGCCATCACTGACAAGGACACCAATAACAGCATGTAGGAAACACGAATCGTTCATGAGGGCAATCCTCCAGATGAACAAATACATGTGTACTACAGTCTGGTGGCGATGCGTCGCTAATTTAAAGGCAGGCGGTCCCTCCCTCCCATCACCAGCACAGCCTTTGTGCTGCTGTTGAGAGACTCCACAGCTGGAGGCAGGCTCCCTCTGCTGGCTGAACAATGTTGGAGCTGGAGCTCTTTGTCTCATCGATGACGTCATCTTCCATTTGCTGCAGTTGCGCGCGCACACACACACACACACTTTTTCTTCTTTTCTCCCAAAGATGGATCACTTCGAAGTTTAAAAAAAAATTATAATAAAATGGACATAACAATGAACTGGCACTTCAAAGGGCACCCAGTGTACATCGCTGCCCGAGCTAAGTGGCTGAAGAGCCCCGAAGCGACTAGCTACATTTTAATAAGGCACCCGTGGGACTGCATACCCAGCACTCCAATCTTTGCCTCCGGAGATGAATGAGATTCACACCTGCTTTCATCCACATTAATACACCGACTGTCAATACTTTAATCACGCCCTAATGATGTCATTATGTCGTCCCTGTCTGGGGAATGTGGGCTTCCTGTCTTGGGACTGTTAGACTTCCTACTCTAATCAAGACCAACTCCAGAGATCCTATGATGAGCATTATCCTCAAAATTCATAACAGCAAGAGAATATATACACACAAACAGACACACAAACACACACGACATTCTGGGCTACATTTTTGTTCTTGCGAGTTGCTAAACGAGAAGATTGATACCTGTTTTGTTGGATGAAGCTACAGCTACAGCTACAGCTAGAAGCCGGTTAGCTTAGCTTAGCATAAAGACTGGAAACAGAACAGGGGGAAATAGCTAGCCTAAAATCCGCCTACCTTTAAAGCTTAATAATTAACTAATTGCCAGGCAACCGACGTAATAAACTCTAGGAAGTCACGTCGCTCGGTCAGATGAAATCTTCCAACACATGGCTGCCTTTAAAGACTATAATGTGTTTTTTTAATGCTTTTGGTTCTGAATTATTATGTTTTTTTATAGAAAGAAATGAATGAATCTAATTAATTTATTTGTTACTTTCAGCCAGCTATGCTGCTGGCTGTAGCTGTAGCTTTGTGTTGAACAGGCAGATAAGCAAGAGAGCAAATGCGTGGACTTCCAAAAACATCAAACAAATATTGGGTCTGAATATAAAATATGTGGCTGACTTTAAATACACTAAAAGTGTATTTTTTTAGAAAAAAGTTAACTGCAAGATACATTGCTACAATTATCAACATACACACAGCAAATGATTGAACAGGGACAACAGTAAAGGCAGCAGACACGTGAATTTGCTTCCGTTTTCCCGTGTTGCTCTACCTGCGGTGAGACCTGCGTGACGCCGGGCTGGACCTCGGATCCATTCGTATGCGCCTCGCTCTTGGAGTCGGCCCTCTTCAGCTTGTGGGCCATGGTCACAGCGCTGGCTTCCTTCCTCGCCACGGGAGGCTGTGAAGCAGAAAGCGGAAGCCAAACAACATCAGCATTTCACCTTCCAGACAAAATTAAATGAAAAAACCCCGACAAGCTACTTTGGAGCGGCACCGACACGCAACTTTTTTTTATTGGATGGTTCGGTTTGATGAAAGCATGCAAATGATGATGGGAATCCAAAGAGAAACGCTGACACAGATAAAATGGGAGAGGAAAAAAATGCATGAAATAATACATCAACAAGGGGAATAAAACATCTCGAGTGTGAAACAAAATGAAACATAATATTTGTTTAGTCAAAGTTAAACAATGGGAAACAACAACAAAGAGTAAAATAAAATGTAAAAAAATAATGCAGGCAGTTATGGCACCAAGTCCAGCCAGGCAGGGTGAATCCAGTGGGGGATGATGACGGAGCATGAATAATACTTCCATCTGTCTACCTCATGATGTGCTCCCTCCTCAAGAAGCTTCTCCTCCATGGGAGACTTGTCCCGAGAGCCCATGAGACGGGCGGAGTAGAACCTGGAGGTCTCCTCGAAGTCCTCCCGGCCCACCTCGGGCTGCCGCTCCCTCACTCCCGCCTCCGACATGCACTTAGAGAAGTCCTCGGCGCCGGAGTGGAGGTCCATGATGACGGTGAAGTCGACCTCGGCCTCCAGGCTGGACGTGGAGCTGACCGTCATGCTGGAGCACTTGCGCTCGATGCCCAGATGGGTTTCCCTCATGCAGGCCAACGTGTCCCGCTCCTGCTCCTCCTCCGGGTCCAGGCCCGGCTGAGGCCTCCTGTCCCCGAGCTCCCTCTGGGTACAGAAGGTAGGAGGACCACCGCTCTCAGGTTACAAAACTGCAGCAGGCGGAGGGATGGCGAGCATGACATGGAGTTGGATGGAGGTATCGCCCTTGTGTTTGAGGGTTTACCTGTTTGCTGGGATTCAATGGCGGACTCATGCAATGTACCCTGAATATACAGTAAAATAAATCAAAGGGCATGCGGTCACATGATGACATAAATTCAAAGTTCCATTTCGGATAAGGTGTTCATTTCAACAGCGACTGTGAATGCAAAATATATTATTGGAAAAAGTAACTATGAAAAATTAGGACTTTTTCCGATCTTTGTTTCTTCTTCTGTGATCTCCTAATTTTGCACGTAGATAATCAAATACACATCTTAATTAGCCAATATATTTGTAATTCAGTTGCTTGAATACAAGGTTATTCAGGCGATACTAGAACAATTCAGTTTTTTTAAATATTCGAGGAGAAACACACAAAAAACAATATGAATCTGAAAATGAGCTTTAAGTGTCCGCTATTTGCCCTTTCCGAGAGGGGACTGAACAGCAATGCAAACGTGTCTCTGCTCTCTTCAAAGCCGCCCGTATAGATAAGTTCTCCTCTCAGTTCAGTTCCACGTTGGAAAGTATTCTAAATATAACGTGCACTTCAACTGATATTAATATGTTCAGATGAACCTTTCTTTTAGGTTTAGATAATACATTTGCTGTACAAGAATATTGCTTTGCTCCCGTCTACGTCATCTCCTGTACATAACACACACACTGTGGATGAGTAGCTTTAACAACACCAGTGCAAAAACACCCAAACTATCCCTTAAAGGGGTCACCAGATAAAAAGGTTGACCATTGAATAACAATGAATCTCATGCGGCAGCTAATTTAAAGTACTGCCACTTATATTAATTACACCAACACTAGCTAATTAGATCGGAGTAAAAGAAAAAAAGGGGAAAAATAATAATACCCGCAATAGCCAAGAGTAAGGGTTTTGGTTTTCTACCCACACATTCTATTCAAACTCATGATGATGGATGACTGTGGCTGGGTAGCCGATGGAAAGTAACACACTTCGTCCTTTAGAGCTTATTCATATATACAGTATATACACAAACTGGTGCAGTCATGTGGGAGGCGTGCAGTTTACCCGCGAGGGGCGCGGAGAGGAATGAGCGATGATGGGTGGTGCGTGTGAAGGTGGGGTTTGAATGCAATATGAATAACCTTGAAATCAGCAAACGGCTCTTCATAAATGGCGGGAGTGGAGACGGGCTCCTGCAGGGGGTTGAGGGGGGGAAGCAGAGGAAAGAGCAGAGAGAGCATCCGAAGGTTAGCTAGCGCACGCTGAAGTGGCCGGTGGACCGACAGACTGCCACACAAACTGAGATCTGGACTGGAGCCTGAAAAATATCAGCTCAGTGCGTTCTGAGCACAAGCAGTTTGAGTCCCAACCTAAACTGGGATGGTGGCTCACTGATCGGTGAGACTCCAATTTGTTATATATTAGCCACACATTTCAAAGTAGTTAATACTTCAGTGTTTTTATATTTTTAAATACATGTATATATATATATATATAGAAATATATATATATATACACATATATATATGTGTATTATGTATATATATGTATATATATATTTATATATATACTGTATGTATATGTATATATATGTATAATATATATATATATATAATGAATGACTTAAAAACCCAAGTTTGTGTGAGAAATTCAGCCTGACCCAATCGAAGCCCACCGAATCTGTCCAGATCCGGTTTGGTCCAAATGGATTCAGGCACAAATTTGAAGCACTACTTACAATACAGTTTCGAGGACAGAAAAGAGGTGAGTGTACTGCAACACAAACAACATCCACAGCCAGGTTGTATTTGTGAGAATTAGCGGAGGGTTAGAGCGAGAGAGAATCATGCGTTGTATAATGAGCAGCATTGACCAACTGAGAAAGTGTTGCAACACTACGCATATTGAATTTCAATTGTGGGGTCGAGGGGTGGGGGGGGGACTTTCAAATGATATCGTCAAATAATAAAATGTCCAATGGAAAGGTGCCGTGGTGCATCTCAAAGCCTGTCAGAATGACTGCGCGAATAGGGTTCCACGTGTTTGAAAGTAGCGCCGCCCAATATTTTCCCACACTCCCCCGAGTTCAATCGGATTCTTGGTACGGTTGTCACTCGCCAGGGAAGTCGTTCACACGCTGTGAGCTACGCAACACTTCCTCCCGTGCCCGTTTAATCCGACACATTGCGGGAGCTTGACTTAGATGAAAAGGTGGGAAATGATGGAAGCTGTCATGTCTACTCACGTCAAATTCCCTTTAATTCCCTGCCGGGCCAAAACGCGTGCAAGCTCCTAATGATACCAACGGTGAGAATGAAAGCAGCACATTTGACTGCTACTGCCTGCTGGGGTTTCACAGTTGGGGGAACCAATGTGTTCATATCACTGATAAGTCTTCCAAACAGAAGAGAGTAATGCGTCTAGTTTATTGTCACCAATTGGAAGGGTTGAGGGATGTTTAGCAAATTCAGTTGATGCAAGTTCATCAGGTTGATAAAGTTCTCAATCATTGGCTGCACTCCATTGATCTCGAATTAATAACTGTCTGTCGCAAAGTAATGGATGGCAGGACTTTTGAAATTAGAACGCAACAAATGGTTTGTTTTGTATTTCCAGTTTTTCGAAAGCGGCACGGAGGAAGGGAAAAAACAAAAGAACACAAATAAATCATCGGAGCGATGATGATATGGAAGCCTTTCTTTCCGACGTGAGCTGCAAAGAAATCTGAGGTTCACAAGTAAGGTGAAGACAAACCAACATCCATATCGACTTTATCTTCTTTTAGGTTTTTTTCTTCAATTTCACAGCCAGTGGTGAGCTGTACAGATTTGCCAGAAAGAGTGACGTGGGGGGGGTAATGAGAGGGGACGAATCGGGGTGATGTATGGTAAAAATGTCCTAATTTTTCATGTTACATTTTTACGGACTTGACGGAGCAAAGGTACCGCTCCGTCTGCTCTTCAAACAGGCACGAACAGGCAAGATGGATGAGTGTTTCAAGTCAATGAAAACATATAGGGGAGGGGAGGGGGGGGTAAAAAGAGACAAAAATGGCGTGCTAGTCTGTCTGAAGCTCATGCGATGCTCTAACTCCAATGACTGAATAGCGGATGCCAAGCAGAGTTACCGAGCGTCTCTTCTTGGCTGCGTCCAGGCTCGGCTCCCTGCCGCCGGCAGTTCGGCTGTTCCGCAGTATCAGCCCGGACTCCCGGGCCTTCTGGGTTTTCACTGGCGGGGCTGGGGGAGCCATTTTGTGAAGCGACGAAATCTTTGAGCCGAACGACTGACTCTCTACGGGTCCTCGAGCGTACAGGCGACCATCCTCGGTATGATCTGTTTTAGCGGTACCCTCCAGATCTCCTGCGAACGACGGGTGGCAGGCGCCGGCGGCGTCGGTCCAGGCGAGGTCTAGGGATCTCTCTGGAGAGCCCACCGACCAGCGGTGTTCTCTCCTGAGGACCCGCGTGAGCTCGTCCTGTCCCGTGTCGTCTCTTTCGTCCTTCCCCGCGACGCTCTTGGAGCGCTCTGGCTTGAGAGGGACGATCCTGGAGATCTCCGACTGGCAGCTGCTGCCCGACAGCCGATGGAGGGACGTCCTCTGTCCTCCCGTGAAACCGTCCACGCCCTCCCCCCCGGAACTGCTGACCTTCATCTCGTGTGTCCTCACCTGTCGCAGCTTAACCTCGGCCAGCTCTTTGTTGTCGATAAGGCCCCGCCCCCGCATCTTCATCGCACACTCCCCTTTAACGCCCGTCAATGAACTATCATGTTCCATCTTCCCGAGTCCGTTCACTGAGTCTGAATCGACGTCGGCTGGCTCAACTTGACTCTTTCTCTTCACCTGCTCTGTTCCTAGAGTGGAGACCGCCCCGCTTTCTCCGAGCAACATGTCCTCTTGTCGGCTGTCTTTAAAGACACTGCCGGACTGATCCTCTACTGATCCCTCGTCATCTCTCATCATCTCTTTGGCCGGGGATTCACAATGATTTCCTGTTTTGGGGTCTTCCTCCGGACTGTTGTCCGACTCCGAGTCCTCATTCTCTTCTTCAGTGGAATCCCCGCTTCCTTTCTCGTAGATGAGCTCGGCAGGCATCCCCAGGTTTAAGCTCTGGGGTCTCCTCTTTTTCCGTGGTTTAGAAGCAGTGCGCTCCTTCATCTGCCGCGAGCTGGCGGCCGCATCGTTGTTTGCCTCGGGGTCTGAGGCGTGAGACGGTTTGCTTTGAGATTTGTCTTCAAAGGAGTCTGAACTCTCCGTTAATTGAATCACGAAGCGACTTTTGCTCGCCGGCCGCGGTTCAGAGCACTCATCTGCCTCTCTGGACGATTTTGTTGATGGAAAATCATCACTATGGCTTTTCATTTCTTTTCTGTCATACCCTGTTACCTCTTTATGCATCAACTGGGCAATGTCTATCTCTCTTTCCAGCTCCATTTTCTCCCATGAGGAATCAGATGCTCTGTTCTTTTCTTCTGTCTTCCAGTCATGGTCCTGTAGATAAGTTTCTTGTTTTTCAATCAATACCCACTCCTCAGAGCCCTACATGTTGGTATAGATTAAACACAGTTAGATATGCCAAGCACAGCTGCTGCAAAAAAAAAGAGTAATAGATCAAATCATTTGAATCACAGTAAAGGGAACAAAATGTAGACGTGGCACATGATGAGGTGAATAGGGCTGCAACTAACAATTATTTCTTAATTTTCGATTAATCTGCGGATTGCTTTTTTGATAAATCGATAATAACTGTCTTTAAATGTCTTCTTTTGTCAGTCCAAAGACTGAAAGATATTCAGTTTAATATGATATGAAGCACAGACAATATTTCAGAGAGGCCAACAACTAAATGTGTTGCATGAAAGGTCCCTTCAATGATCCATCGATTATCAAAATAGTGTGAGATTCTTGTTCCCATCGTCTAATCGTTGCAGCTCTAGAAGTGAACATGAATTCGCAGTTGGGGGACTTATTGCACAACATGTGGTGGTACTTTCCTAAATAGATGGACATGTGAGTGAAGATGATGCTCAGTAGGCAGCGCATTTCACCAAACCACAGATGCTATGAGCTATGGGTATCATGAAGAGGAAAAGTGAGAGATGGGCAACCTCAGGTGAAGTCACCACAGTCTTCTGGACGAAACCCTCAACAGACAGGCTGTTAACAGGGTCCTTCCCCGCCGCTCGGCCCGTCGACTGGCCGACCCGAGGCAGAGGAGAGAGATTGAAAGAAGAAGGAAGAACAGTTAGAACTCGGACTGGGGAGGCGGGACCAGAGAGTGAATTAGTGAGACGCACAATAAAACCATTTCATGCAAAAAGCGAGACAAAGGCATAAAAGAATCAGCACCAACAGTGAGCTATTCTGTAGAAGCTTTTTGATGAGCGAAAAACACGTCTTGTTTTGTTTTGACAGACACTGACTCCACATAACCAAATCAGCAGACATTTGCAATGCAAATTTGTTTTCGCTCTCTTTTTTCTTTTCTGTAACCACATCAAAGAATTGAGTTCAACTGAATCTTAGAGCACAGACTTTTCCTCGCCTCCCGCACTGTCACTCAAACAGAATAGCACCCCCCTCCCCCACCCATATACCCTTTAACCGGGAAACGAGACGCACAGCAGATTTAATTTGCTGCAACAGACGACGCTTGACATTCTTCGGGCATAATCTGATCATCCCCGACGGCAGATGTGAGATAGTTTGAAGGCTATTTAGGCACCCTAAACAGAACCATCCTATCAGAAGTCTACAATCTCCAAAAAGCCTCTTTACCCAAAATCTGATCAAAGCTCGAGGGCTTTTCCCGATCGGCATGATGAAACTGTGCCACTGTTAGGCAATCAAGGAATAAGAAAAAATAAGAAAAAAGTGGTACAGTAAGTGATAATCATTTCTCAAGTGCCTCACATACAAAAACAAGACTAATGTCATCAAGAAGCTTTCCTTCTGTGCTGCTTGTCAGAGAGAGGCGGTGTGAACATCGATATACGCATTTCTTGAAAAAATAAATAATTTTGCATGTTTACTCCACGTGAGCAGCAGCGTCTTTGCACCGGGGACACACATTTGAATTGTCTCTCGGGAAACACATTCAATAGCCGCAGCTATCCTCACTAATCATGTCTTCGGGCTTGAATCATTCCAATGAAAAGAGCACACAAAACAAATGTCTTCCGCATGACAAAAAGATGGCCTGTTCGTTTGGCCTCGAGTCGAGCAGCAACAAGAGCGAATCGGCATGACCAGACAGGAATAGCAATGCCCTTTAAAGGAATATCAACAGTAGAGTTGGCTGAATTTTAGATATTGACCACAGTGGAAATGCCCCGTCCTTTCCCTTCCCCGAGCCCCTCTACTCACAGCCTTCTTATCCGGCGTGCCGTTCGGAGAGGTGGCCGACAGACGTTTCTCGCGGTACGACTTGCTGCTCGGCTCCCTCAGGGTCCTCTTCAGCTCGTTGATGCTGGCCTGGTGCTTCAGCAAAACGTCTTTCGACTTATCCAGGAACTGGGGAAGGACGTGCGGGGGGAAAGGGAGAGAAAAGAACAACAACAAGCAGGCAGGCGTTAGAAACACCCTTAAACTAATACTTTGAAAACTGCAGCACTGACGATATGCATGACTGTCAAGCATCAGACACGGGACGCGACACGAGCACTGCGTAGAGATTCTGCTGGTGTTTTACGACCCTGTTCTGTGGCCCGTGGAGAACTATAGCATTTAAAATGCGATTGAAGTCCACGGAAACCAAAAACTAATTATAGTTCCAACCGATTTTGCTCTTCTGAAGATCAGGGCTCTTGAAATAGATGAATGAAGAAATGAACCCGGAACACAATGCTACTCAACCGACGGTCGGATGCCGTGTGGCCAGTCGACCATTTTCTCATTCCCAATGAGAACAGATTGATTCCCAACGGAAATAATTTGAATCTAGATAAGGTGCCAGAGAGCATAAAAAGCATTGAAACTGAAAAGCAAGTTGAGTGTCCCTGATGGGACATTCAGTAAAGTTGGATAATTCAAATTCTGCAATATTTGTGTTTGTTTTGGGATGACAGTTGGTGAAGAATAAATTTGTATATTTACGCCAAATTTTGATTAATTATGCGTCCCAATGGACTACCTAAATGTGAACAAAGTGGTTTAAACTAACCCCAGCTTGACAGTCACAGTCAAATGTATCTGAAGAATTGATGCATTAGTTACTAACAATATAATAATATGATGTAACGTGTCCAACACTATGGTTAAGCACAATGCACTTGCACTCTATTTTACAAGATGAGGCTTTTTCTTTAATTGTGGGTATTAAAATATGCTAGTTTCTCTATTAAATATTATCATCTCAATCAATTTTGTTTTACGGGCAACACATAAACGTTGGTGTGGAATGAACATTAGAATGAAGAAGAAATGTGTGATTAACATTCTCCATGACTTTGGTTTGGCCATAAACTGGAGCAAATGTGGTGAATAATGGTGCTCAGTTGCATTTTTACAACTTCAAGTGGTACTTGGAGGCTTTGTGAAGTTTAATTAACTGACAGGATGGAGCCCACAGATCCACATCGACGTGCTTCTTTTTATCAATATGTTTTTTATGTATACATGGCTGGTAATTCTTCTTTACTTTTTATCTTCAATGGCAGACGTTCTATCCTTTGTTATAAAAGAGAGGCGAATCACTTTTGAAAAGCTTCAACTTGAAAGTACTCTTTCCCCTCATAGGCCAGACGTGTCACATTTCTATGGCATTCTTATAGAAATGTGAAAGAGAGGAATCCTTTGATTGGAGGTGCAGGCAAATCTCAATCTGTTAAAAAAAAAAAACTACAGACTAGAGGTGTGGAGGAACAGCGGGACACACGGCAATAACACTTTTCTTTTTTTAAAGCATAAGGGGCCGAAGACAGGAACCTATGGCTCCGAGGAATGGCCTCCTGGACCAACTGAGAGAGATGGATCGGGACGGGGGGAGGGGCGAGCGCGAGAGATGACAGGTCAGAGAGTGCAGGAACGAGGTCAGATGCAGAGAGAGAACGGTAGAAGGTAAGTCAGTCAGAGCACGAGCAGGCAGACAGACATACAGACTTGTTATCATGCCGAGACACATTTAAAAATATAGCCCGTCTTTTTATATGATGGACAGGCTTGACCGCCACAGTTGGGGCAGCGGAAGACAGGCAGAGAGAATGAGATACGATTACGACAGGTACACTTTGCCATGGATGAACACAGACAGGTGTACAGACGGACACCAAATACCTCCTGTTTACTGTCAGCTGGTGAGCCAGCCTCCTCCTGGTCGCCAGCAAGAGTTCAAGAAAGACATGGCATGTTAGCGAGGCTTGAGTTTTGCAGCATTATTAGAAAAAGGACAAAAGAAAAAGGAAAAACTGTGAAGCGGGATTCGTGAGCAATGCAGTGGAAGCATATCAGCCTGAGGGTGAACCGGGGTGAAAGGAGAGAATAGTTAGTAAATGCTAAATCCACCAAAGTCCCTGTGGCGCATTGCCCCTGCTGGATAAGCCTGAATTGGCCTGAGAAGTTTCGACTGCACACATTTACACAGGCACCCCTGGAGTCCGTCTACCCACACCGAGTCTGCAGCTGCCTTCAAGGTGACAGAAGCTCTATATATTTGGACCATATTTAATGTTAACATCGACTTAGGCACGAACAAGAAAAAGTCCTTAAGTCCCAGTTTGTCGGGACATCTTTACTACCATGATCTCTTTCTTTCTGCTCGGGGTGACGTCGCCGTCGTGCTCTTGCCCCGTCTCCTCGGCCCGCTCTCGGTTCTTGTCGTCCTGCTCCATGCTGGGCTCCAGTTCGGTCTCCTGCTCGCCCACGGAGGGGCTGTGGACGCGACGCTGTTCCCCGGCGCTGCGGTGGGACAGGCGGTCGTGGTTCTCGCACATGGCGGAAATCGGCCGCGAGAACTCAGCTGGTGGCGAAGAGATAAGGGAGAGTTGAACTTAGCGCCAAAGTGGAAAAACCACAGGGTTATGCGGGGACTACTTATTGACCTGGAGCAGAGACTTATTCATTTCTTGCTTTTTCTTACAATTTATGTAACGGTTGACAAATAACATTACATTTGGAACATTTTTCAGAATCAGAATCAGGTTTTATTGGCCAAGTAAGTTTGCACAAACAAGGAATTTGACTTGGTAAAGTGACTCTCAGTGTGCTTACACAAAATATACATTACAACACAATACAATACAAAACAAACAGTGCAACGGTCTAAGAAGTATAAGAAAGATTAAGAAAGTATATACAAGGCGGAATGGCTCTATACAGAAGCTGGATACATGTTTTCTCCTGCTTCCTGGTGTTATGCATCGCTGAGATAGCTCTCTCCTGGCTTTATGTGAGGCTATGTTCAACACTGGCATTAACATGGGTGATCACTGATGATCACTGGTGAATGTGCCCAAGACAGGTTGAGGACGTATTGAAATCTGATCGCTCGCACCACATTTGGAGGTGTTGAGACAAATTGGTAGAATTCTCTAATGTTGCCACTGTGGAGTTTTATTTCAGTTTATAATCATCTCACATGACTTGGAAGACTTCAACTCCCAGAACGCACCAACAGCAGGTCGGTGCAGGCAGTTAATTGCTTTAAGTGGGAACACCTGGAAGTCGAAAGTCTCTCTAAGAAAATGTCTTGAGAAACATTTCAGCAGAGAGCCACTGGTACTATAACAAGACTTTTGTTGTGATGTGCTTTTTTGTTTGGAATAATTTGTTGGATGGAAATTGTTTAAAGTTTACATACATTTGTGTATAACTTTTGCTTTTTTTGTGTTTTGAAGGTTTGCAACCTGATGATGCAACCAGCCAACAAATAAGAAAGGAGAAAATAAATATTGAGCTGTGTTGAAATAGTTGTCCCGTGCGTCCTTTGGGGTTCATGTACCAGGCCGTTTCAAGTTGGGCAGGAGTTGAAGACGAAAACACGCAGGAACTTAAACACATAGAAACAAACGAGCAGAATGGTCAGAGCGGCGGCCATTACTTTGTGCACTATTGCCATTGCGATTGTTCCAGCAGGCTAACTTCTGTCTAAACTAAACCGACTTACGGAAAGTTGCCGCACTCACAGAGGCGACACAACTTAAGCTACCGGTGGATTGATAACGTTAAGGAGCATCGAAAGCCGGAAGAAATTTGTCAAATGTATCAATTAGAATATTGCAAATTCCACCATGCTCTGATGGTACACAGCTGACAGAAAATGAGCTCCTTTTGTTCTCGCCAAATGACCACGGAGAACTGTTTGATGTCCGTTGTGCTCCTTTTCGTTTCCTATGGCGAAGATGCGTTCTAATGCCAGACGAGAACTGACGTACTTAGAGCTCTCTACTCGTGATCGGATCCCACAAGACGCATGTCAATACCAGTTGTAAACAAGGCCTCACTAATGTTACAACTATTTGAACTGAACACAAGTAAGATCTATTGGGAAACTACTGGGGCTCTCACCTCCATCCAAGCTCCTGGACAGCAGGTACCTCTTGCTGGTGGAACGCTCAAAGTGCGGAGCGGGCCGGTCTATAAGAGCACTGGCCTGTCTGGTTTGAGCCTGTGTCCTTCCGCTGTATCGAAACTTCGAACCCATCACCAAGAAGCCCTTCGGAGGAGGCTCTGGAGACACCAGCCTGTGGTGAAGAAGAAGAAGAAAAACAGAATAGTAGCAGTGCGAGTCTGGATGAACCTTTCCGACCGTGAGACGAGATCGATTCTCACCTGAAGAAGGTGTGATGCTCGATGCAGACCTTCCACAGCCTCTTGGCAGCTCTGTGGTTCGGAAGCTTGAACCCGATTGTGCTTTCAAACTGCTCATACTGAAGGGGAGAGAGGATCGGGAGACAGGGAGGCATGTGAAGAAAGCTGAGCAGGGCTCAGCACCAGGTGTGTTTACTCTCTTTTTGCTCAACGGCTACCTCAGGACTTAGATACCTAGAAACCTAATAAAATATTCAATAAGTATACTACACCTAATTCATACGCGAACACTGAACCCAATCAATAAAACGGTCTGTACTTAGTGCTGGCATGGATTCCACTATGTAAGAAAACCCATTCAGAGCATGGATTTTGCCGACCGGACAAAAAGGAGCGTATCAAAGCAGAGGAAGGATAATGCCCCAATGTTCACATGGCGCTATATTTACACTCTTTATCCTTCTATTCTGGCTGTGGGTGCAGCTGCGGCCGCTTTGTTAAAGGGACCCTTTCTTTGTCTGGATCACAGGCTCACTGTCACTTGACTGGGTCTGGCCCAGACAGGAGTCACACCGAGGCTCAGCATGGAGGAAACATTGCAGCATTGCACGGCGCAATGGGGAGAGCCGGAAACATAGAGGCTGACTGTGCAGGGGTGCAAAACGTGGAGGTATAAAGCGGAGGATTTCACGGCCCTCTGCGCACCACAACTGACCGTGCATTCATTTCTGCTCTGACTTTCGACAGTGACAACTGTGACATAACATCGAACTATTATTGGAGTTAAAATCTGAGGTAATGACTTAAAGGAATAGTTCGTCATGTTGAAGAAAAAAAAGACTAATTCGCCTTCATGCAGAGAATAAGATGAGACGCCCATTCTCATGTCTCTATGCTGAATATGTAGCTCAAATGACATCGCTGTGACATCATCAGGGCTAATGTCTCAGACTCAGACAAGCCAAAGCCAGAGAAGACATCTTGATGAAGTGCTGATTTAATTATCCCGAGCCATACTGCGTACCTCTCCGGGTCGTATCTTGATGTAGAAGTTGCTCCTCTTGTAGGAGATCTTGAGGATCTTCGGCCAAGCAAATCGGTTGATCCTCAGCCTGTCGCGGTAAATCAGCAGCCCGTTGGCACAGACGCCCAACATAATGTCGATCCCTTCGGAATCCTGCAGCGAACGAGGGACAGCAAAAAGAGGCAGATGTGATTCACCAGTGTGTGTCCTCGAAAACTTTGTTAATGCTCATTAAAAACAACTTTTGGCAACCTTAGTGTGGTGGAGGTCCACCCCGTACATGGACAGTTTCTTTGCGTTCTCCAGGAAGTTAATTTCAGCCTCTGCTGGAGTCATCCCCCTGTGGGACGAATAACGATATCATCTGTAACCAACATGCTTTGGGGTTTTGAGCGAGGGCCTCACAGCGCCAGTGGCCGCTTGGAAGGCGGCCCTCCCCTCCGCCCCCATCATCACTCGCCCCCAAGCCTGGTCAATACGCGGGACCCCACTTCCACTTTTGCAGAGCGCATTGCATCAGCAAACATATTCAACCCGTTAAACAACCCAAACCCACGCATGCGCATTTGCATTTAACCAACCCACTTCAACCAACAATTTCAAATTTTTTATTTTATTTGGCTAATGTAATGTTGTATTTATTTCAACCTGCTAGCTATGCTAGATGCTAATCTGATAGTGCTAATCGTAGTATTGTGGTAACCTGCTTAAATCTGCTAAATCTGGTTAAACTATGGTTAAAGAAAGATTAGTTTAGATTAATCACTGTATTTGCTGATATTTGAGTTTTAGTGGTTATCTTTCAAAAATGATGCATGTGAGGCAGGCACTTGACGTTGAGACTTGAGGCACTGGCTGCTTTTGGATTTTCTGGGAGAATGAGGCAGAGGCCAGTTTTTTGAGGCATCATGAGGCGGTTGCAGCGCCAGTTGTTGAAGCCAGGGGTATACAGGTTGTGGTATACAGGTTAACTCACAGGCCAGTTGGTTTTAGATACCTCTAGACGGACATGAAGAGGGACATTAAGGGGCTGGGCTCCCAGGCTGCTTAAACACTGGTTGGCCTCAGCAGCAGGCCAATAGCTTTGTGGCCTGAGGCACACTTGATGTTGAGACTGGCTGACTTGCAGGCTGGGCTGCTGGGGAAAGGCAGAGAGGCAGCCACCAGTTTTGGATAACTCTCATAGGTGTAGTGTTGACTACTTTATTATATCAATAAATAACTTATTTACTACTTTAAAGACTTTATTATATCAATAAACTTCAGAAAGAAGCCCTCCAAACTATTTACACCCAGTGTCAATAAGTGTTTCATTGTCTGTATGATCATGTCTTTCCATTTTGTTTTTTGTTTTTTTGTCCATGACATTCTCCTGCCGGTCCTCTGGCTGCTGGGAGCCTGGGCAAAGAAGAAGTGCCATGCTGGCTGCATAAGATCCCACTGTGGCCACAGGGAGAGCCCCGTTCATTCAAGTAATTTGCAATATTCACATATCATATCTCTGCCAGGTTTAATTATCATGTATTTATCCTTTATTTATTTATGTTTTATCTTTAACAACAGCTCCCAGCTCCGCCGCCAAGGTGAGGAGGTCAAATGATCAATTTGACTCCCTCACACACCCACCACCAAAAAGGAATGGGTGAGGTGGTGGTGGATATTTTAAAAAAAAGTTGACACACACAAATAAAAACAATTACAATTTAATTTGTGTATGTGTTCATTTATTAAATATCTTCATGTTCTACATCACTGTGTATGTGTGTTGGAATTGGATTGAACTTATTGCACTGATTTAACTAGTCTGATAATATAATAGCTGGGCCTGAAATCGCATGGTGTAAAATATAGATCCGAGATCATGTTAGTGATGGATTATTAAGGCAAATAGTCATGTAACACTATGTCAACTAATTTCTACAGCTTCACATAGGGGTTTATTTCCAGAGGAGTACAAGTTAATGAAACCCCAACTTACATTAATTATTTTTTGTATGGTCGTCCAGACACACATGATGGAGGAGAGACATGACTGATGGTGTGACATACATATTATATATTAAAAAAAAAAAAAATACAAATACAACACACACAGTAAAATGGTAAAACAAATTTTCACAACAACAAACAGTTTACTAAGCAACGAAGGATGGCAGAATTTAATACTTGGGGAAGGACGAATTCGGGAAAACTGGGGTAAGACGCTAGTGGTGTGGTCGTCTCGTGGAAACTGGGGTTGCGGTGTATCGGTGAAACTGCCTGTCTGCCTTTGTTGTGGTGCTGTCTTGAATTTGTTGTGGTCTGTCTTGTTGTCCTCCCTCTCTGTTCTCCTGTTATCTGCAGTGGTCCAATTGAACTTTCAATGTATCAACAATCTTATTTATTTCAATTTTTAAAATAATATTATTCTTTGTTTACAACAGTATTCAACTTTACAACATGTACAACAGATTCTGTCTGTAATACATATTATTGTACACATATAATATCAACAGATGTTCCTATAACTATAACCCATCCCAACAGATGGGGAAAAGGGAAAAACTGAAATGGGCTGAAAGAACCAGTGAAATGGAAAAAAGGGTAGGAATTTGAGATTTGTTGAAAATATTATTAGTTTTGATTTCTATATTATTACATAAATATCATTATCAAACCTTTATTAATCTGTTTTCATTAATTGAATGTTTATCAATGTACTAAATTTTTTTTTTGTCCTATTTTTAACCCTCTTTTTTTAAAGTTGTTTTGTTGTCTTCTTATCCATGAAATCTAACTGATCAACTGGACAGGCACTGAAAACACAATTGTTGGGCAAATATAACATTTCAAACAGACAAAACAAACTGTCATTTTTGAAAACAAAATTTGAAACACTTCCAAGGTCAAGGTTCACCACATCACCCACATCCCAGGCACTGTCTCACAAAACCACACACTACCACCTTACCACACTAAAAATATATGCCTAGCTGTGCAACCTGCCTAATTGTGCAATCTCACACTTGAGTCATGAGATGGCCTCAGAATTGCTGCATGGCTGGGCATCTGAAATGCAGGCTGGATGGGGCAGGGGGGGGGGTGGGAGCAGCAGGTGGGATGGGGGGGAAGGTGGATGGGGGGCAGCGGGGATGGGGGGGTGGGGGGGGTGGATGGACACCAAGGGTTGGTGGTGGTTGGAATTGCGAATGAAGCAGCAACCAGTGCAATATGAAAAGATGAAGTATTTAATGATGTAGGAAGGAGATGAACTAGTGTAAGAAGATAGACTAACTAACCAGCAGAGACAGAGAATACTAAACCCTTCCTCCCTACTGTATAAAGACATTGCAAGGAACTAATAAGTATTTTGGGGCTATTAAAAAATTATTTTTAAAATTTATTATGTTTTTTTTTTCTTTAGAGTGTGAAAAAGGACTTTTTTTAGTCATTAAAGTAGGTTAGGGTTGACTGAACTCATCAATGAACCTTATTTCTTCATGAACTTAAAGTATTAGGCAATAATGATGAGCATATGCAATGTTAAAATGTTAGGTATTTATTCAATAGGCCCATCTTGTGGCTATGAGCATGAGGACAATTTAACTAAGGGATATCAGTCTACAGTCTACCAGTCTCTCAGCATCAAACAGCCTCACAGGCATCCAAAGCTAACATCAAGGCCCAAAGCTAATTAGGGAAGAGCAGCCTGCTAACCAGGAAGCGAGAGCAGCGTCATGGCCTCCCTCTTGTCAATCACCAACTCCATAGATGATGCCTGTAACCTGTACCTGTGAGTTAAACCTGTGAGTGCCTGGCAGCACTAAGCAGCTGCAGCCTCTCAACTATGCCTCTGCCTCAGAGTATCCTTATATCAAAGCAGGGCCTCCAAGTCCCAAGGTATCCTCAGTCTCAACCTGGCCTAAAGTCAACAATTGAGGCATCATTTGAGCCATAACCACAATCACTTAAATATAATCACCAAATACAATTAAAAATCTGCAGTAATTAAATTTAATTATTCTTTGTTATTTTACTTTTTTTTAGCAGTTTAAATGGTAGAAATGATATTATTACAGCTAATATTCTATAAGCTAGCTAGCAGGTTGAAATAACAGAAATAACATTATTAATAAACCAAAAATACACGCAAAAATTGTTGAACCTAAATTGTTAAATTTGAATAGTTAAAAAATCCAAAAATAGCCCAGCAGCGGTTTGGTCGGAATGGGGTGAATGTAATATGCAAAAAAAAAAAGTTGAATAAAGCTCCGCCCCAAGTGGGGGTAGCGCATTGATGCAATCGATTTTGGGAGGGACCGGGGACGGTTCCGCGCGGCAGCAGCAGCGGCTGCCTGGAAGGCGCCGGTGAGGGCTCAAAACACCATCGAGCAACCAACATCAACAGGCTGGAAATAATAAACCCATCATCTTGTTCAGTGCGAGCGGAATTATCTCGGTAATATGCTTGATAACTTAAATTCTCCCGATCCCTGATCACCTCCCCCCCTACCAAGCATTATGTTTGGCCATATGCCAAAAAGCAGCGTCGGAGAAGACTCTGTAACTGGGAAAGTGTTCTCGCGCTGGCACGACACCGCACTGTGTACATCCAGTGACAGATGCTGCGGCAATGTGACAGCATCCATCAGCCATATGCGTGACAGTGGGGTAGGGGCGGGGTGAGGAATCGACTCATCGGCTGTTCATCCCCAGAGGGGGTTTTTTGCGGATGGAATAAAAAGATGGACTTAATGTACTTGTAGTTTCGGTGGAGCTCCATCACCCGCTCTTCCAGCTCGCGGGTCTGATTGGGAGCGAAGCGGAATTCGTTGACGTAGTCGGCGCTGTGGTCCTCCTGGTCGTAGTCCCCCAGCTCGGCCTGAACGCTGTAGGAGCCCAGGAGGGCGTGAGTGACGAACGAGCACGGAAGCCGACCTGACAGCATGTCGTCCCTCAGCTGCAGACACAGGTAGTATCTGTCAGATGAGACAAGAAGGGGAAGGAGAGGAGGGTGTTGGCAGTCAGACAAGTCTGAACCGAGACAAGCTTGAACTGGTTTTCAGCGCAGTTATTAATCCACGGCGGTTAGTAGCATTCCGGGTCTCATCCTCCAAAAGGAGAAGGGGATTTGGGTTGTTTTGACACCGAGGAAAATATGCCATTTAAATTGCGACAATACTTTCATGTAAACACTCGAGGAAAAAATAAAAATCAGCTGAAGAACTGGCATGTGTGCACAATTTCTCCTCTGAATAACTCTGAAGAGCATCCGACAGCACAGCCAGAAGAGTGACAACTGTCAATGTTGTGTATATAGAGCACGCACCTGGGAGGGGGCGGGGGGGGGGGGCGCGTGTCTTACCTGGTAATATCCTCGGTGAGCTGGGAAGGGTCTGGAGGGTAGAATTTGACCGAGAAGGCAAAGTTCCACGTAGAGTCTGAGGAGAAATTACAACCAGAGGGTTAACCGTCAGCTCTGTGTGGGGAAAAATTGCAAAACAATTTGCAAATACAAGCCATGGCATTGGTTCGTATGCGACTTCACTCATTATCTCTTGGAAAAGGACACTCACTGCGCATCTGCTTCTTGATCTCCTTGGAGGGGTCCAACCAGTTCTGAAAGACAGAAGGCAGAACTCAACAGAGGGCAGACATGGGAACATGGCTAATGCACACCCCGGTGTCACATTTTGCTCTAATTGCCGTCAAGTGTTCCTAATGAAAGCCTTTCCATATGGTTAAATAAAGGATCTGAGCTCTCCCCTGCTGAGCTGTTCAAATGTGCAGCGAGCAGATTTAATTCAAGCATCTTTTTTTTCTGCATGGTTTTGCACACACACAAAAAAACATTCACCACAAGTCGGTTACCTATCTGATCGCATCATGAAGGGGGTGGGGGGGGGGGCACCGTTTCTGATTTGGTCGCTGGAGAATCTCGTCAGCGGCGCAGTGGTGCACACTGACTGGCTCGGAACAGAAGCCCGTAAATCAAGCCGTTTAGCGGCACAGATGCACACAGACGGCAATGAAGAGAGAAATGAAATACCTCCCTCACGTACTCTTAACTTTGCCGTTACCTCCCCGCACGCTCACGGACCCTACCGCTGCATATTCATCTGTTTACGACCGCCGCCAAATGGTTTGTTTGTCGGTTTGTCGGCGGGAATACGGGGCGGGGGGGTTCATGAAACTTGGTGGAAGGGTGTAGTATTGGCCAAAGGTGAACCCGTTAAATGTTGGAGCGGATACACACATTCTTTTTTCACTATTTCTAAACGACCTTGGCGTCTGTGCTCTGGGAGAGTTTCTACAAGTGTAGCTATTGTTGGTCCGGCTGTATGTTTCAGGTGATGGTCTTCATTAGGGTCCTCTTCTTTGTTGGTAGAGAGTAGGCATTTACTTAAAATGTACCTATTTAGTGTGTCATTCAAAAATAAAATATAAAATCAGAAGTGAACAGCAATGAGATTAAATATTTTAAAAACATTCATTAGGAATATTAACTTTTTTTAAGAATGCAAAAAAAGACGAAATAATGAAGATTAATTGTCCACTTTAACTCTGTATCAATGCAGGTTGTGTTAAATTCAGCAAGGGTGAGTTTTACTGCTTATGAATTCAACAATAAGATTGTGTTATTGCTTCTCTGAAAAATGTTTGCAGTCTCACTTCAAGGTCTGTAAGGAGCTCTGAGACTCATCGTTTCAGTCCTCTGAGGTTTAATTATCTCTGCTGTACACACACATTGGACTCCAGCCACACAAATCATTTTCATAGAAGGTCTGAATATGTTTCCCTCTGATCATGAGCTCAAGTTCCTGAGAAATCCCTACACCAGATCATACTTGCACATGTTGGGACTTCCCAATAATACATCATCTCTGGCAATATGTCACTGTTATCCTGTTGTTGTTAAGCTTGACTGCATTCTTCCAGCATTCTTAAGAGCTGCAGAATAACAACTTGGTTCCATAACTATTTAGGCATTCTAATTATGGAGAACGCTACAGCCGATCTTCACAAAGCTAATACCATAACTGCGGCTACATGTTTTAAAGGAGACATATTGTGTTCAGTTTAGGTTCAGACTTCTACTATAAGCTTTAATGTCCAAAACACAATTTATTTATTTTCTCATATTACCTGTAATATGTTTTCTGTGTGTATCAGTTAAACCAATTTTAGTTTATTCTAGTTTCTACCAGTGACTGTGTGACTTTATTGAAGTCCTGATTGGTTGTTCAAAGGCAAACGTTTATGAACAGAGATCTGTGTGCATTTCTCCGTGGATTGAACACTTTGATACTTTCACAGCACCTGGACATCTGTTATGATCAAAAGACATAGAAATCCCACTTTCTACAATATAGGACCTTTAACAATAACTTTGATAGCAGCTCTGAGACTTTGGCTAAACGCCTGACAACACGCTCACAGTGCCAATGCTATTATTTAGCATGTTCCTCTTCTCAGTTCAATGTACTCAGGTTGTTAACATTTGCAAATTAGCACTCAACACAAAGTGCAGCTGAGGCTGATGGGAATGTCATTAGTTTAGACGTGATTTGGTCATAAATCAATGTAATGGATATGGAAATGTTTGCCCCTCTTGTAAATGCCCTGCTCACAGGGACAAAAAGGTCCAAAGTCATACGGACTCATTAGCATCATGGACATCTGAATCAAACTGGATGGCAAGCCACTTGTTTTTGAGTCATTCGTCCAAAGACGATTAGCTGGTCTAGGTGGCACTGGATCAAAAGCCGGGTTATCACCAACGTTTGAACATTTCATCTTCTAGGGACCTTGAATGTCTGGATAAAACGTCATGGCAATACATCCAGTAGTTGAGATATTCAAGTCTGGGCCCAAGGGGTGGGCCAACCAACCCACCGACATTGCAATTTAGTGCTGCTGGCAGGACTAAAATTGAATTAAGATAAATCAGTAAAAAAAGGACTTGCAGGTGTAACTATTTTTTTTTCCTCCTTTGATCCTAGCACGAAGAGGTGTTCGGTGCATGCTACGTAGCTCTGCATTGCCCGTGGTTGCGTGAGCCGACAGCAGTGCTCGCTAACCTGAATCCATCTCGCAGCGGCCGCTTATTATGCTGACAGCCATTTTGGCATCGGGTCTGCCGTCCGTCAGATTGGAAACGAGAGGTTGACACAGCACAGTGCAATTGCTGCGGTCGTGTTGGGCAAACTGCAAGCAGCTGGCAATTTGAACTGCGCCTTCACGTACACACACACACACACTCAAGTTCACCGGCACAAATACACATGCTGCGTCAATGTTTAATCAGGCTACGAAATACTTTTATGAGCCGCAGGCATTTATCGTCCCCCTGAATCTATCTTATATCGGCCGAGGCCAAAGAGCACTCAATTAGCGATGCGCTCGCTGCTGCGTTGCTTAGCTCTCTGCAGAAAAGCAGGAAGAAGTTTTTAATCACGGACTCTTGCTTTTGCAACCCAAGTCCATGAAGCGGTCAAATGGAAGAAATGCTGTCACGGAGCGCCAAGATTGAATCCCTCCTTCCCCAACTGAGGCAGAGAAAGGGCATCTGAGATGACATTTCAATTCGCAGGCTTGTTTGGTCTACCAATCAGCGATGACCGCAGGCAATAGTATCAATCTGCGCTCTGAAAAGCCTGTCTTTGAAGAGGCTGTCACATTTATATAAGCCGTAGCCTTACCTACACTCAGAGAGAGGAACATATTTGAACTTCAAGCCTGTTAACCTCCCGACACCCCCAGTTAACTTGTCTGCTTTGGCCTGAGATCACGATGAATCCAAAGCTTTGTGACACCAAGTCACAACAAAGTATGTACAAGCTGATGACAGTGACAGAGGATATGCTCCAGATGGTAAAAGGGACATAGACTTGTCGTCCTTCTTATCTTCAACAGGCAGGAGGTTTCTCTGTCGCTGGTTGTGCAGTCACATACCCGCCCTGAGGGAGGCCCACATTGGACAAACAGCCCTAAAGCGGTCCCACAGCCAGAACCCACAAGGTCAACTGAAGATAATAAGCCTGGTCTGTGTGCCCCGAAGATGTAAACAAAGATCAGAGGGGGACGCATTCGGACCTTCTACTCAAAATGTCAAGATGATTTGTGAGCCGATTGGTGTTTAGTGTATCTGCGAATGCGTTTATTAAAAGCAGAGATAATGAAACCACAGATGACAGAACCAGTGAACCATAAAAGACGTACAGTATTTCTGATGAGTGAGTCTTTGTCTTTTTTGGGGGGGAAACCAACTCGACACTTTTTCTATTAGTGAGTTAGCCCGGCTGACCTTAAAGTGAGACCATGGGACCTTTGATAGAAGATAACAGTCTAATCCCAAATGTAATATTGAAATGATATATGCAGTAAAACTCCCATTTCTTTCTTTATGACCCTTTTCACATTATATTTACACTATGTTTAGCCGAAGTTCAGTAAACATTACATTTTCTTGCTTTAAACTTAAAACGTTCCCACAGCTATAGGCGTTAAGCTAGTAAACTGGCCTGCTTACATTTTTTACCAAACTCCTGTGCAAATGTTCCTGATATCCAGTCAATGGAGCTTTAAAGGTTCTAAAGATGGGATTAAAAGCATTAATATAGCAGTGAATATATATATTTGCCATGTAAAGATATCGTGGTGTCATGGCATCCTGAGCAGAACAAAACTTTGGCTAGCTAATCGCTGCCAGTCTGCAGCGTTGTTTACATCGTTGTTTACACTGATGTTTACAACCTTTTTGCTGTTAGCGACGTGAGCTGCTCACCGCTGGCTCTGCCGTCGCCTTGTTGAGAGCCGTGTTCCACAGAGAGAAACTTGTAATGATTATTTCTGCCTCCAGAGCTGCTCTGCCTCCATACAAACGTCTCGCAAAGAATAGATGAGTCATATTTAATCGTTTCCTCCAACTGCACCCATTTCCCATTCATCTTTGGCCGGTGCCGACCCATCCAACAAGTGAGAGGAATACAGATTGTTTCCGCTGGCAACGTGTTTGTGCACTGAAACGTCGCGTGAGGTTAACAGTGGTACACGATCCACTGACCTTCTGGGTGTCTGTGTCGGCAAAGGTCATGCCAAAGTAGTCCTTCTCCAACAAGTTGAGGTGCTCACACACCATGTCCATCAGGTTCTGTCCTTTGGAGTGTTTCTGCGAAGACAAAAAACACACAAAAACATGTATGACACAGCAGTGGTAAGAAAGGAACAATGAAAGAGAAGAAAAATGATCTTCTGAATACCATACGTGCAAACGAGTCTGACCCCATTAGACAGCTTTGCTTTGCCAAGATTTCTTTCCTGTCCTGAACAAAGCGGCTCAGCCATTTGTTGTGGCGTCGCAGTCAAACACTTGACTGTGGAAATGGACTGTGAATTGCTGGGGAAGATTGCTCTTTTTGCTGAAGGCAGAGATTTACTCTTCTATTGACAGAGTTCAAGATGAGCATTTCAGGAAGATTTCCATTGCGTTCAAGTGACACGTTCTTGTTTTCACATTCAAGGCAGAGTTTCTTTATGGATTTTTCCAGGATGCACAAATGAGCATTTTTTTCATCACAGTGATGAAGGAGCCTGAGACTAGATTTGGCAGAGATCAGTATATCCCTAGTGTCCAGCCTGGATGTTTAGACGTGTACCAAAATCGAGAGCCGGAGAAGGTAACAATTCAGCATTTAGGCACTAAGTTCATTTTAGCCAATGAGGTATTTCTATAATTGTAATCTGAGCTGAATGTAACACAGAACAACAAGTGAGATATCTTTACTCTATATTTAATAATAATAATGGATTCCATTTGTCGGGCACTCTTCATCTAAGAATCTCAGAGTGCCACAGCGCCAGTACATAGTTAAAACTATAATAAAACAGGAATATTTGAAACAAGTTATAAGAGTCAACTAAAAGTGATAAATGCCTTTCTGAATATAAAGGTTTTTTTTTACTCTATATTTATATTTTAGTGCTTCAGATGCTTTCCATCCCATTCAGGAATAATATACAAAACCATAGTCTTAAAATAATCACGGCACTCAATATCCTCCTCTGATGATGACCCAACTATAAACCAGAATAGCACAAAGGGCCCATCTTTACAGTAACTCCATCCATTGTTAAACAATAAGACCAAGAGACTACTGCCGTGCTAACAGGCTCTGCAAAGCTGTAGTCGGCTGACATCCAATTGGTAATGGATTGGTAATTCATCCAATAACTGATGAGATCTTTCAGTCTGAATGAAATTAGTGGACCGACCCATCACCATATATTTCTATGTATGTAGTGCCTGTCATATTCCACTGATTATAGCAGTTCTTCAAAGGCTTTGCATTCTGTTATAGAATTGAAAAGGCTAAAGATATTCATTGGGTTCGCACACATGCCCCCCAGCTTGAAGGTCATAAGTTCAAAACCTGGTTAGCAAGACTCAAAATGTATTTAATCCCTATGGGGTTTTCATATCCACAGACAGGAATAGCACTAATCTTATTTTGAGTAATTTAATTCCCAAGCCTTGGTTTGTAATGTAATTAACAGAAAGCCATTTACTGCACCGGCAGCCACATTTGGTTGTATCAAGCACGAGAATACTCATATCAAAACAGTTGTCGCTTAAATTTGATATGTATGACGAAATGCATGCACGGGCTCAAACGTCATGTTAAGGTGTAGGTCCAATACTGAGACACACATGCAAAGTATTATGCTCTCTACACACACACATGCTGTGCCTCCTCCGCTGGAGCTTACTGACGAAGAGATGGTGGAAGCGGTTGCCAGGGAAACAGATGCAGTATTATCCGTCTGCTGTCTTGTTTCAAGGCTAAGATTTTGAAAAAAGTGTTTCACCTTTGCCTCATGGAACTCTGGCGCAATACTCGCGACCTGCGTATCTCGCCATGTCGGTCAGTAGTTCCCCGACGGCAACATTTGTCAACGTTAAAGCAAGAGGGCGCTGTGTGACAGCGTAGTTAAATATGTAAATGTACAGTAATGATCTCAGAATGGATACACCCAAGAGAAGGACAGCCTGAAACACCATAATAGCCCCGCTCTGCACAACCGGGGCAGCCATGCTTGACGATGCATAGTCAGGCGGGTTACAGCCCAGTGAGCAGAGGAGAGGGGGGGGGGGAGGACCGGGGGAGGGAAGCGGATATGGGCGTGGCGCCTTCCTCGCGCCCCGGAGGGTCCACGGGGAGGCTAAGTCATGCGTCCATGACAAGAGGCTTAATTAACCCACGAATGCGGCACCTCCCTCCGGGGAGAAGTGTGGCTGGCCTTCCCGCAGCGTCGTCGTAAAACGACTCCCGGAAGCACAACGAATGTTCGGAGCATGGCGTGCGTGACGACAGGAAGTGGATGCTCAAATTTGAATGGCAAACTTGAAAAACAAACACGAGCTGATAGGAGGCTGCTTTTGTACACCCTTCTTTGGCAATGACTAGCAGAGCTGCAAGGGCGGGAACATTTTTACGGGGAGGCGGGGCACTTAAGACATACAAGCTGTCATGAAGATAAAACTAACTATTGTTGTGGCGACACCCAAAAAGGCCCGAAGGTATTTCTGAGTATTTTCTTTTGCAGGGCTGCGAGAGCGGTCGGTGCAAGGGGAGCCTTCCGGATTTTCTAAACCTCACATTTTCGCACATAAAGCGAGGCCCTCCCCCCAACACTACAACAAACACCCACACACACACAAACACGTTTTATGCACGCCTAAGTATCTAAAGAAGTAGCTCATAATAACAACGCTCTTCTATTTTTTGTCCTTGACTGCACCTGGCTTGGATTTCCTAGCCAGTCTGTTAGCGGCCTGTGTTGAAGGTTTTATTGCAATAAATACATAAAAACCTGTGAAGATGATTTTAGTGCCGATACCAAATCAAGACATACACCAAACAATACTTTTAGTCTGGTGAAGAGAAACTGTTGTTTTGTCATTTAACAAAAAACAGAGTGCAATTTTCAAGAGACATTATAATAAAATAAATAAAAGAAGTAGAACTGGTAGAATATATTTTTTAAAGAAAAAAGAATACTTAACCCTCCTGTTACCTTAACATTTACTAACATATTTTACCCTCACATATTCAACCCCTCAATCAAAAAAACAGAAAAAAAAATTAATTAAATTTGTGTTTTTGTTAAGTTGTGTGAGGTTTGTGTGTGTTTTGTTTACTACTAAAAACAGCCTTATTATATAAAAAAAAAAATATTTAATATATTTTGACAGTGAAAAAAAAGAAAACACCGAAAAACAACAATGGGGGGTCAAATTGACCCTAAAGGTAACAGGAGGGTTAAGAAATAGCGGTTTCTTCTATTTTTATGGAAGCGTTGTACAGTGTTATGCAGGAATAAGCAAATCATTGCTTGGGGGATGTGCAAAGGTTCACGGAATAACATATGGCTACAAAGAATATCAGCAAAACACTGAATTAAAAACCATAAAACGCAGGAGAGTTGAACAATGTTTAATAAGTTTAATATCTACAACTCCATGACAATGGCTTCTCACATCTGTTGTGATACAGCTGAACAACACTCGTTGTTTACAATATGGAGTCAGATCTGGAACTATCTGATCAAAGCATGAATAAACAAGCCAAGAAACCTCAGGATGCATTCAACGGCGTCTTACAAAACCGGTTGCCTGACTAGTGGCGACTAAACCCCAAAGGAATTCACCAGAAGACTCAAGGAGGTCCAACGCCGAAACAAGCTTTGTTTACCTTTTGGCAAACATGCAACCTCTTGTTTTTGTGCAGATAGTGAGCAGCGTGACGAAAAAACTGCGGTGTCCAACTCTGACACCTTCTTCCATTACCAAGTAGGATTTGTTGCCGAAAAGTAACCAAACATTAACTGTAAGTGTGGCAGATGGTGGGAGAAGATGGACCATGGGGCCACTAACAAACACTTTCTTCCTCCTGAAAGGGAAGCCAGATTAGAGTGCTGGACAATTTGAAATGCAATGGCTTCTATTTTCCCTTAGGTTGAAGTACGGCTGACAGAGCGTCATCATTAGTGATGATAGCGCTTGTTCTGCATTTGATTTGTGCGTAGAGGGGCTGTGTGAGCGTGTCGCCGCTGTCCCGGCCAGTGAAACACAGCTGATGGACAGATGGACCATCTCGATCTGCTATTTTTCATCTTGGCATAGGCTATGGTTTAAAAATTTGTTAATTTGCAAATTATATTGATTTAGTCGCGAATTAATTTCTGTGGGAATTTCATACACTCTGTCATATTCATTGAATGTGTTGTAACTCTGTCATGATTCCTTCATCTATTGCTTCTGTCCATCCGGGGAGAGAGATCCTCCTCTGTTGCTCTCCTGAAGGTTTATTCCCTTTTTCCCCTGTGAAAGGGTTGTTTGGGAGTTTTTCCTGATCCGATGTGAGGTTCTGGGACAGGGATGTTGTATGTGTACAGATTGTAAAGCCCTCTGAGGCGAATTTGTAATTTGTGAGAATGGGCTGTACAAAATAAACTGAATTGAATTGAATTGTGGGCTATCGCTCCAATATAATTGACTTGGTCATCGCTAATTCTTCTGCTATTTTTGGTGTTCGACACAGGGGAAAATTCTTTGCGGTCCGATTGCTGTCCTCATCTCACGTCAATAAAAGCAGAGTGACCTTAAGTGGGAGGGAAGTACGAACTATTGCCATCGTCATCGCCAACGCATGCACGGCGGTGCTCAAGCGCCTGACTGAATGGATCGGGGACAGGGGAGGCTCAATGTTCCCAGCAAGCAACGGGATGCCTCACGCTTCAAGAAGCAACTCGATTTTCTCCCAAACACAACCTGCCACGACTCCACGAGACAAAGAAAACCTTTTGCAGAAGCTTCTGTCACTTTCTACCTGACAGAGTGAAGTGCGAGAGGTGACTGACACTAATGAGACAAAGGCCTCTCCTCTGACTCTCTCTCTCTCTCTCTCTTTTCCTCTCCCTTAAGCGCACATTAAGTGGCAGAGAGATCGATACGGTTGGCCCTGGGCGAGCCCGCCCGAACATAATGGTGACGCAATTTCCGATTCATGCGCAGCACATCTCCAGCAACCCAGCAGGAGCCGCATCAGACGGTCTCGCCGGAGAGATGCGGAGGCAGGTTACCGGGCCGTGACAGAGGACTGGCTGCCGCCAATTATTACCCCCCCCCCCTCCCCCTCCCCGATTCAACTCCGTCGTCTCGGGTGCAGAGGCAGCGGAGCGAGGCAGACACCTAACAAGATATAAAAACACTCATCTCCACAGTGAAGTAACTGGATATGAATTTTCCTTTCACAATCCCGCAGGAGATATTTCATATTTAAGGCCCGTCCTGCAAGAAGCCGCTTTCTATGGTCATTAAAGCTCCATGATCCCCCGTGCGTTTATTTAAGGCAATGTGCTTTTTTTCTCTCCTTCTTTTTAAATGCATGCCTTCAGTTTCCTCTCCAAGCAAGCGGGAAATGTCCTTTTTTCAAATGGCAGGAGTCTAATCAAAACAGATGGTGGAGGATGAAGACTTTCATGCTTTTTGTGTGTGCATTACAGAGATGTGTGACATTGCTTCGCCGCCCCTGTTGAGCTCCCAGCATGACAACAGCTCTCTTTTTATTCTCCGTGCCTGTTTCATCTGCTCGCGGCAGCAACACACAACACAGACAACTGCCAACAAGAGGACAATAAAAGAATAATACTGCTTTTCAAGTCTTTGTTTGAAGCATGTTAAGGCTAATTCTATAAAAAACACATCACCACAAATAGTTTGTTCTCCTTTTTTTGCTGTGCTTACCTCAATTTCGCCTTCGAACTCGGAGGAGTCCAGCATGGTCATTTTGAAGTGGGCGGTTTTAAGTCGTTTGGAGCCCTTCTGGGGAGACTTGAGGTTCCTGTTTGGGGACGTCTTCTCCGACAAGTCGTCCGTTTCCCTGGGTTCATCCAGATGCTTGAAATTCTGTTCCTTAACATATGTACACAAATGACACAGTTATACATACTTGAGTGGATATCTGAAACAGTTAAAATACGTTGAAGAACTGCATCAGTATCAGGACGGTGCATTAGGTTTAAGCCTGAGAGAAACTTAATGGTGTCGAGTCAGCGTTGTGGCTGTAATATTTTAGGCACTGTGGTTATTCTGCCAATTCCACATACTGAGAAGCATACAGTATAATATACAAGTAATGAAAACTCGTTGACTCAGTTATGTGGCTAACCACTGAATTACAGCGATGCATTTTCTGCATATCACGAACTCGTCAGACTCTCTTGAAACAAAGAATCGGAGGCTCGGCCAGAAGAAGTTTTGCAATATGAAGAAATATTGTATGCTAATGAGGCAACATAAACAAACAAACCCTATTTTTTCTGCCTTGTAATGATATTCAACTTCAGCTCAAACACAAGCGTTGGAACCGGTTGCATCAGCAGTTTGCAAGTTGAAACTTAAATTAAATAAAAATTGGCTGCATCATACGCACACAAACACAAACACAGTTCTCCCATAGACGTTATTAATACAAATTATTAACACTCGGGGTGTGACTGCTGCTTGCTAACTGACAAAACTAACGTTAGTTTGTTGCGTTCACATTAACGAGTAAGAGAGAAATATGAAATACCGTCAACATATCTAATCTGAAAGTTGACCAAATGCTATTTAGTAATAATGTAACTTGGGAAGACATAAAATAACATTGAACAAAAACTATATCATTTACATGACATTGTTATCGTAACAATGTCACACCACGGCTAATAGCATCAGTTAAATTAGCATATTAAACTTCATGAACACTATTAGCTAACTCTCAAACACACATTTTTCTCCATGTGTACATAAAGATTACACGTCAGACTTCTGTTTACAAAGATAGATAGATAGATATATACTTTATTAATCCCCAAGGGGAAATTTGTCGAGTCAAAAGTCACACACACACAACACAAAAAAAAAAAAAAAACCAAAATATAAGAAGAAAAGGGGTTGTCTGGAGGGTGAAGGTGAACTGTTGTAGAGCCTCATAGCCGTCGGCAGGAATGGGGGGTTCCCTGATAATTGAACGGGTTGTTTGTATCTGAGCCTTACATTTTTGACACTGCAGCTTGTGGTGCTACAGATACTTCCTGTGTACCAAATGCGTTGAAATAAGTTAATATTTTCTACGTTTCAGACAGAAAGACAGACAGAGATTTATAGTTAGATGCTGACCTGTTTGGCCATCTTGCTGTCCGAGAAAGAGTGCTGCATGCTTGCTGCTGCCCCCTGCTGTCTGGGAGGGCTCCCACCTTGCTCTCTTCACCTCCGGACTCGGGGCCCTGCCTCTGTCTCGTCAGCAAAGTAACACCAACCTGAGAAGAGACGAAAGGCGGAAACAGAAGCGTTAATGCGTGCTCTCTTTCGGCATCAAAAGAGCCGAGATGACAGCGGGAGACTGCGAGAAATGCTGAACACGAATACCTTCACCCCCCCCCCCCCCAAAATAATAATGCTACTGGTGCCTGAATCACACCTTCATTACAAATTCAAAAAGATACAGCTTACAGAATACAACACAATTTCCACAGACATAATTCACCTTGACGGCTAGGACATTTACTTAATTATAAAATCCCTCACTGAACCAGATAATGATCGTCTATTTAAGCGAGACAAGCTCCAGCACTGGGAAGATGATTACCAAAAAAATGAATTAGGGAATTAGGCCATGGGCACTACTGTCAGTACTCATGGCTATCAATAGTAAATTCCCTTAGTCGCAAAGGTGTTCAATCATCCATGAGTGGGTATGAATGCTTGGAATGCTCCAGCCTTTATAGCTCTATAGTGCAATGGACTATGTCATTGCCTCGATGCATATCAGGCAATATATAAGGTAGCGTAATGGCCCATCTATCTGGATCAATTCAATGATCAATGATCCAGCATCACCCATGGAAAGTGTAAACATCCAAACATCCTCTCAAACATTCGCCTTTATTTTGAAATTCCCACCTCCCAACCTCTTTTCATTCAAAAAGAAGAGCTCATTCTCCATTCAAATGTCTGGAAGAGCCCAGTAAAAAAAAGTAAAATCATATTTTAGTTGCTTTTTGCTTTGTAAAAGATTGTAAGAGATTGTGTTAAACGGGCATATAATACTGTATCATATGGATTGCAGGCCCCTGAGTTATTGAATCTAATATAAATCGTATCATTGTTTACTTTGTAATATCGGGCAGATATCGCATCATTGTCCAATGCATCAATATCTCATCATATTATCACGACAATAGTGATTTACATCCCGAGTAATATGTTGGCTCTCGCCATAGGGTCGTCTTTGATTGGTCTAATTCAATTAACGCCAGACAGCACAACCCAAAGACGCACACTAAAGTGTCACATGTTCAACAGGTGTGTTATTTTTAAAAATGTCCTTTCTGTGTAGCAACTTCCCAACAGCTTCCCCCATCGACTACCTGTACTTCGCTTAGTCAGTTTCTTCACTTTATGGAAACCAATTGGAATTGGATGCCTTGGGTTGCAGGTTATACGGTGTGGGTGGACTGGAGAGGAAAGAAAAGGCGAGCGCAGCCAGTTTTAGAGAGGCGTGACTGCATGTCCAAACAAAAGTCTCACTAGGAAGGTATTAATGATGTTTGTGGGAATTAATTACTAGTGAGAAGAAACTTTTTAATTCACTCTCAAACCGGGTACAGCTCATCTGTCCAAAAGTAACAAATTCCATCTACCAGCACCTCTTAAGTCCATTAATTAACACTGTATATATTGTTTGCTGCCAAAAGCAATACATTTGTGGAGCCCTTCTGCTCAATGCCCCTTTTATGGATTTTATATTACCTCTGCATCTTATGCGATGATTTAAGCACTTTTCTGCAGATCCATTCATTTCGCTTGCATGGTTATGAAAGTCCTGAGTTGTGCTTTCTGGACGCGAAACCCCTTTTCGAGTCGGATTCTGAAAAGCCAATGTGGGGGGGTGGGGGATCTCAACAGATTGCACGTGGTTCAAGGAGGGTAAAAAAACGGATAGTTCCGGCGCTTGATTATGGTTACGGCTGGGCCCGCTGTAAAGTAAACCACACACACACACATGCACACAAAAACACAGCTGTGATCGCATCACAGTATCAAAGAGCCAATTATTCACCCATTCTGATACGCTGAAGACGATTGAGGGAGAAACTGAAGAGCTGGAGAAAGCATGAAAAGAAGCAGGTGTAAAGTCAAAGTCGGTTCCCCCGTTAAGTAGTTTCCCTCCTGTTTAAAAATGATAGGAAAAAGGTTGTACATAACAGTTGCTAGACACAAAAATATAGAATTGGCTGATATTGCTTGTCGACCACTGGTATAGGTGGCCAAAAACGTGATGTGATACATGAGAGCCCATGACGGTTGATTAAAGCACCTCTGTACGAGAAGCCTCTTGTGGCCGATTGCTTAATGTCACCCTCCCCACTCAGTCCTCCTCCTCTGCTCTGCTACTACCACCTCAGTTCTCTCCTTGGGGGACAAAAGCTGAAGTGTGGAGTGTTATTTCCGCACAGGGGGCCTCGCCTTCCCCTCACTGTCTGTTCCAGCTGGGCACCAGGCTATGAATTGCTAAATCAATGCCCCCCCCCCTCACTGGCTAAATCCTGTTGATGACAAATAAACTCACAGATTGGTCGGGTGTCGTGCTCTGGTGGCAAAGGAAGCAGACAGACTCACAGAGCCGCCATGTCTTTTTCAGTTATCGCCTTCGAGTCCCAGTCCGAATCAGTCAAACAGAAAATGACGAGGCGCGCGCCTCAAACAGACGCCGACCACCCACACCCCTCACTTCACATCCATCTGGGTTACATGACACAATGCATTTATCTACAGCCCGCCAGTGCCTTTATACCGGTCTCAGCTGTGCCGTGTTCACGGTGACCAATCACCTGCAAAACCGCCCGATGAACCATTTTCTGTTCCCCACTGTGGCCATTTCTTTCGACCCACGTCGATAGTTAACTGTTGCTTTAAATTGCTTCATCAGTAAAAATCACATAAACCAAAGTCGGTCCGTGGCAAATGGCGTACCTTATTGAGACACCTCGTGAAATCAGATTCATTGCTAAATTAATACGGATTGATGCCAGAGAGCAAGGCCGCGGAGCAGCGCAAATGCATTAGTTTTACGGCGTGGGCACATTACCCACAATTACTGTCCGTCGAGCCGGCGGCCGAGACCTCCGCCGAGCGGGGAAGAAACGGCACCCGCCTTGCAGTGCGGGAACACACCCACGTGTTTCCTCCAGTTGCGCCACTGTGTGCAGCTCACTGACAATGTCGGTCTTTGATATCTGCCATCAGTTAGAATGATTCATCACAGCGGGGGGACTCGGCGCTTCCCTCGGAAGGTTATGAAACGCCACCTTATGCCTACAAGCGCAGCCTCCCCTTGTTTCTCAGAGGTACGCTTTAATCTAAAGCAAGGCAAGCGGAGGGAGAAGCAGAGCGGGAGGGAGCGCGCATGTCTGTAGAAGGGCACTGGCTCGGCTCAGAGATGCAGTTGCCATGGTAACGGCACAGAGTACCCTCTTTTCTTTTTTCTCTTCACACCCGCTCGTCTCTCTTCGGAGGAGCGACTGAGAAATCAGAGCGATGGACTGAACGAAGAGGGGAGGCAAGAAGCCGAAAGAAAAGTTAGCTGCAGCTCAGTGGGTAGAGTGGTCTGGAAAGGAGTGGGCGGTTCGATTCCCCGCATGTCAAAGTGTCCTCCATGTGAGAAACCGAGCCACGAGTGGCTCCCCGGGCGCTTTGTAGAATCCCTCTGCTTCTTTATGCTCAGGCTGGGTTAAATGCAGAGGTCAAATGGCACGTGTGTGCCGGTGTGTATGCGACGTGTTTTTAAGAAATGACAAGAGGGAGGAAAGGAGCTGAGGAAAGGAGCTGAGGTGGTATCGTGCCTCAAAAGGCACGCCTCCCTTACAGTTTGTGGTGGAAAAACTGCACGAAGGGACGGGGAGTTTGAAGCATTACATTACATTACATGTCATTTAGCAGACGCTTTTATCCAAAGCCACTTACAATAAGTGCATTCAACCTAGAGTAAAAACTAAGAACAACAAGAATACAGAAAAGTCTAACTACAAAAGTGCCATAAGTAAGAGCCATTTAAGTGCCACTGAAGTGCTAATCTAGTTTTAGTTAGTTATCAAGCTCCTCTTTCATGGAACCAGCTTCCAATTTCAGTCCGGGAGGCAGACACAGTCACCTCGTTTAAGAGTAGACTTAAGACTTTCCTCTTGTGGACAAACGAAACATACACAACCTCATTCACACTACCCCAATCCACGCCCCCCCCTCCCCCCCCAGGGGTGACAGGGGTGACAGGCCGGGGGACGGGTTCCGTGGCGGCGCTGGACCGGGCTGGCTGTTGCTGGGCTGCTGGTTACCCGCCTTACCCAGGCTTTACCGCTTGCCCCCCCTCCCTCCCTCCCTCCCTTCCCTTCAAATGCAAAGTCATGTCTATGTATGTGCTTAATGGTGTTTTGTTTTTTTTCCCTGTGCCCCCACCCCCTCTAGGGGCAGGTCGGGGGGTGGCTTTTTTTTTTCTCTTCTCTCCTCCTCATGTTGTACTGTCATCAAAAGTTCCTCGTTTGTTTGTGACTCATGAACATTCTTTGGCAATAAACCTGTTTCTGATTCTGATTCTGATTCTGATTCGACAGAGCTTATAGTTAGGGCTGAATCAGGTTCACCTGGTCCAGCCCCTTGATATGCTGCTATAGGCTTATAGCTGCCGGGGGACGTTTTAGGATGCACTGAGTACCTATCTCCTCTTTTTTTTCTCTCCTTAAGGATGAATTTTCATCTCTCAATCACACGTTACTAACTCTGCTTTCTCCCCGGAGTCCTTTTGACTTCACGTCTCATGGGGTCATCGGACCCTATGAGACGGCATAGATCCTATCTGCTGATGGATCATCGAGGTCTGGGTCGTGGAATTCCTGCTCCTGACTACGCCACTGTCCTGTTGAGACTCCGCCCACTGTTGAGACTCCGCCCACTCCTCCTCTCTACCGCCATCTGCCTGATGGATCGTGGAGGTCTCCATTGTGGAATATGCCTACTATGAACTATTCATACACTCTGTCATATTCATTGAATGTATTTTAACTCTAAATCTGTCCTTCTGTACACATTACATCTATTGCATCTGTCCATCCTGGAGAGGGATCCTCCTCTGTTGCTCTCCTGAAGGTTTCTTCCCTTTTTTTCCCCCTGAAGGATTATTTGGGAGTTTTTCCTGGTCCGATGTGAGGTTTTGGGTCAGGGATGTCTATGTGTACAGATTGTAAAGCACTCCGAGACAAATTTGTAATTTGTGAAATTGGGCTATACAAATAAACTGAATTGAATTGAATTGAATTAATCTGTGTTTAATTCCAGATATAGTCAGATATTTTAGTTTCCGGCGAAAGATGTAGAGACTTTCTGCTGTCCTGATGTCAGTGGGGAGCTCATTCCACCACTGAGGAGCCAGGACAGCAAACTAAATGATTAGTGCAGGAGTCACAAGTCGATTGGCTGTTGCCGAGCAGAGCGAACGTGCCGGGGTGTACGGTGTGATCATATCCCGGATGTTCGTAGCACGGTACGCACAGAAGCACAGATGAAAGCCGCCGCCACCGCCGCCGCCGACCGCACCCTCGACCGTCTAACATCTCGCTTCTCATCTGACATCTGAGCCCTGACAGGCACAGTCAGCACTCTTGGGGTCGATACACAACCCTAATTCTGTCGTGCCGTAATCACATTGAACCATTAGCATGCAATGAGCAGCCGAGTAATCACAGAAAACCGCTGCACCGGCAAAATTGGAAGACGCAACACAACGGCTCGCCACGGTGACATCCCCTCGCATCGCTCGGGAGTTATTTGCATTACGGGTTCCAACTGCCGCAGTATGAGAACGAGGGTCTGCAGCCACCAGTCATCACCGAAATGCTGAGAGTCAAAGGCCAAGGAAGATCGTAGTAATGACCTTCCTCTCACTGGATTGCGACTCTCATAGGTGGTTAGACAGCCATGCTTGCTTGGATAGTTTACCTACTTCTTCTTCCACTCTGTTTCCTGGCGCAGTAACGCCATGCGTAGCCTAAAGCGGCGAGTCTATTTGCACCTCCTGTCTTTCTTTCGTTTGTTTTTAGAGACATTTCGAAAGTTTGCTTCAAAGTTGCTTCACAATTGAATAGAAACACGGCGATTGATGACTTACGGCATATACTGTAGATAAGAGATTTTTCAGTTTAGTTTATTGCGATCAGCAAAATATACAAAAATCAAAATTCAACAAAAGAAGGAAGTGGCTAACCGAAAGGGTCAAGGCTGAAGCTATCAAGCTTATAAGTGCTCTAACCTATGATTTCACGAAAAAAACTTATTTCAGAGAACCATATACATATACCTATATATATATACATAAACATATATACATATACACATGTACATACATATACATATACATACATATTCACACACACATATATACCTATACACACACATACATAAATACACACACATACATACACATACACACACACATAAATACACACATACATATTTACATAAAACAATAAACAAAACAAAAAAACTAGTCCCCATTAACCGTTACTTATGATGCGTCATCAATGCTGTTACATATGTACTTCTCCAGTCATGTCTTTACATTTTTTCTTAAATATCACCAGATTTCTACTTTCTTTGATGTCATCAGTTGAATTATAAGGCCAAAGTCCTGTCCCGCTATTGAGCAAAATGGCAGCGACGTTTTGTTCCCGTTGTTTCCTGACACATTAGCAAGCCGCCCGTAGATGAACGTTCTCCAAAATATATTTGAAGGCACTTTTTTTTTACAACTGTCCAGAGAGAATGACGCCATCCGGGATCGATTCATTAGTTGACGATCCCCCCTCCTGCTCTATCCCCCCAATTTGTTCTGCTCCTGTCGACTCTCGCAGTGACCTCACTCGTGTTCAAGATCTTTCATTCTTTCTTTTCTGTCCAAATAAAATCAGCAATTATCTTTCGTCGCTCTGGGTGGGGAAATTCCAAACACCTTGTCAACAACTCCTCTTCCTCCACGGCGCAGGGTGTCAGTGACAGTGCATACTGTCACTCAGAGAGAAGAATGGGTGGGTTCGCAGAAAGGGTCACACTGGAGGGATGCTCTCGTTCCCACGCCGACATCATGCGTACGGCAACACTGACGACAGCCACACACGCATCGTCCCGGGGGGACTTCCTTATCCTAAGACGACGTTTCCTGAGATGACGGTGTCCTCAGGCGATGGCTTGATGACAGATGAGGCCTGAGTTCAGCGCCGCCACAACAACTCATCGAGCCTCGCATTCTTGCAGAGCGAGAGGGAGAGAGAGGGGCAAAAAACACGTTTCCTCTGAGCCGCTGTCGTCACGACACGTGCCTCACCTTGCAAGACGACAGGCCAGGAATGCAGAGCGGCACAAAGTTTGGAACGCAGGCTAAATTAAAAGGACGGCCGCTCACGGACGGAGAGCGTAATCGTCCCGAGAGCCAGCAGTAAACAATGCGAGTCAAGATTTGCCAAGGAAGCATCACTCTAATGGGAGTTGACCTCTCTAATGCCGCTGCGTGCTCTCCGTCTGCGGCGTCGCGGATGCGGCCTCCCACCTCTGAGGGAGCCGTCCCTGAAGCTGCCAGACGGCCGTGCACTGCAGGGACCTCAAATCGCAAAGCAATTTGTTCCCTCTGTCCTCCTCCCCTCTCGCAGCTGATGATGAATGAGAAAATCTTAGCAGATCTAGAGGGAAACGCGGCCGCTGGGGAAAAGCGGGTGACATGGGTCGTGGGAGCACACCTGCCGTCTTCTTAACCCTCGAATTGGGATGGGGGGCCACACGTGGCGGCAAGATGATGCTTGTTGGCTTGTGGACGCACTGTGACAAATTCTGAGCACCGTAAATGTGACACGCAGTTCTACATGCAACTGAAAAAGTGCAATGTCCTTCGAATGCTGTTAAGAGAGAACAGTTCACTGTCGTCTCTCTTGAACGCCAACGCCAAAGTCTCCTCCGAGTCTTCCGAGGCATTTTTTTTCACACTCTCCATTTTACATCTGCATAATTACTATTTCCCGGCAGGGGCTCCAATCCTCCTCACCAAAACAGAAGCAATTATTTCCTTAATGTAATAATAAAAAAAGACAGTTCAATCCCTCTTTCATACCATCGCATGTGTGCAACCACGGTGTGTCTTTTAACGCTTTCAGATGCCAGAGCGTGTGCGGCTCTTGTTTTATCAGCTCTCGGTCGAAAAAATAAAACAAAACACTGTCACTGTTCTCAAAGGCCAGCATGTAATTGTCTCGGCGTGAGGCCTCCGGTTAATGAGACACTGTCACACTGGTTGCACTTCCGAAACCAGTTTCTCCGCACTGTAATTCGTAAGAACATTATTTCCTGTCGCTAGGAACCATAATTACAGCTGTTGTCTTGGCTTTGGTGGAGCGCTGACGACAACAAAGAAGAAAAGAAAATAAACTGGTCAGTGCAGCCTCATTTATGTTACGCTCAGTCATCTTAAAAAAGGGTGTTATCGATCCCTTCCTAAACAACCTTCTTTTGCGTACTTGCTACTCAGTTCACGAGTTCAAACCCATAATACAAGACACTTATACGATAGCTGTTTTATCGTAAGTACTTTATTTTTTTTTCTTTGCAGTGAACAAAAGAAAAGCGCGTGGTGAGGGATCAAAACTTTTTCAAGAGCACAACATAACCCGACCTGATCATGGCAAGAAGACCAGAGAGACGACAAGAACACTGGGAGACAGGGAATTATTTCTTTCTTTAGTTATTATTTAGATTTATTTAACCAGAAGACGCCTCATTGAGATTTAAAATCTCCTTTATAGGGTGTCCTGGTCAAGACAGCAGTAGCACAGTATAACAAGTTTCAGAATTACAACACAAAAATGTGAAAAACAATACAAAATTTAAAATAAGATAATTTTTGGGATCACAGCATGAGTAAAACCAAAACTAAGACTCAAGTCATCATAACCCAAGTCAGACAGGTGCACATATCTCAAAGAAAACATCTACAACCAGATGAACCTTCCTCTAACTCTTTCAATCTATTTTTAACAACACCTAAAGACAACCGGGTCCCGTAGACCCAGATCAGTCTGCAGCTAATTCCAAGCCGTCAGGACCAGCAAACCTAAAAGCACCATTTCCCATTTCTAGACGGAGAGACGTACTTTTGACAGTGCTTTCTAAAATCACACCGCAGCATTCTGCAATATAAAAAAAGATGCGTCTGTTTGACCGACCTCAGAACATCAACGTCACAAAAACAAAACAGAAATCCTTGCCGTGCATTAAATGTGTGCTGTAACCTTTCACACAGCAGCTCGAAGACAAGGCACTTCCTGTTGCCGATGTCATTTTACACTGCGCGAATTATGCTCGCGGCTAACGGGATCTTCCCGACTCGCGTCTCTTCTTCCCTTAGTTATTCAATTCAGTTTATTTTAAACAGCCCAATATCACAAATTACAAATGTGCCTGGCTTTACAATCTGTACACATACGAGATAACTGTCACAGGACCTCACATCGGATCAAAATAAATTATATGGCGAATGCGTTAGCTAGGAGTTTGTATGACACATTTACTACACTGTCCCTGCATATCGCCGACACAACATAAAGGCATCCGTCCAGTCCGTGGCGAGACAACAGGGAGATGAACGTCTGTGTGTGAAACCTTTCCTTTCCAACCGGAAGTCGTGAGTCTTGCCTCATGACCCCGTTGTAAAGGCTGACACAATACCTGCTTTGTTTCCCTCTCCAGTGTTTGCCCGGTTGCCCAATGCTTAGATTAGTTTCCCTTTTTAGTGGAAAACTGATACGTGCGTACGCACACACACACACACACACACACACGCACAAACACATCTTTAACAGTACTCCCCTTTAAATGTGAGCCTCATTCTGGTCACTTTCCAGCAGCAAGGTGTGTGTGGCAGAAGGTGGAGGGAGGAGGGTGTGTGTGTGGGGGGGGGGGGGAGGCGACACAAACATACTCTCTTTAATGCATTTATGACAAATTCAAGGTCAACCTGTGTTCCCGCTTTTTTTTCTTGGCTCAAATCACAAACTCACAAAATAGCTCGCAACGATTTCTTCGTTTCCTCGTGACAAGAAAGTGACACCTGAGCGTCGGCGGTATTACGCCAACGGTCATGCTCGACTATGTGCCATCGCTAACACGCATGCGTATCATCAGAGAGAGAGAGAGAGAGAGAGAGAGAGAGAGAGGTCCGTCCTCTGTGATAACAAATCCGGAGAGAACAAGGCCACAAGCCTTAGAATATCTACCGTAGGTAGAATATAACACTGAGCTGCCATTGCTGCACACAGCACCTCGGAGGTTGCGTTTTACAATTTCCTCTCGCCCCTCAAACGTCGTGGCGAACGCCATAAATCATCGGGGGGGGGGGAATGGTGGGTGTCAGGGTTGCCGGACTCATCTCCTCACAGGTCGCCTTGAGTTCTAATCACACTCTTTTACTGTAATTATGTTCACATGGGATCAAGGTGGATCAGCTGGCAATACACAGGAAGTATTGTTGGCATTTTTTATTTATTTTAATCCCATTGAATTTGGCATCAGTGCTGAATTTTTGGGGATTTATCATAACAACATCGTACTACAGAGAGAATAATTGTCCAGAGAAAAGTGGAATTCCTTTCATGGTATCACTGTGTGAAGTGAAGTACATCATCAGGAAGTCCATCATCCCACCTTTGTTGCGTTGAAGGAAGAGATAAGAGCTGCCGTTTTAATCCTCAGGAAAACATTCAGCGTTTCCAGAAGTGCCAAGAGCAGCAGACGTTCATAAGAAATAATAATTAAAAAAAATCTCAACATAACACCTCTGCATCGTGCTCCCATTGGGACCATTCAAATAGGGGAGTTTGCTGGAAGCTAGCTATTTCGGCAAAAACGGCGCTCTGGGTGGCAGCGCTCTCTGCCAGCTGAACGCATCCTGCTGCTGACCAGCTAGCCGGAGCGGCACGTGGCACGCTGCTGCGAAAGTGGATGCATGAAGCGCTGAGGAGGTGCGGCCCTGTCACCTGCACAAAGAGTCCACGGCTGATGCACATGAGTAAGTTGTTTTGTTTGCTTTGCCTACGCTGCCCGCGCAGGCACACACACACACACCCCCACACACACACACTCATGCCATAAGCTTTTCCATTGTCCAAGGAGTACACTCGAAAATATTCCTGGCCAGTCCACATTGTTACATGCCAGGATGCGGAGACCGAAGGCGCGCCGCGGCTATCATTGGCTGTATCGCGCACACGCGTAAAATAGTGCGCTGCTGTGCAATGGTTTCCAAAACAAATTACACGGATTGATCCGCGGTCACGGGAGAATGTCTCACACTAGAACATCGATTGGGCAACGAAGCCCTGCAGCAGCAGCAGCAGCAGCAGCAGCAGCAGTGTCCCCGTTCATGGCACATTTGAAGCTCGGTGCTTTTGCGGAAGAAGGTGGCACGAGGCCACGCCATATGGCGCGCAACATGGCGAGCTGCGGCACTTGGCGGGAGGGCTGGCGCGCGAGGGAAGGATCCTGTCCGTTGGACTAATTAATGACTCTGTGATCAGGGAGGTTTTCCTAACCCGGCCGCTCTAAGCACACAAACAAAACAACAAAAAAGGGTCCTGGTCTACACGTGGGACAGACGTCCGTGGTTTGTGATCTCGACTGCAGATGAAGACGCAAGGTCGAGAAACAGGCGTGATTGAAGCATTTCATCTCTCTCTTTCTTTCTTTGTTTCCTTCTTTCTCTTTCTCTCTCTCTCTCTCCCGCGGCTGCTCCCAATGCCCTTCGTGATCTGATAGGCTGGGAATAATACGCAGCTCGCGTGTTATCTGCTAACAGCTCCATTACGGCACGCTGATAAAGCTGCACAGATCTCAGCAGGTGCGAACCGGCAGAGGCGCTCCGTAATAACAGTGAAAGTCATCACGTTGTAATTATCATGTCCTGAAATTGTGGATGGCTTTGAAAAAAAGAAGAGAAAAGCATCAGGATGTCAGGTGCTAATGTTATGGCTTCAGCTTGCGTAGCATTCGTATTATGGCTGTACTGATTAGGGGTTCGCTCCGTTGTCAAATGGTCATTTTAGACATGAACCCATTGTGTGATTAAACAACAAACAAACCAGGAAGTAAGCTTTGCTTTACAAGCCACCCTATATTCATTTTATTTGTATAAATTGAAAAGAAAACTCATACTATGTATTTTTTTCTTGTTAATACCTCATGGACTGCAATACCCAGAAGTTATGCTTTTTATATGGGTAGTTTTTTGTTTCGTTTTTTCTCACACAAATCTAAATGTCAGCAGATAAAAGAGTGAGCGCAGCACTGACGGGACAACTCAGCTGCACTGAATCAGTTCACTCAAAATAAATGACACGCGTGACGGAAGACAACACATGCAGTCGCAACAATTGGCAACACGATATCTGAATATTCCATAAAGGCAAACAGTGCCGGGGAGTTTGTGTGTGAGAATAAAATCCTGAACGTGATGTTGAGGGAACTGTAAAACCACCACAGGCTACGACTGCACTCTTGAGATAAGACATCTCTATATTTTGCATCGGAACACATTTACCCCCGAGTGAGGCTTCGGCTGTATCAACAACATCTCCATTCTCCAGAATAGCTCTGAGCTGTGGTCGCTATTATGTAATCTTTTTTTTTTTTTTTTTTTAAGTTAGTGTTAAAACATGTTCATATTTGGGTTGGATACTATGTTTATTTGGCATTCTTCTGCAACACCCATTCAATGTCTTCACACTCAGTAGGTACCGTACCTCTCGAGTAGTTTTTATTGGTAGTGGCGGAGTCTGCCATTCCCATGCTAGAGTCAGACTGCACTCCCCCGAAGCATATTATACATCGTTAAATTGAAGTTTTAGTTTCTCATTTACCTCACAATTCCCTCTCGACAGCCGTATGAGAGCTAATGCTAACGCAGACGGTCGCTCTCCACATTAAAATCATTCAGCTGGGGAAACATGAGGAGGCTTTTTTTTGTAAAGCAGCCACAGGAAACACAATGTGATCAATGAAGTGACGATGAAATCAGATCAGAATTATCACCGAATGATTTCTTCCTTAGGACAATGTGAGTTTATTTGGCTGCGCTGTGCAACAGATACACCATGGTCACTACTTTAGTTGCCATCAGAAAAATCCAACAGATAAGGGAGATATTTTACAATTTTATGATCCCTTATGAACAGTAGATTTCCTGTGCTTGTTACAAAAATGTCTTCTGGCAGCATGAAACACAAAACCATTTCTGAGGAACAGATTTTGAACAATCTGCCACTTCCATGTATAAATTGCAATAATACAAAGAGCAAAACATCGCAGCGCACGCTGACAATCTCCAGCTTTTTATTTTCAAACTTCTTCTATCGGCTGGTGTCGTAGAAGTCATGATGCCTTCCCAACGTTTTATTCAGCGCTACTTCACTGTTGCTTACGCTGCAAACCCCACTGAAGCAAGCAGCAGCTGCCAAACATTATAAAGCCAACTATTATCTCTGGAGCATTCTACTATATCAGAGTGATTGAGAGACTAAGAGAAGCTGAATCTAATCAAGCATTATCCCGGACTATATGTTATTTAATAGCATACAGTTCATACATCTAAACTCCATCCATTGAAACAACCGGATGAACTGACAATTTAACAAATAGTGCGTGTTTCAGTGGACCTGCGGCTCTGTTTGATGATGGCGTGCTCTGTCCTCCTCAGCGCGTCCTCTGCTCAACATCTGTGGCATCTGTGGCACAATCTGCCAGCGGTTGCTTAGCATCGATGCCACAAGGTTACACCAAGGACAAGAGGACAAGAGCGACGGACCATGGACGTAAGAGGCCGAATATGCGATCACAAGGATCAGACACTTATGGCCCACAAAGATGCACTGGAAGAATCTGAATACATTACTTCAAAAGAAAGAGATTGTGTTTCTTAAATGGTGTGGCTATCATGTGATGATACTACTTTCAGGGTGCATGTATTATTTCCAACATCGATTCATAACCTATTTAGCTTTTCACTAATTCACTTAAAAGGGCCAGTATGTAGGATTTAGTGCAACGAACTTCTTACTTCTCTCTTTCCCAAGCTGTACGGAAAACTACAGTGACCTTCAGGTCACGTAGAAGCACGAAAAGGTCCTCTCGAGAGCCAGTGTTCGGTTTGTCTGTTCTGGGCAACCGTAGAAACATGTCGGTCCAACACGGTGGACTCCTTGGAAGAGCACCAGCTCCCTATGTTGATATGAAGGGCTCTTTCAAAGGCTTAGAAAGAGCCCTTCAAATCAACATAGAGATGATAACCAACGTGTTAAGTTATATTGTTTCGTTAGCTTAGATTCTAACTTAACACGTAACTTAACACATTGGTTCTCGTGAATATCGACACGTTTCAATTTCAGCTCGCTACAAAATAAAAACGTATTTCTTCACAGGAAACCACTTGGAAAAAGTCACGGTTTGGGTCACAATAACTACGGAAGCTACGTGACAAATTAATTCAAACATTGACTTCTGTTTTTTACGCAGTTTGTCCAATGTCCATACCTATGTGGATTACATTTTGTTTTGATATATATACAAGTTACGGTGCTCTTTGTTTGTAACATTGAAAGAAATGGAGGCAGGTTCGCAAAAATGTAAATGTTTCTTAAATTAACTCTGTTATGTCACTATGTTTTAACTTTTAGTTTCTTTTAACTTGTCTTGTTCCGTGTTTTTTGTTTGTAACTCTGTGTTTCTTATGCCTGTCTTGTCCAGATCACCTTCGATAAAGGGATTTTTAATCTCAATGTGATTTACCTGGTTAAAAAAAGGTTTGTTTTTTTAAATAGCATTAGCAACAGAATAAACACAATTCTTAGTTTCAGGTGATAAAACAGAAACAGAAGAAATAGCGATGAACAGGTAATAGATCTCCCAAAAATGCTAAGCACTGGCCCTTTAAATATCAAAAAAGACAAGAAACGCTGAAAAGTGTGAGAAAGTTTGAGAAATAGTGAAGGAGGAAGAGTTTGTAATTTGTTTGATTGCTTATACAATTAATCGATTAGCAAAATTCTCATTCAATAAATGTTCTCTTGCCGCACGGATGGAGCAGATTTAGCTCTGTTGTTGTTCATGGCTGACTAAACTTGCATATTGGGATTTTCCTCAACGTCGCCTCTGAGGTGGAAAACAATGGCTATTGTAGGGGAGGCCAGCCAGGAGACCGTTCCACATCTCATTGAGAGGCTTTTCCTCGCATCTCTTTTTGTTTCACCACTGAAAAACCAAATTAAAGATGATAATGACTCTGAAATCCAATTATTTCCTTCTGCAAATAAGCAGACAAGAGGTGAAGTCTGAGGCTGTTTGCAGCCTTCTAAAAGTTCAAAGTGAAAACAACTATCGCTGAGATGTTAAGCTGTTCTGATACCGTTGTTTGGACTCGCCAATACCGATACCTGGACTTGTGTACTCGCCATACCGAGTACTTATTGGATACCAGTGTACCAATGTGTTTGAAACAAACTAAAAAAGGTCATAATTCCCTCTCTGATATAAATGTCACATTGTTGTAAAAACATCTCCACCAAACAATTGTATTAATTCAAGGATCTCTCCAAAAACTACATTTTACAAGATTACATTGGAACACTTCGCAATAGCGTCATATTTTACCGCCTATATTTTTAATCTTTTTTTAAAGGGCACCATGTATAGCTAAAACATAAATGTCACCATTTGATGCACTCTACCAGATTGTAGCATTACATCATTTGCATATGTAGTCCCTTGACAGACCATAACAAACGTAAAACAATAGCAAACAGTACAGGATAAGATGCACTGCAACAGTATGTGCTCCCTTTTACTGAATGTGTAACTCAATGCAACCTCCGTTAACGTTAGCCGTTAGCTCTGTTATTAAGCCCCCAGCTACTGACGGCTAACGTTAACGAGAGCTCACCTCCGGCCGATTTCAACATGTTCACAATGTGGCATTGTTCGGGGTGGGTTGCACAAGAGTGTTTAACGACAGGTGTGTTGTGCTAGTTTGCACATGTGCAGTAGCAATAGGGTAGGAAGTACGGACACACTTGCAGTTTTAAATCAAGACGAGACAGCCTCACTGTAAGTTGCCCAAATAGAGCTTCTCATAAAGCCTCATTGTAACGTATCTACACCGAGACAAACGTACGGCTGGCGTCCAGCACATGGTACTTATCAAATCAAAGCCTTCTTGTCTGGTGGAAATCATAAAACGTCCAACATATGCAAAGACCTCACATGTGAAGAGAGTCTGTTTGCATGTACGTTTCACGGAGCTTGCACATTAAAGTGGTATTCTTCAGGACTGTGCGAGATGAGCGGTACAATAGACATGTGACCCGTGGAGGGGCACAGGGGAATGGCAAAGGGCATAAAAGGTCAGAGGTTACACCACCGAAGTGGAGTTTTCACTCCCTTGCGTTAAACACAAGCCCTTGCAGTTTTAACATTTTAGATTTTCACATCTCGGCCTCAGATTTACGGCCAAGTGACTTGGTCAGAGCGACGGTCAACCTCACTGCCATCATGGATGATCCCGATGCTGAAAGACGCTGCGACTTGTGACCTGAAAGTGGACTTAAGTGAGACCTCAGTTATTACGGTCACTCTGATGTATGAAGTGTAAAAAAGTTCATCAAAGTCAGTTTCTCAAAGTTCCTTTGATCAGGGATGAAAGCTAACAATTAAAAGAGTTGGACTCGACTGTATAAAATAAAATAAAAGATGATAAAGGGGTTAAAAACACCAGGGAATGTTCTTTTTGTAGTGCTGCATGGAAAGAAAATATGTGCCGATGTAAGTCCAAAATCTTTCTTCGTGTTCAGTAAGTTTGGAGTCTGACCTTATACAAAACGTGTTGATATTATTGCGATGGATAATGTGCTCTCTAGTTTGAATAATATGTAAATAAAACCCCCAGTGATTAAAATAGACTAAAAAGATCCTCGCACCGGTTTACTCTTGTTCATGAAGAACAGCATGATGCCCAAATTGCTAAATCAATGAAAGTTAACCCTTTGGCTGACCCTTGGATCTCATTGTGCTGCGCTTTAAGTCCCTGATTCCCTGATTTTACTGCAGCAAATTCGGAGGGAGGGGGTCGTCCTTGGGCAGGCAGACATTCACCAGGAGAATCGATGCTGCTTTTTATTGACTCTTTTTGTGATCTGCGCCGACGGGCGTTCACACCCTGCAAAAACAGCAGCCTGACAAGCGAAGTGGCCAGAATCCCCCCACCCAGAATTCAGAGTCCCCAATCCCTCTTGGAAGGAGTGCAAAGCCGCTTTAAGACCCTCCCCTGCATACCAGCAAAACACGTGCCTTTAAACCAAGTGCCAGTGCTTACCCCAAATAATCAAGTCCCATTTATGCCGTACTTCACTCCGCCGTTGTCATGTGTCGTTTATATGCGAAGTGCTGCTCTGCTGGGTCCTACTTTGCAGGCATCTGGAGGTAAACAACATTCCTGAGTGCATACCCGGAGGGAGAAATCGTCCACGGGCTGACACGGTTACGCAATGTGAGGTAGAATTTGCCCGGAGTTCACGCTGGGACACCCACTAGACTCTGCCACTGCTTCCGTGAACACGCATTCCTACGACAGGAGAGTTACACAGGGGAGTTTTCCAAACACACACACACAGATACACACACTCATTTCAGAAAATGCACACACATCAGCGAGGGCCCACACATTTGGAGTGACATGACCTTGTTGTTGAAGATGACCCACACACATGCACGCGCGCACGCACACACACACAGGCACACACAGGCACTAATCAGCTGCGACATCGTGCTTATAGTAGGCACGAATGCTCATCTTATCTCCGCTATCCTCCCACCACTAAGGGCATGCCAAGAGCCACTGCGGCACAGGAAACTCACTGCATCAGTCTGTACGTGTGTGTGTGTGTTTGTGTATGCATGCGTGTGTGCGCGCGCGTGTGTGTGTTTAAGGGGTGGGTGGATGTGTGCACTTCTTGGCAAGCTGCAGCCGTACCTTACCTTCCCGTGGCGCTTTGCAATAAGTGGCGAGTCCGGCACGTAAGCCAGTAAAGCGCCACATATAAGACAAACGAAGAAGTCTCTACACTCTGCACATATTTATATCGCATTAGACAACTGTTTGCTCTGTGAAGATATGGCGGCGTCGCGTTTACCCGAGCACAGAACGAAGTCGCTCTCCCTCTGTGTGAGCGCTGTTATCAGAGCTTCTCCCTGCTTTGTTGACTTAGCCAAGCCCGCCGCCACTGCGCGCTTTTAAGGCACGTGAGCTGTCCCGTTGGCTCGCGGCCAACTCGCCACACTGCGTTCACACGACGGCTACAGCTCCAGATTTCGTATTGAGCAACATCATGGTTTACACAACAGTTGCTGCAGAGTGATGGAGCTCACGTTTAAAGGGGAGTACTGTTAAAGGTGTGTGTGTGTGTGTGTGTGTGTGTGTGTGTGTGTGTGTGTGTGTGTGTGTGTGTGTGTGTGTGTGTGTGTGTGTGTGTGTGTGTGTGTATGGCTCGCCCTGTTCTTCCCCGGCACTCGTTGTCACCTCAGAAATCCTCACGGATCGATAACAGAAAGCGTGACACATAATCTGCTGTTGAATATGCTTGTTGTGAGCCTCGGGGTACAATTGGTCCCTTTAGTAAAAAACTGGCTGATATGAAATCTATCAATCTGTGCTAAACAAAGACTGACCTGGAACATGAGTGGATGAATAATTGAGAAGAAGGGGAGGGTCTGGGTGCCGCAGGCACACTACCCATAATTCCTCTCGATATCCAAACCCTCTGAATTATTCGCGGAGAAAGACGAAGAAAAAACACTCAGCGGCACCGAGCGGCTTCTTATCGTGTTATGCAACTTGACGATGCTCGAGTCGTCCGCTTGTGTGCGCCGATGTTTGACATTCACACTGATGTTTGTTGCTGTTTATTGGGAGCTATCAGAGGGGAGATCAGCAGCTTTCTCACTGGTTATGATTCCCCTCCATATTCCCTGTGTGCAGCCTCGTGAATAATGCATCCCTCTACTGACAGGCAACTTCTGTGTCCACCAACAGCCGCTCTGTGACTCTCTAAAGAACGCTAGAAGGAGAAACTAAAGAATGCAACTAAGTGGAAGGGGCTGTTTTGCTGTCTGTACTCTGCTTTTACCAAAACTCTTCCGATTTGTACAAAGCTGTGATGAAATTTGAAGTATACTTCTCATTTGCGAGGGTTGTCCTGATCCTTGTGCATTCAAGTTAAGTAACTTAAGTTATGCAAGAAAATTAGGCAATGATATATAGTGACGTGCGTATGTTTGGACGTCCTGTCTTTGTCGCTCTTTAACATAATATAATTACCACGGAAACTAGGGGCAGCCCTGCAACTGAGCGTCAGGGTTCGACGACCCTTGCGGACATAAATCCTCGGGCTGGCATTTATCGATGTAAACATAATGGGCACGTGAGTGTATTGATCAGGCTGATTATATCATTCTAAGCACTTTCTCTTTCCATCTATAAGCTGATCTGGAAACAACACAGGTGAGGTCATTGATGGTCAATATGCTGGGCTGCAGCGTGGGAAATGGACGATGGCTATTTTCTGGGGCAGAATTCAACAACGTTCACTATCGGGGATTCAGGATCCTTCTTGTGGTACAACAATATTTACAGCATTTCTCCAGACCCCCGATGCCCATATACAGTTTCCCTGACCATGCTGCAGTGGAGGCCTGGGATTGGGCCTGGGTGAGAACGCCCACATGCTGGCTCAGTCTTTGACCCCTGTCTTGCATGCTCATCTCTATCAGCCCCATTAACATAGCAGTACCAGGCGAGACTGCCAAACTGTAAGTCAGCTGGACACAGCCGAACTCCTCCAGTGGGCCAACCAAAACAAAAACACCTTTCAATCCTCTCCCTCCTCCTTTCAGTGGATTGCTGGCAGCCTGCCGCCTTGAAATAAGAGAGGCTGAAAGTGCTGACCCGGCACTCTGTAGGTAAACGGCTATCTGTCCTGTCAGCCTTGTCTGGTGGAGCGACTGACTGCACACACACAAGCATACACTCCTTTGCGGACACAACAGTGCTCAACACCGGGCCCCTTGAGTATATGCTGTAGCTTATTCAGACTGTCTGAGAAAAATATCACACATTTTCTCCAGGCGCCGTCTGCCGCGTAAAATGCAAGTGAAGGACCTACATGACTCGTCAATCAATTAGTGTTAGGGCAGCACAACAGTCTTTTAACTCGAAAACGAGGGAACCAGTTTGTCATGCCGTGTGAAGAATTATTGACTTGGAAAAAGGTTTGGCAGAAACAATTCAGCCAAACCATCAGAAAACATTCTTCTATTAGTCTTCCCGCCACATGACTTCAGCAGATTTTCTGGTAAGACGAGATTGAAATGGGAGACCACGGTACGCACACAGGCCTCGTTATACAATAACCTGAATCTCATCACTACTCTGATAACAAACGGGGAAACTCAACGCAGTATTGACTTTCGAGGAGTTCCAATCTGTTGACATATAGCGCTCCGCAAGCTCAAGTTTGACTTTAACGACACAAACCCCCGAGGCCTCAAGTTGAATCCACGCAGACTGGAGCACTTGAAGTAGTTGTTAGAGGGCGGTAATGCCGAGTGCAACAACAACAGTCCGAGAGAGGCAAAGGAATCGATACCTGTCCGCCACTTCTGGAGTTCAAAAAGGGTCAACAAACTGAGACAGCCAGCAAAGAAGGAGTCCACCGCAATATCAGAAGAAGGACAAGTGGACGTTGTCGTGCAGGCAACGCCACTTGTTTATATGTTCACGATGATACATGTGTCATTTTGACGTGACAGTGACATCGTTGGATGCGAGGAAGAACTACAGGCTGGTATGTTTCCTTGGATTTTTAGTCTCCGCCTCGTAGTCGACAGAGGGACGCCGAGCTCTCGATGCTCCTCAGAAGCGGAACTTCTAATACCTGTTGTATTTTTTAGATACATTTCTTGTCTTTGCTTGTATTGCTCATATTGTGGAGCTGACCAGAACTCTTTCTCAAAAACCTCTCGTTGTATCGTCGACCCTGTGTTGCCTACATATGACCAATGGGACTGAAATTTCTAACGTCATAAATAAAAACAGCATCCCAAAGTAGGAGCTGGAGGATAAGAGGCTGCGGGTATCTCGTTACCATGACAACAACAAAAGAAATGTATGCACAATTGTGGTGATTTATTTGATATTTTGTACTCATGTTGGACGCTGCATCCTCATTAGATGAAAGGTCAGTTAAAGCTTTAAAGATCAAACTAAATGTTTGATGAATAAATCTGTGAGATATAGTCTCTGCTTCCATTCCTTTCATTTGTCTGTGCTTTTATGTTCCATCTTTCATCTTTAATGTTTCCGAGTAAATGTAATTTGCCAGGCTGAACACACATGTGGTGTCCTCTTTGTTTACCTTTTTGTATACATAAAATATGGCAGGTATTCCCTTTAAGGCGTTCAATGACGGAAATCAATCTAAATAACCCTCAACTCCTGTCTTCAAGTACAGTAATACTTGAAGACAGGAGTTGAGGGTTATTTCAATTGATTTCAGACGCATTTTCCACAATATTTTAAGTCCAAAATGGACACTTTTAAATCGTTTAATGGCACTCTTGTCAATATCGTCTTCCGTTTTGAAGACACTGAAGCTCCGTTAGCAACATTTCAATAGGGATCTTATACAACTACTAACGTCCTTCTCTTTCTGTTGCCTCTGAGGGGGACACAGGACTCTGGAGAAAATATATGTGCTTTACAAATAATGGCCTCCGCGGGTACATATGAATAATTTGTTTGAGTATGTTGTAGTGCAGTCGTTCAGTTGCCCTTTTTATTAGCAAATGGCATTTACACACCCGGTAAACCCGGCTGAAGAATCTAAATCCAGTATTCATGCTGCCTCAAGCTCTTTTTTGGTCTGCCAAATATAGCCAGTTCACTGCTAGTTGCCGCGCTACGGTGGCCAAATGTTCTTTCCGCCGTGTTGTAAAGTACTTCCTTCTATGCAGCTGTTATATATTATATTTGTTTGTGTTCTTATATTCTTTATTCTTATATACTTCTTATACCTAAGCTCTTATCTGCCTTTGGCCTGCAGAAAGCTCATGATGATAAAAACAAAGAACGAATTTCAGACAGGTGATTTATCTAGGGTTATCTGGGAGAAAGGGAGTTTGCGTTGAAGCAAGAGGCCCAGAGAAAACAACACACACACACACTTGTTTGAATCTGTATATCATCTCTGAAGACCAAACAGAAACGTTGTATGTTTCTGTTTGACAAGGCCAGGGAGGAGATGCTTGTCCTCCCACATTCCAGCCAGGTCAAATTAGAGTCAGATGACGTTATCTGTGTGTAGAAAAGGACTGTTTCTCTCTGTATTTGTCAGATTTCCTCTTCAACCTGCGAGTTGAATAGGAATTCTCACCTGCAATTGCTGTACCGATACTTTGCTTGTCACCAGAAGAATAAATACACTTAAACTTAGAAGTTGTTTGACAGTTATAATACACCACCGGGCTTCCAATCCTTGATTACGCTTTTACAGCATTCGATAACCTCGACAGCCATGGCGGTGCCGACAGCGGCTCCAGATCTACGATGCAGTTTGTTCCTTGTTCTTTGTTGACGTTCAGGGAAAACAGACTTTCCGATCTTCAAGTGAGTTTAGGTGTGGAAAGAGGAGCATATTACATCTCCTTGCATCACTCCTGTCATCTCTGTGGTGTGAAAATTGGCAATCTTAGAAAAAATATATGAAGTTGGCAGCATGTCGGCGTGGTGGATAGCTGTGAAGAAGGCCCTGCTGCTGTCCGGGAGTTGGCTTGATCTTGCTGGGCTGCCCTGACATCCTCATACTTGTTTTTTTGGGGGGGTTATTTAACTACTCCTGCCATTGCAGTTGGGTTATAGGCGATACATTTAGACTTCATCTGCTGGCACTGGAGAATGGCTGGCCTCTGCTCCTGAGAAGTCAGGGGGCAGAGGATGAATTTGGCCACAAGGCTCAGAAATAGTTCCCTTTTTCCAGCCAACATCCTCCAGCTCAGTCTGACCTCAATAAACATTAATGATGTTTGACAATGTTGATGTAGTTTTAGATATTGACCAGAAGCTTGCACACCGTGGGCATCGTAATAACCATGAAAATAGATGTTTAAACTGATATTCTCTCAAATAAGTATAAGGAATGACTCGGCGGCGGACACCTGTAATTGATGCGTCGTTATTAAAAAAAAGCCTTGCTCTGACATTGATCTGCGCTCTGCTTCCCGCTCACGACTCCCCTACCGAAGTCCGCTCCGCTGGATAAACAACAGAGATGGCTAATAACCTGTCGCCCCGCTTTAAATCGTTCCCTCAGAGGCTGGCAAAAGATACCGCGCGTCATAGCAACACGAGAATCACGCGAGGTTGGAGGGTGACCGATGTGCGGTTCTGACAAGGGAGGGGCATGAAGTGGGGAGGGAGGAAGGAAGGGAGGAATGCTTGAGAGACAAGAGAGAGGAGAAAGCAAAGTGGCTGAATTAAGTGTTCTCCAGACAAATGGAGTGCAACAGAGCAAGTGTCCCTTGAGCTATTGCTGTCCTTTTAGGAATAAATCTCCATTTTTGGTTTGTCTTATAATATTTAGTTTTCACTTGTGTGCTAGAGTTGGATATTGGCACAGATCTACTAATTATTAATGATTTTATTCTTAAAGATTTGGTTGTATCAAATAAATACTGCATAAAACCCGAAGCAGAATTACCCTAGTTATTGTGTATACCTTAAGTAAGCAGGACTGTTGTTTTTTCTTTGACTTTAGAATAGCTTTAAGTTACAATCTCAAAGATTGTTGATGCCACTTTTGAAAGAAATTGTAGGTGAGTCGTTTTGAATTATTTCCATAGACACTAAAATTGCTTTCATCAGTGGGCCAGTTTCAATCACCATTGTGTTACCTCATTTGACATCAAATAGTGGCTTCACAGACTTTTATTTATCGGAAAGTCTTGGAAGGAGTATTACCTTAAAATGCAAATTGCAGGCTAGATTGCAAAGGCAAAAAATAAGTACAATTGTGAAACTAAATGAGGCAACCAAGGAAAAGTGTCAAGGGGTGGATGATATAGGAATTGCATAAAGCCAATTGGATTTTTCCTTTGCATTTTTGATTATTGCAGAAAATGAGCTTTGCGACAAACAACGCTTATGGTACACATTTTGTGAGCGTAAATCCGATGGCTCAAAAAATCTATTGTACTTACACTTAAGCCAACATTAGTTAGGAAGTAGGGAGTAAGGTGGACTGTTGTTGGGTTTGAGGACATTCTGTAGTCTCACGTAGTGCTTGTTAGCAACCGCCTTTTTTAATACACGTTGAAGCTGAAATTCTTTCCCCGTGGGGTATTTCCCGACATGTCATAGGACACAACTTTAATATCTCTGAGGCTTGTGTGAACCACATATCTTGATTTAGGCATCTAACCAAACACCCATTGGCGTTCAAGACAAGGGAAGTGCACCAATGCTGACTCTTTCCCTGCATCACTATATGATTTGGTATCTTAAGGATTACCAAACGTCTCTAAGTTTAGACTATTTATGACCTTACAGTCAGTCTTTACACTCTAATGGGTTTTTAATTGTGTGGGGGAAGATCTTGTACATATTATAGACAGGGAGTCTGTCAAGGTCTGTCAACTTCCGTTTCAGTCATATTCTAACTTGTCAGATAGAATAAGAGGTACGAGGTGCTGAAGTAATGAAGCACGTATTTATTTTCAGGATTTTACACGTAATAATATTCCGAAAGTGAGCGCAGCTGGATAGCACTGTTGCCATTTGAAAAACTTTGCGACCCAAACTTTCAAGTTTTTCACTAAAACTTTCAGTTTCATATTCAATTATTTGCAGTTGAAAAGCTCACATGGTCAATTACTTTCACTACGGTTTTCGAGAAATTAATTCAAAATCAATTATATATATTTTTATTTGCATGGTTATCAATCGTAGAGCAAAGCTGTTTCTCTTCTCCAAAGACTTGACAGAAAAACTATTCTGGGTGAACAATCATCTCTGGCAGCGCACGCACACATACACACAGTGCGAATTTCTGAAAAACTTCTGAAGCAAGACATTCACAGCTATAATTATATGAATTAGATGAGCGTCTCGTCCTTAATTCTGCACCGCTCAGAAGCAAAAACAGAACAAATCAGCACTAATGGAATTCTGCGATTCCCCTTGTCCACATGAATGACAGCATCTAATGTACTTTCAATCTCCAGCATATATTAAATATTCATGCAAACACAACAAAGCCACACTTGTTGAAAAAACGATAATCACCCCGACCCATGAAATATGAAAAATGTAAAAGTGTAAGAGGCATAAATTATGAATGTGGGCGTGATTTACAGGATGTAGGCGAGTCAATGTGGAGAGCTGGATGCCCTGCACTCACTCATCTTCCATGCTCCAGGCCATGTAGAGTACAATGTACAGTTGGGGTTGATTTCCGGTTTTGCCGGTCTGGTCCGGCTTACAGCAATTTGATTTTTACGCAAACCGGCTGAACCGGCATTTGTCATCATGACGCGTTCTTGCAAATCAAAAGGTTTGCGTACATCAGCAACCTGTGACAAATGCTTTTGTTTGGAAGTTAGCATCGCACTGGTTCCCCTCAGCAAAAAGCCATTTTGAAATACGATGTGTGGCGGGAGTGCGTGACTTAAGACCGAAATGCGTGAGTGTCACGCTCAATGCGTGACACGAGAGAGCCCTGGTGTTAGGCTACAACTTTTTTTTGTACTCGCTTTACCAAACTTAACCGGTTACAGCATCACAAAATGTACTGTTGCTAGTCATTCACCTGCAATGATCACAATATTGGCACTACATCTCAATCCTCAATCAAGCCAAGCTCGTGCATGTCGTTTTGGCTTTTCCTTGAACCAAACTATTGTCTTTTTGCCCCGTCCAGACGCGGTACGAGTTACCCATATGTCCCCTTTCACCTGAACTGACCATTTCAACAGAAGAACAGCAGACTAGAGGAGACTGGAACAGCCATTTCACCCTTTCAGCACGTCAGAAAAAGAGAGAGGCATGGGGCCCAGCTTCACTCCACTGTGTGTAAAGAGCCATTTATCTTCTTATTAGGATCAGTGCCGGGGCTGAAAGGAAGCTACAGGAGCTCTCTGTGTTATTGGTGTCAGTGTCAGAGGATTTGAAAAGATGCTGAACAAGGAACTCAGTGCTATTTGTATCAGTGTAGACAGGTACAGGCACACAGGGGCTGAAAAAGCACATCAATGGCACTCTGGAACATCTTAAAAGTTGCCTTGTAAACTTTTTTTCTGGTCAGAATCAGTCACTAGACTTCTTCTAGTGCTACAATGTGGACAACAGAGTGTGGTTTGCTGAATGGCAGCTGAAAGCCAACACCGGGCGTCTGAATCTGCGGACTGTGTTTGGCAGCGCTGCTGTGTGCTGTTGGCGCAGAAGTGTCTGGTGAGATTGCAGAATTGAAAGGGCGACCAGAGGGACGTCCATTGTGAATTCCGAAAAAGCCTCTCATCATCGCTGCCAACATTGAAAAAGAAGAAAAAAAAGAGGAGAGGGGAAAAATTGATGCATGACGGAGAATCCATGATTGATCAGCTATGTGAAATATTTAATGCCAGCCGGCAAATAAATGAATAACAAAGCTCTAAAAACCGTGGAACAATGATAGAAAAGCCTTTGGCTAAAGAGAAATGAAAACAAACAGCTGACTATCACAGAGGGCCAAAACAACGAGTGGGTTCCGTTATTGAGGAGTGGCCTTAACAGCTGCAGGTGGGGTGGAGAAGTGAGCGTGTTGTTGCCAGGCGCGATAACAAAACATTAGTGATCAAAAACCAAGCACGCAGCTCGTCTATTGCACATAAATATCACGGTTTCCTCTACAAACCAGTGCTGCTGGTTTAAAGGCTTAACTTTGGGAATTTGCAATAAAAATATATATACTGGCTTTAGTGTTGACGCGCTCCCAACGAAGGCCAGCTAATGTTGCTGCGGCAAAATCCGTTTTAATGATTTCACAAAACTTTTAAAGAAGTTTGCTGCAGAAGAGACGCAGGCGCACACCCTGATTAGAAATCAACAACCTTGTTAATGAGGTGGGAGGATGCACACAGCTCATACCAGTGTGAAGGACAAATGGCACGTGCAAGCAAGGACGTCCACAAGGCCGAGCAACGGCCAAAAGGAATACAAAAGTTTGACTTTTGCTGTTGCGGTTGCGTAATAAAAAATAAAAAAAGCTTGACATATGTCGGTATAATATCACACTTTTAACCCCTGGCTTATACATCTGCTGCTCAGAGGATTGTGGGTCAGAATAGCCAGAAAAGGCATTCCGCCATGCAGACTGCCAAATGCAACCTGATGCAGTTGGACGTCCAGATTCCTATGGCGTAATTCAAACATGAGTTCATTGGCTCAATCGCTAGTTTCAAGTTTTCTTCAACACAGAATGATGTTTATTTAATAAATGAAAATTCACAACAGAAGCATTGCGAATTGTTCGCACGAGTAGATCCCATGCAAAGTCAACGTACAGACGCGAGCGGTTGCGATAGACGCAAATTTTCGCTGGGCAAAGAGTTACGAAAGCCGATCAGCATTGAGATGCTCCGCCGTTGGTGAATCTAACTGCTGCTGCTGCTCTAGTAGCGCTGGTCATTCAGACGTAGTCGGTGAAAGTCACCGAGCTGTGTGAGCCTACGGGTGACGTTATGAACCCAAAGAAGAAGGAGTTAGGTGTTCCGACATTTGTGGGAGGTCCACAATGGAAATGACAACTGTTTTTACGGAGACAAGCCACGAAGATAAGCCCCGCCCCTCGCAAAGATTCACACCGCTTTTGGTGTGAACACGGCTATATAACTATGCACGTCCCTCTGTGCAGTAGTACCAACCTATTATGACTGTGACTGAGTTAGGAGTGTATTCTTCTGATTCTTTCTTCTTTAGAAGGTGCTTAAGAAAGGTAATCTGTCGCAGTAAAAAATACTATCTATTTATTTTCTGTTAAGATTGCCTTCAAATCGAGCTGTTCACGGTGGCAAGCCCCGATATCTTGACAGCGAGCCAAATCCCAAATTAATTAAACTACAATTGAACGCTTGAAAAACAACAATGAGTTTTTTTTTTTTTTAAGTAGTCAACTTTCAAGTCTGTATTGACGGAGTTTGAATTTAATTGAAGGTCTGCCTTTTCTAATCCATCTAATATTCCACCTGCACATCGCGCGACAAAATGACATCGGTCCAAATTGAATCACCAACAATCCTGGCAATTGACTTAGCAATTTAGGCATTTGCTGAATTTGGGATTTACATGTTTAATTATCGAAAAGATAATCTAAAGATAAATCAATAACACTGATAATCATTCTCTGCAGCCCTGGAATAAGTCTGAACAAGTAAAATAATGGGGTCCAAGGACTGCCTTGAAGTTACGGTGTGATACATCTAATAGGTGCACTATATTAACCATCTCCAGCTGTTTTCAAGTCGTGCCATGCTACATGTAGTGAGAGAAAGAGTTGAAGTGCAGCGCCGTGGAGAGACAGGTACTACAGGCCGGTGTTCAAAATAAAACAAGAGGAAGTTAGTTATGATAGTTTTGTCCGTCTGCTCGCCAACATGGTCAGCTGTCGGGGGTCCAGCAGCGGTGGCTGTGACAAACATTTCGTGGAGGTCAATAAAACCCACGGCGAACACATTAAAAGTCAGACTCCTTCCCGGAGGCATAACTGAAACCTCCCATGGATATTATATTATATCTGACAAAAGTCCAGAGTTCCGCTCAGAAATCATCGAAAACATGTTATCAAAGACACTCGAAGAGCGCAATATGTGTGTATCAGCATTGCATGACAATTGGGCAACTTTTTTTGTTATCCTGCTGATGAACAGACAATCAATCCGACAAACAAAGCCCCCCAAAAATCCCTGTTCAACATTAAAGGAAACTCCTTGTTACTTACTACAGTGTTACAATCCAGTGACAGTTGACTTTACTTCCACTCGTAAAGTGCAAACAGGAACGGCTAAACGCTAATTGGGCACACTTTTAAAAGGTGCCAATTTGCCAATTCTGAGTGTAACGATTGTCTCGATGCTATCTGAGGGTGTCAGAGTTTTTACAAAAACTCCACATCTACAGTTATGTTGTAATTGTATTCCTACTTTTCCTCAAGGCCTCACAAAAAAAACAAAGAAGATTCTTTAAACTCTAATGACGGTCAACAATATGGCAAAAGACACTGCATATACAGAAAACTCATAATAAAAAGGAGTCTATTGGAAGGAGTGTGTACACACAACTCGTGTGTGTTTTTCCCACGTCCTCTAGGCTAGATTGTCTACGTGTGTGTGCAGCACAGTTGATACTTACACCGGTTTGCAAACACACCAACAGACAAGTCTGTGCAACAGACCAAAGCGCATGAACCACACAACAAACACAAAAACACACACACACACAGGACGTGCGGCGCAGACGTCCACGGGTTATTACTGAGAACTGCAAAACACGTACGGCAGGGGTGAGCACACACGAAAGTGTGGCGGACTGTGCCTGGATCTGCCTCCCGACCTGTCCGACCGGTTTAAGAGCCACACAACAGGGGCCCACGTGTGCAGAGCCCCGTGATCTGCTCCTCCACGGGAGCACTGCAGCGGACCGAGCCGACACGGCCCTTCCACGAGCGCATTCTTCACACCCGACACTCTGGACGGACGGCAGCGGTCCGCGTTCAGGTGCTTTGAGGCAGCAAAAAAAAAGATTCTAATAAAAATGTAAAACTTTTAATTAGCAGCGTAAAATTTCTCGTTAGTCGGAAGTTTTCCTTAATCACAGTCCAGTTGTCACGGGAACATCGTCCTCGGGAGACAAACCGTATACCACCTCATCACGTTGCATTACATTTGTGCAAACTAACTATGCATTTTCCTCAGCAGCTGCAAGCATGGCATTGTTGTAAATGTGTACTTATTTTTGTGTGGGGGGGGGGCGGCTACTCTAATCCTTCCTAATCCCGTTTTTAGATCTCGTTTCATGCTTTTTAAAATACTTTGCATCGCGATGGACCTCGGCCCAGGCAATCACACACCCCAATCATCGGGGGAAATGAACGGCCTCCACAGCGGAATTAGCCGTCCTGCACAACTGTTGAATGCGAGAGGCTCCAATTAATGATTGCCGTGCGCGACGTTGCCCAAAAGACAACAATGGCCGCTGGCTCGGTTTGTTAGATGGGGCCAACGGAGCTGGAGAAAAGCATTTCCTGCGGCACGCCACCAAGAAAGCAGAATAAACAGTCCCATAAAGAAAAGAAGGGGCAACTGTTCTCTTTCCCTCATTAACTTTGGCTGAGATATGAATTTTGCCCCAAAAAAAGGAAGACCAGCATTGCATTGTGTATGATATATTTTCAACAGATCAAAGCCCGACAACTACACGATGAGTCTCGTCTCATCCTTCAGAGGCAAAGGGGATTATGTTCAAAGAAGGCGGCGGTCAAGGGGAGCGAGGGAGATGAGTGTAGGTATGCAAAGGAATGGGGGGATGGGGGAGGGGGGGGGGGTGAGTAGAGAATCTGCTGACTCACTGTAATCATCAGGCTGAGGCGAGCGAAGCTGAGCTGCCGCTGCTCAGGCTAAAGCTCTCTGCCTCTCCCCTTCAGAAGGACAAAGTCATTCTTCCCATCATCCCGCGTGGAGCTACATGACTGAAGGTGGGAAAGGAGAATGATGAAAGAAAACTCCTGGAATGACAACGTCTCTAACAAAGCGTCTCTATTGTCTTCTTATATCCGACTGTCGACAGAATGATGCAATCTGAGGAAGGCATCGAATCCTCCCCCGCCCTATATACAGTAGAATATAGAATATAAAGCCCAATCAAGCATTGCTGCAATCAGGCTTGTGAAGAGGGCCCTCGACAGAGGGAGGATAACTGTGGATAACTGATAACACCCCGTTAAAGACCGCGAAACGTTTGATATGTTCGGGATTGAGTCATAAAAAAGTTCGGACAGGAAGTGCTGTGGCGGGTGCAGCGTCCGGATGAGGCTTCATTTTACTCCAATACATTTTTTTCACTTCATACAAACTCGACAACAACTAAATAAATCTCATAAAAATTGTCTACGATAGTCTTTCCACTGTTACAAAAATCACTAACTATGGTTTGAAAGAGACATAATAAGACATACTATTAAGACATAATATTTATAAAGGTATACTCGTCTACTGGCAATGGGAAAGGAGTCTATCGTCTAGTTTTAACAGTTTTTCCATATAATTTCGGTGGGAAGAGGGTAGAACAGTAAATCTGACCTCATAATCAAAACGCCCAAAATATGCACGCTATGTTTACTGCCAGTCTCTCGTGTCTGGGAACAAAATGTGGATAATGCAGACTGCCATTGTTAAAATAAAAATGTAAACACTATAGAGGCAATGACACGATAAATGGTTATTACCATAAATATAAATAGTATGAAATGGGGGTTGTTGTAGTGAGATGTTAGTTGTGAGGATATAACCCTCTGTATACAGTTAGGGTTAGGAACCAGGCAATGCATGCCTGTCAAAAAACAAGAACCTCACAGTATAGAAGTAAAAACACATGTGTGTGTGTGTGTGTGTGTGTGTGTGTCCATGAGTGGATTATGAGACAATGGGGGGCATGTAAAAGCCCCCCCCCTCTACCTTTCTACAAAAATAGCAAGAGATACTGACTTAATAGTTGTTAGCCTCTGTTTGTAGTCAGTTTGTGTCTCGTCGTAGTTCCTTTGTGTCACTTTCCTGAAATATTTCGTAACTGTAGTTTTTTTACTGTTATTTCTTTGTCTGTAATTGTCATGCAGTGGTTTTGAGTCTCTTTATAATCATTCTGTGTATCTTTGTAGTTGCTTTGTGTCTCTTAGTTATCATTATGTGTCTCGTTATATATTCCTCATGTGCCTCTTTGTAGTCATTCTGTGTTACTTTGTAGTTGCTGTGTATCTTTGTAGTCATTATGTGTTTCTTTGTAGTCATGTTATGTCTCTTTGTAGTTGCTTTGTGTCTCTTTGTAGTCTTTATGTGTCTCTTTGTAGTCTTTATGTGTCTCTTTGTAGTCTTTATGTGTCTCTTTGTAGTCTTTATGTGTCTCTTTGTAGTTTATGTGTCTCTTAGTATAATTTATGTGTCTCTTTGTAGTCTTTATGTGTCTCTTTGTAATCTTTAGGTGCCTCTTAGTAGTCATTATGTGTCTCTTTGTAGTTTATGTGTCTCTTGGTATAATTTCTGTGTCTCTTTGTGGTCTTTATGTGTCTCTTTGTAATCTTTAGGTGCCTCTTAGTAGTCATTCTGTGTCTCTTTGTAGTCATTCTGTGTCTCTTTGTAGTCTTTATGTGTCTCTTATTATAATTTCTGTGTCTCTTTGTGGTCTTTATGTGTCTCTTTGTAGTTGCTCTGTATGTTTTGCACCTCTTTGGAGTTGCTGTGTTCTTTTTATGTCTCCTTGAAGTCGGATGTTTCCTTGTGTTCCCTTTTGAGTCTCTTCCCGGTGGGTACGTGTTTCTTGTAGTGACATTTTTCCAGTTCAAGAGGGTCCCCCGACACTTTGGGCCCCTGGGCCTGACCCCGGTCAGGTGAGTCAAATAATCCGTCCATGTGTGTGACTGTGTGTGTGCCTGAGTGTGTGTGATTCGTCACTGGTGTTCAGCAGGCAGAGACGCAACGCGCTCACCAGGCAAAAAATAAAAAAGAGTCAGCTGGAACAAAAGCAATGACAAGTACAGGACACACACACACATACACCCTGCTGCTCTATGCCTTGGCATTATTGTTGGTAACATCAGGGTGACCCCCCCCCCCCCCTCACACACACACACACACACAAAAAGAATTATGCAGCACACCATTCTCCTGGAGCACTATAGCATAAACAAAAGAAACCATGACTCGTGTAAAATGGCCACCTCTTCCTCTACGATACAATTTCCTACACTTAACGGATATGTGTTTTCCCACTGAGGTGTCGATAAGATTGTGGCCGAGTTAAACTTGCGAGGAATGACTTGTCTCCGATGAGACGCCGAGGGGAGGAGAGCTGCCTCCGCCCTGCGGATGCCTCATACATGCTCGTTTTGAATTGCAAATGGTGGTAGGGAGCATGCCGGGCCGCGAAATCCCTCGGGCATCTGAACTCACCCACAAACACAAACATGTGCACACTAGTCACATCTTTTTTTCAGTTGGCTTCACTTGCCTGAGCTCTGTGTGAGCGCAAATCCACTGTCGAGATGGAGATAACCGGCGCTGGGATGAGGTAATGGCTCCCTGGCAGCGAGGAGTCTGGCTGGCAGAGTCACCATGCAGGGCTGACACAGCAGGCGCAAGGGGTGGTGTCCGATGTGAGTGACACGGACGCCACTTGACAGCAGGTATGCTGGGGCGAGGCCGGCGAGGACGGGGAGCGTGACAGCGGTGCGGCTGGGCCCACCTGCGCGGAGGGGCTGCGGACCAGCCTGGGGTCCAGCCCGGACCGTTAACAAATTACGAGTGGATCAGAAGAGCGTTTGAGGTTAACACATCGCAGAACTTTGCTGGCATTGGGATTGGCGATTGCAACTCGACTTGAGGGTCGTCAAACTGTGGAAATGACTCAACGCAATCAATATAAATACAGTTTTGGGCTTGGGGGTACAACCTTAGAGTCCATGCCCGAAGGTAAACCCCGACCCCTGCATATCACTGCTGGAAGCATTCCTCGTCCCACAATTGGAAGCCATTTCCAGAGAGGGGACCTGCCCCAGCATGCAGCCACACAACAAACACACACAGAGCAGAGCTCTGCTTTACCCCACGCAGCCCCAACGTCTTCACGGTATTCTCGGGCCGAAAAGGATCACGCCCCCTCGAGTACGTACCGTGAGAAGTAAATAAAAAAAGCAGCCCAAAAAATGCGAAACTACGCGTTTATTGTAAGAGAGGGCGTGACAATGGCAACATTGACTATGTGTGTGCGTGTGTGTGTGTGTGCGTGTGTGTGCACTGCACGCATGCATCTGTCAAGTGTGGTTGTTGCGTAATGAGTGGTGGGTGTGTTGAGAAAACACACAGACTTTTTTTAAGGGCGATATAGCAAATCTAGTTTGTCCAGAGAGGCGTATAAGGCACAAACGACACACAACTTTTTCTTTTTCAAAATGAAAATACGGTGTAGAGCGTCACGTGACTGTTCAGATCTTGGAGTGTGGGGGGGGGGGGTGTTCTAGAAGCCTGGTTGGTTTGTCAACAGTGACTGGGACAGTATAGGCGCACAAAACGGCGCAACTTGCCTCTGCTGCTCCATTGCCACAATGTTATTCAACCCCGCGGCGGAGGAGGGACAGCGAGCAGGAGGGCAAAGTCCAGTCCATGCGCGGTGGGAACAACAATGAAGAGCCGCAGCTTGAAATAAATGCTTTATAATAAAATTCTTCATTGAAAAAAGAGAGAGAATACAGCTGTGCATTGAAGGGTAGAGAGAGAAAAGGGACGGCATTCAACAAATCGTTAAACACAACCAAGCCTGGTCTTTAATACGACATTGAGTAAACTAGCAAGAGAGAGAGAGGAGGGGATATGAATATTCCAACATACCCTCCTGTGAGACAGACAGAAATCCAAAGGAGGACCATGGATGGTGGCGCGCACCGGCGGAGGTCAATCCTGCTCCCGTCGCCGCTCCGTGTTTATTGTCCGGTTACGGGGAGGGGGGGGGGAGAAGGGAGTGTATCGGTGTTTTGAGCCGGCGAAAAAGCCTAATGAGAGAAGGAGAGGGAGGAGAAGGTGGAGGAGGAGGAGGAGGACGAGAGAAAGAAGGAGGGACGCTGTCAGATGCAGTGAGGGGGGCGGGAAGGGAGGCAGGGAGGGAGGGAGGGAGGGGAGAGAGCAGTGACACACTCGCGCGCGCGCGTCGCAGCCTGTGTTCGGGGAGGGGGGGGGGGAATGCGTAAAGCCAAATGACGCGAGATATAAATAATATAAATAAAAAATGACAAATACATACAAAAGTCCCGCTCTGACAACAAGTACTCCAAGCGCAACACACACGCGGAAACACGGCGACAAAGATGACGTAACGATACGTTGTTTCAGCTGCATTCACGTGTCAGGGATTTATTATTACTATTTGATGTCAGGGGCTTAAACACCATTTTAGTGTATTTGGATTGTTCATTGTTCGGCGTTTCCCTGTCTTGCTTGGTATGAAATGATGTTAACAACAGCATCAGCGTGGCTGTTATTTCTCGCGGTGTCGTCACAATCCATTTTGATTTCATCACGGAGGTGTAAGAAACACGTACGCGGAAGGGGGGGCTCGACTCCCTCACCTTTGCATACACAGTTGATAGGATTTCTTTCTTTTTCTGTGTAGGCACAAAGGAGAGCGCTCCGTGTTGCCAACCAACATAAATAAATAATGACAACTCGCCCGTGAAAAGCAGTATTAGGGAGGTATCAGTTTCCCCCATTGTGTAAATGAGCAGTGTTTTATTTTGAAAGGCACGCTGGGTTTGCTGTAATTAAATCACTGATCAGGGGGTTGCTGTTGCTGATTTGATTAATCACTGGCAGGCCCTGACAAACGCGCGGCCTGATAGCTTACGTGCAGACATACACCCAAAGACCCATTTACAAAACATACAAAGTCACTACAAGCATATTAACAACACTGTAATTACCCTTCTGTAAGACAATAGCATTTTATTCGTCTAGTTTAGTGCCATTATGGTTGGATTAACAACCAAAGGGCAACCGTCCTGGGCCACTAGGCTTAATGTGTGTCAGCTGGTTTGTGCTCACTGAAAATGCATCTGGAAATAAATGTACCAATAAACCAAGATATCACGTGGCATCTCCATAGATTCAGCGTTGCATATATGTCACAGGGACAGCTTTCAAAATAAAATAAAAAAAATTAAAAAAAAGAATCAAAACGGATGCAGCTGAACCACATATACTGTTGTTGTTGTTGTTGTTGTTGTTGTTGTCATTCCACAAAGATGTGCTATCCCTTTTCTGCTACAAGATAAGACGCACAAGCAGAAATGTGTCTTATTGAACTATCTCGGTGTCTCTGTGTCAAGGTCGTCACAATCTTCGTTTTGTGCTTTGCATATTCATAAATGTGTGTCTAAAGCAAGTGCAAGATATGTCCATGTCAATATCACTGACCACATGACTGGGGTGACAAATTATCTATATGTAAAGTTTACTGTTTTACTTTACCAATTCAGACACTGTTTCCCCCAGCATGCAGCAGACATTCATTTTCATTGAAAAAAGCTCTGAACATTTAGCCGTTGTAGAACCAGATATTACTATGCAGGTTGATTTAATCTCTCAAAGATGGGTGGAAAATTGAAGGTAAAGCAAACAGTGTCTTGGTGTCTAACTTTCACTGGCTTCCATGACGCAGAAGCCTCCCAATTACAGCTGCACAGTCATAGGGTTCAGCTGGCCTCTTGTCTGTGAAAAGCCATCGTATATGACTCACATCATCTTCATACTCCTCCAACCCATTCAAGCAAGCCCTCTTGCTCTGAAGCATCTGCATCACATGTCTGTCTGCGTAAAAGGCTTTTCCTTTCCCTTCATTTTTGTCCATCAATCTGTGCATTTTTTTTCCCCAGGGTCTGACCTTTAATACTCTTTCACCAACGGAGCTGTTCATGAAACCGTGTCTATGGAGGCCATGGAAGTGTCTCTGCCATTTAGGAAAGAGAGAAAATCCCACATTTCAGATCTCAGCATGAAAGCATACCGCAAGGTTTTTTTTCTTTTTCTTCGTGGGCCGAACAGTTTGACACCGCTGTTATAAATAGCATCTCTGCCTCAAGAATATACAAGCAAGGATGCAAAGGCTGTGCGTATTTTATTGCGGCTATGTTCCGGTTGTGTTCTTTGCTGTGATTTTTATTTTCTTGAAGCCAGCATGGATCAATACACAATGCTATTTATGAGCTGACAAAAATTAATGTATTTACCGATTGATTTGAAGCTCTTCTTATTTAAGCGTGTTTATATTGAGGATGGAAAAATCAACTCTAACTACTTTAAAGCCAGTCTTTATTTTCCATATTATTTTGAAGTCTCCAGGCAAACACCCACTCAGCTAAAACAGCTGAAACGACCCAAAAAAATAGCATAGTCACACATAAACTATCTTATAAATCCATCTCCTATAGCACAGCTCCAGGGCAGCTCGGGACGGTGCTCCCCAAAATCAGAGCTGACAGACCCTCTCATATAAAATCTATGTCAGATTCTTCTGACGGACTTTTAGAATTCTGCCAGCGTCTGCGGTTGACTGCAGGTTGCTGTTCGAAAACATCAAATACTCCGAGTGAAGCCGAGGTTGTTTTTTTCCAGGGATATGCAGCAGCAGCAGCTTATGTTTTAAAAAAAAAAATAAGACAGGACATCATAATTATTTAATTTGCATCTTCTTCCCTTTTCACCAGCACAGTTTTCTATCTCAGCATGCATTTTGTGGAAAGTATGGAACACACAAGTAATTAGTCCACCACATTACAAACACAAAGAGACAGATGCTCGCACTCACAGTGATGGGCACTATAGAAAGTCTTCAGTCTGACTTAAGAGTGTCTAGAAATACTGTCTCAACTTGAAATTAACCTTAAAGGACCGACAATGTGAAAGAGTAGCCAAGGGGTTGCGTTAAAAACATACATTTTCTATATGGTATCAGGTGCTGTGTTATAGGATAAAATATAGTTAGTTACTAAAACTTCAGTAGTACACTTTAGATTTTGAGTTTGAAGTGAGCCATTGCAGAGCTATAACATCCTCCAGCCAGCATTAAAAAATAAGGCCACAACTATAAATTGGTTGGCTGCAATCTTGTTGAGATTGAGAAATTCAGAAACTACCATACACCATAATAAAGAAGACCTGATCAGTTTTAGCTTAAATGTTTTGTTATATCTTCAAAAGTCATGATAAATATGGCTGCATAATGACTTGTTTAGGACTCAAAATGCACAGGTAAAGACTAGTCAGTCAGTGGTTTAGTCTGTGGGCTACGTAGGTAGCATTAGTAGACTTGTTGAAGGTGCTAGTAGCTAACGGTGCAAGTAACGGCAACAGAGCTAACAGTGTTTACCCAAGGGGAACCAGAGAGGAACCAGAGGGTAGGCGCTACATTTCCTTCCGAATGAGCGCTAACAAAGCTGGCGCTAACAACGCTCTAAATGTCATATAGAGAACCTTTAAGCCCAGGCTTAAAAGCTAAATAAGTTTCAAAATAGACTCTAGTTGGTTGATTAAAAATAATTTTTACATTGTTCCTTCTTTAAACTGTCGGGAGATAACTGGCTTAGTTTGATAGCAGTTGTTGGGCTTGCTAGCAAGGAGGGCATTTGACTTGTGAAAGTGCGGTGACAAGAAAAAACATCAATGAATTTGAGATGGGGAAAAAACACAATTTACTTTGCGATTCCACGTACCTCTTTAAGCATTAACATGTACACTTTGGTCAATATAGACATGCTGCACATCGTTAGATCGGTTAGATATTCCACGATTCAATCGTTCAGTTTAATCAGAATCAGAATCAGGAAATTTTCAACATTTGGACATGACAAACAAACAACAATCAAAAGTGTGGTGTGAAGTGCATGCAAAGAAAGTGGAGGAGGAAGAAGAGGAGGAGGGAGGAGTGGGAGGAGGGAGAGGAGGAGGAGGAAGAGGAAGAAGGTGGAAGAATCAGTCCGGGTTCCATTGATGAGCCTGACCTCCTCCCGAGGGCAGGAGTGTCCAGGGGAGGGGTCAGCGACAATCTTTCTGGCCCGCTTCAGTGACCTGGAAGTGAGAAGGCAGATTGCAGCGATAACCCTCTCGGCCGCGGATGATGCTCTGCAGCCTGCGCTTGTCTTTGGCCGTGGCTGCAGGGTGCCAGGCGGTGATGGAGGAGCAGATGATGGCCGTGTAGAACTGTACCATCATTCTCCCTGGCAGGTTGAATTTCCTCAGCTGCCTCAGGAAGAACATCCTCTGCTGGGCCTTCTTGGTGATGGAGCCGATGTTCAGCTCCCACTTGAGGTCCTGGGTGATGATGGAGCCCAGGAAGCGGACGGACTCCACAGCGTCGACGGGGGAGTCACACAGGATGAGCGGGGCGGGTGGGGCTGCATTCCTCCTGAAATCCACAACCATCTCCACTGTCTTTAGAGCGTTGAGCTCCAGGTTGTTCTATTCAAATTCACTGGCATCGTGAACCAGAGGGATGGGAGAAATAAAGGTGGCAACTCCCTGCCTTTGAAGCAGTCAGAGAAAGTCAGAGAAAACTCTCCTCAGTCTTTCATTTCTTTTCTATGATACTATTTGATGCAGCCAGAATATAATCTAATAAAATAAAACAAAAAAATCTAATACGATTTTTTTTTTAATGAATACTCTTTCAAAATTCTGCCATCTCATGAGGTGACCTTTTCTTTCCCCTTGATGGGAAATGTATTTGCTTTTCATCACATGTCCACACAAGGAATCAGGAATCACATCTGGGTCCTTCCTGCTGTTCACCTATGAGCCACCATGCCTCCCGAGAATGAAATCAGATCTGCTGTGTAATAACTCCACTGGAACGGTAATGATTTAGTTACACAATACCCATTAAAGAGCTGTTCCCATTAAGCGCTTCGTCCACATGTTCATGTAAGGGAGTCACATCAATTACAAATGCCCCCCCCCCCCCGCCCCCATGTGACAAACTGTGGCGTGAAATGATAAAGTGGGCCCCGTCCAAATGATTTACTGTTTTTGAAAAGAATCAGAGGAGAGCTGCAGCATGCGGTCTCTTCCCTTGTCCGCTATCTGTTGGCCAGGACGCGGCTATTTCCTTCTCTCCGTTTGCTCCATCGCCACATGACCTCTTTCCCACGGCGGGGGGAAAGTGCTGTGGCTAGAACACCAGCATCAAAAGGTCACGTTTCAAGCGCAGTCCTTCTCGGATGGAAGTGAATGACGAAACGTCATTTAACGGGTCCAAGTTTTGACAAATTGTTGAGAAATATTTGCCTTTATTTTTGTCCGGGCTCAAAGGGATTCAAGTATCCGACCGAAGAAGGTGGCACCCATACTTTGACAAAATGATTGACGGTATCGCGTTAAAACAAATTAGATTTCTTTTAGCCCTTCAAAGGAAGCCCTTGACTGATAAGAAAGACAACAGCGCACTGCAGATCCTTTGTATTTCATAGATAATACAAAAACGACCTTCAAGACCTTTTGAAAGGGAACATTTTGAAATTCAGTGTAATTGTTGAGGAAATGAACACTTAACCTTGGCACGGTTTGTCAAACTTTGGGAGTGGTGGAGTTCTCCGTCTTTTATCAGACAACACTGAGATGTGATGACGCTCTATTTATTTTTTGGGGTTCTAAGATTGCTGCATTTCTATTCTGTGGCCTCGCCCGACACGTATCTGTGCAGCATCGGGGGTCAGAGGGGAATCCGCCTGTCACGCTCCGCTAAGCATGCGTCCCGGGGAAGGTCCGATGATGGCTGACGGCGCCTTCGCAGCTGCACAGGAAACCAGCCGTGGAATCCTGAATCCGGTGGCCCCTGCCCACATGTGGTCATCATAACAGTAAGAACAACAGCCCGTACTGACACTGGTGGCAGCAACATGAGACACCGAAAAAATAAGTGAAAAGAAAATTCACTGTGCCCTCCACTTTACAGTGAGAAACCGTCTATATGCACGAGTAACTGTTCAGATTGTCTACTGTCGACCCTGGGTGTGCTGAGGGGCTAATGGATCAAATAAGTGGCCCTCAAATGTAGCTCCATCCCCAATACGTGTACAAACACACACACACAAACACACACACACCGTCACAAGTAATAGAAAAACGTATGGCCGAATTTCTGCGCCACAAACGTTCAAATGACCTGCATGTCCTTCGAGTGTTTCTGCTCTCCTGCGTTTGCTCCCACAGAGACATACTCCGATCAAGAACTCAGTGGTAATAATGTCGGTAATAAATGTCATACTCACTCTCAGATTGAACGTTTATTTGTGGCTGTCGCATTTGAGTTATAGTTCAGGCACAGAGTGTTTTATGACATACTGAATTGGGGGGAGGAAAAGCATTTCATCATCTGAAAGCCAATTATAATCCAGTCCTTTCATGATGAAGGCCTCGCAGTGTCATTTACATACAAGTCTCAGCTCCATTCATCATTCTCTATTATCCAAAATACTTTCAGCCACCAGTGTCGTCATTCTAGTGTTATGTTCATTATTGGTCTGTTAAAAGATCACTCCACTAAGTTAGCATCACACTCCTATAACGCTGCTCACAATGGAGATATCTTCTGCTTTCCCCCCACACGTTCATCTTCTTTGTCAAAACCTGGAATCTGCATTACCCACAATGCAACTCAACAACCAACAGTTCAATCCGAGGCTGGGTGTGTTATATTGATGGCAGTCTTCTTGTATGGTGCTGTCATATACAATTGCAATGTCTTGATTATGGGAGAACATTATTATTTAAATATAATAATGATAAAAATAAGAATTTATTTTGAGGAGTTGAAAATGAAATTGTGATTTTGTTATCATCTGTATTTTTTCCAGAAAAGAAGAAACAGCCTTTGTTTACATCGGTGACCGTGTCTTAAAAAGGTTTCCGCCCACTGCACGATCATTGCCGACAAATAGGTTGCATCAGATAATCTCAAATTAAAAGCCACGCGTCATCTCACAGTGGACTAAAGAGGCCTTATTGTGTCTGCCAGTGAGCATGAAGCCCCGCGGCCCCTGCGGCCCCTGCTCTCCCGTGCCATTCAGAAAAAACTCAAACTGATTTCAGGGACCACTGAAGTTTCAAACACGCGACAATCTGACGAAACAACTGCAATTCGTAAAAGACGCGGAAAGGGATCTCCCACACGGCCCTCTGGCCACTTCACCGTGGCTCGCCGCGTGTCCCCGCCATTACAGAAACAGAGAGCGGCAAGTCAAACACAGTTTTAACCCTCCTGTTACCTTTACATCTCCTAACATATTTTACCCTCGGGGTCAATTTGACCCCAGCAATTAAAACCTCCAGAAAATTATTAGAATTAATATTGTTTCCCAAGTTTAAGTGTGAGGTACTTTATGTTTGTTTGTTGACTACCTAAATAGCCCTTTAAATATATAAAAAAGTTGATATTTCTTATATGTTTGACACAGTGAAAAACAGCCTGGGGTCAAATTGACCCCAAAGAACACCTACTTTAAACATTGAATGGGGTCAAATTGACCCTAAAGGTAACAGGAGGGTTAAAAGTCGCCTGGTACGGAATTTTTTTCTTCCAGGCTCTCTGCCCGCTGTCCTCAAAACATTATCTTCATTCGATTTTAAAATCACCTCACGCACATTTTAAAACGACATATAGGCCTAACACTGCAGCAGCGGATGTATTTCCGGATGCGGCGGGCCCCTCTATGCAAAATGATTTTACAGCATGCGGTGTTTTGGCCGCAGAGGGAGGACTAACAGTGTACGTACGGAGCAGAGGGCATGGACGCTTGCCCGGGTCCCACAGCTGCGTGGCGCTGGGGCACAGACAGCCCTTCTCTCTGGGGCACATTGCTCCTTTTATGCCCCACACACTGAACCATTGATCGGAAAGACTACGCTCTTCTCCGTTGCCCCGACAGAGCTCAGGTCCGCACAGACTCCAAACGGGGGCTAAGCTAGCGCAACATCTCGCAACATCTCACAACATCTCAGAACATCTCACAACGACCAGGTCAAAGCACACGTGAAAGTCTGAAACGTCAATCCCTGGAACTGACGTCCAAGGTTTTTTTCAACCATGCATACACAACATTAATGTAATTATGCTAAACGTTGAGATACGTAACACGTCGTAGATCGATTCTGTGTCCATGCAGCAGATCAGACATTAGCCTACATCTTCTTCTGCAGCTGGCAGATGTTTTCAGTTTTCAAAAAAGGTGCTATGAGCCCTGTTATGCTACCTCTAGCTCGTGAACACAACATACCATTTAGCGGCTTAAGACAAAGATATTCTTTTCAAGAGTTCAAAAATTAGCAAAATGAGAATCAAGATTGGACTTAATCACTAATGTTACGGCTAATGTTGCGCCGCATGTGCTATGTAAATAAGCAACGAGTTTACCATGTACACTTTTAAAGATGCAATGGTCAATGAGGTGTTAGCTTGTAGCCAACGATGCAACTTGAAGTCAGATGCAAAAACTATGATTTTTTTCTTTGCACGATATTTGTGATTGATGAGACAGATGAATGTGTTAGTCAATGTAGCTTATTTTATTTTCCACCACGGTTTACAATGTAATCGTAATACAGTGGTAGTTTATTACCTTCGCATTGAAAATGCCGGAAGGTTATGTTTTGATCGGCGTGTATTTATTCATTTATTTATTTATTTATTTATTTGTATGCGTGTTTATTATCCGGGGACCAGTTGATTAGATTTTGGGATCGATCGGGTCAAAGGTCAAAGGTCATGAACAGGTCAAAATCTTTCGCAGAACTCAAAAAGTATAGAACCAAATCGCATGAAATTTGGTGGGATGATTGTTTATTATCCGGGGACCAGTTGACTAGACTTTGGGATCGCTCGGGTCAAAGGTCAAGGTCAAAGGTCATGAACAGGTCAAAATGTTCTTGAATCGCATGAAATTTGGTGGGATGATTGGTTATTATCCGGGGACCATTTGATTAGATTTTGCGATCAATCGGGTCAAAGGTCAAGGTCAAGGTCATGGAAAGGTCAAACTCTTTTTTTACCATAGCACGATACATTTTTGTCCAATTGGCATGAAACTAATGCCAAAATGTTCATAATTCAATGCCCAATCTTGTGATATGCGAAGGTATGCGCTCTACCGAGTGCCCATTCTAGTTTTCTTTGTGCATTTACAGCTTCTTCTCACTCCCAACGAGTGGCCAAAGAAATCTACTACTACTCAACAGAATTGTAATTTCTTTCCAAATGTGTCCTCATGTCTTACTTTAAGACATGATATGACTGTCAGGGTGCCCGAGCAGCCGAAAAGGCAAATGAAGCACTGGAAGACACTCAAGTTTATTTAGTTCTTCCATGGGTTTTCTTCTTCTCCCCAAACAAAAGTGAGCTTATATATATACACCATGTGCTACCAATTAACCCAGACCAACCATCCCAAGGTGAGTCTACGTAACAACAAATGTATATCCTAACTATTTATCCAATCCGACTAAACCCCAAACTATTCATACTCATCTATCACCACCTGTGTCCATCCTATTAATAAGGTACACAGGCAGCAATCGTAACGTATTGTTCTCAAACAATAACCAACCGTGGCCTAGATGAGCTGAGGGCCATCCCCAAGTTCTTTTTTGAGAAGAACGTATTTACTTTAACTGCTGATGGATCGAGACATTAGCTGTTAATACATTGAAAGTCAGTAATTTTCTCGGCGTCTCCTTCCCCCTTTGGTCCGCTATCACTCTGCTGACCCACTGCTGGAGTTGCCTGATTGATATTCACTGCACTTTTCCGCTGGCTGATGCAGCGGACAGTTGACAACCTTAGTGGGAGGAAGCCTGTCAATACGAGGCTGAGGCTCTTTTATGATTTTTGAAAAGGCCTCTTTTCTAGTTCCGCTGTTTGCCGGCCCTGGAGTGTCATCCACTAATGTATTGAGGGTTTGGAATTAGTCAGCCTCGATTGATCCGTTGAAATTGCTTTTTGATTCGTACAGTGTTTCGTGATTAAAATGACAAAACTGAGATCCACTCGCATCGAGTACACTCCGATTAAGAACCACTGCGAAGACGAAATCACTGCGCCGGGCAGTTTTTTTCTGTAATCCTACTGACAAACAGACGAACAAGACGTTTAAAAATATATATATATCTTAACCTCGTTTGCACCTCTAAAACATTCATCCAAAAGGTCTCCTGCGCAGCCTGTTTTTTCCGAGGGAGTCGGATTGATTCATGTCAAAAGGGTCCCAGAGCCATCAGAGACTTGGGTGGTAATGAGCACGCCGCATAATTTCACGACACAGTTCAAATTAATTCCCGCTGCCATTCAGAGTCATTATTTTATAAGAGGCTTCCAAAGCGGACATGGAACTGTAAAAAAAATATAACTGCTCATTTAGCCATTTCCCAGTGTTAACCTCTAACCCTTGAGTTATTGGATGATTCACGCGGCTCATTGAACAGCGGAACTGAATGAAATCGCATCAACCGTCAGCTTCGGCGGCGTAAATTGTAAGGCCCTGTTCTGTGTCTTCTCTGTGTCTCCTATGTGTCTTCTCTGTGTCTCCTCTGTCTCCTTGATTGTTTCATCCCCTTCACCTGCCCTCAGCCACTCCTGACTCCTTGATTGTTTAATTCCCTGCACCTGCCCTCAGCCACTCTCGTCTCGTTACTGTCTCATGCCGTACACCTGTTTCCCCCCCTATATATTGTGCCAGTCTTTCCCTTGTCTCTTGCTGGAGTCCTGTCTTTCGTGTTGCTAGTATGTATTCCAGGCCTGCCTGCCCTGACCTATTCTCTGCCTGCCCGTTTTTGCACTTTGTTACTTTTTGGAAACCTTTTGCCTCTTCTGTCACGGGTAGCGAGGCGCAAGAGCTCATGTGCAGAGGAACGAGCAAGACTCGCTATGGATAACAAAACGCTCTTTACTGAGGCAAAAGGTTTACAAAAAGTACCAAAGTACAAAAAGGGACAGGACTTTGGCCAAAACACAACAATCCAGCAAGTGACAAGGGAAAGACTGGCACAATATATAGGGGGGGAAGCGGGTGTACGACATGAGACGGTAACGAGACGAGAGTGGCTGAGGGCAGGTGAAGGGGATGAAACAATCAAGGAGACACAGAACAGGGCCTTGCATAAATGCTGCTGAGCGAATCTTCCGTGTCACACAAAGAAGGCTTTTCACTAACTGGCAACCTCACCTTGAAGTCTGAACTGACTGAAAACACTCAGCACAGACGGATAGGGTGCTCGGGTTGCTGTCTTGAGATAAGTGGTTGCATGTCCCTGAGGCTCTTCCGTCCACAAGCTAAAGAGAACATTAAATTAGCCCAGAGAGTGACCACAGGGTGCTTAGGCCATCTGTGTCATCCTATTACTTGACCGCAGGAGCATTTACAATATCACATCACCTTGGGTTACCTTTCAGATAAAAGGAAATGGAAATAAAAACAAAAAGTTCTCACCTTACTCATAGGCAAAGGAACCAGTTTCAATATGTTCTTTTTTTAAATAAATAAGCCCACTTGTTTATTTATTATTTGAATATATTGATTAATGGAAAAGCAAAAATCATTTTTCGCTGTCTGCATTTTCCCCTCTTCTTGATGTTTGTCAATATTTTAACTGGAAAGGAAAGCAAACAAGTTTGTAATGAGTTTTGTTCCAGTGCCGGCTGGGCCCCATATTATAAGACTATACAGTATGCGAGTATGGAACATTCATCACACCCTGGGCCCATAAAGCGGCTTATTCCTTGTGTGCTCAGCTGCTCTACTTTGCACGATTTGATGATATCACATGTTTGCGGATTGCACTTTTAAAACAATCCTTCTTGTTGAAAATATTTTTTGTAGTTTAGCTTATTCATAACATGATAATTAGTATTTCCTTAAAGGGGACACATCTTGGAAAAAAATCACTTTCAGTGCTTGTTTGCATACAGTTAAGTTGGGCATCACTATCAGGAGTGGCCCCAACTCACAAACTGAAATAAAAAAAGTGCGCCGTATATTTCACAATGTAATCCGATTTTTTCGGAAGAGGAGAATAAAGGTATATTCAGACTAAAATAATGTGTGTTTTTTTTAACATCAAAGCTCTTAAAAATGTTCTTGTAGATATTACAAAACCCAAAATACATGTATGAACCTGAAAATGTCCCCACTGATGTGTCCCCTTTCAAGGCCTTTCTGGAATAACGCGTCTGAGAGTCACTGAAAAGAAAGCAAAACATAAAATGTGTGGAGACCCAAAGTGTTCTGAATGAAATAAATTGAGAAGAAATTCTGAAATATCTATGAAAAAAATACAACATAACTATGAAATTACTAAATTATCCAATAACATGTATTAACCCATTATTACGTTCTGATAATAATTAATAACATGACATTGTGTATCTCTTCCCAGCAGTTTTCATTTAAAAAAAATGTCCCCCAAAGTCTGTTAACTTCACACAACTTTTGATCTCAAAGTCTTTATCTGTCAAAAGAAGACAAATGGTGCACAGTGACTTATGAATGATTGTTGCTTTGGTCATAATATCCAATATATCTCATCTTTCAAGATTTAAGTCTGCCTGCACACAAGATGCAACACACAGATATAGAGTTCTCTTTGCACACCCTAACTCTGAACAAAATACAATTCCAGTGTGTGTTTCAGCGAGTTTTAACAACCCCTTTCCTGTTTTCAGATCATAAATATCTATTTATGATACTGAGAAATAAGTATGACTTCACTGGCAAACACTAATGTCATTTTCGTGGTGGATTAAAAAAAAATTGCACTTAAGAGTAAAAATAAAAAGACACGTAAGAGTAAAAATAAAAAGGATCTTTGTTTTAAGAACATAGCGGAGGCCCCCGGGGGAACGCAATCCAAAATATCAGTCAGGAGTCATTCAGTTGTGGTTGCATCAACATCCCTCCAACATCACATTGTATTAAAAACAGTGTGATGTGTTCAGGGGATTTCCTCTGCTGAGCACATCCAGGGCCCTGCCATTCGTATGATGCTGTACTGCCTTCCGCCTCAGGGGGGCAGCAGTGCCCCACAGGAGGAACATCAGCAGTCAGTAGCAAATTTGGACGATGAAAAAAATAACAATAAGGAAAGACGGGAGAAGTGTATTTGTCATAATGCACTCTGTTGGAGACCTGGGTGTGACAATGGAACCGAACTCTGCGTGAACTCCTCCTCGGTCTACATTTCCACTATCTATAAAAGCCCAGGGCTTAATAATTGAAACGCACAAAAAATGAAAAAAAGAAGAGAAAAGCAAGCTGGCATGTGTGATGACAAAGCAGGGATGATATTACATGAGATGTATCTACTGGCTATTAAATATTTAAAAATAATACAGAATACCCGAGAGCCTTGCTGCATTATGCTTCACTATATCTTTATGTTTTGAACTGTCACTTGGCGCTGGAATTTTGTGTTTTCCATAAATCGATGCAAAACGATTCTTCACAATGAAGGAAATCCCAAAAAATGTATGCTCAAAATTGTCTTACACATTAAAGGATGTGACAAATGATACAAATCATCTCTAAATTGAAATGTTGAAATGTCTCCACTAAAGTCAGGGGAAATTCTCGGTGCGAAAACGGGGATAGAGATTCAGTTTTCAAATTTCAACCTTTGAAGATTTGACGGTAAACTTCACAGGTTCTGGTTCTAATTTGATTAGAAAATGAACTAATCCAAATCTGCAGATTTAAATCGGTTCCAGTTGTTTGAAGCCCAACAGGCCAGAGAGCAGCGTTAGCCACTGGCATTACTTCAATAAACTTACTGTTGAAGTTTGAAGTTCCTTTTATTGAGCAACAGACATGAAATCTGCAATGACGCAAGTGGTTTCATAAGTGTGTGTCTTCAGGTTTGTTTCGCAAAATGGAAAAAACCTGATATGCTTCATGCTCAATGCTCCAGTGTAAATCCAGCCAGGGGGGTTATTCTCTTACATGCTTAGGCCTGGAGTCTATTTCTCACACGTCCTGCCATTCAATCACATGGTGTCTTTGCTGTCATTGTTTTTGGGCAGTCAATTGTTATTTCAGCTGTTCTTATCATGTATGTACCTTGCTGCTGCTCAGGACACACTTGATTTGCTCGATTTCAAATCTTAGCACGGAAATTACGATTTTTTTTCATGAATGCTCTTTACAAAACAGAACATGCAGCTCTGTGTGAAGCATACCTTAAAATCAACTCATGGAACCAATAGAAACAATATAAGTGTATGTATTCAGTATAAGATCACCAATTGGTGTGTGGACGACGGTTTTGAAGCTTCGAGTTTGGATTATGTTCATCGCCATCTCCGGTTTTTGCAACCAAATAAAAAGGAAGTGACCATATGTGGACGCCGTGGTAGCGATCTGTCAATCACAAGGTCGCCACACCCTAAAACATACTCTGCTTTATGGTCTGTTTGATTCTAAATGGACCATAATTTACTAAACGAACATCATGCTGTATTGAAGAAGACTTGAAACAAGAGATTGAGACCATAAACTCATGTTTACAATGTTTACTGAGGGAATAAATCCAGAGATAAGTAGTCATTTTCTCATAGACTTCTATACAATCAGACTTCTTTTTGCAACGGGAGGAGTCGCCCCCTGATGGCCATTAGAGAGAATGCACGTTTAAGGCACTTCCACATTGGCTTCACATTTCAGGACCGGAGGTTGCCATTTGGGACAAACCCAACAATTGCAACAAGGGTAGTTTCCAATATCATACTCCATGACACATGAGCAAACCATTCATTTCGTTCTGCGACACAGTTAAAGAACAGAAGAAGTATGATGAACACACAGCTCGGCACTTCCTTTTTCATAATCAGTTATATATTTAATTTAGTCTGTATACTTTTACGTAGTGTCTCTGACATGATGTTTTTATTCTGTCCATTTCAACATTGTTCTCCCTTATTTTATTTGCTTTGTCTGTAGATTGTATTTGTAATCTTATGTTTTTAGGTTTGTTCTTAACATCAGCATCATTGGGACTACGGATGAAAAATAGCCTCTGGCACATTTTCTGAAATGTTTTTTATCAATGTGCACTGTCCCTTATGAAATAAACCCAGTAAAAAAAAATTTAAAATTAAAAAAGATCACGTCTAATATTTGCTACTCAGATTCAGCTGAGGTGTTGTGCACCGAGGGGCTCGAGGGACATTGTGTTCCTCTTTTTATATGCTTCGGTCCTTGTGTATTACTTTAGTGGAACATGACATAAGGTACTTAAGCAACAGCAGGAGACAAATATGACAAAAAGCTGCTCCAAACCTGGTCGAGCTTTCAGAACTGTAGCCTTCAGAGATCATATAAGATCACTGTCAACATTTCGTGAATGAAGAAGTAATTAAAAGAGAGCAGGACGGTGAAGCAATCTAGAAATGTACTTATTGTTGCTTCATCTGGGTTAGTCCCCCTCGCCGATTTCAGTTCCTGATTTAGTAAGTGAATAAAGGCAATGTGCCTCTCTTCCTCTTTCACTCTGTCTTGTTGGCGCCCGAAGGACACAACAGAAGAAACCTGAAAAACTGCTTCTCGGGTAAGTAAAGAATAAGAATATACACTTTTATTAATCCCCAAGGGGAAATTAGTTCTCTGCATTTAACCCATCCTTAGTTATTAAGGAGCAGTGGGCTGCGGTGAAGCGCCCGGGAAGCAACTGGGGGTTCAGTGCCTTGCTCAAGGACACTTCGACTTGCAACTAATGGGGAGAGCGGGGATCGAACCCACAACCCTGCGGTTGCAGGACGGCCCTCTTACCCCACTGAGCTAAAGCCGCCTAAAGGGAGACTGGAGAGTTTTTAAACTCTTGTTTTTAATCTTTTAGCAATATATGGTCCAAATATTTAACCCAATGGGATTTTTGATGGAAATGTTCTTAACAATAGGAGATCTAAGTGGGAATAAACTGCCCTAAAGTGTCCTATTAATTCTGATTTTTTGATAGAAAGAATAGGATCTTCCACCTCTGCCTCTGGGCATTATCTATTATTTCTCTTTGATAGGCGGCATCTTTTGTTACAGTTTTGCTGTCTTACATTTCGTCAGTGCAGTCCGACTATCTGTCGCCTCCTAAACGTGCTCATGACAAAACATGTCGATTACAACTTGCAACATAATGTAGTTCACGCAACGTCGCAAGAAAAAGAGGAAAAAAAGAACAAGATGTAACTGTTATGGTTGTTTGAATTCCTGGATAACTGAGAAAAACCAGCATGTGTCAGCCATGGACATCTGACATGTTATGACATTGAAATATTGTAATTCTGTTTGAATGCACAAAGTATTGAATGCTCCAAAAAAGGTCATTTTCATCATGTAAAACTGTTCAACGTCGAGTCAAATGTGGATATTCAAAGTGGACAAAAGAACTCAGACTAGGCCTAACTTAATAAAGCTTGTCTGCTGACTTATGTCATGGGGTCTCTTCAGCTCTTTCTTAAGCCTCCACTGAAGCAGAGACTGCAGTGGACGGTATACATTTACTTAAATTAAGTACAATTGTGTTTGTGCTTTTCTTGACTTTTCATCATTTACATTTACATCATACCACAGAATATTACAGAGGTGATATTGTTGTACATTTTACTCCATGACATTTATTTACAGTGGAGTTACTTTTTTTAGATTAAGATTTAACAATAAAGATTAACATAGGATGTAAAAGGGACGTATCATGCACATTTTTTGAATTATATATATATTCTGGGTTTCTGCTAGAGTAGGTTTATATGCTTTTTTGTTCAAAGAACACATTATTTCACCACATACAGTCTGTATGAACACACCTGTGTTCACCCTCTGTCTCTTTATGCCCAGTCGGCTCTGATGTACAAATGTAAGCGCACAAGCACTGAAAAGGTGTGTTTTCATGATGTCTCCACTTTAAATGTTTAACCAGTGGTTTTCAAACAGCTTGTGACTCCTGGCAGAAAAAAACAATGAAGTTGGGGCCCCCATGTAACATTTCATTTGTTAGTGTTAATACAGTTAATGAGTCAGAAGGCCCATTGTTCTGTGTTAGGAGTACTTTTACTTTTTGCACGATAAGTATATTTCTTTAATAATACTACATAGGATTTTAACCGCTTAACTTTGACTTGTAGTGAAGTATATACATATACAATACATTTGGTATATTTACCTAAATAAAATGTTTTAGGTACTTAATACATTTCCCTGTAGTTCTACAGGTCTTCGCTGTTTAAAAAATAACTTTAAAAAACCATGCGATCTGAATGTTGATAAACAAATATCAACAATGCATTTGAAAAAGGGGCTGTGCTTCACAGAGAAGCTATTGACATGAGTATTTAAATCGATAAAAGGGATGAAACCAACATGTCATAAACAAGACAATGCACTCCGCTAAAAGAGAGCCATTTTTTTAATTAAATGCCAAACATGTCAACAACATAAAAGCAAAAACACAGCCTGGCTTATGGTGTCATGTTCATAAAGAAAAGAGAGAGAGTTTAGCCAATGAATTTTTTTGATTTCCCAACAGCCACGATGTTCCTGTGCTGTTGGCTGGCTCTGACGGCTTTAATCCCTTTGACCCTGAGCACCAATCCTGGAGTGAAGGTCAAGCTAACCGCAAAAGGCCTTGAATATGGTAAGGTTTGCGGCCCGCTTTATTCCAACAGTTGGAAATCACGGATCTCTCCAGAATCTCATCATCACATTCCTTTGCCTTTTTGCGACAGGCAGACAACTGGGGATGGTTTCCATCCAGAAGAAACTCAAAACCATCAAAGTCCCAGATATGTCAGGGCGCCAGAGAGTGTCTCCCATTGGCAAGGTCAAGTACAGCTTGACAAAGTAAGGCGGCAGATCATTCGACACTCTGGAAATATTCTGTGGGTAACTGGGATTCTTCACAAACGCCATGTCGTCTCTTTAAGTATCCGAATAGTGGATGTGGGTTTGCCAACGTCTGCGCTGGATCTGGTACCAGGGACGGGTGTCAGGCTGTCCATCACTAAGGCCTTCATCAGTCTGCACGGAAACTGGAGGGTCAAGTACCTCAGAATAATGTGAGTGAGAAGCAGAAGAAGAAAAAAGTCCTTCATATACAGCTGAAATCCATTTAAAAAATATATCTGCTACAGCTGCGACTCCTCTCTTCGCAGAAAGGACAGCGGCACTTTCAATTTGAAGGTCAGCGATCTCACCGTCACGACAAGCATTGCCGTCAAGAGCGACGAGATGGGCCGTCCCGTGGTCAGCACCGCCGACTGCGTGGCCAAAGTCGGCAGCGTGAGCGTCAAGTTCCGCGGCGGAGCCAGGTAAAGGGAACCCTGCCGGGCTTGAACCCCATGCGAGGGAATGGAATGTGAGATTTTTCTTTTCATGCTCGCCATACCGCCCAAATGAATTCCTGTGATCGCTCCGTGTTTCAGCTGGCTGTACAACCTCTTCAAGAAGTTCATCGAGAAGGCCTTACGAAATGCACTGGACAAACAGGTGAGGGGAAGCCAGCCTCACACCGACTGCTTTAGATGGTCGTGTACTCACACAGTACGGGGTTTCCCTCCTCAATGCAGCCACACATTCATAACTAGGACTTCAGACCAGATCACAAAGGCTTCTAGAAACAACTTTTGCAAAAAGTAACTGATGGAAGCCATCGAAGTGGTATTCACTGCATTTTGGGGACTCTGCAAGTTTATTTTTAAATGAAGGGAATGTTTCTGGTCTTTTTTTTTCAGATCTGCACTCTGGTGGCCGACGCAGTAACTGATTTGAACCCTGAGTTGAAAACTCTCAATGGTAAAAATGAATATGCTATCTAAAAAAACATTTTGATGTTTCATTGATGCTGAGAGTGTATGAGAGACATTCTATCTCACTGCAGTTGTAGCAAAGGTGGACAAGTACGCAGAGATTGAATACTCCATGGTGTCAGCGCCCGCAGTGACAAAAGCCTCGATAGAATTTGGCTTGAAGGTAAAGAAATGCCGAGCCTTATACTGCACATTTTATACATCTAAAGCTCTAGTTTGGTTACCACGAAATAGACGCTCATGGCGACGTCCCAATCTCTCTCCCTCCGGTATTTATTCGTCACTTAGGGGGAATTCTACAACATCGGGAAGCACCAGGAGCCTCCGTTTACCGCCGCTGCCTTTTCTCTGCCGCCCGAGACCAACAAAATGTTGTACCTCGGCTTGTCCGCCTTCACCGCCAACTCTGCGGCCTTCGTCTACAACACAGCCGGAGCCCTCAGCCTGTACATCACCGATGACATGGTGAGCGCCATCCTCGCTTAAATTGCCTCGTCGATCGCCGACGTCGTACTGAAGTACAACCTTTCCGTCCCGACAGATCCCTCAAGGCTCGCCCTTCCGACTCAGCACCAGAACCTTCTACATCTTCATCCCACAGGTGACAAACACGTTTCTGCTGACTCCATCGCCCGAATGAGGCGCCGTGATCTATTGGCAGTTTGTCACGTCGTGTCTCGGTGTTTTTATTTCAGCTCGCCAGGCGCTTCCCGGGCCTGATGATGAAACTGCTGATGAGGACGGCGAAAAACCCCTTCATCACGCTTGAACCCAACAACGCCACGGTGGAGGCCAGTTGCACGGTGACGGCCTACGCCATCCAACCCAACGCCACGCTCTCCCCTCTCTTCGTCCTGAACATGGTAGGCTACACAGCTTGCATGATAGAGGGGGGGGGGGGGGGGAAACAATTTGTGTGAGCTAAAATTGGTAACTTTTCTTGCCACATTGTCTTAACAGGAGACCAGCGTCAGCGCCCGGGTGTTCGTCAGTGGAATGAGGTTGGCTGGAGCTGTCAAGCTGAACAAGTGAGTTACTTAAAATATAATTATTTGTTCTCAGAGGAGTACAAACAATGGGGGGCCAAAAGGTCCTTGTAAGAACATCACAGTTTAATTTTACCTAATTTGCACAGAATGGATCTGACCCTGGAGACAAGCTACGTGGGAGATTTTGCGGTGAGAACTGCGTTCTAAGCCGAGTCACGGAGTGCACAATCACTACCAGCGTGACTAAACCTAACCTTTACCCGCAGGTCAGAACCCTCAACAGCATCTTCCAAATGGTCCTCAAAGTGGTTGTGATACCTACACTGAACGGTGAGTTTTTGCACTTTCAGTTTCTACTCTCCATGAATGAGATGTCATGTACTCTAATCTGCAGCTTCCCCTCGGTTTAACGGAGTTCAAAAGTGAGTTTCAGTTCAATGTTTAGCTGTTCTGATTATTTTGACTGTCACTCTTTTTTTTATACTTGATATTTTATTTAGGTATTTTTATACTACCTTCAAAAGTAAGAATGCATAATAATAATAATAATAATAATAAAACATGAAGATAAATCAAAATTAAGTAAAAATTAACCATGCATCTGGCAAAGAAGGGCCAAAAGGAAACACAAATGTTAAAGCCAGACAATAATTATAAATAAAAATGAAAATAAAAAATAAAACAACTGACTGTCACTTTTGTAGCTGTAGATATTTGGCCTAAGCAGGCCGCTTGCTATTAGGAATTAAGCTCTAAAAACCCACTGTGCCCTACCTGCTGAGGAGCAAAAAACTAAAGAGACAGGTATTTCCCTCAGGAGTCGGTAGAGACCAAAAAAAGTGCGAGAAGAGGGTGAATATTGGACGTACTGCACGTTCATCAGGTGGCGAGAAATGCAACTCCGAAATTAAAGATACATTTATTCCATAACAGCCTCATTGTTACCTTCGCATTGAAAATGCCGGAAGGTTATGTTTTGATCGCCATTTATTTATTTATTTATTTATTTATTTATTTATTTATTTATTTGTATGCGTGTTATTCGCAAATCTCAAAAAGTATTGAACCGAATCGCATGAAATTTGGTGGGATGATTGTTTATTATCCGGGGACCAGTTGATTAGATTTTGGGATCGATCGGGTCAAAGGTCAAAGGTCATGAACAGGTCAAAATCTTTCGCAGAACTCAAAAAGTATTGAACCGAATCGCATGAAATTTGGTGGGATCATTGTTTATTATCCGGGGACCAGTTGATTAGATTTTGGGAACGATCGGGTCAAAGGTCAAGGTCAAAGGTCATGAACAGGTCAAAATGTTCTTGAATCGCATGAAATTTGGTGGGATGATTGGTTATTATCCGGGGACCATTTGATTAGATTTTGGGATCAATCGGGTCAAAGGTCAAGGTCAAGGTCATGGAAAGGTCAAACTCTTTTTTTACCATAGCACGATACATTTTTGTCCAATTGGCATGCAACTAATGCCAAAATGTTCATAATTCAATGCCCAATCTTGTGATATGCGAAGGTATGCGCTCTACCGAGTGCCCATTCTAGTTTGCTAATGTGTTCATCAAATCTCATTGCAATGTTGTTTTTCACAACTTGTTTCTGATGCCCCCTAGTGGCCAACAAACATCTGTTATTGCAGGTTTACCTAAAGACGGAAAGGCTAACCCTTTTTAAACAACTCTGTATTAATGACCGTGCTATGTATTCCATCAAAAACACACATTACATGCATGTATTGTGCTTTATAATTCAAACATAAATGTAAACCCCTATTGATGACATCGATATACTGTTTGCCACTTTGGATTTTTGCGAGTAGTTTATCTAAACTTGTACACATTTTGCTTCGTAGTTCAACTTGCAAAGGGATACCCACTTCCTACACTTGGAAAGATGAAGCTTGTGAACACTCAGCTTCAGGTCCTGAAGGTCAGAGTCTGGATGTTTTTTGTTTAATTTGTTGTTTTATAAAACCGCATGTGTTTGAGTAAGCTGCATTTATTATATGTGTAGTCGATCAACGGAATCCATGATCTCAAAGCTGTAATTAACCACTGTTACTGGGCTTTTCTCTAGGACTACGTGCTGATTGGGACAGATGTTCAGTTCACGGGTTGAACGAAAACTCCCAGGATTCATTTCTGCGCTGCGGGGCCACAATGAAGATGCAGGCACAGCCAGAGTTCAGCTGACAGTAAACCATTCGGGAAGAAAAAAAAGAATAATGCACAGATAATACTTCTCCTACCAGCCTCAGAAATACAAATCTCCTGTTTCCATTTGGACTCAGTTTCATTTTTTAAATTATAATTCTCCTCTTTGACTCATTTTCCTTAATATGTTAACCCAGAGCTGGTTTTCCATATGAAAAATGGTGATGATGGCATTGATCTGCTCCAACAGGACACAGTCTGCAGGAGAGGGTTCACTGTTGTCACTTCAATTATCTTTATTTATTTTAAAAAAGCTCCTTCCAAAGCAGATCACAGCACTTTCTGCTGCTGACTTTAGGGGGAAATATTGTTAAGTTTCTGAGTCTGTTATTCTACAAACGTGCTGATCCGTGACATTTCTGCTGCAGTTCGGAGAGTACCAACACAATGCCGTGGTATCAAGCAACAGACAAAAGAAATCAGTCACAGCTGTGTGTATTAAAGAAACGTTAATTTTCATCCAGCCTGGTTTCAGCATCTTGAAGTGGGGATGTATGAGTTACTTATCCCAGGTTTAGTGACACCAGAATCGGATCACTAACTGCAGAGCTCCAGGTTCCGGTCCCGGGCTTAGAGGACGTCTAATATTAAATTGGTTGCGCCAATGACAAATATGAACATCAGTCCACAATAGCATGCATTTATTAGTTTGAATAAGCCACACTTTTCTCCCACTGACACCAAGGCAAACAATAAAAACCTAATATATTTAATGATCAATGTACCGTAGCGTATAATTAAGTAGCTGAACATTCGCTGAAATGATTACCAGGGCTCTCAAGTGTCACGCATTGAGCGTGAGACTCACGCATTTCGGTCTTAAATCACGCACTCCCGCCACACATCGTATTTCTCACGCTGAAAAAAACTCTCGGCTATTTAATGTTTTAATGTGCAGCAGCGCGCAAACATGAGCTGGCTGCGCTGCCCTCACCATAGAGGAATCAAGCGCTCCCCTGGAGTTCTGCTGTGAGGAGCCACTTATCAGCCAATCAAAAAAAGAAATGGGCTACACAATAGCCAATCAGAAAAAAACGTATCTGTTGTATCTGGGTAAGATTTAATCCAGCAACCAATGAAAATAAAGCATTCTGGAATTTCGTTCTGGGGGGGGGGGCACCAAATAATTTTTGTAGTTTAGCTTATTCATAACATGATAATTAGTATTTCCTTAAAGAATAGAATCAGCTTTAATGGCCATGTAGGTTTGCACATACATGGAATTTGACTCCGGTTACACTTTGCTCTTCCGTACTTATACACACACACAATATACAATAAGCGGGATAAATATAAAAAAGACATTAAAGACAGTAGTCAAAAAGTGCAGATGGAAGAGTCTGATTAATTGTTCATCAGGGTGACGGCCAGTGGAAAGAAGCTATTTCTGTGTCTGGTGGTTTTGGCGTACAGTGCTCTGTAGCGCCTACCAGAGGCGAGGAGTTGGAACAGCTTGTGTCCAGGATGTGAGGGGTCTGCAGTGATCTTTCCTGCCCGCTTCCTGACTCTGGTGGTGTACAAGTCCAGAATGGAGGGGAGGCTGGAACCAATGGTTCTTTCTGCAGACCTGACGATCCGCTGTAGTCTGACACTGTCCTGTTTGGTGGCCGATCCAAACCACACAGTGATGGAAGAGCAGAGGACACATCTTGGAAAAAAATCACTTTCAGTGCTTGTTTGCATACAGTAAAGTTGGGCATCACTATCAGGAGTGGCCCCAACTCACAAACTGAAATAAAAAAAGTGCGCCGTATGAACCTGAAAATGTCCCCACTGATGTGTCCCCTTTAAAGGCCTTTCTGGAATAACGCGTCTGAGAGTCACTGAAAAGAAAGCAAAACATAAAATGTGTGGAGACCCAAAGTGTTCTGAATGAAATAAATTGAGAAGAAATTCTGAAATATCTATGAAAAAAATTAGGGCTGTCAGCGTTAACGCGTTAATCTATGCGATTAATTTGGCCGCGTTAACGCACTAAAATATTTTAACGCAATTAACGCAAATTTTTTTTTTTTTTTTTTTTTAAACCGCGGCAGTACGGTTTGACACTGTTTCCGTTTTTAAAACAATCATTTCGCCGCAAAAAATAAGGAGCAGAAATCAGTTTAACTCGTGGATGAATCAGTCGGGTTTCCTCCTGCTCCTCCTTCCTCCCGTCTCCCCCTCTGAGACACTCAGTGCGATTACATGCAATCGAATTATTGGCTTAGTCGGACTGAAATCGAATTATCCGTTTCATGTAAACACCTTAGTCGGGCTATGTGCGGTCCGACTTCGGTCCGATTAACACCCCTGGATAGCTCGGTCCGATCCAGTTGATAATTCGACTCTCGCGGCATGTAACTCTGAATTCGATTCGAACTGGACTTTGCGTCTTTGCGCATGCTCGAGATCCCTCCGCCCTCCTCCCTCCCTCCCATGTCGTGACCCGGAAGTCGAAAGAGACGATAAATTTAATTCTCCGTGTACCTTCGGCGACGGCGTCTTCTCTCCGTTATCAACCCAGCCAATAGCGCCATTTGCATTCGCTGTGCTCCTATTAACACCATGGAAGAATAGCAGAGGAATGTAGCTTCGCCTTGCTCTCTGTTCGCCATCTTTCTCGAAATGTTGTTGTTGGTGGTGGTGAAGAGGTCAAGCGGAAATGGCTGTATCACCACGAGTTGTAATGAAAACAGCGCCGCCTATCGTATCGGATATGACATGCTTTCGGCCAATGATTCGAATTACTCACTGCCATGTATATTGGGATAACAGCAGATCCCCCAAAAGATAGCATAGTCCGACTAAAGCAAGATTCGAATTATACCATCATGTAAACGCACTGACAGAGGAACAGAGGGGCGACGTGTCGGGGGACGCGGCGCGGAAAGAACTCGACACACGAAACCTTCAACGTGATTGGTCAATCCGTTTGTCTGTCAACATTTCGGGGGGAAAAAAACAATGAACACTCAGTAAATCACAAAGGACCTCCCACCTCACAGGTGAGGCTCATTAGCAGCCTGTCAGTCAGAGAACCAGAGAACACGGCGCGAGGACAATGAGGCTCATTTCAGAGCTGAGATTGTTCTGGAATTCAAGATTCAAGATTCAAGATGTTTTATTTGTCACATACACACACAGGGTGTGCAGTGAAATGAAAGTGGCAATGCTCAGCAGGAATGTGCAAGGGCAACAAGTACACACTATTTACAAATAAAAAACAACACAATATTTACAGTAAGTGTGTGTGTGTGTGTGTGTGTGTGCCTAAGAGGGGCAGTTGTGTGGGTCTATGTGGGGGTCCTGGTGAGGTCGGAGTTCACAATCCTGATGGCCTGAGGAAAGAAACTCCGTCTCAGTCTCTCTGTTCTTGCAGCGTGACTACGGAGGCGCCTGCCTGACCGCAGCAGTTTGATGTATAACACGTGGGGGTGTGTCACATGCAAAAGACTTTAAACGGTGAATTTAATTTATTTTGTAAAATGTATAAAATGCCCCCAGCCTCCAGAGGGTGAACGTGACATATGTGAATGTCAGTCAGTTACCAAGGCCACTGGTTCTGCTGTTCAGTGTTAAAGATGACAGGACCAATGGGGTCTCAATATACCTCATTTTTTTTTACTAATCTGATGTTTCACTGAAGAAACAATTTATCATCCACGATATTAAATACCTCGCTGGCACTGTATATTTAGGAGCCTCTTTGAAAACACAGCTCTGTGTGAAGTTTTGTCTTTAAAAAGAATGAACTTTTAACTTTTAATTGCGATTAATCGCAATTTCAAAATGTGCGATTAATTAGTTAATTTTTTTTAATCGATTGACAGCTCTAAAAAAAATACAACATAACTATGAAATTACTAAATGATACAATAACATGTATTAACCCATTATTACGTTATGATAATAATTAATAACATGACATTGTGTATCTCTTCCCAGCAGTTTTCATTTTAAAAAATTCCCTGTTAACTTCAAACAACTTTTGATCTCAAAGTCTTTATCTGTCAAAAGAAGACACATGGAGCACAGTGACTTATGATTGTTGCTTTGGTCATAATATCCAATATATCTCATCTTTAAAGATTTAAGTCTGCCTGCACACAAGATGCAACACACAGATATAGAGTTCTCTTTGCACACCCTAACTCTGAACAAAATACAATTCCAGTGTGAGTTTCAGCTAGTTTTAACAACCCCTTTCCTGTTTTCAGAGCCTAAATATCTATTTATGATACTGGGAAATAAGTTTGACTTCACTGGCAAACACTAATGTCATTTTCGTGGTGGATAAAAAAAAAATTGCACTTCAGAGTAAAAATAAAAAGACACGTAAGAGTATAAATAAAAAGGATCTTTGTTTTAAGAACATAGTGGAGGCCCCCGGGGGAACGCAATCCAAAATATCAGTCAGGAGTCATTCAGTTGTGGTTGCATCAACATCCCTCCAACATCACATTGTATTAAAAACAGTGTGATGTGTTCAGGGGATTTCCTCTGCTGAGCACATCCAGGGCCCTGCCATTCGTATGATGCTGTACTGCCTTCCGCCTCAGGGGGGCAGCAGTGCCCCACAGGAGGAACATCAGCAGTCAGTAGCAAATTTGGACGATGAAAAAAATAACAATAAGGAAAGACGGGAGAAGTGTATTTGTCATAATGCACTCTGTTGGGTGTGACAATGGAACTGAACTCTGCGTGAACTCCTCCTCGGTCTACATTTCCACTATCTATAAAAGCCCAGCGCTTAATAATTGAAACGCACAAAAAATGAAAAAAAGAAGAGAAAAGCATGCTGGCATGTGTGATGACAAAGCAGGGATGATATTACATGAGATGTATCTACTGGCTATTAAATATTACAAAATAATACAGAATACCCGAGAGCCTTGCTGCATTATGCTTCACTATATCTTTATGTTTTGAACTGTCACTTGGCGCTGGAATTTTGTGTTTTCCATAAATCGATGCAAAACGATTCTTCACAATGAAGGAAATCCCAAAAAATGTATGCTCAAAATTGTCTTACACATTAAAGGATGTGACAAATGATACAAATCATCTCTAAATTGAAATGTTGAAATGTCTCCACTAAAGTCAGGGGAAATTCTCGGTGCGAAAACGGGGATAGAGATTCAGTTTTCAAATTTCAACCTTTGAAGATTTGACGGTAAACTTCACAGGTTCTGGTTCTAATTTGATTAGAAAATGAACTAATCCAAATCTGCAGATTTAAATCGGTTCCAGTTCTTTGAAGCCCAACAGGCCAGACAGCAGCGTTAGCCACTGGCATTACTTCAATAAACTTACTGTTGAAGTTTGAAGTTCCTTTTATTGAGCAACAGACATGAAATCTGCAATGATGCAAGTGGTTTCATAAGTGTGTGTCTTCAGGTTTGTTTCGCAAAATCGGAAAAACCTGATATGCTTCATGCTCAATGCTCCAGTGTAAATCCAGCCAGGGGGGTTATTCTCTTACATGCTTAGGCCTGGAGTCTATTTCTCACACGTCCTGCCATTCAATCACATGGTGTCTTTGCTGTCATTGTTTTTGGGCAGTCAATTGTTATTTCAGCTGTTCTTATCATGTATGTACCTTGCTGCTGCTCAGGACACACTTGATTTGCTCGATTTCAAATCTTAGCACGGAAATTACGATTTTTTTTCATGAATGCTCTTTACAAAACAGAACATGCAGCTCTGTGTGAAGCGTACCTTAAAATCAACTCATAGAACCAATAGAAACAATATAAGTGTATGTATTCAGTATAAGATCACCAATTGGTGTGTGGACGACGGTTTTGAAGCTTCGAGTTTGGATTATGTTCATCGCCATCTCCAGTTTTTGCAACCAAATAAAAAGGAAGTGACCATATGTGGACGCCGTGGTAGCGATCTGTCAATCACAAGGTCGCCACACCCTAAAACATACTCTGCTTTATGGTCTGTTTGATTCTAAATGGACCATAATTTACTAAACGAACATCATGCTGTATTGAAGAAGACTTGAAACAAGAGATTGAGACCATAAACTCATGTTTACAATGTTTACTGAGGGAATAAATCCAGAGATAAGTAGTCATTTTCTCATAGACTTCTATACAATCAGACTTCTTTTTGCAACGGGAGGAGTCGCCCCCTGATGGCCATTAGAGAGAATGCACGTTTAAGGCACTTCCACATTGGCTTCACATTTCAGGACCGGAGGTTGCCATTTGGGACAAACCCAACAATTGCAACAAGGGTAGTTTCCAAGATCATACTCCATGACACATGAGCAAACCATTCATTTCGTTCTGCGACACAGTTAAAGAACAGAAGAAGTATGATGAACACACAGCTCGGCACTTCCTTTTTCATAATCAGTTATATATTTAATTTAGTCTGTATACTTTTACGTAGTGTCTCTGACATGATGTTTTTATTCTGTCCATTTCAACATTGTTCTCCCTTATTTTATTTGCTTTGTCTGTAGATTGTATTTGTAATCTTATGTTTTTAGGTTTGTTCTTAACATCAGCATCATTGGGACTACGGATGAAAAATAGCCTCTGGCACATTTTCTGAAATGTTTTTTATCAATGTGCACTGTCCCTTATGAAATAAACCCAGTAAAAAAAAATTTAAAATTAAAAAAGATCACGTCTAATATTTGCTACTCAGATTCAGCTGAGGTGTTGTGCACCGAGGGGCTCGAGGGACATTGTGTTCCTCTTTTTATATGCTTCGGTCCTTGTGTATTACTTTAGTGGAACATGACATAAGGTACTTAAGCAACAGCAGGAGACAAATATGACAAAAAGCTGCTCCAAACCTGGTCGAGCTTTCAGAACTGTAGCCTTCAGAGATCATATAAGATCACTGTCAACATTTCGTGAATGAAGAAGTAATTAAAAGAGAGCAGGACGGTGAAGCAATCTAGAAATGTACTTATTGTTGCTTCATCTGGGTTAGTCCCCCTCGCCGATTTCAGTTCCTGATTTAGTAAGTGAATAAAGGCAATGTGCCTCTCTTCCTCTTTCACTCTGTCTTGTTGGCGCCCGAAGGACACAACAGAAGAAACCTGAAAAACTGCTTCTCGGGTAAGTAAAGGGAGACTGGAGAGTTTTTAAACTCTTGTTTTTAATCTTTTAGCAATATATGGTCCAAATATTTAACCCAATGGGATTTTTGATGGAAATGTTCTTAACAATAGGAGATCTAAGTGGGAATAAACTGCCCTAAAGTGTCCTATTAATTCTGATTTGTTTGATAGAAAGAATAGGATCTTCCACCTCTGCCTCTGGGCATTATCTATTATTTCTCTTTGATAGGCGGCATCTTTTGTTACAGTTTTGCTGTCTTACATTTCGTCAGTGCAGTCCGACTATCTGTCGCCTCCTAAACGTGCTCATGACAAAACATGTCGATTACAACTTGCAACATAATGTAGTTCACGCAACGTCGCAAGAAAAAGAGGAAAAAAAGAACAAGATGTAACTGTTATGGTTGTTTGAATTCCTGGATAACTGAGAAAAACCAGCATGTGTCAGCCATGGACATCTGACATGTTATGACATTGAAATATTGTAATTCTGTTTGAATGCACAAAGTATTGAATGCTCCAAAAAAGGTCATTTTTCATCATGTAAAACTGTTCAACGTCGAGTCAAATGTGGATATTCAAAGTGGACAAAAGAACTCAGACTAGGCCTAACTTAATAAAGCTTGTCTGCTCACTTATGTCATGGGGTCTCTTCAGCTCTTTCTTAAGCCTCCACTGAAGCAGAGACTGCAGTGGACGGTATACATTTACTTAAATTAAGTACAATTGTGTTTGTGCTTTTCTTGACTTTTCATCATTTACATTTACATCATACCACAGAATATTACAGAGGTGATATTGTTGTACATTTTACTCCATGACATTTATTTACAGTGGAGTTACTTTTTTTAGATTAAGATTTAACAATAAAGATTAACATAGGATGTAAAAGGGACGTATCATGCACATTTTTTGAATTATATATATATTCTGGGTTTCTGCTAGAGTAGGTTTATATGCTTTTTTGTTCAAAGAACACATTATTTCACCACATACAGTCTGTATGAACACACCTGTGTTCACCCTCTGTCTCTTTATGCCCAGTCGGCTCTGATGTACAAATGTAAGCGCACAAGCACTGAAAATGTGTGTTTTCATGATGTCTCCACTTTAAATGTTTAACCAGTGGTTTCCAAACAGCTTGTGACTCCTGGCAGAAAAAAACAATGAAGTTGGGGCCCCCATGTAACATTTCATTTGTTAGTGTTAATACAGTTAATGAGTCAGAAGGCCCATTGTTCTGTGTTAGGAGTACTTTTACTTTTTGCACGATAAGTATATTTCTTTAATAATACTACATAGGATTTTAACCGCTTAACTTTGACTTGTAGTGAAGTATATACATATACAATACATTTGGTATATTTACCTAAATAAAATGTTTTAGGTACTTAATACATTTCCCTGTAGTTCTACAGGTCTTCGCTGTTTAAAAAATAACTTTAAAAAACCATACGATCTGAATGTTGATAAACAAATATCAACAATGCATTTGAAAAAGGGGCTGTGCTTCACAGAGAAGCTATTGACATGAGTATTTAAATCGATAAAAGGGATGAAACCAACATGTCATAAACAAGACAATGCACTCCGCTAAAAGAGAGCCATTTTTTTAATTAAATGCCAAACATGTCAACAACATAAAAGCAAAAACACAGCCTGGCTTATGGTGTCATGTTCATAAAGAAAAGAGAGAGAGTTTAGCCAATGAATTTTTTTGATTTCCCAACAGCCACGATGTTCCTGTGCTGTTGGCTGGCTCTGACGGCTTTAATCCCTTTGACCCTGAGCACCAATCCTGGAGTGAAGGTCAAGCTAACCGCAAAAGGCCTTGAATATGGTAAGGTTTGCGGCCCGCTTTATTCCAACAGTTGGAAATCACGGATCTCTCCAGAATCTCATCATCACATTCCTTTGCCTTTTTGCGACAGGCAGACAACTGGGGATGGTTTCCATCCAGAAGAAACTCAAAACCATCAAAGTCCCAGATATGTCAGGGCGCCAGAGAGTGTCTCCCATTGGCAAGGTCAAGTACAGCTTGACAAAGTAAGGCGGCAGATCATTCGACACTCTGGAAATATTCTGTGGGTAACTGGGATTCTTCACAAACGCCATGTCGTCTCTTTAAGTATCCGAATAGTGGATGTGGGTTTGCCAACTTCCGCGTTGGATCTGGTACCAGGGACGGGTGTCAGGCTGTCCATCGCTAAGGCCTTCATCAGTCTGCACGGAAACTGGAGGGTCAAGTACCTCAGAATAATGTGAGTGAGAAGCAGAAGAAGAAAAAAGTCCTTCATATACAGCTGAAATCCATTTAAAAAATATATCTGCTACAGCTGCGACTCCTCTCTTCGCAGAAAGGACAGCGGCACTTTCAATTTGAAGGTCAGCGATCTCACCGTCACGACAAGCATTGCCGTCAAGAGCGACGAGATGGGCCGTCCCGTGGTCAGCACCGCCGACTGCGTGGCCAAAGTCGGCAGCGTGAGCGTCAAGTTCCGCGGCGGAGCCAGGTAAAGGGAACCCTGCCGGGCTTGAACCCCATGCGAGGGAATGGAATGTGAGATTTTTCTTTTCATGCTCGCCATACCGCCCAAATGAATTCCTGTGATCGCTCCGTGTTTCAGCTGGCTGTACAACCTCTTCAAGAAGTTCATCGAGAAGGCCTTACGAAATGCACTGGACAAACAGGTGAGGGGAAGCCAGCCTCACACCGACTGCTTTAGATGGTCGTGTACTCACACAGTACGGGGTTTCCCTCCTCAATGCAGCCACACATTCATAACTAGGACTTCAGACCAGATCACAAAGGCTTCTAGAAACAACTTTTGCAAAAAGTAACTGATGGAAGCCATCGAAGTGGTATTCACTGCATTTTGAGGACTCTGCAAGTTTATTTTTAAATGAAGGGAATGTTTCTGGTCTTTTTTTTTCAGATCTGCACTCTGGTGGCCGACGCAGTAACTGATTTGAACCCTGAGTTGAAAACTCTCAATGGTAAAAATGAATATGCTATCTAAAAAAACATTTTGATGTTTCATTGATGCTGAGAGTGTATGAGAGACATTCTATCTCACTGCAGTTGTAGCAAAGGTGGACAAGTACGCAGAGATTGAATACTCCATGGTGTCAGCGCCCGCAGTGACAAAAGCCTCGATAGAATTTGGCTTGAAGGTAAAGAAATGCCGAGCCTTATACTGCACATTTTATACATCTAAAGCTCTAGTTTGGTTACCACGAAATAGACGCTCATGGCGACGTCCCAATCTCTCTCCCTCCGGTATTTATTCGTCACTTAGGGGGAATTCTACAACATCGGGAAGCACCAGGAGCCTCCGTTTACCGCCGCTGCCTTTTCCCTGCCGCCCGAGACCAACAAAATGTTGTACCTCGGCTTGTCCGCCTTCACCGCCAACTCTGCGGCCTTCGTCTACAAGACAGCCGGAGCCCTCAGCCTGTACATCACCGATGACATGGTGAGCGCCATCCTCGCTTAAATTGCCTCGTCGATCGCCGACGTCGTACTGAACTACAACCTTTCCGTCCCGACAGATCCCTCAAGGCTCGCCCTTCCGACTCAACACCAGAACGTTCTACGTCTTCATCCCACAGGTGACAAACACGTTTCTGCTGACTCCATCGCCCGAAGGAGGCGCCGTGAGCTATTGGCAGTTTGTCACGTCGTGTCTCGGTGTTTTTATTTCAGCTCGCCAAGCGCTTCCCGGGCCTGATGATGAAACTGCTGGTGAGGACGGCGAAAACCCCCGTCATCACGCTTGAACCCAACAACGCCACGGTGGAGGCCAGTTGCACGGTGACGGCCTATGCCATCCAACCCAACGCCACGCTCTCCCCTCTCTTCGTACTGAACATGGTAGGCTACACAGCTTGCATGATAGGAGGGGGGGGAAACAATTTGTGTGAGCTAAAATTGGTAACTTTTCTTGCCACATTGTCTTTACAGGAGACCAGCGTCAGCGCCCGGGTGTTTGTCAGTGGAATGAGGTTGGCTGGAGCTGTCAAGCTGAACAAGTGAGTTACTTAAAATATAATTATTTGTTCTCAGAGGAGTACAAACAATGGGGGGCCAAAAGGTCCTTGTAAGAACATCACAGTTTAATTTTGCCTAATTTGCACAGAATGGATCTGACCCTGGAGACAAGCTACGTGGGAGATTTTGCGGTGAGAACTGCGTTCTAAGCCGAGTCACGGAGTGCACAATCACTACCAGCGTGACTAAACCTAACCTTCACCCGCAGGTCAGAACCCTCAACAGCATCTTCCAAATGGTCCTCAAAGTGGTTGTGATACCTACACTGAACGGTGAGTTTTTGCACTTTCAGTTTCTACTCTCCATGAATGAGATGTCATGTACTCTAATCTGCAGCTTCCCCTCGGTTTAACGGAGTTCAAAAGTGAGTTTCAGTTCAATGTTTAGCTGTTCTGATTATATTTTGACTGTCACTCTTATTTTTATACTTGATATTTTATTTAGGTATTTCTATACTACCTTCAAAAGTAAGAATGCATAATAATAATAAAACATGAAGATAAATCAAAATTAAGTAAAAATGAACCATGCATCTGGCAAAGAAGGGCCAAAAGGAAACACAAATGTTAAAGCCAGACAATAATTATAAATAAAAATGAAAATAAAAAATAAAACAACTGACTGTCACTTTTGTAGCTGTAGATATTTGGCCTAAGCAGGCCGCTTGCTATTAGGAAATAAGCTCTAAAAACCCACTGTGCCCTACCTGCTGAGGAGCAAAAAACTAAAGAGACAGGTATTTCCCTCAGGAGTCGGTAGAGACCAAAAAAAGTGCGAGAAGAGGGTGAATATTGGACGTACTGTACGTTCATCAGGTGGCGAGAAATGCAACTCCGAAATTAAAGATACATTTATTCCATAACAGCCTCATTGTTACCTTCGCATTGAAAATGCCGGAAGGTTATGTTTTGATCGCCGTGTATTTATTTATTTATTTATTTATTTATTTATTTATTTGTATGCGTGTTATTCGCAAATCTCAAAAAGTATTGAACCGAATCGCATGAAATTTGGTGGGATCATTGTTTATTATCTGGGGACCAGTTGATTAGATTTTGGGATCGATCGGGTCAAAGGTCAAAGGTCATGAACAGGTCAAAATCTTTCGCAGAACTCAAAAAGTATTGAACCGAATCGCATGAAATTTGGTGGGATGATTGTTTATTATCCGGGGACCAGTTGACTAGATTTTGGGATCGATCGGGTCAAAGGTCAAGGTCAAATGTCATGAACAGGTCAAAATGTTCTTGAATCGCCTGAAATTTGGTGGGATGATTGGTTATTATCCGGGGACCATTTGATTAGATTTTGGGATCAATCGGGTCAAAGGTCAAGGTCAAGGTCATGGAAAGGTCAAACTCTTTTTTTACCATAGCACGATACATTTTTGTCCAATTGGCATGCAACTAATGCCAAAATGTTCATAATTCAATGCCGAATCTTGTGATATGCGAAGGTATGCGCTCTACCGAGTGCCCATTCTAGTTTGCTAATGTGTTCATCAAATCTCATTGCAATGTTGTTTTTCACAACTTGTTTCTGATGCCCCCTAGTGGCCAACAAACATCTGTTATTGCAGGTTTACCTAAAGACGGAAAGGCTAACCCTTTTTAAACAACTCTGTATTAATGACCGTGCTATGTATTCCATCAAAAACACACATTACATGCATGTATTGTGCTTTATAATTCAAACATAAATGTAAACCCCTATTGATGACATCGATATACTGTTTGCCACTTTGGATTTTTGCGAGGAGTTTATCTAAACTTGTACACATTTTGCTTCGTAGTTCAACTTGCAAAGGGACACCCACTTCCTACACTTGGAAAGATGACACTTGTGAACACTCAGCTTCAGGTCCTGAAGGTCAGAGTCTGGATGTTTTTTGTTTAATTTGTTGTTTTATAAAACCGCATGTGTTTGAGTAAGCTGCATTTATTATATATGTAGTCGATCAACGGAATCCATGATCTCAAAGCTGTAATTAACCACTGTTACTGGGCTTTTCTCTAGGACTACGTGCTGATTGGGACAGATGTTCAGTTCACGGGTTCAACGAAAACTCCCAGGATTCATTTCTGCGCTGCGGGGCCACAATGAAGATGCAGGCACAGCCAGAGTTCAGCTGACAGTAAACCATTCGGGAAGAAAAAAAAGAATAATGCACAGATAATACTTCTCCTACCAGCCTCAGAAATACAAATCTCCTGTTTCCATTTGGACTCAGTTTCTTTTTTTAAATTATAATTCTCCTCTTTGACTCATTTTCCTTTATATGTTAACCCAGAGCTGGTTTTCCAAATGAAAAATATAGATGATGGCATTGATCTGCTCCAACAGGACACAGTCTGCAGAAGAGGGTTCACTGTTGTCACTTCAATTATCTTTATTTATTTTTAAAAAGCTCCTTCCAAAGCAGATCACAGCACTTTCTGCTGCTGACTTTAGGGGGAAATATTGTTAAGTTTCTGAGTCTGTTATTCTACAAACGTGCTGATCCGTGACATTTCTGCTGCAGTTCGGAGAGTACCAACACAATGCCGTGGCATCAAGCAACAGACAAAAGAAATCAGTCACAGCTGTGTGTATTAAAGAAACGTTACTTTTCATCCAGCCTGGTTTCAGCCTCTTGAAGTGGGGATGTATGAGTTACTTATCCCAGGTTTAGTGACACCAGAATCGGATCACTAACTGCAGAGCTCCAGGTTCCGGTCCCGGGCTTAGAGGACGTCTAATATTGGTTGCGCCAATGACAAATATGAACATCAGTCCACAATAGCATGCATTTATTAGTTTGAATAAGCCACACTTTTCTCCCACTGACACCAAGGCAAACAATAAAAACCGAATATATTTAATGATCAATGTACCGTAGCGTATAATTAAGTAGCTGAACATTCGCTGAAATGATTACGTTCAGCTCTTGTCCTGCTACTGTGCTAACGTAAGTTTGAATTGTTCGCTAACGTTAGCAAACCCACGCACTAACGTTACAGAACTATAAGTTAGTTATTACCTTCGCATTGAAAATGCGGAAGGTTATGTTTTGATCGCCGTGTATTTATTTATTTGTATGCGTGTTATTCGCATAACACAAAAAGTATTAAACCGAATCGCATGAAATTTGGTGGGATGATTGGTTATTATCCGGGGACCATTTGATTAGATTTTGGGATCAATCGGGTCAAAGGTCAAGGTCATGAAAAGGTCAAAATCTTCTTTTTACCATAGCGCGGTCAATTTTTATCCAATTGGCATGCAATTAATGCCAACATGTTCATAATTCAATTCCCAATCTTGTGATATGCGAAGGTATGCGCTCTACCGAGTGCCCGTTCTAGTTTTAAAATGTGGAAGTACTCCCACAAAATACTTTTAATTAGTATGCAGAGTGGCTCCTTAGTTATTTAGCTTTCATCATTAAATAATACACACGAGGCAGTTTAATGTTGTAGTTAATCAATGTGGAGCCAAATTGGGATACTTTGTATACTACTGGGTAGATTATAGCACTACAACTGCATCATATCATGTAAGTATAATGAAGTTTCATATGTAAAGTATCTTGAGGTTTCAAGTAAATTTAGTAGAGTAAAAAGTAAAAAGTAGCCTACTATCAAATGGAAATACTCAAAGTATGAATGGATGTTATTCACTGTATTAAACATACGCACAGTAGGCAACTTCATTTAATAACGATAAACGTGATAAAACAATACACTACGCAGTATAATACAGAGGTACTGTATATAAACATTATTTATTGATATGCAATAATAATAAATACACATGATTCTCCACCATGGATATTGGTGATGGGAGTCTCAGCGGGACGCCATTGAAAAAGTCAGTGCTGCTGTCCCTGTACACAGCAGTGCATTGCTTAGCACACACGTGTACTTGCACACACGCACGCACAACATTTAAATAGTCCAACGTGACAGAAAGATGAGCTAGTAAAGATGTCCCGTAAAAACAGTCTCCATGCATCTTCATGAGTGGGTCACGAGAAGAATGTAGTGTCCCCGATTCCTCAAAAAAGCGACAGCTGGTTTCCTGTGGCGTTTCCCGTGGCCCTTCAGGGGCACGTTTCAATCATGGTCGTGTCCGAGGGGGCATGTTCATGGAGCCGGAGCCTCGGCGCAGTCTCGCAGTGCTTCCCTGTGCCGCTCAGGGAGCTGTGACTGAGGGCTCGGCCTCTCAGGCTTTGGGAGCTGGACGACAATATCTACGGAAAGATAAAAGAGGAGCAACATCAGCGGGGGAGTGATGAATGAACTTTTTCTCTTTCTTCATTCATCAGCCAACATACACCGTATCTGTAATGCACAAATAGCGACTCATAACATTAGCCAGGCTCTTTTTGAAACAAGGCACTGGCTAACCCTACCTTCACCAGCACATAGTCCCCAGCATGGACGGACGCAGCGTTGGATGCTGCGGGCTGCACGGCAACGTCCTCTTTGGGGAAAATCACCTTCATGTTGCCGTCCGTTCTCCCGCACAGGTCCTCGACAGATCTTTTACTTTCCTGCGTAAAAAAAGTGGAAACCACGGAGATGAGCAGCTGTTGCCCGGTAACAGGTCACAGCACTCATTGCTTTCATCCGTGGCGAGCAGTGATGCACATTACGAATGCAACTGCTGCACCAATCAATCCTCTGCCCCGCAGGTTGGAGTATCAACAAGACTCAGAGTCGGGCTACCCGCCATGCGAGGCTGGACACAGCGAAGGCTTTGAGCTCGACAGCTGCAGGGGAAGCGTTTCCCCATGTCCGCCATGTCGGTTCAGTGTGTTTACCTGCTGCGTTGTACTAATTAGAGGCTTCTTACACATTTTGACCAATGGATTTCCAGGACTTTTAACTAAATTTCCATGACCAAACTGAAATCTCGGTATAAACATGAACAATTTAGAACATTGTGCGTATTGAGAGCGTAGGCCGGCTTATATTTTGAGCGTCTTTCTTTAAAAAAACGTATCAATTATTTTAAACTGGGCGTAAATGAACATGTGATTATCACACATTTCCATGACTTTTCCAAAACTTTTCTGATTTACGTTTTTTCCATGACTTTTCCAGGCCTGGAAATGACCATTTTAAAATTCCATGATTTTTCCAGGCTTTCCATGACCGTACGAACCCTGTAATTAGCACTTGGGCTGTAACAACGTTGTCATGACAAACATCACGGTTTCACGGTATACAATATTACATCATTAATATTGGTATTTTATTGCTCTGGAATGAGAACAAATAATACAATAATAAACAGAATCATAAACCTGATGAAAGAAAAATAGCATTCAACTTTTAAAATAATGCCCTATGATTATTGACGACGAGCATACAGTGTGGGAGGAGCCTTTTTTAGCATTGTTTACAATACCGTAGATTATCAAATGTCCACAGCCAAAACACAAAGTAGAGAGGCTGATGGGAATGTGCATCTGTTGTGTCGGTGTTTGGACATAAATCAAAGAATTGGACGGAGCGAAGTTTAAAATCAATGACGACATTTAACTTTAAGCCATAAATGGTGGCGCCAGAAAATACAGGCGCCAACTCTCGAGGGTCATAGGTTGTGATTCATACTATTTTTTAATGAGTATTTACATTACAGTATACAGTCCTGCATAGTGGACCTTTAATAAAATAAGTTTGATATAAATTCCTACATCTCATGTTAAGGGTAATACATTTTTTTATATCTAATTATTTATTTGAAACCTCACATCCTGCGAAGGACGTGCCAGTCAAGTGCGCAGTACTCACTCCCTCCACCAGCACGAGCTGTGTGCTGCCAATCAGCGCGCCGTTGACCCTCGCCGCCTCCTCTCTGAACGCACCAATGCACTCCTCCAGCCTCCGCCGCTTCACCTCAGCTGGCACGTCGTCGTGTAGCCGATGGGAGGCGTGGGTTTTCTGAGTCACAGGGAGACCAAAGAGACCACACGTTAGAAAAGTGACGGCTCGGATTTAATTCAACAAAAAAAAAAAATTTGACACGAGCGACGCTACATCCCAAACCCGCACCAGAGCTCACCTTCCTCATGCTGTAGGCGAACAGGAAGCCCACATTGTAGCCCACCTCTCGGATCAGGGACAGGGTCTGCTGGTGGTCGTCCTCCGTTTCGCCACAGAAGCCTGAGATGAAGTCACTGCTGAGACTCACCTCTGACACACAGATTACACACACACACACACACACACACTCCATCAGTCGGACAATACTAAAAGGCCCTTTATATTATATTGGCAGCTGGGCTGGGCTGGCCCCGCCCCCCATCCGCCCCACATTATTTTACTTTTCCTTGAGTGAAACATTCTAGTAAAACTTGACCGGAGTGTTGGTGTCTTTCTTACCGGGGATGATTCTCTTAACGTTCTCCACAAGCTTGAGGTAGGCCTCTCTCGTGTAGCTGTGCATTTAAATGGTAAAAGACATGTGATTAGAACTCTTGGGGACATTTTAAGAGACTTCTTTGATGAGAAATCAACAACAAAAAACATCTTACCCGCGCCGCATCGCCGTTAGGACCTCGCTGCTGCCGCTCTGGGCTGGAAGGTGGATCTGCTTACAGATGTTTCCACGCTCCGCGATCAGGTGCAAAACCTGAAAACGCCGGCGCACACCCGCCAGTCAGGAAGCGCACACCGCCGGTCAGGAAGCAAGTTAATGCAGGAGGAAAAAATATTTTCACATGATCTCTAAATACAAGGCACATATATCGTGTGTATGAAAATAAGTTCAATTAAAATCCACAAAACAATAAAGCTCTAAATCCTGTTTAGAACTTGGGGTGGTGCCTTCTGCCTCTTGTGGTCGGAATAAGTATTACACCAACAAACAACGATACAAATATTTGAAAGAATATTCTGAAAGAAATCTTGACCGCAGAATAAATAAAAGTTCCCCTGTGCTGATGTATGTTTTGTAATAATAAAGAATCCCCCCCCCCCAGCTGTTGCACAGATGGAAAAACGAAAATATGGAACTTAAAAACATTATTGTGGCGAAAAAGCGTTTTTTTTTATTTCCAACTGTTCTTAAATCACAAATGCAGTTAGACAACACTTGGATCAGTAGATGTGTTGGCTTTGACAGGGCTTCAGTAGCAACATGTACCTCATCAGGGAAATCCTTGGGATGGGGGGAGGTGAACCGGATCCTCATGTCTGAATCGATGCGCGACACTCGGTCCAGCAGGTCGGAGAAGCGCAGACCGCCCTGCTTTGCTCTGTAGACGGTCTTGAACCCCTGGCTGAGCTTGGTCGGGTCGGAGCCGCGGAACTGCTCCTCCGACGTGTCTCTGTAGCTGTTCACGTTCTGACCCAGCAGAGTCACCTCCTTCACACCCTGAAGAAAAAAACAAAATATACATGTATCAAGCGGTTACAGCTACAAAGTAGGGATTGGAAATATTATTATTCTCATTTAATTGGACCGGTAGAAGGTCGGTGGGATCGGAATCTGGTGCAACACGGAGGATGGTGGAAATGTATTGGTACCAGGCGGCATGCTCCAGTTCTGCCGAGGAGTCTAAACATTTGCAATCGCTCAATTTACCATCAGGGGGCAGACTCCTCTAGTTGCAAAAAAATAAGTCTGATTGTATAGAAGTCTATGAGAAAAGGACTAATTCTAACTTGATTGATCAGTAAACATTGTAAACATGTGCTTATGGTCTCAATCTCTAGTTTCAAGTCTTCTTCAACACAGCATGATGTTCATTTATTAAATGATGGTCCATTTGTGACGTCACGATGACTACGTTAACTTCTTATAAACGGTCTATAGTTGGTACTAGCGCACAGAAGCAGACAGTCAGAATTTGTTTTACAGGAAGATGACGGGCTTTGATAGAAAAATACAGATGTACTTATGTTGTGTTATGTGGCTCCATCTAAAAACATGAATCCTGATCTTCACAATGTTCTCTCAAAAATCAGATCTAAATACATGAATCAGAAGAACTTGTTTTCATTTACTCCCTCCATGTATAAGTGTGTGTTGGGCTCAGAACTCGCCTGGTCGGACAGCAGCCGAACCTCCTCCAGCACAGAGCCGGCGGGTCGGCTCCTCTCTCTCCCGCGGGTGAAGGGGACGATGCAGTAGCTGCACATGTTGTCGCAGCCTCGCATGATGGAGCTGCGGAAACGGAGGCACGCGCACACAAACCACAATCATCAGAGACACAGAAGGAACTGACTGGAGGGGGGGGGGGGGGGAGACCTACACAAAAGCACTTTTTCCATGAGGAGCATGGTGGACGGGCATGACGTCAGCGTAGGTCTCCTCCAGCGATAGCAGCACGTTGCTCGCGCGTTGACCTCCGTCGACCACGGCTAAGAGGCGGGGGAGGTCCCGGTAGGCGTCCGGACCCGCGATGACATCCACGAGCTTCTCCCGCTCCAGCAGCTCCGTCTTGAGCCGCTCCGCCATGCACCCTTGGACCAACACACGGGCGCGCGGTCAGTGCGCGTCCCCGGGGGGGGGGGGGGGGGACAGTATGCGTAAGTGAACCAGAACTCACCCAAAACCCCAATTTTCATCGGCGTTGGGGTCTTCATCCGCCTCTTCTTCATCGCCGTCAGTTGCCGTAGTCTATTCCAAATGGTCTGTTCGGCTTTTTCTCTGTCGAGAGATCGAGAGAGAGAAAGACCTCTGTCATCTAACGCTATATGAACAATTGTAAACAAATAAATAAAATAGGAAACATAGCAAGTTACCTTATGGAGCATGTTACCAGAAGGACAACGTCTGCCTGGAAGCACAACATGTATTTATTTGGTCAATTGTTATTATGTTTCCCCCTACACATACATGGTCCTTAAATAGTTTGGAGCTGTTCCACACCTCTCCTACGTCCGCTGTGCGCCGGTAGCCCTTCTTCTGCAGTAAGGACCAGGCGATCTCCGTGTCGTTCACGTTCATTTGACATCCGTAGGTTTCGAAGTACACTAACGTGAACACAAACACACGCAGTTCAGCAAACTCGTCCCGCCGCCGCTTCCCGTGAATCTAACTCGCAGCGATGCTGACTGACCTTTTCTCGAGTTGCCCGTCTCCCAGTCGTCGGGAACATAACCGCGGTCCTCGGAGCCCTCGTGGTCAACTGCGGGGCGAGTCTCGCGAGCCGAAACCCCTCTGATGAAATCCTGAAAACTCGGACCGGAGGATATCTGAGCCTTGAACCCGTCTGCGGTTGCTGTCCTCCTCTCTCTTGAGGTCACGCCGCTGTTGGCTGATTTAGAACAGTATTTGGATGGAGCGCACCTGAGGGGCTTCCACAGTTGAGGAAGGGTCATGAGGGGTTTCCTGAGGTATTCCATGCTCAGTTCGCTCACGTAAACTCCACGAGTAGAGTACGTGTGGCTGATTCACCGGCCGTACCGCATACTGCAGTTGGTCACTTTTAGCCTACTCACTAACTTGTATATATTGGTGAATTAGCGCTAGCTATGTTGGGTAAATGTCATTCAGACGCTCGTGTCTTGTGGAGCCAAAGATATACTCAAGGCAAGAGGAGTATCTCCCCATTCCAAAGTAACGGCGCAAAGACCTGGAAATAGCGTTGAGATGTCGGAAATTGCAAGTTGGCTGGGAAATAATTCGTTTTGGGAACGGTGGCAGGAATTTCAGCTTATATTAGCTAACGTGTGTAACCATCGTTCCCTCAACAACGTCGTGACTAATAGCTGTGTGTGTCAAGTGCAACGTTTTTTCTTTCAGGAGTAAATTTACAAACATGGCGTAAAGATGAGGTGAGGAATAGTCGATTGGGTATCTCACTCGGACCTTTTTATGAAAAACGTGGCACTGTTCCTTTACGTTCTGAAAGCTATGAGAGAAGAACAAGGATATTTAAGCGGTGCCCCGCTCGACCAAGTTGGAAGTTGAGGACAGGGAATCATCTTACGTCCCAACATTGCGTTTGACAGCATATCCCAGGGTGCATCGAGCTTTACGGTCCGTCTAAAACCTTGACGGGAAACAACGTTCCGGCCATCGGCGGACGCTTCAAAGTGAGCTCAATAAATCACCAAAATCTTGAATCCGGATTAAACCTGAACACTTTGGACTGTATTTATACCGTTCAATTAATCCCTATGTAGCACCAATTGATACATAAGAGGTGTGCACAATGTAAAGCTTGAAATACATAATTAAACACACTTTTAACCCATGACAAATATTTATCAAAGAGCTGTTTATGCACATTTATTTTCATTTCGTAGGCAGTAAAATTGTCATCGTGTTGAATAACTTTTTAAGGCGTTTGAACACAATCCTCTTAAATTAAGGTCTATATTCATTTTGTATTTTTCAATTTATTTTAGGGATTACATTTGCATAATGATGTAAAGTAATGGCTGCCAAAATGTGCGTTTTAATGCTAAATGTTATACAACTATAAATATATATTACATACACTACCGTTCAAAAGTTTGGGATCACTTAGAAATGTCCTTATTTTTCAAAGAAAAGCATTGTTTTTTTCAATGAAGATAACATTAAATCAATCAGAAATACACTCTATACATTGTTAATGTGGTAAATGACTATTCTAGGTGGAAACGTCTGGTTTCTAATGAAATATCTCCATAGGTGTATAGAGGCCCATTTCCATCAACTATCACTCCAGTGTTCTAATGGTACATTGTGTTTGCTAATCGCCTTAGAAGACTAATGGATGATTAGAAAACCCTTGAAAACCCTTGTGCAATTATGTTAGCACAGCTGAAAACAGTTATGCTGGAGATATAAACTATACAACTGGCCTTCCTTTGAGCTAGTTGATTATCTGGAGCACCACATTTGTGGGTTCGATACGACTCTCAAAATGGCCAGAAAAAAAGAACTTTCATGTGAAACTCGCCAGTCTATTCTTGTTCTTAGAAATGAAGGCTATTCCATGCGAGAAATTGCAAAGAAACTGAAAATTTCCTCCAGCGGTGTGTACTACTCCCTTCAGAGAACAGCACAAACGGGCTCTAACCAGAGCAGAAAGAGAAGTGGAGGCCCGGTGCACAACTCAGCAAGAAGACAAGTACATTAGAGTCTCTAGTTTGAGAAATAGACGCCTCACAGGTCCTCAACTGGCAGCTTCTTTAAATGGTACCCGCAAAACGCCAGTGTCAACGTCGACAGTGAAGAGGCGACTCCGGGCTGCTGGCCTTCCAGGCAGAGTGGCAAAGAAAAAGCCATATCTGAGACTGGCCAATAAAAAGAAAAGATTGGTATGGGCAAAAGAACACAGGCATTGGACAGAAGAAGATTGGAAAAAGGTGTTCTGGACAGATGAATCCAAGTTTGAGGTGTTTGGATCACACAGAAGAACATTTGTAAGACGCAGAACAGGTGAAAAGATGCTGGAAGAGTGCCTGACACCATCTGTCAAGCATGGTGGAGGTAATGTGATGGTCTGGGGCTGCTTTGGTGCTGGTAAAGTGGGAGATTTGTACCAGGTAAAAGGGATTTTAAATAAGGAAGGCTATCACTCCATTTTGCAACGCCATGCCATACCCTGTGGGCAGCGCTTGATTGGAGCCAATTTCCTCCTCCAACAGGACAATGACCCAAAGCACACCTCCACATTGTGCAAGAACTATTGAGGGAAGAAGCAGGCAGCTGGTATGCTGTCTGTAATGGAGTGGCCAGCACAGTCACCAGATCTCAACCCCATTGAGCTGTTGTGGGAGCAGCTTGACCGTATGGTCCGCAAGAAGTGCCCATCAAGCCAATCCAACTTGTGGCAGGTGCTTCAGGAAGCGTGGGGTGACATTTCAACAGATTACCTCAACAAATTAACAGCTAGAATGCCAAAGGTCTGCAATGCTGTAATTGCTGCAAAAGGAGCATTCTTTGACGAAAGCAAAGTTTGAAGAAAAAAATTAATACTTCAAATAAAAATCATTATTTCTAACCTTGTCAATGTCTTGACTATATTTTCTATACATTTTGCAACTCATGGAAAACACGAAATTGTCTGGGTGACCCCAAACTTTTGAACGGTAGTGTATATATCATATATATTCTTTTATTTTATTTGTCTTAAATAATTTGTTGGGGATTTTTTTAATGTTCATGACATAAACACAATGTGGAAATGTGCCCACTTTCCCTACATTCTCAGTTATTATACTTATATTGTAAACCTTGCACAACACACTTTCTGTATTGAATCATGGCAATAAAACAACTTGGATTTGAGAAAAGGGGCAAAGGACAAAAAGAAAAAAAGAGAGAGAGAGCATGATGACAGCTCAGAGAGAGAGAGAGAGAGATGTGGGAGTGACAGGTTCATATAAGCTGACCATGGATGAAGGGATAACCAACAGTACTTCTCCAGTGTTGCTTTTGTTCAGCCTTTCCTGGCAGTGGGAGATGATGAGAGTGGAGGGCACCAAGTAAAGAGGGACCGCAAAGACGCTCGGAACTGACACACACACACACCCACGCAACCAAAATATCCAGGTAACTCTTCCACCCCCTTGTGTGAATGCCATGTGAGTATTATATATATGTAACTGGCTAAATGTTTTTTAGATTAAATGTAGATGTTGTCCTTAATAGCAACTTCGGTGACCATCTGCAGAGCGATGAGGCTGGTTGAGAGGAAACTGTGGAATCAGAGTGGGGGGGTTCTTCTTTTTTTTCGAATGTAATTTTTACTCCTGTCATTTGTTGTAGCCTTCCATTCTTCTTGTCCGGGACTGGCTGCGAGGATGGATAAATCTGCACTGCTGCTGTTGTGTTGCTTGGTCGTGTCTTTATCAGGCTTCCCGCTCTACCCGTCCATTAGGTGAGTCCTGGAAGATTTACCAAAAAAAATCTTTGATGTGTGTGTGTGTGTTCGTATTTTGTAGGGTGTTTAAAACAAATGTTTGTTCAATTATATTTCTTTAAAAAAAATAATCTTTTGTGACAAGTCGAATACTGTCAAGTGCTTAAAGATTAGTACTCTGGATAAAACATTAAACAAATAGAATTCAGACTGATTGCATCACTACACAGAATACACTCCTCGAGGTGTGACTAAATGTTGCTGAGCTCCAGGGGGACAGATTGTGCGGTCGGAAAGCTCCCGCGAGGTAAATGTGAAACACTTGTAACATTAGAAAGACGATAATCAACATGTGCAACAAGAAATGCAACATGACACTGATTGGAGCTCAGGGGGCGATGGACAATGACTTTGACCACAGCGCCGATGGCTCACACGTGTAACCATGTCCACGCACAAAGCGGCGTGATGTTTTACCTTTCACTAGGTAGCTCTGCGTGTCATAGCTGTGCCCTCTGCTCTTTGTTATGCTAAAAAGGGTCAAGATGTCTGGATTAGTCACCAGGTTAAATTTGCACAGCGTCACATGTACAGCATTTCACTAGAGCCAGAGCATTTTACCAAGAACTGAGGATAAAATGGTTGAATACGATGTTCCACAATTGTTTGGTTACCGAGGATATTTCTCAGGTTCGTCCAGAGGAACACATCCATCCTGATGACATCTTCTGTGAAGAATCCAGCAGAGCAGCTGAAGTACGACACAAGTCCTTCCAGGGAGCGAGCTGAGTTGCGGTCAGTGTGTTAATATGGATCTAAATGAATAAATAAATACAAAAGGTGTTAAAATGGTTACCCACATTACAAGAAAACCTAAAATATAGATGTATGGTTTTTCAAAGATGTCTGGCTCCATCCACAGCACAATGGAAGTGAATGGAGTTGCTCTTGTGGTTCTAACAGGTGTGGAAATTGACATTTTAAAGAATTCTACATCGGCGTGTCCGTTCAGAACAGGTGTGCCGGTGTAGTAACTATTCAGCTGTTAGAGAGAGTAGTTCCAAAATGTGAAATATAAAAGTGTTCACAGCGAGGCGAGATGGAAGGATATCTATAAAAAAAGAAAAGTGAAGCAAATAAAACCCAAACTATATAAAACCCAAACTATCTGCATGGGTGAAGACATTTCATCCCCCTCTGTATCGATGTGTGTATACAACATATGTATCTATATATTATATTCGTTTTGCATTACTGTTGACCAAAAAATATAATTATATTTTAACTTGCACTATTTAATTTTAATGTGCTTTTACTTGCATGATTTTATCTTCTTTTTTTACAGATTTTGATTGATGATAATGGAGGGATATTCATCACCATTGCCTTTTTTATGCATATAATAATAAAAACGTTGAATCTTGAGATGTGTTTTTTTTTTTATGTCAGTGAACTCTATGTCAGCCCTTTAAGCTGGAGAACAGACAGACACACTTGATACCCATCTGTTCTTTGCTGCAGTTTACTTTTTTTTGGTAATTTTTCCTTAAAACCATTCAATAATACTGTTGCGCAATAACTGCACTGACTTACATTGTCCCCTCTCTGACTTTAGCACCGGACGCCATGCTGATGCCATCTTCACAAACAGTTACAGGAAAGTGCTGGGCCAAATCTCTGCCAGGAAGTTCCTGCAGAGTATCATGGGCAAACGGCTCGGGTAGGTGGAGCACGAGAGGGAATCAATCCGTGCAAATCTGTCCGGAGCAATGCAGCGTGAACTATGAATTGCCAATGTGTTGTTGTTCCCTCCTCCCCGTACAGAGATAAAAGTGTGAGCTACATGAAACGTCAGTCAGACATATACGAAGGGACCTATAACGAAGATCTTACATCCATCCAGAGCAATCAGAGATACAGAGGACTGCAGGGGCACGTCATGAGGCCCGGGTAAATAAATGCCACTAAAGCCTTACAGTCTGGAGCTCAGAGTTCTGGTCACTAACCGGACTCTTTCCTCTTCACAGACTGCTGAGTTGAGATGCCAGGTGCTCCTCACCGACAGCACTCTTCGTAATCATCGCTGCTTGTATTCTTACACTTCCTCCAACCATTTTTTCCACAGATTGAAATGATGTTGTCATTCTTTTTTTTTTATTCCCAATAAATCTGACGCTCAGCTCATGGCTGTGGAATAAATGACAATGAGGAACGTCAAGTTGTGCACTCTTGCTTTAACAGAAACACCAGAATGTGATGTGTGCGTAAAGGGACACACTAAAAGTGAATATGGTAAAAGAAAAATTCAAAAAATATGTTTTTTGTGAAACCTACCCTGTCGATTACTCACATTAAGACTATTTATTGTATTACAAGTGTTCTTAAATGGTATGTTTAGATATGCAAATGTAGTGAATTCTGGAGAAAGTGGTCAAATAAACATCTAAACGTTTCCGTCCACTGGTCTACAAAAAAAAAACATTATGGAGGAAAAATAGACCCACATATCTCAACACTATTTCTAACACATGCTTTATCTCATTTTGACTAAATATGCAGCAATTAAATTAGAAAAATAATTATATATATACATTCATATGAAGATATAATTATTTGTTTACATACATAACTATATATTTGTATATATATATTTATGCATTAGGAGTTGAAGACAAAACATTCTTATCTGCTTTATCAGGACTGTGGGTGTTTCGTCAATGGTTGTTGAATCCTGATTGGTGCAGCATCACTTTTTCCACGTTGGCACCGCCCACTTCAAATCAGTGTGAACAAAAAAAGCACGAACCAAATCATTTGAGTAAATATCGTCAATATGAAAGAACTAAAAACGTGTCGGTGTAGGAGCCCGCCCCTCAGTGAGTTAGCTGAGTGGCTCCCCTTTGATATCGTTCCCTTTATCTCCAGAGTCGTGCACGCACAGAACGTGTGTCACCTGTTTCATCACGACCCATCATTACCTGTGACGAGCCAACATGTCTGCCGAGAAACAGGTGACATTACCGTCAACGGCTGCCTTCCATTCAGGTAGTTTCGGACGCCGGTCTGGTTCAATGGTATTGGTAATTAATGATGGCCTCATCATGCCACAGTCGTTCCAGTACCAGGGCCCTTTACTATGACGTCACTAACCCTCCACAGCCGGTTGAAGGACACGTTTAGGGGAAACACAAAGAGGGAATTTCACACCCTTAAAAACGAAGTTATTCTTACGGTTATTGATATTTTAATAAAAGAAAAATATTTAAAATAAACAATTGTTTTGGGTTTTTATTATTAAAATTCTCTTCGCAGGCAAATAGCAATTAACGATAATCAAATTAGGATACCTACCTTCCTGCACGTGTAACTGGACGGCTGCGAGTGACAAGAGGCGTGTTTATTGCGTCCGGTCACAATGGCAAGGGGGCGTGGATTAAGGCGAGGCTTTAAGGGACTTGGCTACTTCCTCACTGAATTCAGTGACATGAGGCCGGATTAAAAAACAATAATTATCGGCCAACAACCATATTCAACGTTTGAATAGAATCTCCTCGTCATCCAACTCTTGGACCGTGTTCCGTTTTTTTCTTCTTCTCCCCCCCCCCCCCACCCCTCTACTTAAGAAAGAAACTTAGTCACCTCCACTTCTTTATTTCCACTTCTTCATTACAAAAACATCACATGGCCCACATTTCTTGAACATTTATTTCCGGGGGACGCCTGTATCAAATAGGGGACGACAACACATCTGATGCATCAAACAGGAAAACACACACTGGCATAGTTAGTTATGTTCGACAGATCAGTGCTAATGCCGATGTTTGTTTGTCAGCTCAAACAAGTTGACTTGCGCTTTTGTTACGTGGTGAAATGGGTATTGAGCAAAAAAAATAAAAGAGGAACGTAAAAAAAAAAAAAAAACTCAAATCAAACCCCAAAAACACACATAAATCCCCCAGGTCACAGGCTGTTGGACAAAAAGAACACTAATCTCACAGGAGGAGGACGTGCAATGATCAGTAGCTTTAGTCGAATCTGTCAATGGCCGTTTTTTTCCCCGCGGTGACACTGATTTCTCCCACTTTGGCAACGCAGAAATGCATGTTTAAACTGCCACGCCACGTTTAAAAGTCTGATTTGATGCATCGTTGAATACCTCCTCAGAAACCCCTCCCCCAAAAAAAAGGAGCTTCGCCCGTCTTTTTTTTTAAATGGCCGTCCTTATTTTTTCGCAAGTCTATGGAAGAAAGAAAAAAGCAAACAGTTATTACACATATTTAACACCTGATCTTTGACAAGTCACATACAAAACAATATAAAATAAGGTTCTGATCATGCATTTTAATGCACGACAAACATGTTATTTTGGGACAAAGAAACACAAGAGAAGGGGGGGGGGGGATTACCACAGTGCTTGTATGGCTATGATGGGATGAGTGAGAGGCAAACCAAGAGGGCGGGTGGGGGGGTGGGGGGGGATGTGTGTGTGAACACTCAGGTGTTAGAATGATCGAGCACCACACAGCCATGCACGCGGCCAGCCATTATGGGAAATGCACTGAGGATGCAGACCATGAGGAAGCCCTTACTTCAGCCTGGGAGCCCGACCGACTCGTTTGTAACAAATGTGGGAGGGGGAGGGGGGGGGCTTTATCGGAGGCTCCTATACTTTGCCAACCTACTACATTGCTCTGCGGCAATCCTGAAAAAAGGAGTACAGAGACAGCGAAGTGTGGATAAAGGGGTTAAAAATAAAAATACACAGGCACCAGCTGCAAAAGGAGAGAAGAGACTAGCAGGAGAGAAGGGGGAGGCAGGAGGGACGATGGGGAGAAAAAAAAGTCCCCACTGAAAAAAAATGAAAATAAAAAAAAACAATTGTGAAATCATTAATTGCAAGACTAGGACTTGCTCAAACGGGATGAGCTGGGCTCGTCTTAAGAGCAAGAAGTAAAAGTGAACAATTATGAAGTGACGTTTGGAGTCAGAGATCCAAACAGATTGCTCACTCTGGCCCGTTGAGGGCTCTACATACTGATGGGGAGGAAATTGTCCACTGAGATGCCCACTCTTGCTGCCACGCTTCACTCCTGGTCCAAGTGGGCACAAGCTCTGCTTCTGGCAGAGGGCCTGGCATCGACGGCAGGCTTCTTGGGAGGAGTAGGGGGGCAACTGAGGAGCTGCAATACGTGTTAGGCACTTTTCCTCAGGGGCTTGAGGGTAAGAACTACCGAGAGGCCTCAAAGCACCAGAGTCCTTGTCTAAAAAGGGACTACTCGGCTTTTCTCCCTCTCTGGGACTAAAAGGACACTCAAGAGGGACCATTTGGCGCCAGGTGCCATCAGGGGACGTACCTCTTCACGGCTTTCTGGGCCAGCATGCGGTTCCCAGCGAGGAAAGTCACACTGCCAATGATCGCCAGGTACTTCAGAGTCTGGAACATGTTCAGGTGAGCCCAGTAGATGTACATCAGGCCCAGCATGGCTGAAATGAAACGAGAGAGTGAGCTGGAGTGCCAGTGGCTCCCCACGTGGGAAGTGGGGAGCCACTGACAAGTGGATCCAAATCCAAGCTAAGCACATTAAACTTGCATTCTCTCTACTGACCAGCAGGGGGCGACTCCTTCAGTCTTATTGTCTATGAGAAAATGACTACTTCTCTCACGATTTATTCCCCCCCAGTAAATTTTATAAATGGGTTTATGGTCTCAATCTATAGTTTCAAGTCTTCTTCAATACAGCATGATATTTATCGAGTAGATTATCGTCCATTTAGAGCCAAATTAACGTTTCGTATCGAGAGCTGATGCATGGAACTACACAGATGATGCATCGATTAAATTAATTGCACAATCTCAGCCGCAGGCTGTTACTTGAAAAGAAGCAGATGAATTGCAGATGAAGAGGCCGGAAAACAATCGGGTGCGTGACGAACATTTTCATTTCAGAGATGGGGACCAACCTGCGTGTCCCACGTGGAACAGAACGGTGCTGGGAGTGAAGCTGAAGTTGGAGATGTTGGCTCCGAGCTTAAGCCACTACAGACGAGAGAGGGAATAAAAGACAATATGATGGTCAGCCCCCTCCAAGAGCGGCAAACAAAAGGGGGCTGGAAAAAGTGTTTACCGCCAAACGCACAATGCCCTGATCCGCCTCAACAATAACGATGACTGCAAATGCCACGGATAAAAATACACCATCACTATTGTGATTTCAAAATGAAAAAACAAGCATTATACTTGTGCAGTGCTGCTTATAAAAGCTTACCACTGAAGAGCTTTTTTTCTGAGGGAAACAAATATCCAAAACAAACAAACCCCCTGTGCATACAATAATAATAACAAAGCTGAATACTCAAATAGGCTTTAATTAATAATGGAAGGAGATGAGCCTTTCAAATGAGACAAAATTGTTTCTAAAGATATTTCCATCGCCAATTAGTCTACAGTTAAATGGGAGAGTTCCAATGTTTTTGGAGGCGGGGTTTGAGCGAGGTACTTGACGATCGTAGCATATGATGGTTTGGAGAAACAGATTGGAATAAGGCAAAGGAGCCAAGCAACATACTGCTGTGGCTGGGTGTAGCAGGACAACCTTTTTAAAAAAAGACACCTATACATCAGCTTATGTTTCCTCCACATTTTAGAATATTTTCAAAGTTTGACTTTGCCCTTTCCGTTAGACTTGAAACGGTTATTTATGCGATTAGGCAGACTCCATTGACAACAAAGGACACAGGGGTCACTTGTCTACCGCTGCCTCGATTGGTTAGTTTGTGTTACTGTTGTCACTTTTGGTGAATCCAAACAAAACCTTAACATACTAACCGATTATGGGGCAGCGGTAGACCCAACAACTCTTGTGTTCTGTGGGCCTCTACTGTAGGTAAACACACCGACTACAGATAAGTTCCCCATACAACCCCCACTTCAAAACTATCCCTTTAAGCCGAAGGCAAAACGTTAAATAAACATTTTTGTTTGAAATATTACCAGGATGAGCAGAAGAAGTAAAGGAGACAGGATGAGTGCAGTGAAGGCGTTGGAAACGACCGTGGGAGGCTTCTTCTCTGGTTCCCTGAATAAGTGCTGCAGAGACAGGAGAAGATATTTTCAATCACCAGGCAGTGGAAATGATTGATTATTTATTTATCTAAAAAAAAGAAGATAGTAAACTAGTATTACCCGGATCTCTGGTTTGGGCACATAAAGTGTCTTGGGCTGAATGGCCACTGGAGCCTCTTCATCCACGAACTTCAGAATAACATCAGCCTTCCAAAAGAGCACAACTCGGCTTTAGAGACTTGTACCGTCAGCACACGGCCTGAACACCGCCAGCGAGGCTGAACAGACACTCACCACGTTCCACAAGATGGGATTCTCCAAAGTGGCGTCCCCAACGATGAGGTGCAGGGAGTAGGTGCCGGAAATAGAGTTGAACTCGGATTTGCGCTCGGCGATGTCCAACTCAAACTTGTACAGATTCTTGCTGTCGGGTTCGGCCACAAACACGACCTCTTGGCCAGTTTTCTGATTGTGCAGCTTGACGAAAGTCTGCGACAGGGACAACAAATAAGTCTTAATCTTGAATCCCGAAGAACATCTCTACCCCCCCCACCCCCCTAAACTGATAGTTCTGGCCAATCATTTAAGAACCGTCATGTCCCTCACAGGTTACATACCTGGTGAGGGGTGAGCTCCACTCCGGTGTTGATGTCGACCAGCTGGAAGGCCATGGCGAAGTTTTGGTGGCCGTCTGCTGTGAAGGAGCTCTTGCCTTTGGAAGGATAGTCCACCCTGAGCCATGATTAAAAAAAAGAAAAGAGCATTTAGTACTCTACCGTTATGCTGCGCGGGGTCAGCGCACCGATCAACCGCGTCTCCTCACCGTGAGGTCTTTGTGCCGATGCTCTGGTCCTTGTCCACCACGGAGAGGTCCATGTTCGTCACGACCACCTCGGTGGACACCTTTACTTTGAGCTACAGGTGGACGGCAAACACAAAGTTACATCAACAGAGCAGCACACCAATCATGAACTGGTTAAAAATAAAAACATACGGGAGAGAGCAACCGTCGAAGCAGAATCAAGAGACATTGACACAACAGACATTCGTTTGGTTACTTTGATGAAGCTTGCATTCTTATATGTTGGATTTGCTGTCGTATTACTTCATAGTATCTTAATTACTCAAAATATATATATTTTTAAAAAGGTGAACAAAAATGTAAACCATATTTTCAGTTTCGGCAACCAAAAAGCTGACGCCTGGTTGCCAGTCCGGCAAACCCCTTGTAAGACCCAACAGCCGCAATTTCATCTGCATCGGATTCTCGAACAAGGCAATTAAAAAAGGCAAGATAAAAACGTATTTAAAATCATTAAGTGAAACGTTGCGCCACCTCACCTCAACGTGATTGGCAACAAACCGGGTATCCCCAGTCACTGCAACAGTAAACTGGTAATATCCGCTGGGTGGCCGGCTGGACATGAAGTTCAGTTCAAAGACGCCACTGAAGGTTAGAAAAACACAATATAACACGGCGGAGATTCGACCAAAACCAGGCAGTGTTGAAATCTTGCAAAGAATATGAATATGCTGAGCTAAACACAATCTACACAGTGAAGAAAAAAACATCAAAAATGACATTTGTATAATGTTATTACTCAAACGGCAGATTAAGCCAGGCTAGGGGAATCTCATTAATCCGTATTTGTGTGTAGCGATACACAAATAAATGCAAAATTCCGGGTTCCAAATTCCGAATTTCCGAGTTAATTTTACAACGCTCGCACTTATAGCTCTGATCATACATACTCATTAAGTGTGAATGAAGTGTGGCTTAGAATGACGCTCTTTGAGGCCACGTTGTATGCAGATTCCACCACCACGTTGGCCAGGGCCAGAGGTTGAGACATGACATCAGTGACCAGGAGCTGCGAATCACACAGAGAAACAACGTCAGAGTGAGCCAATCAGAACGCTCATAGAGGACTGTAGCCAGGTTGAGATCCCACGCTCCGTACCTGCAGGGTTGGCTGGCTGTGAGACACCGTGGCAGGGCCCGCAGCACTGACGATGACCGGCACGTGGAAGCGGTTGTTGGAGAGAGCGGAGGCGGCACTGGCCACACTGAAGGCCTCGGCCAGAGAGTCCCAGGACTTCTTGCTGAAGATGGAGTTCACCAGCTGGATGACTTGGTCCTGTGGCAAAAAACACCATCGAACCAGTTAGTTCCAGAAAGGAAAATCCCCATCGGGAGAAAAGCCTGACAAGACGGATAGCGTACCTCCTTCAGAGGGGGCTCCATGTCCACGTGGTCGGACAGGGAATAAGCAGCGGTCACAAACAAGGCAGTCGCCTCGAGTCCCTCCTCAAACTGGAGGTAGATGCCACCGAGATCATCCAAACGAGCCGTGAGATCCTGAGGAGGAAAGAACAAAAAAAGCGTTTCAGCGTGAGAATTTAAAATGTCTGTGCACGATTAATAGTCCAGTGCCGTCTGCACAGAGTCAAACAGCCACGCAGCACCACCTGGTGGAAGTTTAAGAACTCACCTCAATTTCCTCCAGTATCCCTCCCAGTTCCGTCTGCTGGGAAAGGCGTGCTGCGGTCTGCAGAGCCAAAGTGATACTGTCCGGAGGAAGAAAACAAAAAATTCTCATGAGCACTGCGACGAAGACACAGAATAATGCAATGCTCCCTGAAACCGCCTCAAATACATACACACACACACAAACACTTACGCCATGACGTTGTCCTCCTTGTTGATGCGACCGGTCAAGGCCCCAAGAACTTCCTGGGATGCCAGGGGAAGCCCCAGAGAGCTCAGTGCGCTCACCGCCCTGTGAATCTGGGTCATGGTGGAATCCTCACTAACCGCCGCCAGGAGGATGTCTCGCGTCTCATTGGACACAGGGATCTACGGAGGTGAGGAAATAGTGTTACAATCGCATTAGTGTAAAGCATTAGTCCACCTTGCCATTTCGATGCTCAGGCCAATGATCTTACATTATGTTTTTACTCTCACCCTCCCATCATATGAAAAGTTGATTCGAACACCTTGACCATGAAGCAATGAGGTGGATTTTGCACCTCCAGAAATATATCGATTTGTGATCCTCATCTACTCCAAAAACGCCTTTGCACATGAAGAACGGCAGAAGGCCAGATAAGAAAGCCGAGGCGAGCATACCTCACATCCTGAGATGGCTTGACTGGTCTCAGCAGCGAAGAAAAGAGAGTCAATGCTCATGGGGTCCAACTGGGATTTGAGGAACTGGCATATTCCCTGCAAACACAACACACTTTTTTTTATTAAAGCCAATAAATATCGAGGTGCAACATGCAACGTGTAACAGCCAGATTGAATCATGACGAAATGTATTTTTCTTACCTCGTGATCGGGAATGGTCGCCCCGAGCTTGGACAGACCAACAACCGAGTAGTACGCGGAGTCCAGATCGGTGAATCGTTGGCTCAGGAGGTTCTGTAGCCGGCCCACATCGGACAGGGTGAGGTAGTGCGCCGGGGTGAGCGCCTGAGCTCCAGCGAGAGCCAGGCTGAGGACGAACAACGCAAACAAACCTGCCGACACAGAACGGCAAAAAAAGACAAGTTAACCTTCCGGCTAGTATTTTTTTTAAAGTGCATGTTATCGGCTGCTATAACAAACAACACATGTATACGATGCCCTCTTTCGGGATGGATGTGTATTCATTCATTGAGACTGCGCTCGCTCGTTCATTGCGCGTCAAGCTACAAGGCGAGCTAACGTTAGCTAGCGTCGGAAGGAAGCCGTACACGTCGTGCACCCAGTGCCATTTCTTCACCAATTCCCAAAAATGTCCGACACCATAACGTCACTCCAAACGACAATATCACGGAGAAGATACTTCTCGAACATTACAATGGGAAATGTAGAGGAAATTTCCACTTACGAGACCGTTCCATGTCTTGCAGTCTTATGCCGCGTCACCAAAAGCGACGATTGCTTCCGGTATCTTAAGGGTGAGCTGTCACCAAAGGTAGAATATCCGGAAGTAGTTCCGACTTTTCAAAGTCAAAGCCGTGGTAAGTACACGTCAGACAAACGTAGCTTGTGCCGTTTGAGGATAATAATAATGTCCTTGGTACATGCCGAATATATTAAAGTTTTGCACCGTGTAATAAAATAAATTGTATTACATTTTTACAAGCACGATGCCATGATGAAATGTGTAAACCCATACCGTGTTTAATTTGATAAATGTGTATATATTCTGAACCTTTTGTATTATTACAACTAGTCTAAAGTTAAACGTCAACTTTAAATGAGATATGCTCTGTGCGGCAGCAGAATAATCAAGAGGAAAGTTTGTATTGGACATATTATGTTTTTATTATATTTTTAACAAAATGCGGGACGATAAAGTAAAAACACAACTCTTAATATTTACAAACAGTGCCAAATGACATCATATTCTGAAAATTGGCGGCAGTACAGCATCCACGCCCCCATTACATTGCAACCACACGGATGCTGCAGCAACTTTACCCCAAGTGTATTCATCACTCGGTTTGACCTCAATCAGCAGTAGGTCTCCTTGACCGACAGCAGATGCGAGCTGTGGTCACCTTCAAATTTACAGCAGACACCCAATTTACATCCTAAGGACCTCATTTATAATTTGGATATTGAGATGTATATTCTGAATCTAGACACATGCTGCATACTTTTAAAACAAGATAATGTTCACTTTACATTTTCAACATGAATCCAACCCCCCCTCGTCTCTAAATGCTTGAGTAATCAAGCTGTCTGAATTTACTCCACATTCAAGTCATACAACTGAACTTTCGATATGGAGGTGCGACCTGAGTCTTTGTACTTTTCACAACTTTAAAAAACAGTTAAATTACAGACACATTACGCAATGTAAAACCATGTCTTTTCAGTGATAAAGTGTACGGCCGTGATTTAATATTTTTTTTAAATTCTACATTCATTGCTCTTAGTCTTTTGTTTGTTAAGGGACAGTACAACGAAATGCAATTTCAAGCCTTGCACGAGGCCATTGGAGTGAGACTGAAGCTAAAATCGCCCCTGAAATTATTCACGGGGCTACATATTGTCAAGTGTTGTGATTGCTCGCGAGAACTGTACTAAACCTACAAATGACACGCCGATTTTCCTCCACTGCACGGCAAAAACGCCACAGGGGACAAACGGCAACATTAGGTTCCGCACGTGTGACTTGTTGGTGGAAAGACGAGACGCGCCTCAGGACAGGATAAGCGCCCGGCTGGGGGCGTGGGACTTTAATGAGCGAAGGTAGCGTCTCGCCTTTTCCGTCATTATAAGCTGGTCTTTAGTCTGTCCGCAAACAACCGTCTCCCATTCTTTCGACATCTGAAGGGGGGGAGAGAAAAAAGCGTCACTATACATTAAAATACTTTTCCATTGATGAGGACATTTGTAAAAAAAAATACTAGTGGGAGTTACCAGAACTGGAGGAATCAAGCTGGTAAATATGGCACTGTCGCTGGGTCCCAACAGAAAGCCCTGATCCAAAATATTGTCGTGTTGCTTACTGCAAAACGACGAGGAGTTAAGTGACACGAGCACCGGCTCATCCTGTGGTCGGGGAAATGGCGGACAAGACAAGTTAGGATGCGGCAAATCGACGAACTGGCTAATAATACGTTGTGACTTTTTTTTGAACCTTAATTGTGTGTTTGGATTCAGTCATGATGGATTTGCGTTTTGATGTGGGCGCCACATGGCAGGCCACGGCGTCCAGGGCCAGTGACTTCCGCACTTTCTTCATAGGAGGCCGATGCTGGAGATAAAAACAAACAATACAACTCTGAGTTCATAGCTTCAAGAATAAAGAAAGACAACGAGGAATGGTAAATGGACTGTACTCTTCTAGTCGTCCACCCTCTAAAAGCGCTTTAACACAACGTCATTATTCATACACTGATGCAAGGTGCCACCTGCCCATGAGGACTAGTTGTCATGCGGGACAAATGGCGGTAGGTGTCTTTCCCAAGGACACATAGACTTGGACTCGTGGAGCCGGGGATCGAATGGCCAATCCTTTCAATCGATCCTGGCTGATCCTGCTTTAAAATATATTTAAGATAAGTGAACATGAACAACAATACTTTCTATTGGTATTAATATCCTTGTGGCAAGTCTTTTTTTTAAACAGGGACATTGTTTGGGAGGTTCCCCCCCCCCCCCCCCATCGTTGCAGCACGCACAAAATACACAGCATTGACGGTGTCTCCCTTATTGATGATGTCCATCCAAGTTCCAATAGAAAGGTCACCGTGACAACTTTTCAAAGCTTCAATCTGTTAAGTGGCGAATAGTTCTTTTGAATCGGAAAATTCTTTAATCTCATTAAAAGGAGATATATACAGAATTCAGAACAAATGGAAGAGGAAGGAGATTGCCTCCGCATGGCGCCTACCAGCTAACGATGCGAACAGCAAACTGCCCTAGTGCCGACAGCCAACAGTGTTAACTTGGCTCTCTCTTTGATCTAGCACCAATATACATTACATATTATGGTATACCATGAACAGTTGGTTCAAGGACTCAAACAGGTATTTGAGTTGACTCCGTTACCATCGTTTTGCGCCTTTGTTCAGGCGGAGTCGAGCGCGTGCCGATCATGCCAATCCCAGAGTCTCTCATGATGACCTCGTTTATGTCGTTTTCAAGGTTCGGAGTCTGAGGCTAAAATAACAAAAGCAGACCAAAAGAAAGTTTAATCTGGAGTTGATCAAACTACGAGAGCGAACCCATCCCTTTCCACTGACGATCGCAGATACTCACCAGCGGCTGCAGAGGTCCGAACTTCTCCATGGCGTTTTTGAAAGGCGTCGGAGTTCGCGGGGTCGAACTGAGGTCGGACTTGTGGTTGGGTGTGACAAATCTACAAGAAGATGCACAAAAATGGGAACACAAGAGACTCAAATTAAAATCCAGCAGCCACATTCATGTTCCCAACCTGTCACCACAATAAGCAGCTGGATTTCTAAAATGTTCATATCCAAATGTATTTGACGCATTTAATGTGCGTCACAAGCAACATACTGAGTGATATGTTTTCCCTCACAAACTATCTTTGTGCTGCACCAGTTTTTTTTCACAAATTGGCTAAAAATGAGAATCCCATAACTGTTATTATGTTTTTAATTGCTCTTTGAGCAGAGATTTGTCATCATCAAAGCTTAAATCCAGTTTGAGGAATTTTGATCTTGTGTTGATTGTGTCGAAAGCGGCAGTGTTTTTTTCTTCTTTTCTTTCAAAAGCCAGTTCAGAACCAGTTAAAAGGTTATGATGAATCCAGTGAATTTTACCGACCCAAAACTGGGTCTGAAATGGAACAACCCATTACTGGTTAGAGGGACCACTCACGCAGAGTTTTCCTTCTGGGTGAGGGGGGTCTTGTCTCGCTGCAGCGGTGTCGAAAGAATGGCTTTCTGGCTGCACACCGGCGTGGATGTGAGGGACGGGTTCTCCAGGTCGTGAGTGTCCTGCTTGGTCCACATGTTGAGGAACTAGACACAACACGCGGTAAGTGAACGTACCATCACACGCAAAAATTATGAGCAGAGCAACAACAACAACAAAAAGATTTACGAACTTACCTGAGATGGAGAAAAGGGCAAGAGTTTGACAGGAGTGCTCTTGGGAGTCATGGAGTTGTCGGCGTCGGGGGACAAGGCGATGCGCCTCCGGCTGCGGCGGGTCAGTATGGAGGGCGGCGTGACCCCTCCGGAGGAGATGGGGATGAGTTCGCCCTTGCTGCCTTTGCTCAGCTCCTGCAGGGCGCTGCCCTCCAGGCGAAACCGGTGGCGCTCCGGGCTCGGACTGTCCTCCGGCAGGTCAAAGGCCGCTAGGTTGCACCAGACATCCAAGTCCTGATTAGAGATTAGAAGCATTTTACGAGCGAGTTGGACATTTAGTCACTATAAAATATTTTAGCAGCTTTGCTTTTTTTTCAAAAAAAAAAAAAAAAAAAAAAGGGACAATAAACAATATATAAATTAAAACAGCACAACTCATTCTTTTCTTATCCGTATATAACTGAAGTTTATATATAAAAGCACCATTTGTCATTTGGTAGAAAAAAGCAGGCGCAATGAAGCAACCTAGATGGAAGCGTTGTCTATCGGACGCATGTTTGCTTTAGATGCTGTGCGATGTGTTTGTTTGTTGGTGCCACTCACCCCGTCCACCATGTCCAGGACTTCCTTCAGCACCGGGCCAGTGGGGGAGAGAAAGCCAGAGCTGTCCACCACCCAGCTGGTACTGTTCATTTCTCCCACGTCGGACTTGGGACTTGAGCCGTCCTTTGGCGACGACGCAACCTCGGCGGGCTCGGCTTTCACCATGATGGAGGTGGGCGTTTCCTGCAACCGGGAGTTGGGGAAACGATCAACATGGAAACACCCAACAATAACAACAACAACAAAAAACGCGACAATGGTCCTTTGATGCAGGGATTCTTTCCAACCATTGATGTAGATTGCTGCTGCGATCACGGCAAACTAAATGTTTCTCGCGAGTAATTCTATACAAATCAATGCAAAGAAGCGAATGAATGCAGATTCGTGAAATTCTAAAACTATTACGAACCCAAACACGAGGTGTTCGTTTGATGTTCGGACATTTGTGGAATTTCCACAACATACAAAGCAGGTTATGTCTTCCATGGTGAATGGCGGAACTGATAACTTATTCCATGGAGATAAATCGCCACTCCTCCTCCTCTCTGCCGCCTCCAGCACAAATTATGCAAATGACCACAAATAGTCCGGTGAGTAAACTCACGTGAGTAGCGCTACACGAACATTTGCTTCCCTTTTTGGTGTGAACGCAGCATACGTCGTGCGTTTTAAATCTGGATATTTTACAGTTTGGTGCGACTGGTTGCTCACCGAAGGAAGCGCTGTCTGCTCTGGATCCTTTTCTGCGTCATCTTGGGAGCAACTGGTCATCTGTGTAGCAAAAATATTAGGGATGCACCGATCTGATCGGCGCCGATCCATATCGGCCGATATTCCCATTATCGGTAATGATCGGCGTTCTCAAAACGGCCGATCAGATGACGTAACATCTGCGAGAACTATCAGAGTGAGAGGTCCACGAGGGGATCCTCACGCACCGAGCGGCGTCCCTGTCCCCAGAGTTGAATCACTGGGTCAACTCAGCCGACACTCACATGTCTGTGCCCCTATAGACTGATGTTCACGGTAAACGCATTCGATCAGGAGCGCGCGAGGGTTTTGATAGTTAGCGGAAGGATTTAAGTGACAACATCCGGTTTTGCAAAGTTAGCGGAAAGAACCACGTGAAACGACATCCGTTTTTCAAAATAAGATGTCGACAAATCATACACGAACATATAAAAGTAAACAATGAACTGATTTTGTATCTTTATAGATCGTTTCTGAGATTTAGCTTAAATTATGCTAACATTAAAACATGTTTACTGTACCAAGGAAGAGTTTATAAAAATAAGTCAGACTTTTGTATGTTAAGAATAGTCCTGTATATAGATTTCCCCAAGAGTTCCAGGAAATGAATAATGCAGATGTGTTCCATACATATCTGAAATCCCCTACAATAGCAATCAAACAATTTTAATGTATCAATTAGGACATTTTTCAAAGTAAAAGTCCTAAATGTTTAAAGAAATCGGTAATTTCTTTAATGTTTGAGTTGCTTTACATATGTATTTCCTCATAGTCCTAGGCAATAATGCTACACAATAAATAGAATGCTTCAATCGACACCGTGATCGGTATTATTGGATCGGCAGATACTGATTTCAGTGATCGGTATTATCGGTGATCGGCAGATACTGATTTCAGTGATCGGCGCCAAAAACCTGATTGGTGCATCTCTAAAAAAATATATATATATATATAGAGATTTTCAAAATGCTCCTACATCCATCTAAGAGGAGGACATCGTGACCATGGATGGGGGAGGGGGGTATATATAGCCCACCTGCACATCTTTATTTACACGATCCAACAGCTCTTCGAGTTCATTTGGACTGAAGACCTCCCCGGCAAAGAAGCCCATCTCTAATTTGCGCTTGATGGTGGAATTCCAGTGGTTCTTCACGGCATTATCGGTCCTGTGAACAAATATCACGACATAAAGACCTACGAAATGGGGGAGGGGGGCTTGAATCCAAAACTCCTCCTCTGAGCACATAGCTCACCGTCCAGGTAACAACTTGGCCATCTCGGCCCAACGGTTTCCCAGCAGACAGTGTGCCTTGAAGATGATGAGGTCCTCCTCCGCCGTCCACGAGGACTTCTTCACGTTGGGATTGAGATGGTTGTGCCAGCGCTCCCGACACTGCTTCCCCAGTCTGCCCTTCAGGTGTTTGGCTACCATCGCCCACTGCTTGTTGCCGTAGAGATTGACAAGCTCGATCACCTTGGGGGGTGAAAGTGTGTGTGAGAAGTTATCGTGTGGTTAAAAAATAAATAATCATGTTTCTTTTAATGGCGTGCACTAGCGAGTCACTCACCTTGTCGTCCTCTTCTTTGGTCCACGGGCCTTTGACCAATTCTGGATCCAAGACCTTAAACCAACGGTGCTGACACTGGTGCTCAGAGTGACTCTGAGCATGATAAAACAAGCATGAATGAGATTTATTTTTTTAAACACATACAGTATCTATATATTTATTAAAACACATAAAAATAGCAGAGGAAACCTCAAGGCAAACATAAGTAATAGGAGCATTAATCTCACTGGTATGTAGGTGGCAATATATTTCCAATCATTTGATCCCAGTTTGTGAACCAGCGCCTTGAGCTTGTCATCCTGTTGACACGAACAAACAAAGTACGTTTATGTACCCCTGTTCTACACAGCCTTTTATTTACATTGACCCCCCACCGGGGGGTGGGGACAACATGCAAATTGGTGGGGGACGCGTCGAGACACTCACCTCCTCTTGTGTCCATTTCACCTTCACTTTCCCACCGTCCTTCTGCTCTGCCACATCGGAATCAGTGTCGTGATGCATGGCTTCCTCTCCGTCCTCACTGAGGGAGACAGAAAGAGGGACCCGCACTTTTACGCGCTGTGTGTGTGTGTGTGTCTCTGGCGAGGATGACCCCAATTGTCAAGTTTTATTTCTAACCGCGGGACTCGGCGGCGAACTGATCCGCGTAAAGTGCCGTGTGGCAACACTAGATGGTCGTTACGGTATTGAGCAGATGAACCATTTGCAGTGATTTACACACTGGTTGCCGTTAAATTAAAATACTGTACTTTTTTTTTTAATTGCAGAACTTTGGGTGGGAAAAAGGGCGGCACTGACAAGGGTCCGTGAAGTACTCACAAGTAGATATTAGGTATCTAAACGCGTTGTTTACTGGATTTATTTTCTCCAAAGCCAACTGAATGCCATTAACACAGTAAAGCTAAAAACGAGTTCTGCTTCCGCTACGGAAAAATAATTGTTAGCCGCTCACCCGCGCGGCCACCAAGACATTTCCCTCTGTTTCTGTTGTTTACGTTCAGGCGGTGATTAGTCCTGCAGCCGTTGCACGTCATGTGCGTGGGTTTTTGGTAAAGTGTCGATGTATTCCGCGTGCTTGTTGTCTTCGCAATGGGCAGCCAGCGATGGAGGAACCGCGCCGATGTGTTGAACGCTAAAGTTGCAGCAACTAGCCAGCTGGAGCGGAGCGCCCGGGGTTGTCCGCGCTCCTGGATTTCAATCTCGCGCCCTTCTCCACCGTCGAAAAACCGGATGGTGACGTAGATGCGCGTCGGACGTGCGCGTCGCGTCGGGCGGCCAGAGAGGAGACATCCAGTGACAGCTTCACACAAAAAAAGAAGAAAAAAAAGAATACACAATCTCGACTGAAGTGTGTGTTACAAACACATTTAAATAGAGTGTTTTGACTCATGAGAAGGGTTATGTTTTAATATTACTTCTGCATGTACTGTTTCAATTTAGGGACAAATCAAATGCTGTGCGCTGTCACGTAGAAACCACGTTACAACTATTTTATAAAAATGTTGGAAAATAATTTTTAGCGACCAAAAAAGTTATTTGTAATATTATTTAATTATTCACAAAAAAAATCTTTACAAATGTCTATATGTGTTTAATTAGAGCCCAGACTATCTAGTCAATCAAATGACTAAACATGTTAAGTCTATTACTAATCAAAAACACTAAATATTTCCAATTTCCTAAACGTAGCTGCTTCTCTCTTTCTTGTTTCAATGGTTCAGCACCTCTGACACTAAAAAAAGAAGCACTTTTGTGTATGTGTTTTGGGCATTTCCAACAATTAAATTAAACAATAATCAATGCAGAGAGTGCTCAGGAAAAAAGTCACACTTTTCAAAACATTTTGTTGTTGTTGAAAAAACAAACAAATAAACACAATTCAAATAATATTTTATTTACATGTTTACTACATAAAAAATACAGAAAATGATTGTGATGGAGTGTATGCTACCCCACCTTCCTCTGGACTGATGACATGCCTTGCCGCCAGCTGGGTCAATTAACGAGCAGCTTCAACAGGTTAAAACCCAGCTGCAGATCAATTGGCATTCGCTGGCTCAAGGAAACAATGGAGAAGGCTTTTGTTATTAAAGGTAAGAAAACTACTATTCTAATACTCGAGATGGATATATTAATTGGTGTCCAATCCGACAATGGGATTTTGAGTGGGATCTAACATTTCTCCTCCTAGATATGAAAAGCTTTGACTGTTCGTCTCCGTCGGAGCTCGACAGGAAGTTTTTTGGGGACCAGAGTTTGCCGCCTGCTCTGTTGCTGGAGCAGTCACGAGGGTCAAGCGACGACACCGTGGCGGACGACTCCGATGCCCGGCTGTCCCTCCTGACTTCCCTCTGCCTGTCGTCGGACCCCAATTCTCCCTCTCTGACGTTCTCCTTGCACAAGTTGAACAACCAGGAGGCCGCCGCCTGTCACTTGGCCGTGCCTTTGCAGGGAAAGTCGTCCACTCCTCACGTGCTCCTGGGAAAGCAGATGAAATCTGCCGGTTTTGACCGGTTGAATGGCGACATGACCGCCTCTCAAATGTCTTGGGACGTGTCTCTGATTAAATCGGAGAACAGCCCGAAACCCTGCCTGGAGTCCAGCGCTCTGGAGGCAACATGGAGTCCAAAACTCCAGTCCACACAAGCTGAAGTCTCTCCCTGACGAGGCCAAGGATGTTCTAAACGCACACTTGGGAAGGAGGAGATTCAGAGCTTTGGAAGGAAGACGTCATGATTGTGTCTGCATCCACCAAAAAGTAATCAAAGTGGACTTGGAAAAATAATAAGGCTTTAAATGTTTGTGGGTTTTGGTTGCATCATTTTGTAAAATCTTAAATTCCATTTTTTTTTACAGCAATGTGTGAGGATTCATGCAAAGCGCTGTGCCTTTTTTTAAAAATTAAAGATTTAAATATTAACTTTATTTGCATGTGTATTGTACTTTTTCCCTCTGCGAAATACAAGAAGTGTGTGTATAACCTATAATTGCTAGAACCCAACAGTACCCAGTTTATGTGATCTTGTACCTTCTCCAAAGGCAACACATCTGGTTGGTCATGTTACAGAATGACCGCAGGAGAGATCAATGTCTTTATAAGTTTCTTGAGTCCCATCACAATGGCGTGAACGGTTCCTCAGTGTCGGGCTCCTGCAAAAGAGAGAACTTTTAGATCGGGCCACTGCTGCAAACTGTCTTTAAAGAGTCTTTAGGTTCTCACCTGATTGAGTTTCTTGAACTCTACAACCTGGAAGAAAATGTGTTCCAAGATGTGCTTGGCATCCCTCTGCTCTTTATCCAACTTTGGAGTCACCCCCAAGATCTCCCCACATTTCCTCACGTAGAATTCAAGATCATCGTCCGTACCTTTTTTTTTTTTTTTAACAGTGAAATTGAGTAAGTTAATGACATGGCACTACCTAAATCGCTTGTTTAATTATTTTTTTTAATGGGGTTGTCTTGGGTACTTCTCAAGACTGTATTGTATGTTTTCCAAACTGGGGGCGTGCCAATTGCCCAAGGTAGTCCACCGACTATGGATAAGTAGCCTACCTCAAACCACCCCATTAAAAAAATCCAAGTGAGCTCTTTAACCTAACCAGTGAATAATTTGACTTGATAAAGTACTGAACTTACATTTATTGGTGAGCTGTGCCAGGCGCACTTTCTCCGAGGAGAATGCTTCATCTAGGTCGAACAGGTCCAGCATGGGAGGAGGCAACTCGCTCAAGGCAGGTGGAAAGACCTAAAGGAAACAACGACAGCCACTTCATAACATGGGGGCCTTAATGCAAAATGTCTGTGGCCTTTATGCTGCGTTCACACAAGCAGCGTTGCGAATATTCACAACGCCTTTGGTGTGACCGCAGCATTACTCAAACGGGGGTCTCCGACAAGTAGCGACCAAGCTACTAATGTGTACATACATTTGATCACTTGTGTGAACTTGAGTCAAAATGTTGCTGCAAAATTGAGTTAAATCTGTGATGTTAGCCGACTAGAAAGCACACGGCGGATTTGAAAATAACCAGATCAAAAAGACGGTCCAATAAAAGGCAAAATACATACTATATTCATAAGTAATGGGTTTTTTTCATTGATGACTTGATTGGTGCTACGAGTAGTTCTCAGCCACTTTCATTTTGTTCAATTAGCTCAGATGGGGTGAACAAGTCTAAAAAGTTGGAGACCCCTGCTCTATAAATTAAATTACATGTATGGAAAATACTGTCTGGGATGTGAATGCAGGACAAACTCACAGCGGGTTGGAGCTGAGGCAGCGGCGTCTCAAAATGTGGCGCTATCAGCTGAAGTGGCTCGTCTTTGACATGAAGCTGCTTGTAGGCACTGCAGAAAATATTAGTAGGTTTTCTATCAAAGAAGGAAAAAAAATACAGTGACTCAAGCAGAGCCTTCCCAGTTGTTCATCTTGCGTTCTCACCTGATGACTTGGGGTAAGGCGTCGGTTGACAAATTGAACAAGGACATGTCAAACAGCGAGGTGAAGTCCCTGGGGTTTTCGTCGCCCACTTGTAAGCACACTCTGAGCTGTTCCGCCAAGCACCCTATGTCTGGCAGCATGGTGTAATCTGTGATCTAGAGGACGCGCACAAGACAGGATTGTTTAACTACAAGACGACGTGAGCGACGGCGTTCTCCTGCCGAGTATCCCTCCTCACGTCGGGGTCTTCTGCGTCAATCTGATTCAGCTGGATATTATCAGCCATGAGCCACTGGAGCACAACATCCTGGAACAGAAGACAAAAGTAGAGACTGAATACTGACAAATTCCACAGGAGCGCAGAATACTGATACTGATACTTCTGATGTGTGAGTTGACCAAAACAAATAATAATAAATTCCAACTGGACTCACCAGGATTTTACTGTTCTCCTCTTTGTCTATGTATTGGTCACTGAACATGTGGCAGGAGCCCAACACGACCAGTTTGCCACCCTCCTTCACAGGACACAAGACATCTTTGAACATCATCTCACAAATGTGCATTTATGTGTGTTACATTGTCAGGGAATAAGTATGAAAACTACAGTGTGCTTCTGACCTTTCCTTCGTGGAATGCCAGGACCGGCCTGTTGAGGGGGAAGCAGACGGAGCCAGTTGAAAGAATGGCCACAGCCGGCTTCATCACGCTCAGTGTGGCTCCGTACGGGTACACAAACGTGAGAGCCCTACGCAAATAAAAGACAGGAAGGCGTTTCAGTTCAAAAGCCTCCAAGTCACTCGAGGCAGCGCCGAATGTAGAAAATTGGAATATGGAAGTCAATTATTTACTGTGCATTGTTTCCAACATTTTCCTCTTCGATGACGCCTGTGACCACTTTGCCAGCAGCCCGACTAATCTCTCTAAACAAAGAAAAGGCGAGAAGATTGTGAATTTGACGTGCAACAGCTTACAGTCTGTTCTGTTTAATATCAGTACAGTTATCACAACTGAATTATGATACAAACAGGCTCCAAATAGTCCGGAATATGGCGTAACAAATGGCCGTTCGTGTGAGAAAAACACACGCTCTGACAACGAACCTGTTCAACACACCGTTGGACACCAGCGCCTCTTTCGGATGGAAGTATTTGTAATACACATTCCTCACAACAGCGTCTGCGGCGGTGAAAGGAAGCGAGACCCGCAGAATTCAGTTCAACTGTGAGAGAAGTAGACCTCTGTCATTTTAAAAAAAAAAATACAAAATTAAACACGCACCATTGTTGACCACCACGCCAAACTCCTCCAGGAGGAAGTTGATGTTGGTGTTGTACTTCATTTCTCCCCCTTCACCGAGCATGACCAGGACGTTTCCTCCCCCATCCAGGTACAGCTTCAGCACCTCCAGCTGAAATGAAAAGGGACAACAGTACGGTGAAAACATGCTCGTCTGCGTACCGCAAGTGCTGTTCTGTGGAAATAAACAAAACGTGCTCTGGTTGTTCTTCACAATACATCACCTCTGAAGCTGTGAACTTCTCCCGCGGTCCTGCGGTTATCCACAATTTGACACCCTTCAGCTTCTCCAGAGACAGCTCTTCCTTCATACTATAGGATTGGGAGGGGGGGGGGAGATAGAGAGCATTAACTGTGGCAAACTGTGACCCACAGCAGCCTAGACTGCAGCGATAGTTTCTGTGTTTACCTTTGGATTTTCCATTGAGCTCTCAGTCTTTTCTGGACAGATTTGTAGCCATTGTTCGTGGTGAACAGCTCTTTCTTCGACACGTTGAAGACGACCACGTTCAGCGCTTCCTTCTCCATCCTTTACTGAATCCACTCACCGACGCCGGCTGTCAATCGCATCCGTACACCTAGTGTTGTGACGTCACGTTACTGATTAAATTAAATTAGCCCCCCCCCAAGTACGAAAGTCCGTTATTATTGTTTTAAGATAGCTATGAATAGCGTTCGCCCGCTTATAAGCAACACATGGCTATTATTAACGTACACGAGTTGTGCAAACGCTAACGGGAGTTGACGGTAAGCGTCCTATGACGCTCCCTAGCAGAACTACTGTTGACAGCATTTTATAGCAACAGCTAGTCCGTACCGTGCTACGTTACGATCGACATTTTAAATGAATGCTGGGCGGCCTTACCATTCGACGTTTGCTTTCAACGTGTATCTTTTATTTCTGCCCACTTGTTGTCCACCTCGGACATGTATTTCCACCCGCGACGCCGCTATTTCGTATTAAAGGGTTGGCGTTTCTAAAGTTAGCTAGTTTAACGCAAGCTCGGCTGGCAGTGATGCATGCCGGGAGGAAAGTGGTAACCAAGGGCGCTAACCGCATAACAACCAAGAAGTAAGAGGTTCCCGGAAGATGATACATTGTTGCGAATACGATTCGAAATCGATTCGTTAACGTTCGGTTATTTTAACTGGACGAAAAGGGCGATTCCACCATATATACAGGACTGTCTCAGAAAATTAGAATATTGTGATAAAGTTCTTTATTTTCTGTAATGCAATTAAAAAAACAAAAATGTCATGCATTCTGGATTCATTACAAATCAACTGAAATATTGCAAGCCTTTTATTCTTTTAATATTGCTGATTATGGCTTACAGCTTAAGAAAACTCAAATATCCTATCTCTAAATATTAGAATATCATGAAAAAGTATACTAGTAGGGTATTAAACAAATCACTTGAATCGTCTAATTAACTCGAAACACCTGCAAGGGTTTCCTGAGCCTTGAAAAACACTCAGCTTGGTTCAGTAAACTAAATCACAAGTATGGGGAAGACTGCTGATCTGACTGCTGTCCAGAGGACCATCATTGACACCCTCCATCAGGAGGGTAAGACACAAAAAGAAGTTTCTCAAAGAGCAAGCTGTTCACAGAGTGCAGTTTCAAAGCACATCCACAAAAAGTCTGTTGGAAGGGGGAAATGTGGCAGGAAATGCTGCACAACCAAGAGTGATGACCGCAGCCTTAACAGCATTGTGAAGAAGAGTCGCTTCCAGAATTTGGGGGAGCTTCAAAGACAGTGGACTGAAGCTGGAGTCCAGGTATCAAAAGCCACTGTTCACAGACGTGTCCGGCAAATGGGCTACAATAGCCGTATTCCCATGGTCAAGCCACTTCTGAACTCAAGACAACGGAAGAAGCGTCTGACTTGGGCTATGGAAAAGAAGCACTGGACAGTTGCAGAGTGGTCCAAAGTCCTCTTTTCAGACGAAAGCAAGTGTTGTATTTCATTTGGAAGTCAAAGCGCCAGAGTCTGGAGAAAGGCTGGAGAGGCGCAAAATCCAAGTTGCTTGAAATCCAGTGTGAAGTTCCCACAGTCAGTGATGGTTTGGGGAGCCATGTCAGCTGCTGGTGTTGGTCCACTGTGTTTCATCAAGTCCAGAGTAAATGCAGCTGTGTACCAAGAGATTTGAGAGCACTACATGCTTCCGTCTGCTGAAAAGCTCTATGGAGATGAGGATTTCATTTTCCAGCATGATCTGGCACCTGCCCACAGTGCCAAAACCACCAGTAACTGGTGTACTGACCATGGCATTACTGTCCTCGATTGGCCTGCCAATTCCCTGACCTGAACCCCATAGAGAATTTGTGGGGTATTATGAAGAAGAAGCTGAAAGACACCAGACCCAACAATGCAAATGAGCTAAAGGCCGCTATTGAAGCATCCTGGGCATCCATAAACCCTCAGCAATGCCACAGGCTGATTGCCTCCATGCCACGCCGCATTGATGCAGTAATCCGTGCAAAAGGATTCCCAACCAAGTACTGAGTGCATTAATGGACATTTTCAAATGTTTGATTTTGTTTTGCTGTTATAAATCTTTTTTTTAACTTGGTCTGAGGAAATATTCAAATTTTATGAGATAGGATTTTAGAGTTTTCTTAAGCTGCAAGCCATAATCAGCAATATTAAAAGAATAAAAGGCTTGCAATATTTCAGTTGATTTGTAATGAATCCAGAATGCATGACATTTTTGTTTTTTTAATTGCATTACAGAAAATAAAGAACTTTATCACAATATTCTAATTTTCTGAGACAGTCCTGTACATTAATTATGTAGAGGTACATATTATTCTGACTTATTTGCTAAACAATATAATTGTTTAGGGAATAATTGTCTCATTAGGTAACACACCCCTTATTGTGGTAGATGTACCATAATATCAGTGTTTTCCTTGATCAACAAGAAAGAGGAGACACTATCTCCTGGAGGGAGATCATAATAATGTTTTTAAAATATGTGCTCATATTCATGACATTATGGTGTTTTCTTAGAATGTGTGTTATTATATACCAATATGACATACGTTTGACAGTCGCATATATCAAAATATCAAAATGTTCAATGATGGATCGCATGTTACTTTATGAAAAACAAGAGATACTCTATACCCAAAGAGTCAAAACAGATTCAATGATCCTCTATAATAGTTTGGATGATAATTATATTTGCAACATCCTCATTTCATCTGTAGCTGCGTGAGGTAAAACCTACAGGCACCTCACGAGCAAAATACTGTACAATTCAGTCCAAAGGTTCCTGGCTCACATTTTGTGCATTGTGCACTTCAAATCTTCAAATGTATTCAGTGAGCATATTTCAAGGTATTATTGGAGATTTAAGGTTGTACATATCCTTGATTGGTCTCCTCCACAATAATTAAAGTTTAGTTCCCTCTCAATACTGGTGGATGAGGCCGTTTCTTCCCTTCGCTGTCCTCTCTACATTCCACTTGCTTTATTCTTCTTAACAGTCAGATATTTACATGCAAGAGGGAAGAAAATGTCATCCAAGTTTCGACTTTGTAGAACTTTCAGGTCATTAAAAAGAACAAAATGTTGGAACCGTCAAAACTACGGCACTTCAGAAGCTACAGCTAAGTCGTTACAGTATAATTTGATCATGAAGTCGTTTAATTTCACATACGCGCATGGATGACAGATGCAAAACTTGTAAACACGTCTCTTCTATCAAATGACAAGCACCTATTCATTAAAAATCTTTTCAGTCTTTATTGATAGTATAACAATTACATTGGAGCAAGTTCCTAATAAAATAAGCATTTGTTATATATTAAACATTTTAAACATTTGTTTTACAAATATTTTTATATTATTAGAGTGAAAAAAGAAATCTCATGAAAGTTTAAAGATTAAAGTTTGCTGGACCTCGTGATTGGCTTCACTCTAAGGACCCCCTCCTGGGAACACGAGGCAGCCAGCACCCCGTCTCTTCTCCACAGCCGGCCCTGAACCAGCCCTCTGCTGCCCCCTGGTGGACAAAACACAAACCACATGCTGGAATTGAAGCACATTTATTATTATCAACTTTAGGGAACTCTCTTCCCCACTCTCAAACACGCACACCTCGTCTCCATCCTCAGTAAAAAATTCAAAATTCTTTGAAAAAAAGAAAGCTGAAATGATTTCCAAAATTCTCAATGTGTTTTTTATTATGTCACGAAATAGTCTGCTTCTAACCATATTTGTTGGCGTTCAGCCTTTCAAAACCAAAATGTCAAAAAGCCATACGGCATGCACCTAAATTAACCGACTGGTCAAGCAGAAATCTAACTGCACCATTAATAAAATGTATATAACTAGAATGATCCAAAAATTATATTTGTCCTTTTTTGCACTCAAGACGGCAAACTGGTTTCTCCATTAAGGAGTAATAATTCACTCATACCGCTTAACGGGGCTTATTGGGCGGACACGCTGCTCCCCCAGAAACAGCAGATTCTCGAGATTATTGAAATAAAAACATTTGTAAAAAATATAAAAAACAAACAAAGCAGCAGGTGATGAAGGTTTTTAAACATCGTGTGGTGATCTCCACAGACGAACAAAATCGAGCAGATCGGGAAGCGGACGACCACACTGACCTGCCCAAGGGCTCTCGCACTCATACAGCATCCACTCATCTGTGCGGAAAGTGTTGTGGAACCACATGGCGTGGTCCAGGGAGGCCGAGAAGTGGGCCCTGTAGTCGGGATAGGGCAGCAGCGCCGTGTCCAGAAATGCAAAGTCGGACACATAAGCGGCGACGCAGCAGTGCAGCTTCATGTTGCCCTCACCTGCAGAATTACACACACACAAAAAAAGCAGGAACAAACACTGGTTAGGCAGTATTATAAATTACAAAGTATTGCCCAGCGTAAATTTTTCCGCAAACCGAACCTGCAGTTATCGTGGACAACCTGTGGCGACAAGGAGACTCTGAAAACATTAGAGTCTTTGGATTTGTAGTTAAAGAAAGAGGCGAGCCAAAAACAAGACGGGGCCTCTATTTCTGTATGCCGAGTATATGTCATCTTTTGAAAAAAAAAAGCTGTATCCTGTTGTGGCCGCTTCAGTCATTCAACAACCCCCCAAAAATAGCACATTTTAACAAGAGGCAACTCGAAGACAATGTCAAGGAATCGTGCGACTAATTTTTTTCGTCAACCAGTGTAGCGTGAGCGCTATTCTAACGCAACGCTAATTCCATCCAGAATTTACCGATGTGTCCCCGCGCTCGCACCCAGAACAGCTTCTTCGGCTCGCTCGCAGTGCGTCCGTAGAAGGACGGCGGGTTGACGGGCTTAAACTCGATGGGGACCTCGTTGGCCAGCAATTTGTTCAGGCCTTGCTTCGACGCCTCTGCCAGGTCTGGTTTACTGTGGAGCAACGGAAGGAAACACGGTTTAAAATCTCAAATGAGAAAAATGAGCTTAAGTAAGGTGGAGCTGCTCCAAATCTTAGACATTCCGGAACACGGTCATTCCGGGAAAAAAACCCACAGAAATTCTGGAATGCGGATATTCCGTAACACGATAATTCTGGGACCCTGACATTCTGGAAATGGGAACCCGGAAATTCCATAACACAGACATTCTGGAACATGGAAATGTCGGAACCCAGACATTCCGGAACCCGTCTTCACCTGAGATAGAGATGAATGAGCTCCTCCACCGTGAGGAGGTCTTCCGGCTGCGGGACCGACGGCATGGTGAACTGGTGCTGCACGGGACTCTGCTGCAGCATGTGGAAGGAGGCCTGGCACGTCAGGATAGGCTGCCCATGCTGGATGGCCTTCACGGAGCGCACGGCGAAACTGCGGCCGTCTCTCGTGCGTTCCACCTGGTACAGCACTGGAACCGTCGGATCCCCTGGAGGGGAAGAAGAAAAAAAACAGCTGTGGAGAAACTGATCGTGGCCAGCCTTTCAAATCAATCATTGCATTGATTATGGCACAACACAAGCCTCCTGCAGCTTATCGTCATTCAATCAATCACGAGATCCCTTGCATCAACTCGGACGCCGGCCCCTTTCAAAAAACGACGCCCCGTCTTACCTGCTCGTACAAAGTAGCAGTGGAGAGAATGGGCAAAGAGGTTGTCGCCGACAGATTTGGCGGCGGCTACGAGGGCCTGACCCACTATTTGACCTCCAAACAAACGCTGACTGCGGGGCACCCAGTGGTGCGTCCCTCTGGGGGGAATAAAGAAGCGATTTAAACCGAGGCACTGCAGTCTCACTAGGTGTGGGTTCGACGATGAGAGGGATCAATGTGAGCCACAAGTTTGTGCCCAAATGTAGATCATTAGCTCATACAGGCATGCATATTTGATTCATTTTCGAGAACCTAAGTATTATTAAATCAGACATATTTGATCTTTTTTAAACATATCCTTAGTGACGTGAACGGTATTTTCTTCATGTAGCGTCAGGCGAGTCATGGTACTTCAGAATGAATTCGGAACTGTCGCCATATAACGGCGGTCCAGTTGGCCGCGGCCTGCGGAACCTCGGTAAATCCAGCAGGAGCTTGAAATGTAATGCTTGTCTATTCGTGGTGTTACGGTAGGGGCGCTTGGATAGCCCTATATTTAATTTGTAAATTAATATAACAAGTTAAAGATAATCATGTAAAATCTGAAGTCAGACAACTCCCTTGTTATTATTAAAATATAAATATGATGATCCCATATATGCATAGGTATGATAAAAAGGTTATATTAAACTTTCCTTAGATTCATTGAAATCTTTTTCCGTTAATAACAGCACAGTAATGTAACTTCAAATTTTAGTATAATTCGATTTCATATCATGTACAAAATAATTGTTTTTGACAATGAAATTTGACAAATTATTGATTCAATATAGGTAAATCTCAGCAACCTTTGGGCTATCCGAGCCACCGCGCTTGACCGAGGTGTTACGGTACCGCAACACCACGCTTGACCGAGGTTCCACGGATGGCGGCTCAGTTCACCGGTAGCTAGGTGCCATACCGGGAAAGTGACGAGCTCGTTACCTGTACAGGTCGACGTCCAGCTCTTCCAAGTTTAAAACGCTGGTGACCAGGATGCTTTTAAGGTCCTGGGTCTGCAGCAATACATTAGCCTCCGAGTTCTCATCTTCAGGTGATTTCGTGGTCTTGTCGCTATCACCTGCTTCCCTCTCCGCCATGTTTGTTTATTTCTTCTTCTTCTTCTTCTTCTCCTTGGAGTTTATTGGCGGTTGGCAAATAACACATTGAGGTGCATTACCGCCACCATCTGGTATGGAGTGTGGACCGTGATGTCTTGTACTTGCATTATTGAACCCTCCTTTCGTGTTCGGGTCAAATCTGACCGATTTAAAACTTTAATCAATCCGAAATAATATAAAATATCATAAAATAAATGAAGTTGTAAACATTTCAAACGTAAAACCAACAAATTAAGTGTTTGTTATGGGAACCCATGTATGCTATCATGCGTATACACCCACCGTTCAAACCACCGTTCAAACTAAATCATGTCACTTTTTCTCTATATCACTTTTTTTATTTGTGCCTTTTGTGCTTTGACTCAATTGACACACAATACAATACAATATAAGGCGATTTTCTGTCAGAGAAGCTCTGAACTGAATTTAGCGAAACATTTTCAGTGTCTATTTTTTTTATATTCACAGCAGTTATTCATGTCAACCAAAAGTCTGAAACATTGTTTACAGCATAACATTTGGTGATGATTAATGTATTTTGGTGTTCATGTCAGAGCAGTTAAAATAGACCAGTCAAATTTGACAGGAACAAAAAGTAAGGGGGGAGAAATGAACTCGACAGAAGGAATGATAATAAATTATACGATAACATGTACTTCTTGAAGATATATTTCGTAAAAAAATATTTTTAACTTACTGAGGTTTTTAATTAGTTGTATTATTTCTTCCTTCGTCTGTATTAAGTGAAGCAAACAAGCTTATTTTCCTTTATCCCTGCACAAGTTATTACAAGTGAGTAGCCTACTGTTATCAAAACAATGCATCAGCACGCACAATACAACACAGTATGATACGATGAAATACAATATACAATAAATTACATAAATATATTACAAAAGTAGCAGTATACAAAAACAATATATGTAAGAGAGCAGAAGTATAGATTGCTGCTCTGGCTTCTGGAATGTATGTGTTCCAGAATGACTGTTCCAGAATTTTCGGGTTCCAGAATGTCCGGGTTCCAGAATGTCAGGGTTCCGGAATGTCAGGGCGTGGTTCATATGATTTCTGAGCATTTAATGAGGATAAAAAATACAGATGAGAGTTCTAGACATTCCTTTTATTTAGATAGGAAGGGGAATCTCCATATCTCCTCCCAAGAGGCCCATTGGATACACCACTTCTAACAGTGAACTGCGGGTTTAAAGACGCAGTGTGTGTGGTTTGGCGGCCTCTAGTAGTGAGTTTGCAGATTGCAGCCAACTGAGACTTCTGCCGAAACACCACTTTTAACAGTGAACTGTGGGGGTTTAAAGACGCAGTGTGTAGGATTTGGCGGCATCTAGCGGCAGATTGCGTGTGCCAAAGTGTATAGAGGAGAATTCTAGTATAGTGGCCAATGTGAAAAAGGGAAAGGCTCTATCCAGAACCGATGGATTCTGTTAGAAGGATCCATTCCGTATGCGCATGAGGAAAAGGAGTTTCATAGTGATATTTATTGTAAGTTTTAGTTTTTTAAGCTATTCAGAGTGTCTCCTCATAAAGCTGCATTTTTATTTTGTAAGTATACTGTACACCTCTTTACACTGCACACTTGTGGTCTATCTACAAAAAAAGCAAGCCTATGGAGACTTCACGTGATCTACAACGATGCCATGAGAATATTGTTGAAGAGACCGAGGTGGACTGCAAGTGAGATGTTTGTGGCTGCAGGAGTCAATACATCCAAAGCGGTTTTAAGAAATCTTATGTACAAATTTATCTGCCGGGTTGATGAGATCATCATGTTTTTATCAATTACAAAATGCACCACTATGCTAACAGTCCCAGCTGTGGAGACACTGGCACAGCTGGTTAAAAAAGTATATGCAGTTCTTTTTTACTTGTGGTTTTTTGATTTTATTGTAATGTGTTGTACTATCTAGATCTTGAGTCTGTGATACAAGTGTGATTGATTGATATGTGTGGGCATAGATTGGATATAAAAAGTGGTTGTAGTCACCCATTGGTTTTTTGTTGACTATTCTTTTAAAGTCTCGATGATGAAGATGCCGTTTTGTCCGTCGCGTCTTGGTGTTTGGAACCAGAAGTGACACGAGAGGCGAAAACAAGTATATGAATACTAGAACAAACAACATTCAATTAAGTGAGGATGAAAGATTGAGACCATAAACTCATGTTTACTGAGGGAATAAATCAAGTGATAATGAGAGTAATTATTACATAGACTTTCCCGTTGACATACAGAGGTAAGTTCATCACACTTCTGTATAAGTGCTATTGACAATTACGCACACAGACAAGCTGAGTTATTGCATTGCATCCACTTTTAGTCATTGAATAACGACTGCAGGGTGCTTTAACTCGGCTCAGTGGAAATCCTTTCACTCACTGATGTTGCTTAAATTACAGACGGTTGAGTTGAGTAGGGAAACTTCCATTTAAACATTGTTTTTACATGATTTTCTACCAAGACCAGGCTGACGTGAATCCAACGTTGCCTTCACGAGCTGTAGGAAATGTTATGTATCAAAGCGCAATAATTGCCCATAAAAAGGTGCGCCCAGAAACACGAGCGATGCAGTCCGGTGGACAACAGCTTACTTCAGCCCTTACATGTGTTGTCGTCGCAGCAGATGTGTGTAGACATTGGAGCTGTAGCGTCTGCCGATGCGAGGGTTTCTGTGGACGGAGCACTTTCGATTTTAGTTGTGGATTCACGCTCATAGCTCCTGACAAATCAGCGACTTGTAGATTCCCTGTTCCACTTCTCTGTCGCTGTGCCGGCATCACTGTGATGTATCTAAAAGAGGGAAATGGGCTGTGAGAATAACAACTTTTGTAAAGTGCGTTAGTTGTTCGAAGCTCTCCTGCAATACCGGGGCAATTTTTATTTTTTTATTTTTTGCAAACCAAAAAGAAACGTCAGGTCGCGCCAGATAGTTGGGGTTTACGAGCAGCACATGAAGGAGGCGTGATGCTGCGCGCGTAATGGATTTCCCCAGCACTGCTGCGCATCGGGGACCAGGAGCTGCAGCTGCAGCCGCAGTCCGGCCACGTTAAGAAATCTGCTCCAACACTTTGATGCCGGTGACCTTGGCCAGCAGCGGTGATCACGCCCCTCGCTCTAGTATATTTGTGTGTGTGTGTTGCTTTTCTATTCCTCATGGCATCGCCAGACGGGCTGGACGGGGATCGCGTGTTGCAGCGGGGGAGATCTCAGAGTGACCCGAGCAGCATCACCGAAGTCCGCTTGGGTGAAGCGCACAGAGCAGGTAAGAGGGGGACGGGGTGCGGCGGAGGGGGGGGGGGGCATGTCATCTTCTCATTAGTATTGTGCCTTTTGGTAAGGTGGTGTTGGATGGAGAAACACAGACAACGGTGTGTGTGTGTGTGTGTGTGTGTGTGGGGGGGGGGGTTCGGATGCAACAACCGTCGGATGCGTGTTGTAAACGTGCGTCACTTACTGTCCCCTAACGTTGCTTATTGGCTACTCGCTGCTGCTGAGCTGTTTGGCCTGATGTGTAATGATAATGTCAACGGACCTTGGGGGGGGGGGGGGGGGGGGGTATTATGACATTGCAGCCAACTTGTGTCACACCACGTTCATTTGACGTCATTAATAGCGTGCAATACATTTTCAGATTTTTGGTCTAACTGGCCGTGGTGGCCACATAACCCTGATGTCCCCCACTGACAAGTTCATTCCTCCCCATATCATTGAGCTGTGAGTGACAGCCCCAATCAAAAGCAACTGTTGGGTAATAAAAACGTGTGTATCAAAAGTGATCGGCCTCCTTGTGTGTTTTATGATCCAGTTTTTTGGGGTTTCCGTCTGCAGCAGCAGCAGGATAGCAGCAGCATGGTAAGATGGGATGCACAACTTGCCATCACGCATTGGGCCGCAGTACGTTTGAGTTGAAGCTGATGAGAGTGCTGGCTGTGTGTTCGGTTGTTTCCATGGCGATTCCAAATGGCAGAAGGCAGCTCTCCCACTGCGCTGTGAGCCGACATGGTCGACATGGTGTTTTTCCGCTGTGCTCACTGATCTTTTCTCCTTCTTTTTTTCTCTCTCGATACACCCCGGTGATGTACAGCAGCCGGCCATTCAAAGTGAAATGTCACTGAGACTGAATCGTGTCTCAAGTCCACCCCTATCCCTCGGGAATCACTGGGGCACATGCAGGCGGGAGATTTACTGTTTTTGGAGAGGTATTGAACGATGGATCGATACATTATATATATATATATATATATATATATATATATAAACTTGCAGGAGTCTTCATCACTCCCGCAGGCCACTTTATAGTGTTGCTGCTGTATCTTTACAAAATGAGGAGCTTGGTTACTGTGTGTGTATGCATGTACATGTGTGTGTGTGTGTGTGTGTGTGTGTGAGACAGAAGCCTTCACATTGTAGCAACACTCTCACACGATCACTTTCACTTGTGTGTGATGTTACAGTCTGATTGATAAGCGGGCCGGCTATCTTGAGATACGAGAGGGCCACAGGATCTTCCAGTTCTCTTGCCGCCGCCGCCGGTTGTTGTTGCCTCGGTTTCCGCATCCAGTCCTTTTCACGTCGCTGTGGTTGTTATGGTTACGCAACTGCATGCATGCGCGTGTGCGTGTGTGTGTGCGCGCGCACGCAACTCTGAGCCATCCTTTGCTTTGCAGGATTGCCCTGCGATGTATCGTTCATTGCTGTTTTGAAACAGGTGGAACTCGGGCTGCATTCAAATGTCGGCTGGCAGTTGGCAAAACTGGATAATCATTCCTCTCACCAGGAGAGAGACGGCGGGTGACACTTAACGCGCCTCCCAACAGAACTTGGCAGAGCGACTCCAACTTTGTCCAACTTCCTCATTCTGCTGGCAATGAGGACCAATGTTTTCTTTTTCTTCTTTTTTTTGGGGGGGGGGGGGGATGAAGCCCCAATTGGTGTAATTCACATGAGTTTTAATGCATCGATTCATCAGGAAATATGAAGTAATAACTGTACATGTACAAGTAAAGTTATCAATATCTTGCATGCGTTTTTCCACTTGTTGTCTTGGTTTTATCACACACAACTTGACTATTGAAACAACTTGACGATACAGAAAAAACTATCTGCCTGTTAGTCGGCAGACAAAGTTAGCAGCTAGCTGGTTGACTGTTTGAGCAGTGCGGAAAAAATTAGGCGAGGCAAGTCGGGAATATATATATATATATACATACGTATTAGCTCTTAGCTGTCATGACGTGTCCTCCTTTAAGTGTATATGGAGAAAGATTATACAGAAAGATATCAAGTATCAAGCCTGACTTTATTATTCAAGTACTGTAATACTCGTATTCTCTGGAACGAAGCAACCAATCTACTTACTGTTTACACCGACACTTGCATGCCCAATCTAGGTGAATACTTGTGTGATATTAGCTTTCTGGCGTACAAGTACGGACAAAAGTAAAACATTTTAAAGGACACTGGAACGCCCGCGTGAACAGAGATCGTTTCCCTTTGAGGCTGTAGTCAAGAACAGTGCTTTGAGAGAAGTACTAGATTGAGCATGCTCTAAATGACAAAAACGTGGCCAGAAAACTCCTAATGACCTTGCAGGTACTTGAACCACAAATAAAAATGTCGTCCCGATGGTCAAGAGGAGCACCAAAGTCGTTACAATGCATCGTCGTACAGACGGGCAGGAATGTACCAAGTAATTTCATAAAAATGTGAACCTGGTGGTGGCGCGAGAGTAAAGGTCTGGAGAGAACCTAGAAATCGGTAGGATTCATCCTTGAGTGTCCGCGCCCAATTTCATAGCATACCTGATTTTGATACATACCTAATATCCAAAGTATTTATTTTGCACCCAGCACACTGAAAGTATAGTGGATTTAGTTTCATTTTAAACTGACAAACAGCATCATGCTGAAGGTATTTAATTTCTGTACAGATCAGATACCATGGCCACACGGGAAGTCCGTTGTTGGACCCTCTCGAAAAGAGAAAGCCCAGATGAGACCGGAGAATTGTAGACGACCGTCCTAAACGCTTGGGCCGAGCAGGAGACGTCTAAAAATGCTGCGAATTGGGATCAAGAGCGGTTGAAAGTGAAACAGGAGGTGAAACTGCCACAAGAGGGCTCTGCTTGGCAGATAGCTTAACCTCATTTATCTATCACAAGTCCAGCACAGCAGTCACCGGACCTCTCGCGCTGAATATGGACAAAAAACGGTTCGTCCAAGGTTGTGCTCTACAAAGCGAGAATGGACACAGACACTGACTCAGCATTTTGTTGCAAGGTTTAAGTTTAGTTGGAATTGGACGTCAGTGCTTTGAATGCAGAGTAACTTTCAAATTCAATCGGTGGGTGGGGTCAAATCTAAACAATCAAAAAACAAACTTTGTTCAACTTCATGCTCCATTCTTAGATATTTTTAGAGCTGATGCAACTCCTCAAGAGTTTTTATTTATCTTTTTAAAATTTGGATCTCATGTCATCTCATTTCAAAAGTGACAAATCTGAAAGCAGTGATGAAGGATTTAGCCCAGACATTGCAGAAGTGAAAGTGACTCACCGAGGACCATCGATGGGACTTTGCTGAGACGGTAATAGGCTGTTCCATCAGCGAGCGTTTCCCTTGAGTCTTTGGTGCAGCATTGATTCTTTGTTTTATTAGCAAACTCAGACTCAGTAGTACAGTGGCTGATTCACAAGCACCTCGTTTTTTTTGTGCCAACTCATCTCTCATGCCATTATGCACTCTGCTGAGATGTCCCCGGGTACCACTGACTACAGAGCCCCGGGGTGCAGCACAGAGGCAGCAGAAAACATGACATCACCCTCCACCAATGTGATGAAAGGACAAATGCAGATGCAGGGCAGTGGCGAGCATTTCTGAAATACTGAGGTCACCCAGCAATGATGTCACCCGTTAAGCGTTGCATAAAAACACGGTAAACTCACTATCCATGCGTCTTCTTTTCTGCTTCGATCGCCTACAGCTGATTCGCTCTGAGACAAAGACTGTACATGAAAAGTGGACGTAGTCGTCGTTACGTCACCCACTGGTTAGGCTTTTGGCTGTCACTTCCTTTTCTTTTTTTTGTGCAACCAGTTAAAAGAACTGAAATGTTTTGCAATGTGGAGGAGTGACAAAGAATCACCAAGTACGGCTCTGATAGCGGCAGCAACTTGTCAATCACAGCCTGAATGCGTACCTCGCTTTATGGTTTTATTTGTGTCCAATATGGAAGATAGTTTGCGAAATGAACACACTGTATTAAAGAAGTCTTTAAACTAGAGATTTAGACCATAAACTCCTGTTTACAATGTTTACTGAGTGGGAAGACGAGGAATTTTCTCATAGACTTCTATCAGACTTATTTCTGCAACCGGAGGAGTCGCCCCCTGCTGGCTGCTACCTGGCTTGAGCGTCACTGGCATACTCGCCATAGATACTCGTTTTTTTGTGATACTAAACACGTTTATTTCTTGTGTAAATGTGGGTATTTTAAGTTGGGGGGGTCTGTGAAGATTGAGCACCGAAGGTTGCTGCTTGGCAACTACCAAAACATCCGCAAAATGAGTTGCTATTGTAATGTTTGTTTTTGATTAAATTGTCTGAAACGTAATCGGGAATAAAATTAGATTTTGGACCTTACAGAGAAAAGAATACAGATAGCCTTTGTCTTCCGTGTAGAGCTTTGATTGGGCGACAGCACAAACAGAAATAGGGAACTGTACTACCACCCTCCCCCGCTACACACAAACAAACAAACAAACAAACGCACACCGCCTCCCATCCCCCAACAACCAAACAATCTCCGCAGCGCAGGCCGAATAAAAAAAAAGAAGTGGCGGTGAAGCCGTGGCCGAACAGATAAATGACTTGTGGCTTGTTATTACAGCTCTGCTTGTAATCCTCAGGCAATTTACTGTATATTCTTTCCCAATAGACCTTTTAGGCTCTATTGTGCTCTGTACGTCGATGACTTGTATTTGAGCAACACTGCCTTTACAGATTCAAATGGGGGTTGCTCTGCGTGCCTCATGTTTGTTGTATTTCCTCAGGGTGTAGCCGAGGCAGAGATCTACCCAGCGACGGCATGGGCTCGGCCTGTTTGGGGGGGTAGCTACTTGACTTAAACTGTCAGCCATTTACACATCATGTATCTTTTATGAATGTTTCATGTGCTGACATAATTCCTTTCAGATCCCAGTAAAAAGCAATATGCTTCACATGAGAACACACCAGAGCATCCAGCTGATCCATCCTCATCCCACACAGCAAGGGGTTAGGCATGGCCAGGCGAATGGAAACAGAGACGTGCTATTATCAGTTGAATGCCCTGGAAAAGCAAGAATACAATGAACTTTAACACCCCAGCTCAGGGTTAGTTATCTCCACTGCATCCCACGGAGATTGAGAATAGAAACAGCCTAGCGAGAGCTTTAGCACAAAAAGGAGATATTTTGCTCTCTGTGGCCGATGTAATTAAAGCAAACGCCTAAGCCCAGAGTAGGAACGGAGAGCCTGATCGCTGACGGACTCAAAATCTCTGTCAGCAGCGTAAAAGAAAGGAGGAGGAGGAGGAGGGGGGTTGGGGGCAGCAGCCGCGAGAAACTGCTGGAGCCGGTTGCTCGATGTGAAGCAAAAAAAGTCCAAATGAAAGCTGCTAATCAGCACCAAGCTGCTGTTCTGATGCGCTAACCCCACGGACGCGTTGTGAAAACACACTCCGAGCCTTACATGACATCCTGGGCAGCACTCATTTCAATGTTACGCATCGGGCCACCGAGCCACACGTTTTTCGATTTCGCATTGATAAAAATGTTTGCCTGCATTTGACATTTAACCTGTTCCCACGCGATCGAAAAGAGGTCGAGCAGTCTGCGTGTAGCGTGAGCGACGGATGAACAGCTGCAGTTCATTTAAGAGTGTCACGGCTGTTGTAGCCAGAGAGAGAGAGAACCCAAACGCCGACATCGTTTTTACAGAAACTTTCATCTTCTTCACATGAGTAACAAATAATGGGTCAACAACGCACAAACGAAACAGTAGAAACCAACACTGAGGAATGAGACCAACAGGCTTTAAATACACAGGGAAGGCGCAGGTGATTGGACACAGGTGGAAACAATCAGGGACAGGGCAGACAATCAAAGGGACAGGAAGTGCAGGGAAACAGAGGACACGAGAGACGGGGACTTCAAAATAAGACGGGTCACAAGACAAAAAAAAATCCAAATCCTGACAGAGAAAAAGGCTGCAACAAGGCAGAGACACGTACAGTGCCACCTCACTTTGTTAGTGCAGTCCTTTCATATTCATACGTTATTATATTATACATAACCTGTATATTTAGTTTGTGTGTGGAAACTCACACGCAGCCTGGTTCTTGCTCTGACTGCAACATTAAATATTACTAATGCAACAAATTTGAAATAAATATTTACTTTGGGTAGCAAATTTTGCATTTTGCTGTCCTTAATTTCTGGGAGTGTTAATATACATTTGATGAAATATATCATTCCAAGATGGCCACACAGGATGCCCAGGAGGTGTGGCGTTCAGAGACTTCTGTTGATTTTTACTTGCTGTCCATTTTACTTGTGTACACTGCAACAGGTTCCTGAATATCCGGGTTCTGGAATTTCTGTATTCTGGAATGTCCAGGTTCCGGAATGTCAGGGTTCTGGAATTTTCCGGTTCTTGAATTTCCGGGTTCCAGAATGTTCAAGTTCCAGAATGTCCACTGTCCGGAATGTCCAGGTTCCGGAATATCCGGCTCTAGTGCATATTATAAGATTACATCACATTAGATTTAGCTGATGCTTTTATCCAAAGCGACTTACAATCATGCACTGTCGATGACACAGCTACAAAGAGCAATTCAGGGTAAAGTGTCTTGCTCAATCGATCCTCTGATTGAAAGACTGACCCACAGTCGCCATTGTATGTCAGTTTTTTAAAGTATTTTTTTATATTAAAAGATCACAGTTTGTGCACACGCCCCTCCACCCTTGGCCGTATTAGAGGAAGGTTCGTCAATATTTAATGAGATTCAGTGAGTGTATCTGTTGCACCGTTTACATTCTTTGCTTACTGTTCGCATGTCCCTGAGGAGGAATCCAGCCTGTTGACTTTCATCCTCTCTGATGTAGCGCTGCCATTCCTGCTTTGCGTATGAGTGGCCCTCTAGAAAATCGATCTAAAACCACAACAGCTTTGTTTTACAGACCATCTGAATAATTAACAGTAAGTCTCCCGCACCAACGAAGTGAATGCAATAAAAAAAAAAAAAGGTCATAAAGAGAACAATCAAGCAACACTAAACCTAATAAAATAAAATAAAGCAGTATTCCTGAGTAAGTCTTCTGTTATCACCTGTGGTATTTTTGTGTTATCGTTTTCTGATCTGATATATATAGATTTTATTGCATTATTCTCCGAAACGCCAGACGGCGTACAGAGAAAGAGACTCCTCGCCGGCAAACGCAACTGCACAGCGAGGCCTATGCGTGCTTTCTGCGAGGTCCATGCTCTCCAGCTCCTTCCGCGATGTCTGCTCCCCGGTTTTGATGAGCGAGTTGGTGGAGTTGGTGGGAGGGTTTGAATCGAGGCCTCTTCCAGGGATTCTGCAGATGCCATAGTTGATACTCAACGCGCCATACATGCCAGTTTAGTGGTGCACTGACGGTGCCATCATTTATCCAATTCAGACAGTTTTGATTGCCAACTGACAATGTCCATTTTGTCCGGAGCATTTGCTTTTCAACACGATGATTACAAATTCAATGTTTGCAGCAGTCATGCAGTCAACTAGATCTCGCGTCCCAGACGCTGGGCCCCCTCGATAGTCTGTTTAGCCTTCAACTGCTCCATACGCCCCTGTCCCTGCACTGAGGGCAGTCTACTAACGCCCCCCCCCCCCCCCCCCCCACGTACACACACCTGTGTGTATGCGGTAGGCCTACAATTCAACAGTCCCAACTACCGCATAAAAGAAACTTCAGAAATAACTCGCCTTATTTCTTTTTATTTGATCTAAGCCGGTCTTTTAATGCACTGTATCTTTGTGCACGTTAATCCTTTGTGTGTATTTGCTCATTGTAACCCTACTGTAGGCTACCGTAACGGTATGTTTTGGGCCATAAGGTGGGGGGGGGGGAGGGGGGGCTGTCAAAGAGTGTGTTAGTTTATTTGCCCTCCTCCTCCCGTCCTCAGAGGGGCGGGGTCCGCATGGCACATCAACACGAGCGGCTCGCCGCAGATGTAACCCCGGTGTCTCACGCTTGTTTTCCACTCACTCGTACTGCTCCATTCGCCCGTCGAACTAGTATTATACCACTTTATTTATTTACTTGTATTACTAAGTATCACTTCACGGTTTTGTTTTTCTTCTCCGAAAGCGTGCGAGCCTCCGGTCGGTCTGAGGCGGTTTCGCGGGGACAGTATGATGTGAATACGGAGAGCTGGAGGAGCACCGGGACGCTGCGAGTCATATGATATGTATGTATGTGCTGCTTACTCAATATGACACTCATTTAGAGTCCATATGCGGCGAAGCGTCCCACGTATTCACCCTAAACGTAACAACGGTGTGCGTAATGTGCCGGTTGTGGGACTTGTAGTTTGTTGTGGTATCAGCGTAATATTCCTCCTCAGTCACTTCCGCAGAGAGTTTGGAGTGAAACAAAATAAAATATCTCTCTCTCTCTATATATATTTTTTTAAAGTGGCGACACAACTGTGATAACTTCTATCTTTGATACATTGTGTGTTTTTCTTAAAACGTGCCCCCCCCCCCCTCCTCTTGCGATATGAAGTGTTGTATTTGCAAAACACAGGTTGTAAGAAATGTGAGTGATGAGGACGCTGTGGCTTCTCCTGCGTTTGCAGCAAAGACACAACAACGTTTGCCCCCCCCCCCCACCCCAACAAAAATTGAATAAATATTGCAAAAAAAATAAAATCCAGTGGCTCCCCCTGACTTACATTATGTATGCTGCATGGTGATTGACTGCAGCTTCTCTCTCCCATCCACCCAGCATCTCCCTGGGGGGGGGGGAAGTAAATGAAGTCTCTTTGGGTTTTAGATTGTTGGTCTGACCAAAACAAGGTATCCTCACTTTTGGGCTTCAGGAAACTATTTTATTGGTTGAACAATCAACAGTTAATTTGGGCAAACAGTTGGCAGATCAATTAATATAGAAAAGTTACGCCCCCTCGTTTCTTGGGACTATTTTCCGATGTCGGAAAAGCGAATGCCTTGCACGATGGCGTGTGTCTCTGGGCTGGAAGTCCATGTGAACATGGTGCCTACTTGGAACGTTTGCATCCCGGCGGCTGCTCCCTGCATCGCCTATTGGAACCGGATCATATTCATATCGATGTTTTTGAACATAACTTCATAATATTCGCACCGCAAAGGTGTTGCGCTTTTCCATGACAGCTTGGTCGCCTTCCACCAAATAAATCCCACGGCCAAATATCCCGTCCCTCACCTGCAGTGTGCGTGTTGTGCGTGTTTGTGTTGTTCCTGAAGGGATATTAGCAGATGATGTGGATTTAGACTCAGGAATATGTTCGTGTTAGTGGATCTCGCGGCCCACTGCTCGACTGTAGGCTCCCCGAGGTGTCAGCTTGTTGTCGGAGCCAGACTGTGAGGGAGTGCCTATTTCTGTCCTTTCTCCAAGAACCGCTCTCTCTCTCTCTCTCTCTCCATCTCTCCAACCCCCCCACCCCCTTATTTCTCTCCGCCGCTCGATGCAGAAGCCAACTCAGTCGGCCTCTGTGCTTCTCTATCTGTCCGTCACCAAAGCCTTCGTCAGTCGAGTCGACGTCAAGCCGGTCGGCGTTAAGCGATCGGTTTGAGTCGGTTGATTCTCGAGCAACAATGCCAAACATCTCCGGATTCCAGCTTCTCTTTGATAGCCAACAGGTTACGTTTGACTTTTGAGACCAAATAAGTGATGACGGAGCCGGCCGCTGCATTCCTACAGCGGCCCTTTGTGTAAAATACAAACGCCGGCTCCATATAGGGCTATTCGCGTTCTCCTGCATGGTCCGCGCGCCGGGAGAAGTTTCAGTCTGTTGCAACCTGCAACCTCTACCACTACCACACACTGGAACTTAACTAGAAGAATAGGCCTTTAAAAAAAAAAAAGCTGGCATAAATTCTTGCCGGGGGGAAAAAAAAGACACGCAAGACAAAAAAACCGCGCAAGTAAACAGTCGTGGCATGGAGACGCAGCTCCGCCCAAGATCAGCCAGGAATACTGTCACAGTCAGCGGGGACCTTTGGAAGAGGCAGAAGCTGAGTTGAATTAATTCCCAGCGTGTTTCTTTTTTTAAAAGCCTCCTATTGTCTGTGCGTGGTTCGGGTGGGGGGTGGGGGGGGGGGGCAGGGAAGGTCTGATTGCGCCAAAACCATGTGAGTCACTCGCGAACAATGCAATTCTCTGTCTTCCTCCCCGCTGCACGCTGCTCCACAGAAATTCGGGCGTGTACAGAAATAAGCCGTTTACAGCCAACTGCTGCTCTACGCGCGACAGCGTTCAGCTGATTGTGTTTCGAGTTGAGTCGAGGAATTCCTTCAACCCTCACCTGCGACGCGTTGACGTCCGCCCCCACAGGACGGATCTCGTCGCCCGACCCTCGATTCTAATACGGTTTTGCTTTGTGTTTGCAGACGTGATGGACCAGCAGAGGGCGCTACACTCGGGTTGCCTGGTCGCGGGGGTCCGGACGCCTCCCGTCCGCCGCAACAGCAAGCTGGCCAGCCTGGGGCGCATCTTCAAGCCCTGGAAATGGAGGAAAAAGAAAAACGAGAAGCTGAAGCCCTCTGCGAGTGAGTGGGCTTCACGTGTTCGTCATTTTTTTCTTTTCCATCGGTTCCATTAACACGTTTGTGTTGTTTAGCCGCGGAGAAGAAGGCAGCTGCGCGACAGAAGAGCGATAACCTTGTCAAGAGGAACCCCGGGGAGACAGAGACAGGTGCAGAATGAGACACACACACACACACATGCAATGTGACTCTGGGCTGATCACAGATGATTTGTTCGGCCACATGATGCCCAACTGCGCCGGCTTATTCCCGTCTTCTCCCGCTGTGCACTGTACGCAGAGTTGGATCTGGCCTGCGGAGGCAACGTTGACGATCCGGACACCCCGACTCAATCCGACGCCGAGGACAAAGACGAGGAGCCCGCGGCGCCTCTGGCCAGCGCCAGCGAAGACCTGGGCAGCGATTTCGAGGTGTCAACAGGTAGAGTAGGGTTGTTTGTCACACCCCCGGTGTTTAAAGGCCTCAACGATTAAAACCGCATGAGGCAGTTCCACATACTTGAATTGCAAATGAGGAGAAAAAGGGCACTTAAAGCTGCTCTCATCAATATTTATATAGAGTTTAACAACGGGTAATGCACTCTGTTCCCTTCCGTCCTAGGGTTATTGTTTTGTTTCATTCTGACAGCTCGCATGTCTTATCATCCAGGTCAGTTTTTAATGAAAAGATAAACCCACTGTACACTCACTGCCCAGCACCATTAAAGGGCCTGTTCAGTTTGTATCCTAGTCACAATTTTAACTAAATATAAAAGGGATCCATCTCAAGATTTTTTAAATTTATGTTATGTGCTTGAGGTGGGAAAAGGGTCCATTTAGACCAAAACCAGTCGATTTTTCTCATTGATCCGATGTGGTTTTGTAATTTGTACAACTTTACTGTCGTATGTACATCTATTGGTTGTACCCATGAAAATGCAATCAAATGGAACCGTTTTAAAAACAAAAGATGAATAAATAAGTAAATAATGTCCAAAAACAGACATATATTGGTGGTGCACAGTTACCTGGTTCCGAAGTCACTTCAATCGATACTTTATATTTAAGACAAATTGTTCTCGTCAAGGAATCCTCCATGCTTTTATTTATCCAGCAATCCATGAGTGGATTTCCCCCTTTTAACATTAAAAGTTTTCTTTTCCTGTTTGTGATCGAAGCCGATGAAATGATCGATTCAACTCAAACTGGTGGTCTGAATGAAACTCCACGCGTCCTCACTGTCCACTAGGTGGAGACAGAGACCTCGTGAACAAGCCAAGCCTTCGCGTCACCGTTGCTGATGGTCTCGTTTCAGTGCAAGATGTGACTGAGGATTCAAAGTCGCCGGGAGGTTCCGGTCAGAGTGAAGACGGAGAAGACGAGAGCGCCTTGCTGAGCGACCGCGGTGACGAGCTGCCGACGGGGAAGGTGGAGGCCGCCGAAGGGAAGCAGCAGCAGACGGCGGCAGCGGTGGCGTCGGTGGCGTCGGCGGTGGCTCCGCCCCGACGTGCCGCCGTCTCTCCTCCGCCCCGACGTGCCGCCGTCTCTCCTCCGCCCCGACGTGCCGCCGTCTCTCCTCCGCCCCGACGTGCCGTCGTCTCTCCTCCGCCCAAAGTGCCGCTCAAACTGCTCCCCAGACTCGGCAGCCTAGACCGTGAGTTCCTCGCGAGGACCCACCACCCAAAGGCCCCGCTGGTTTTGCAGCAGTGCTCTCACGCTGATGGCTTTCCTTCGCAGATGCTCCATCAGTTCCAGTTAAGAAGTCTCCAGCCACTTTACCCCGGAACTTCACTCTTCCCAAAGACCCCCACGGCTCCCTGTTGAGAGGCAGGATCCTCACACCCGCCGGGTCCCCGCACCTCGGGTCTTTGCACTCGCAGCTGCCCCCCAGCTGCATCATTGAGGAACTGCACCGCGCCCTGGCCACCAAACACAGACAGGACAGGTCAGCCTCTCTCACACATGCACTGGAAATATTGAGTTGCCTTTTGTTCGTGTCGTTTATATTCCACAGGTGGAAGATCTACAATATATGAGACTTTTTTTTAAAATTATAAAATGAAAAACAAATCATATTACATGATATGATATTGTCCCTGTGATAATAAATATGTACGTGCTTTGTTTGAAGAAAACTATAATCCAACCCCAAGACCCGTGGTGTAAGACAGGCGCAGTCCTCCGGCCAATCACAGTTGAGAATTCCCCCGAGTCCGTGCTTTGATGAAGTTGTAATTGACAGACTTGTCTCGTGTGATGTTGTGAGCTCAGTTTTCAGACGAAGGAGGCGCGCTCCTCTCTGAAGCGCCGGCTGGACGGCCGTCTCTCCCGCACATCCAGCACGGAACGGGAGCCCGCCGGGCAGTCGGGGAGCAAGCAGGTGTCCGACGAGAACAAGGAGAACTGGCGCCTGGACGAGTACCTGAATGACCAGGACGGCTGGAACGACTCCATCATCTCCGGTGCGTCTGCTAGGCAGCAGGCGGTAACGCGCTCTGCCGTCGTCTGCAGCTTTCGATATGCGGCGGGTTACGAGGCGGCGTAATCAATGCCGATGTTTGTGTGCAGCGAGGGCGTTGTCGTCAACATCTGCTCCGGCGGCTTAATTGGGTCAGTGGTGCACAGCCGCCCGCGGTTTAACTTGTCTGTGACCCCGGGGGGGGGGGGGGGGGGGGATGAAAATATGGGCATGGCAGAGCCGTGGAGTTATGATGGAGGCGACAGACGCCCACGCCACCGGCAGGAGCGCGATGCAAATATCCGATGGCTGCAGGGACAGGAATGCAAATGTGTGATGAAAAAAATCTATATGTATTAAAAAATGCATTAGAAATTATCAGGGGTGAACATTTTTAGGATTTTTAAATATATATATAAATATACACTTTTGTATATAAATGTGTATGTGTTAATATGTGTATATATATGTATGCGTGTATATATATATATACACGTGTATATAAATATGTGTATATTTGTGTGTGTGTATATGTATACAAGTATGTGTATATATATATATACGTGTGTGTATATATATGTGTGTATATATGTATATATATGCATGTATATATATTTGTGTGTGTATATATATGTATATATATATATACAGTATATATATGTATATGTGTGCATACATGTGTGTGTGTCTATATATATAAATATATATACGTGTGTATGTATATATATATATATACGTGTGTATGTATATATATATATACGTGTGTATCTGTATATATATATATATGTGTGTGTATGTATATATATATATATACGTGTGTGTCTATGTATATATATATATATACGTGTGTGTATGTATATATATATATATACGTGTGTGTCTATATGTATATATATATATATATATACCTAGAACATTAAAGCCCGATAACACTATGTACATATTCTTCTTGAAACGAGTATGCATTCAGGTATTTCATGAATGAGGTGTTAGGTCTTATGAGAAAAAGCCCCAAAGCATGCTTGTGGTGGCATCAGCTCAGCGGAGGTTTAGCCGGAGATCCACTGTGGCGCCACTGACCTTAATCTGGTGCTCCGCCGCGACAGGCACCCTCCCGCGCAGGATGCGGAAGGAGCTGCTGACCGTGAAGCTTCGGAACCGGCCCAGCCAGCGGGAGCTGGAGGACCGCAACATCTTCCCGGTGCGCAGCGACCAGGAGCGGCAGGAAATCCGGCAGCAGATAGAGACGAAGCTGTCTAAGTGAGTCCCTCTGTGTGTGTGTGTGGAACCATATCGGCCATCAGTTCCCACCCCCACACCCTCCTCCGCCCCATCTATGTCTCTTTCATCACTCGGCATCCCTGTTGTCTACACTTTTTTCGGCATCCCCTAACAAACGAACATTCCTTAAACGCATCCCTGTTTTGGGTTTTGGTCTCTGTCCACGACGCACAATGGTCCCCAAAACAATTCTCTCACTTTGGTTGGTCCTTACCTCAAATAGCAAGATTTGTTTTTTCCACAGCGCTGTGTCAGCACTAGAGAAAGGTCGGGCTCCACACGTTATCATTCTGGTATAGTAGTTTAAACCAGCTGCAACTGCCTTGGAAAGTGTCAAGTACAGCAACAAAGTTCAGCTCAAAACGACGCGCTGCTCAGTGCTGCGTCGCTCGCGGTCAGTTAGAACAGCGTCGCAGAGATAATGGGCAAACATAGATGCTCGAATGGTTAGTATAGGACAATTTTTTATAGGCTAGTTTTAGCAGCCAAGGTTGTTAACGGAAGTGGAGGAGAATGCCGGGTCCTGGTCATAGACTCGATTTAAGAAGTGGACCTAGTCCCCCTGACGGCACCCATCGACTTGTGCACTGCTGTTTTGAAGCCTCGAGTTCGTTGTTTAGTTTTTTTGGGCCGTCACCATCTTGGTGAGAGGGTGGGCCTAAGTACAACAGAAAGGGAAAAGACAAATATAGACGACCAAAGTGTTACAATTTACTTTAACGAACACACATTGTGAAAGGGTTAAAGTTCGAAGACGATAAAACAGGCACTGCTCAAGAGAATAAAGCAGGTTTTAAGACTCGTCCGCATCAGTTTCACTCTGAAAAAACAGAGGTTGCCGCCTGGTATTAGCACACGTAATCACAGTCTAGTACAGTATCGTAAGCCGCCACAATGATGGTAAGTCATATGAGGATAAGAACATGGGAACAAATCAATGCATTGTATCTATTATATCAGCCTGAGTCATCGTGCCATCTTTAGATCCTCAATGACTCCAAATAACTTTTCGAAGCACGTTACCGAGAATGCAATCCCCCGATAACGGCAGCCAAGAATAATACGTGGCAGATTGCAGAAAATTGTTACCTTGAATCTGTTTTCATAGACACAACAAAGGTTCCTCTCCGCAGATTTTCTGGGTCAAGTGTTCTGGTTTTTGGAGTGTGCAACAGGATTCTCTGAAAGGCAGAGGAGGAATGCAACAGAGAACATCATCGTATTTGTCGTGTTACGTAAAGAGCCATTGGCTGGTATTATGGTGACTTAAATGGGATTAACAGTCAAATCAGGTTTGTTTTTAGGGAATGATACAGTAGCAGGGTGTGTTGGCGGGCCAAAGCAATGCTTGACTCACTTCTGGTACCAGTACCTTTCTCTATTTCATTCTCCACCCCGGATAGTACCCCCTTGTAACCTCAACAAAAGTAGAATTTTAGAAAGTACTGGGTATCGGGTACTAATTGCGAATGTAAAACCCCCCAAAAAGGATGGAGTTGAGTTGATTAAGTAGAGTCCTTGCTGTACCTTGCAGGGGAGATGTGGAAGTAAGGACAACAGCATCTCTTTTCAATCAATCAATCAAACTTGATCTATAAAGCACCTTTCATACAGGTTCATACAGGTTCATGCAGGTCAAAGGGGTCACGGACAAGCCGAAAGATAAGACGGTACATGTGTGGGTCATGAAAAATGGCAGAAAAGACTAAACCAATTCCGCAATTTAATAATTTGATACTACATTGTCTATATTGTCTACAAACCATTGTTAATCGAAGGCCTGGCTGAACGGGCAGGTTTTTACGTTATTGTTCAAACATGTTGTAGTCCTTGACTTTGGAACATGGAACAGAGCCAGAGGACCTGCGGGGCCGTAGCTTTCTGCACGTTCTCTATATACGATAAACCATGTGTTGGACATGTGGCCTGATGCCAAAAGTCCAAATGAATGAAAAGGTTAACTCTCTGCTGGTTGTGTAGCCAATGTATGCGAATGCTAAAAATAACCGCCCAGGTGGCCAAACCCCCCAAAAATACAACAGGTTCAAATTGATTGGTTGATTTATTGATTGATTGATGCTTGGCTACAGTGTGTAAGCATTAGTGAACGTAACTGAGCAAACGAGTCCATGGTGCGTTTAGTGGCTTTTCAGGAGATGCTCGCTTGCTTTTCAGGTGTTGTCATCTCTGCTGTCTTTTTGGAGGATCAGGATCATGTGCCTCCATGTTTGCCTCAGGTTGTTGTCTTCCCTCGAGTTGGAGAGGAATCCACGAAATTCTCAGATAAGAGATGGTTAATGGGGGGTAATAACCTCCCTTGTGTTTTTAGTTTTAATTTTTCAGCACGCGTGTATTTCTGTACTGTTCATTTACAGTGTTGCATCGACGAGGAATAAGAGACCTTGTAGTGGACACTCATGCGATCTTTTTTTCTCCCACCACAGATGGTGCTGGAGAGGTGTCAGGGTCGTCGCTAAGACATCAAACTCATTTCATTATATAACAAGCGATGGTCAGTTTGTCTTTTATTTGCCATGGAGCAGCTCCAGAAAGTGACATAACATCACAGATGGTTTCATTTTACTGGGTCGTTCATTCTCGCACGTATTTATTTATCTATTCTACTCTCAAGTTAAATTAGGATTGTGTGTAGAGCTGTTTATGTAAAGGGTAGTAACTCAAAATTGTACTTAAGCTCAGTACTGCAGTACAGGTGATGTAGTTGGTCACTTTGCACCTATGAGCCTCTAAAGTTGATTTATAAATTGCTTAATGATTCCTGCGTTATGCCACAAAAAAGTACTTTCATTATATAAGTATGGTAATAAATAATTGGCAAGTTTACAAGGAATTTTAGTGCATTGTTGAAATGCAAATGTACTTAATTGTTCATTTTATATGATACTTAAATGCTATAAATCAGAATACTCCAAGACTATGTGTTGGCAAGAATCGATACGTTACATAACACGATTCAATATGTTGTGATACGTTGCGATATACTGTAAGGAAGGCGATTAATCAAGTTACATTTTTGAAAGTAAAACCTTCATAGAACAAACCATATGTATAGAATCGGATTAAAACAAACGTGCAACATCTTTCATTTGTCTCTACAATTGTATTTGTTGCCTTTTCTAATGTAAGAAGGAAAGTACGAGACTCGGCTTTAGAGACGCAAAATGTGTGGATGCAAACGGAATATAGTTTTTGAACTACAACCTGAAGTGTTTGCTGCCTCGCAAAACTAGCAGCCGCTTCATCAATATCAGAAATAATGATTCCATAATTTGTGCAGCATGAAGGTCACCGTCGGAGTCAATGAACTCCAGGGAGACCGAAGCCCCCCCCCCCCCACACCGTGTGTCCCGGCTGTGGTTTCATTACATACCCAGTGTCATCACGGGTCAAAGTGGCTAATTAGAGGGATGAAGACTTTGAACTGTGAAAGGAAAGAGAGTTGGTTACCCATCCCTGTTCTTTCCCGGGAGCTTTATTTTCGGGGGGCCTGGCACCGCGTCTTTCCATATGCTCCATTTTCCTCTGACCTCACTCGAGGCTTTTCACAGTTGCTTGTCGATCTGGACAGCTGGAGACGCTTCACGTGCGTCCCGTGTGTATGTGACACCGTCCTGAAACCAAGGCCCTCTCCGGAGAAACGCCTCGGCCCATGTGAGCTTCTCCTCCGTGTGCATGTTGGACGAATTCCAGCGCGGGGGGGCGTAATGGCAAAAGGCGTTATGCAGCATGAACTTAATTATTGGACTACTGTACATACCAGAGGGGATGCTGCAGGGGGGGGGGGGTCATCCCAAACTCTACATACTGCTTATGTAAACTGATAACCCTTATATAATGAAAATGGGACGGGATCAATTATGTGTCATAAGAGGGTGACAGTGGAACACAGGGTTCGGGACTGTATGAACAGCACAGTGCTGGTTAAGGGGGTCAGAGCAGCGCGCCTGTTGCTAGGAGCTCGCCGGTCGTATGGATTGGTCAATTGCAGTTCGCTCAAAGACTCGATTAATTCTCTGGCCAGAGCATCTTCAGTAAAGGGACATCGGTTTGAGATGTATGTAGCTCTTTATTGAGATAGAAGCGCACCGTCATGTATTCTTCTTGTCAACAAATCCCATGGAAAGGCCAAAGCCAGCGATCGGCGTGTCCCCTCTATCAGTGCCGGATGTATCTCATTCTTTACAAGCTCTTTAAAGCACATCAGTGAGCCACACTGTTCCTCCTAATTACCTAGAAAACATACACACTAATACACTGTACATTTTTTTTTTCTCTCCATTTAACCACACACCTTCTGCCTTTTTAATATCTCCTACTGCACAACATGGGTATTAATCCGCTGTTGAAAATAGTCCCCAAAAAGTATTCTCATAACTACAGTAGCCTACCCACCGTTTTAGAGGTTGTTACTGAACCTGTTTATTAAAAGGAGAAACAAATTTAATGAAATTGATGGACAGACTAAAACATTTTTTGTTGTTGATATATTTGTATTTAATGCACAACACACGTTGTACCAGATAGAAGTAAAAGCTAAATATGTGGTTGACGTTACAGTGATGAAAGATCAAAACCTCACACATACTTAAAAAAAGAACAGACGGAATTATGGGTGAGTGGGTAGCAGGTCCGTCTTTCAATCTTCAATCAGGGGTTTCAAACTCAACCCGTTCAGTGTGTCCTTGAGCAGAGCTAACAACCTGAGTTCCCTGTAGCTGCGTCTACAGTGAATGAATGTAACAGTACTGTAAGTCGCTTTGGATAAAAGCGTCAGCCAAATGACATGTAATGTAATTAAACACCAGTCAAAAACTAACTTTAAATGAAAATTGCTGACGATCCCTAAAATAGAATATGAGTAGTCGTGGAATCTCTTCCCCTCTGAATAAAATTATCTTCCTCGTACCTTTTTTGTTTTGTTTTTGTCACCTGCAGTTGTTTTGAGTTGTCAAAGCAAGAGCACAGCTGCTGCCAATAGCATTAACGACGTGTCTGCTCTATGAGTCCCAGGCGGCCCGTTACCCAGCAGCCATTGTGACAGGTCACCGCAGCGTAAACACAGGCGGACTCAATTCAACTAATTACGGGCCCATTCTATTCAGTTTGTCAGAGTCGATCCAGTGAGCTTGTTGACATGTGGCATGCTCAACATCACATGTCAACAAGTGTGAACATGGGCCTCAGGCTACATCCACACTGATGCGTCTTCTGTTTTTAAAAAACGATCTCCATGTCCACATCAATGATCATTTCTCTCTTTTATCATGTCATCTAAAAAAATCTGATTATTGGAGGAGTTTGCCGATTTAAGTGCCATTGTCGCGATGTGCAGAAGTTCTTCCACAGAGCCTCACTTTATAGTGCACGCTTCCACTTTGCTACACTGCAGTGACGTTCTTGGGACGGTGTGGAGCACACACACCGACTTCCTAACACTCCGCACAACGGGGCAAAAAGAGACGGTGACTTTGACCTTGTGACATTATCCTGTTAATCGTCACCTCCGAGTTGCACATTTAGAAAAAAAACTCTTTCCTTCAGTTTTTTTCATTCATGCACTTCGATGGAGAATAAAGAATGTTACACATGTGTCAGTCAAATGGCATCAAAAGAACCAGAAATGAACAAAGGCCGGTGTTTATCCAGTCGGTACGCATGACCCTCTCTGTGCTCTGTGTGTTTGTGCCGTGATGCAACACGTCCGCGGGTCTGCGTGGCATGCTGCATTGATTTCGCGGCACTCTGCAGCAGCGGGCCGGCCCCCGGGATAGCAGAAGGGAACCCTCTGTTTCTAAATATAGCTCGCATTGGCGAAAAGCTGCTGCGAAATGCTGCATAGTCAATGTGCCGTGCACGTCACGGGCCAGATTGCCTTTTCCCTCTGCCCCGGTCCCCCACCGACGGAGACGTTCCATTTTCTCCCCCTGCTTCGCTCTGATTGGACCCTCCCCGCTTCCCTGCGGCGCTCGCCAGCCACATCTCCGTCAACGTTCATTTCGAAACCCCTCGGCCGAGGACATTGTGATATAAAAAGGGCATTGTTAGAGCCCTTTCCTTTTCAGGACACTGCTGAGATTTGTGGGATGCTGTGAGAGGGTGCCTCATGCTTCTGATGACTTGGGAGAAATCCCTGAATCATCAGTGCCCTGAATTCCCAGCAGAACAATGTGGCTGCTATTTTTAGAAGGGCAACTCCATTTCTTATCACATTTTTATTATGTGAAGGCCAGGAAATCGGAGGAGGATGAGCAGATATTTTGAAAGTAACATTGGATTCTCAAAGAGACTCGTGGAGACAGGAACACAATTACATCCCTACAGAGCGGGGGGGGGGGGGGGGGGGAGTCATCGCTCTCCATTAATGTTGTGTTGCGTGAAGAAGACGCCTCCTGGTCACGATCGGCAGCTAGCAAACAGTCGTGTGGGAAGCATTTTGTCCAAATCTCCAAAGATTGTATTATGCCGTTTGAATGAAGCGATACACACCTCTCATGTGTGAACAGAAACCACGGTTGTATAGAAATAATTGAAGCCGGCAGTGTTGGTGGGTGGTTCCATTGTCTAAATGTCAAAGTTCTGTCCGGAAGCTAACGCCGAAATTAAAAAATTAAATATCTAAACGGTACCAATACTAAAACTCCGGTGGGCAGATGGCGACAGGAGCATTGTTCAAGGGCATGAAGAAGCAGCGGCGGCGTGACGTCAGGAAGCTACTCAGCGTTTGCTCCGGTCCGATGAGCCGTGGATAATAATTTGATATTTGCGGCACGCGGTCCCAATTTTTGAGCTGACACCACAAGTCCCAAGTGTGTGAAGCAGGGCAGAGCGACTAACCGCAGCTGCCGTCCAGGGCCACTATAAATACCTCGCCACACAGCAGCTGACTGCCAGACAGTAGCATTAGCTTTGCGGAATTCGAAACCACATGCCCCGTGAGCAGTACGTACACATTTGGCCAAAACCTAGGCTGGAGCATGTAAACGCAAAAATATACACTACCGTTCAAAAGTTTGGGGTCATCCAGACAATTTCGTGTCTTCCATGAAAACTCACTTTTATTTATCAAATGAATTGAAAATTGAATAGAAAATATAGTCAAGACATTGACAAGGTTAGAAATAATGATTAATATTTGAAGTATTAATTTTGTTCTTCAAACTTCAAGCTCAAAGGAAGGCCAGTTGTATAGCTTATATCACCAGCATAACTGTTTTCAGCTGTGCTAGCATAATTGCACAAGGGTTTTCTAATCAGTCATTAGTCTTCTAAGGCGATTAGCAAACACAATGTACCATTAGAACACTGGAGTGATAGTTGATGGAAATGGGCCTCTATACACCTATGGAGATATTTCATTAGAAACCAGACGTTTCCACCTAGAATAGTCATTTACCACATTAACAATGTATAGTGTGTATTTTTGATTAATGTTATCTTTATTGAAAAAACAGTGCTTTTCTTTGAAAAATAAAGGCATTTCTAAGTGACCCCAAACTTTTGAACGGTGGTGTACATTGTGCAAAAGAAATACCCAGATTTGGAAAGAATTTATCGGATCAGTCTTCCTGGCCGACTGACTCCCACAATGCAAAGCGCTGCAATGGCACAGTCTACACTCACAAAAACAGTCAAGAAGGACACGTTTTATACGATTTCCATTCGCCAGTTTCGTCGCATAATTCCTGAGAAATTCCTTTTAATATTATTATTTTTTTCTTCCCAAAATCATATGGCTGAATTGAAAATGAGATCTCAGAGTTGAGAAGCTCTGTAGCTGGTGCCTGCGGGGGCAGCTGCACACTGACGGACCCGCTGGGAGCTGCTGGAGTTCCCTCAAGAGAGACCGGCCTCCTTGGCGAGACTTCTGTCTATCATTCATACATTCTGTCTTATTCATTGAATGTGTTGTAATGCTGCTCATTCTGTACACACATGACATCTGTTGCTTCTGTACATCTGGGGAGAGGGATCCTCCTCTGTTGCTCTCCTGAAGGTGTGAGGTCCCGGGACAGGGGTGTCGTTTGTGAACAGGTTGTAAAGCCCTCTGGGCCAAATTTGTGATTTTGAGCTAAACAAAATAATCTGAATTGATGGGGAGCCAGAGGGATACTTGTTGAGACAACATGACCCTTTTTGATGTATACTGCGCTGCTGGTCTGTAGTAGGTGGTCGCGAGTACAGCCTCAGTCTTTAATTCTGGCTTATTGCCAGTGAATTATCCGTCTGGAGTCACTCTTAACTCTGAATAATTAGACGCTGTGGAAAATGATTTGTGTGTCCTCAGACAGATTTTCCGCCAAATTGGTCCTCCACAAAGGCCAGAAAGAAACCACGAGTGGTCAAGGCTCCAGGAGCAGTATTGATCAGTTCATGAATGAATCTTTACTTCTTTCTGAAAACAACATATTTCTATGAGCTGACAGTGGTCATTTCCATGGCAACCAAGGCTGTCAGATGGCGGCTGGCTGCTCTTTATGATGTAAAACAGTTATTTTTAAAAACAGAAAATGTTCCTTTTATAACTAGTTCTTTTTTTGTATTTACTCATGTCGACAATTAGTAATTTTTTTTGTTTTGGAAAAAAAAGTTTACTGTGATAACAACAAATGACTTAATCTTGTCACAACACAAATCAATGCATCTTGTTAAAACAATACACTTTCGCGTTAACCAGTGAACACCGTGAGAGGTATGAAGTGAGCCACTGGTCCCTTATGATATAACAAGATTATGATCAACATGATCAATATGTGCATAATATCCTGTAATGTTGATTATCGCTTGATATTACTTACTTGCGATAAGTAAAAAGATATTGGAATTCACTCGGCTATGTTGCTTTCAGTATGCTGCTAAATTACAACAAATAACCTGTTGAATATACAACATTAATGTATTGAACATGTGCTGTTTTCAACTGACTTTTTTTTTTAATGTTACTTTGTGCAGCCCCAATGAACATCCTGTAACAACCACATGAAATCTAATCTATATTTGAAGCTAGTTGCCTGCTTAATGTCGTTAAGCCAAAAGTGGTAACTCCAAAAACAATGGTTAGACCTAAAACAAATAGTAGCACAAGTAGAGAGAGGGTCATGACGAGCCATGAAGATAATGAACATGGGTCGAATGTTTTCTGGTCTTACCAAAACCAAATCAGGCTGAGCTAAACCCATAATGACGACACCGGTGCAAAATGGCAGTCTGCAACTCTGCAAGTCTAAACTGCTATTTCTATTCCTTACCTTTTCTTATATGTACTTATGTGGTTGTGATTGATAGTTGTGGAACTGGTCCCGACAGCTCCCCCCCTCACAGAGAACCAGATTCGGTCTGTTTATATGGGAGTGAAAAGCTTTATGTTTTAGCACGTAGATGTTTTTTTTTAAATCATTTGTGTGTTTGTGAAAAAAGTATTTTACACACTGAAGTTTCTTACTGTGGGGGTGCCGTTTTCTTTTTCAAAACAAAGAGCAGTGTTCAAGACAATTGTTGAAAACCCTCCGACTCCCCCACGTCCACCCACTGGGTGTGCCGACAGTCATCCGAGTGGGTTAAAAATAAGGGTGGCAGCGTCTTGTTGTGTTTTTTTGTCTCTGTGGTTTCGCATGAGGAGCGTTTCTCCCAGGAAGTGCCCTTCTGGGTTTGTATTTGTGCCTCCTTTTTTATTTATTTATAGCAAGCAGCATCACAGGCGGGCATCCATCCAATTACAGGACTGGAGTTGGCAGATATTATAAAACAGTCGGAGAGACGTAGGCACCGGATGACACAGCCTGCACATACTGTATATGGAATGAAGTGAAATCCTCAAATTACATGTTGTCACCGCGATAGACCATCCCTGTCCCACATGCAGTAATTAACGTTATACAATGGTTTTTCTTCTTTTTTTCTCTGCCGAGGGATCAAGCTGCAAGAACCCTCTAATTGAAATGTCAAAAGTCTCAAAGCCTCAGCACCCACTCTATGAAGAGTGGTTGTTTTTACCCTCCTTTCTAACCCCATGCCAAGTCACGGTTAGATCCTCACGGTTTTCGGAGACGTGACTCGTGTGTCGAGATAACGTCTCAGACTGTAAAGAAACGGGTAAAAGACGGTGTACATTTGTTCTCCCTTGCACGAACGCTGGCCTCCCTGACTGAAGGAGGAGGGTTTATTACGTAAACAGAATCAGGAAATGTTTTTTACAGTGTGTTTTATATTTTTTAATATTTATTATTCTTATTATTCTTATTCTTATTCTTATTATCATAGTGTATTTGTTTTGTACCTCTGTTGACTCGAAAAGCCCTGCAAAATAATTCCGATGTGTCTGGACTGCTGGAGATGGCAGATAAAAAACCTTGTACCTTGTTTTTTAAAATACGTTACATCGGCCGTGTTGGCTAATGGATTTTCCATTGTTCGTTCAGTCGTGACCGGACAGTTAGTCTACTTCGAGCGCCATCGTGGCGGCCACCATTGTTTGCATTTTGCCTAAAATGTCTTCACAGTTGTTTGATGGGTTTTCCACGAAATCTGGACATTCACGCGTTCATCTGAGGATACATTTGAATCTCATTTGGTGATCTCTTGTGAACATGTATATTTGTCCGTGTGTCTCGTCTTACTCTTTGTGTTCCCGGCAACATCATTCTCACGCCAATGAGGTTCTTGGCACTAAGCTTCACATCGCCATGCTCTTGGAAACCCTCCGTCGGTCATTTTGCACGTGTCAGTGAAAAGGTGAATAGGTTGAGGCAACCACTTAGTTGGGTTGACTTTATCTCTCTAAACAAATACTGCATTTTTATGCAGAATCTGACGAGACCCGGGCAATTTCTTTTTTGTATCGACCAATCTCGTCCGAGCAGTCTCTGGTTTAATGCGGGTAAACGGTTTGTGTGGAAAGTAAAAGTAGTAAAACGTCTTTGAAACCCCATGATTTAGCTTTTTAGCGGTTTCGAATGAACTTGGCTCCTTTTGAAACAGCTTCCGTCTCAGATCTGGAGTTGCTAATCGGACTGTAAACAATGAGCACAGACAAAGAACCGACAAAGGAAATGGAAATCAAAGCCTGCTTATCTGCTGGCTTCTCAGGAACCCGAGACATACAGATACGACAATGACTGGCGACTCGTGACTTGTATGAAAATAATGACTTTTAGTTCCACGTGGGATATTAACAGTCTTCCCTCGGTGGATTCTCTCGCTCTTCAAGTTTTCATTTCCCTGGGTCTTTAAAAGCGAGACGTTGGCGTCGTCATAGTGACCAAGTGCGGCCTCGCAGGCTCTTGGTATCGGCGGGCTCCAGTGTAAACCTCAGCGCTTTCGCTGGCGGAGCCACTTGAGGATTCTATGCGGTGAAAGTTCGCGGCCCGCGTGCCGCTGCTCGAGAGCGGGGTCACGTATTTGAAGTCGCCGCCTCCACGCCCGAGCTCCCGGCGGGACGCTCGAGAGCCAGACACGGTCAGCCGCTCCATCTGTGAAAAACCTGCGCCCCGAGAGCGAAGCCTCGGAGACCAACGCCAGTAGAATTGATTCTTGGTTTCATGTCTGAGTCTTTGAATGTGTCCCCCCCATTCATCTGTCATCAATAGCACAGCCAGCCTTTGAACACAGGTTGTTGTTGTTTTTTTCATTTAAAGGGCAGTCGGAAAGGCTCTCGGCGTGATTTACTGTGCTTGAGTTCATAACTTGAAATTTTCGCAATCGATGCCGTGGAGCGTTAGCGGGAAATATATATATACAGATACAGGAGAACATTCCTGCCGGCGGCTATGAGGCTCTATCACAGATCACCTCTTGCCAGATCATAGTGCAATAACTACAATAATAACTTAATATTTACACTATGTTGATCTGCACTTCACACATTTCATTTGTTTGCACTACACACATACACACACACTTCATATGCACTGCACACATACACACACTCTGCATTTTGCACACTGTCTATATTTAATATTTTTGAATTTGATTTGACATGTCATTGATGTTGTGCGTTGTGAATGCATGTGTGTTGTATATTTACATATATATTTTGTTTTGTATTTGACTATGTATACTTCTATATCTTTCATCCCTGTTTTTTATATTTGTGTTTTGTTTCTTTTTATTCTTGTGTGTTTGGTTTATTGGTGCTGCTACTTGTAACGACAAATTTCCCCTTGGGGATTAATAAAGTATATATCTATCTATCTATCTATATCCACGCAGTATTTCCCATCAAAGCCACTTTCTTTCATGTTCATGTGAGCGAGTGAGCAGTGGGAGACATCCAGCTCAACGCTTCAACACAGCCAAGTCCTCAACCAAGTTACATAAACGTTGAGCTTCTGGTAGGCTAGGACTAAAGAGGGTTCCTTTCCCTTAATTATTCCTGGCAAGCCTCCCGCCCCCCCCCCCCCCCCCCAACTCCACATCCGCGAGCGCGGCTCTCCTGTCCTCGGGCTCCGTCGCCGAGGGGGAAGGAGGCGGCGGGATATTCGGGCACACCTCAGTAGGCAAGGCCGCCCACCCAGCCCGCGGCGCCTGACTCATCCCATTCTCCTCCACGTTCTACGGGCTGACATTCCCGTCGGCACCGGCTCTTTACGGGCAGCTCATTGCTTTGACATGCCGGGGAGCTCTCCGACAAACGAGGAACTTTTCCCTCTGACCAAGCAGAGTGGGCGAGAATCGCCGCAGGAGGCCGTGACTAAAGGCCCGCTGGGATTGTTCTGCAAATTTAAACACGCCGACTCACTCTCGCTTTTAAGGTATTCGGATTAAGTTGTTTTGGGTTGTTTTCCAAAGACTAAATTGTCTGTTATAAAACAGATCTGATGTGGTGACTGTAGGAGTGTGGCTGCGGCAGCCGATCTGATTCGCTCTTTGAACTGAGGCAATTGCTATTGACCCGAAATGTTTTCCGCTGCAGACCACACATCCGACTCCGGCTCTGCTCCATTGAGCACGCTTGTGTCTGCGTGCGTGTGTGTGTGTGTGTCTCCCAACCCCTCCTCCTCCCCCAGTGATCCCAGTTACAGCTGAAGCTACCACAGGACAGGAAGTAGGCTTATTATAGATTATGTACAGGGCCGTGGAGGGCTTATGAAATGTTTTCCATTATTCTGGACATCGTCGTCGAACGCCTGCTGACGCCGAGTCTAATGGTCTCAAACTACAACCTGACGCCTTCGATATGATGCGAGAATGGGGAGAGCTGGACCGCGTTAACCTTAACCATACCTTAATGTTGGCATTGGACACACACAATAATAATAAAAGGTCACTCGGCATTATCTGTGGTTTTGCCAAATAGTCGAATAGCGTTGATGCACTAAATGGACCAAAAATATTCAAAAGAAATTCAAAAAGCTTACGTGTATTACAATATTCACCTTAATTATCCGGTCCACTGAAAAGTCATTCTAAAGCATAGATGGAAAAGTCCCTGTCACATTTATTCTTACTATGTTTGGGAAGAGCAATTGCAATTGTGTGTGTGTGTGTGTGTGTGTGTGGGGGGGGGGGGGTTGTCCTACTCCGAAAAAGACACCGCGTTCCCAGTTAATGGGGTGTCCTTTCTGCTGTCAGCACTTTCTGCTCCAGAGCTGGTCAGAACAACATCTGATCTAATTTCTTCTGCGGGTATGAATCAGTTTCACCAACGGTTAGGAGTGTGAACACATCGTGATCCGGCCCCTTTTTCCCCTCCGCTGAACGAGAAAAAGTGGATTCTAGTACGGCGCTCGTGCCGTCGTCTCAAGCGAGTCGTGACTTATTATCTTTATCCAACCTCTGTTTATTAAGCGAGCGGTTGTTCTGCGTCCAGTAACACTTTGCAATCACGCCAGTGCTCCCTGTAAATCTACTTTTTCTTTTCTCTTGGGCAAATACACAGCTTGTGATTAAGTCTGGCCTCCCGAGGCAAACCACGTGCGTTATCAGGCCGCCTGTCAAACTGCCCACAGATGGAACGTATGATTATTATTTATTTTGCCTCATACATCATGAGAGAAACTGCGGTAATTCCCCCTCGCCCCAAAAACATGTCCTCTCATCCATAATAGTAGTAAAAAAAACATACCTTTGACTTAAATGGGGAATTTATTGTATCTCTGTTTCGCTAAACTACTGAGAGCAGAGAAGCTAGTTAGCTTGAGCAGCCGCGCGGTTGTTCTTCTTCATTGCACTTCATTTCACAGCAACACCTGCTTTGTTTAGTTGTGTATTAAAACGTCATATTTTACAAGGTAAATTCATCAAAACTATATCTATTTTTTTATTTTCAGATGGCAACCCGAGGAAAGAGCTGTAGGCGGCTAGCTTAGCAGCTAGCTTTAACTCGACATGGCTCTGTTGTTGTCGCATTGCGATGTCGCACAGCGGGGCCCAGTCGCAAAACTTACAGTTTGTAAGCTAGTTGCTTTAACCCTTGTGTTGCCTTAGGGTCATTTTGACCCGAATCAATATTACACCCTCCCCCCGCCTTTGGGTCATTTTGACCCGATTCAATGTTTCACCCTCCTGTTACCTTTATATTTACTAACATATTTTACCCTTTGGGTTCAATTTGACGCCAGCAATTAAAACCTCCAGAAAATTATTAGAATTAATATTGTTTTCCAAGTTTAAGTGTGAGGCACTTTATGTTTGTTTGTTGACTACCGAAAGAACACCGACATTAAACATTGAATGGGGTCAAATTAATCCTAAGGCGGGGGGAGGGTGTAATATTGATTCGGGTCAAAATGACCCTAAGGCAACACAAGGGTTAAAAGACAAAGCTACATGTCTAATTCAGGTATATTTTTGACCACTCGGGGGTTTAGCATGACAAAACTCATCGTGATGATCTAAAAATCATCACGATGAGTTTTGTCCATTTCACCCCATTTCAAGGAAGTTTGTTGTTGTTGTTTCTTGTGAAACACAGAGCTCAATTAATATTTCCTGTAAGGTAACAGAGTTTTTCCTTTTTGGAATCCGGCGCTGTCTCGACAGCTGCGAGGCAAGTTTATTATCGATGTGTTTGTCGCCGGGGGTCGGGGGCGTAGATTTATCTTGGAAAGTCACGTGAGGGGTCCTGAAATCCAAGTGGTGTGGAATGCTGACCACCAAACAAACCCACCCCGTCCTGTGCAACACGTGGGCAGCGCACACGGATACAAAGCGCTGACGTCGGCAGCCTCGTCTCCGTTTTGTTTTCGCTTGTTCCGTGACTACATGACATGCCATGCGCCATGACACGGCGTCACGGTCCTCGTTAGCGCCGCAACGACAATTAGCTGCTTTTCTCTGCGTTATGGCTTCAAATATATGAAACGCATTCAAACTGGTTTGGACACGGAAAAGACATTTTAAAGATATCAACTTGTGTTCTGGGAAACTGTTAGTTTCTTCACCAATTGTCTGCCATTAAGCTGACAGACGAAGGTAATAACCCACAGGCAGGTGATGAAAATAATCAATTGCAGAGTGAAGCCATTGAATGGTCATGTTTTCCCGCTCATTCACCTTCTGTGAGTTTTCTCTGAAAACACCTTTTAGTTAAATCCCATCCAACACTGCACATGCATTATACAGATTAATAAGCTTGGGGAAATCTAGTTTAGCTGGGTTTTCCTTTTTATCAATCCTGTTGATACATTACATTTAGCTGACGCTTTTATCTAAAGCGACTTACACCGTAGACACAGCGACGGGGAGCAATTCAGGGTTAAGTGTCTTGCTCAGTGACGTATCGACTAGGAGGGCTAGCCGGGTATATAACCACCGATCCTCTGATTAAAAGAATGACCTGCTAACCACTGTGACAATTTATTTAAACAATGTCTTGTTTCTGATAAAGCTGTCCTACTACACTATTGCACAACTCCTCATTGGTGCGGTTTGTGTGTGTGTGTGAGTGTGTGTGTGTGCGTGTGTAGGGAATCTCCTTCAGTCCCTCCCCTTCACACGAGTACTTGTGTATGTGTTGAAAAAAAAAAAAAAAAGAGGAGGAGGCAAGCTGTGCTGCCTGCAGTCGTCGCTCCACTCAGTGCTCAGCATCCTCCGCAGCCAGGACTACAACCGGCGCTCCTCTCGCCTGAATCCAGCCCGTCATTATTTTTTTTACGGGTCTCCCCCCTTTTTTCTTTTTTTCCCCCTGGCTCTGTCGCGGGACACTAGGCGCGCACGCTGGCCCCTTTCTTTCCCCGATGTGGAGCCTTAAATGTTACAATAGAACAAGCCGCGCTTTGGACCCGAGGTGGGACGCGGTGTTTGCGTTTTGGATGTGCGGAACTCCGCGCTCAGGGCACCGGCTCAAACATCCAAAGTGCCAGTAGTAGGAGAGGAGGAGGAGGAGGGGTGGTGGTGAAGAGACCGCAAAAGACTTTGTTGCCAAGCAAGCGACCCCAACGGGGGCAAAGATGGTCCAGAACGTAATCCTGGTGTTTTTCCGCAGGAGGCTGAGCCAGAGGCCAGCGGTGGAGGAGCTGGAGAGTCGGAACATCTTGAAGCGTAAGTTCAAGTCACTATGATTGTGTGTGTGTGTGTGTCTCTCTCCCTCTCTCTCTTTGGTGGTATGTGGGTATGTTCGTCCACTCTCATTTGGAGAAAAAAAAGTTTGTCATCAAGTTGATCTGAGTTCAGATGGAGGGGAAAAAAGCATTTCTAAAGTTGATCTTTAATATCTCTATTTGACGTATTGTGATGGGACTGAAGGAGCGTTTCAAAATAAGACGTTCACGCCACGTTTTATTACTGTTTTATAATGATGATTATTGTTGGGGGCGGGAGGAGTAATTACAGCTAATTAGCCTTATATTATGTTACTTTTCTTTTTATATACTATTTCAATTGTCGGATGACAGGAGCTTCTCAAATGTGAGAATTTCTCTGCTTTGCTCTGTTAGTTTGGGCCAAATTACAAATGACCCTTTTGGTTTTGGAAAACCAAAGTGTTTAAAACAAAATGTGTCATCTAAAACTCGATACTAGCAAGAAGAATTTTCAAATATCGATGATCATAATGAAGACCGTTTTTGTCCCAGCAAACATTTTAGTAAACCATAAATCCCGCCCAACTGAATGTGATCCTCCTCGACTATTTCCAGAGATTATAGGTAGCTACGGTCAGCTGAGGTCCGAGGTGCATCCTCCCCCCTCGGCTGATTTGAACTCACATTTGGACCTGTGAAATACTTCGAGCCCCTCGGCGAAGCGACAGCGGTGTATCTTCGCCCGTGTGTGTGGGGGAGAAGCCGATCGCAGCAAACTGTGAAACTAGGGCCTGCATTGGGATTACGAAGCGGTGAGGAATGCAGCCCCGGTTGAGATGGGCCACCTGTGATGGCGGAGCAGCTGTCCTCCTCCGCCGCTGACCACCCAGCCCGACCCCCCGCCTTGGGAACGTGTGCTCAAGCCCAACGCGACCGCACACCGAAACCCCTCTTCAGTGAAAAGGCACAGACACAACAACGTGTTCCTGTTGCGCCCCAAAGAATACTAAAGGGAAAAAAAGAGGGATTAAAAATAAATGAAGTGACATTGTGTGTATCTGATGAAGATGAATCCTACTTAGGGGGCTCTAATCCGCCTGTCGTCTCGCTCTCTAACTCACTTTTGGCACTGATCCGCAGTGGAAGTGAGCCCCCCGCCCTCGGCACGTTTGCAGACCGGCTAGCTGAGCTGTCTTGATCCTGCACATTAGCTCCGTCAGACAGTCACTTAGCATCTGCTGTCATGCCTTGAGCATCTAAATATTTAGTGGAATTATAGTCGATGTAAATGAACGCTTTCGATCAGCTTTTTTAGATTGTTCTTCTTTTTCTTTTCAGAAAGAAATGACCAGACGGAACAGGAGGAGAGGAGGGAAATCAAACAGCGGCTGAACAGAAAGGTAGGCGGCTACAGAGTTTGCTCCGATGAAATCAGATCTCACATTTGGGGCGAGTGAACGCGTCGATTTGAACCCGGCGACCGCTGACACGTTCTCCTCCTCCTGCAGCTGAACCAGCGGCCGACAGTGGACGAGCTGCGGGACAGAAAGATCCTCATCCGCTTCAGCGACTACGTGGAAGTGGCCAAAGCTCAGGACTACGACAGGCGGGCCGACAAGCCCTGGACCCGGCTGTCAGCCGCTGACAAAGTAACTCAAACGAACGGGACGGCAACGCCGGCCTCTCAGATGGTGGAATTGGTGCAACGTTCAGTGTCCGCATCTTTGAACATCTTAAAAAGTCTTAAAAAGTTTCACTTTTAAAGGCATTCCAAAGTATTTTAGACCGAAATGTAATTTGCAGAAATGTTTTTTAACCCTCCTGTTACCTTTACATTTTCTAACATATTTAGAAAATTATTAAAAAAGTTTAAGTGTGAGGTACTTTATGTTTGTTTGTTAAATATAAAACAAGTTGATATTTCTTATATGTTTGACACAGTGAAAAAGCCTGGGGTAGGTAACAGGAGGGTTAAGGGGGCAGCTACAGGCAGTCGCTAGGAAGCGTCACTGAAGCAAATGACGTTCCACTAATATGCATTCAGTTCGAATTAATGTAATTGAGTTTATTGATAGGAGCTATTGTTTCATCCTGCCTCGAAATACTGGAGAAAAAAAAAAGTGGTATAATAATAATAAAATATTTTCGGCCGTATTGTCCCTCCTGGTGTTTCTTTCGTCACACGTCATGAAAAGGGAAGTAAGCTGCACTGCAGAAGCCCCGGTCTTCACCATTTATATTTATTATATAACCCTCCTGGTTAGTTTGACGTTTGTAGTGCTTGACATCATCATCTTCTTCTTCTTCTTCTTTGACACGGTGAAGCTTGCATGATCTGCAAACATCTGCAGATGTTTTCTCTGTTTCCAAAAAAGACAGCGCATGTACTTTTTAAAATTAAAATGTACTTTTTTTTCCCCCGCAGGCGGCGATACGGAAGGAGCTGAACGAGTTCAAGAGCAACGAGATGGAAGTTCACACTTCGAGCAAGCACCTGACGAGGTCAGTCGCAGCGAGTGGCGTTTTGCGCATTAGCGCCTGAAAAAGATCAAGTGATGCGATTTTTGCCAGTCAAAGGTCACCGTGACCTCACAAAAAGTGTCGAACAGAATCAGTCGTTTTTTTTGGATCAACTCCACAGGCCCTCTTTATCGAGCGGGTGATGTTCCGGGAGGGTCAGTGTGACATTGCGCGCAGGTGCATTATCTGCCAGCTTCACGCCCTGCAGGGTGCGGGGTCCATTTAGCTGAAAAAGCAGGCCCCTGGAGATGAGAGCGATTTGCTCCCTTTAGCACCACCTCTCCCCGATAATGAATGTCCGTATATTTTTAGCTTACGTTTCGCTTGTGTCAAGATTCTCTGTAGCTAAAAAGAGACGCAATTGGCTGCTTTTAATCGCACTGACCGTCGGTCTATTTATAGGCCTTTTGATTGATGAAACCCCAGTGTGTGTGTGTGTGTGTGTGTGTGTGTTGAATTTTTTAGCCCGCACTCACACTATCCCCCTCCGCTTTTCGCCCTTTTTCAGGTTCCACCGGCCGTAGCAAGGTTTTCTTCTGTGAAGAGTTGCCGATGTATATCTGGTTCTGTCGGTGGAGTCGTCCGGCGCCGCGGCCCACAGTCAGTGGGCACTCCGGTACTCGTGTCCAGCGAAACCGTTGGAGGCTATGTCTCTGGAAAAAGGGGAGGCGGCCTGGTAGATGGCGTGGACTGCACTGCTGCTCGGAGGAACCGCTCCTCCACCAACCCCGTCGCCTCACACCTTGTCAGAAGAGCGGGGGGGAGGAGTCAAGGTCACGTGTTCGCCGTCGACGAGCAGAGACTTTTATTTTGTAAAACAAACTCCTTTGAAAGACTTCTTTTTTCTTTTCTTTCTTCGACGCCATGGGAGGAGAAAGGGTACGGGGGGGGGTGTGCGTGTGACCGAGTCAAACCAGTCCCCACTCCAGTATTAGTAGTGACGCACACACACCCCCGTCCACCTCCCAGTGTCGGTCGATGCGTTTCATATCGACGGTGTAAACAGAAACCTGGTCTGTGTAAAAGACAGAATTCCCTTTGTAAGCACTATTTATTGTCTGCACAATACAGGTTTTCAATTTGTAACAAACTGTTTCGGCTTTGGTGTTTTTCCTCGAGCGCAATGTCGAGCAGAAGTGTGCGATATTCCCGAAATCACAAAAGGTCAGAATCGGGGGGCGATAACCGCTGACTAAGCATCGCACGTGGGCTGTAATCCGCTCAGATTTATCCCCACGTTTTAGTGCCTCGGTAAGCGGATGAGAGGTTCACCTCAAGCGACGGCTAGTCTACAAGGGAGAGGCTGGTGACCCGTTGGTTCTCTGAGGATTGAGGACGGGCATCCGTTGTGTGGGGCGTTGAGCAGGCGGGCGAGAATCAAATCCTTTCAAGAAAACAAGTCCACCTGGATGACTTTCTCCTGATCGGGAGTGAGATGTTGATCCGTTACCGTCAGAGGAACAAGAATGAAATAAACAAGTCATTAGTTCTGAGCCCCTGCAGAACCTTTTTAAATAATAGGAAGTGCGGGGTGCATTTGAGGCCGTTGAAAAGCCGTTTTTTTTTTTAGAGGTAGAAACCTCTCATCTGATATTAAATGTGGGGGAGGGGGGGGTGGATTGAATCAACCCTGGCACGTTCAGATTGGCGGTGCAGGTTTGTTCTGGAGGACCAGATGGCGGCCTCGGTTGAAATGGCGCTGTACCTCCAGGGCCGCTCGCCGTCTGGAGCAACAACAACCGGCTCCAACTGGTCCCAGAGCAGCCCCGGTTACCTGTGGAGCTGCGTGGGAGGAACGAGGGAATGCTCCTACGGGCGGGGGGTGGGGTGGGGGGGGATATCCTGACTTCCGGGCGTCCCTCAGATAAGTGGGGGGCCAACTGTAAACGCGCACACACAGTCGCTGAACATATGTTCTGCTGTTTTTTAGCCAACTGTAAGCGTGATGACCTTCTGGTTGTAAACCAGGCTCCGCCCCCTTTTGGACCATTTTTACGTTTATTTAACAACACACAACGTCACCGACACCCAAGAACCACACACTAGCTTTATATTCACTCTAATCCTACCAAGCGGGGGTCCCTGCAGACCCCCACACGTGTACTTGTTGTCATATGCTTTATTCTATTATTCCAATTGTGTCAATCAATGTGTTTATAGCATCGTTTTCTGCTTTAATTAATGCTTTTTCGCCCTTCTTTAAAAAAATAATAACACGCACCAAATTCCACCCATGCAACTTATCATAAAAAGGAATTATTTTTTTCATTTGATGGTTTTCCAAGTACCACACACTATCGGGGGTTGAGGTTGAGATTTCTTCTATTTTTAAGATGACAATGACATAACAAACAATGTTCTGAGAAGAGAAGTTCACGTTGTCAGTTTATTCATAGGATTAGTCTGTAGGGTATCGATTGCTGTTATGTTGCTGTGATGACATTGAACAATATGTTGCTCATACTAATTTAATACTCACATGATGAAATCAGCTGTGCTGACTAACTGCACAAATATTACACGGTGACGCGCTTCTTCTATTCCTAAATGACTCGGGGCTAATAATGATGTTATAAACTTGATAACTCTTAATCGTAATGCATTACCTTTTTCAATCCCGGCCACTCCCCTGGAGAAAAAAACATCCCTATTGAGCAACACGATGCCTCCTCCTATGGTGGCCTCTTGCATAACGACAAATACTTCAGTTGTATACATCTTTTTACATATATTGATGTAGATTTTGAAAGCGGGTATTTCACTCGTAATGAGAGTGTATTTGACTTCCTTACATGGCGGATTAATCAAAACACACCTTGACATTCACTGTATTTATGGGCCATGAGGGTTTTATGTTTAAGCAATGGGGCCATCTAGTGCCCCATGGCTGCTGCTGCAGAGGAGCACTTCAATACCCATGTTTAACAAATAATGGGAACTTCTGGTCACATTCATTGGTGACCATAAGGGAGTTGGACTTAAAAATGTAAATCCACTTTTTGTGGTCATTTGTTTGTCAGCAGATTCAAATCAGGACCTGTGTTACTATTATTACAAAGGTAAACAAACCAGTAATCATATAAAATAACTGAACAATAACTTTTGTCTTATATAAAGACCAGTGTAACAGTTTAAGGAGCGGCCTTTATTCATTTTCTTCATGGACTGAGCCGTCAATGAGCAATCCCTTCATTTCCATTTATATTGGCATTTATTTATTATTATTATATTGTATTATTAATCGTATACTTAACATAATAATGAGGTGTGTATCTGTGATAATGAAAAGCGTGGCTCGTCCTATAAGTGCATTTGCCTCCATGCAGCTGCACAGTGACGGAATAGAATCCGGCCTCTGGGGTCAGTGGAAACTTTTTGGTGAAAGGTCAAGGCTGTCGGGGATCGAGGGGGCGTGGTCACGGTGCAACAAGGCGAACATGACTCCCTGTAATCCTCCCAAAAAACAAACAAGCTCCAGAAGAATGGGGTCAAGCCCCGCTGGTCCAAGCAGAGAGGAGACACGGTGATGGTGTTGACATAAACGATAATGGCTCGCTGTCCATCATTAAATTGGGCCACCAGACTCGCCGCAGTGCAAAGTGAGCCGGTTGTCAGAGGTGGTGCCGGGCAGGAATCCCTCCGTGACTCGGACCGGAATGGGTTTTATTAAGCGACTCCAAAGTATATAATCATGAGAGCTATACTCCTAAACAAGAGGTGCTGCTGCAGCTGCTGCTGGTGGTGTGCCTTTGAGCTGCATTATGGGAAATGTGTAGGATCCAGTGTTTTTGGAGCTGTGCCCATCATATGGGACAAAAAGTCCAGATAGCTCGTCCTCCGCAGAGGCGTCCCCAACGTTGTGGACGTATGTTTCTACACTGATGGCATAACTATTTAAGGATGAACTACAAATCTAGCGAAGCTGACTCATCTCAAATGTCAGAATGTCCTTTCACGATTCTGTGTCGTTCCCCCTTCTACTGGTAGATACACTAGCAAGACCTGTTTATTTTATTTACCGCTTTAAAACTACATTCTTGCCTCCAGTGTTTTCCAAATCTTTAAACATGTTATTATTTGTAGGTTCTCTCTAGACTAGAGCAATGTGCATAGCAGCTTCTACTCTGAGGGGGAGGATGTATTTAGATTCTTTATTTCAGTAAAAGTAGTAATACCACACTGTAATACTTTAAAGTAAAACCGCTGCATTCAAAATGTGATGTAGTGCAGAAATATCATTTAATATAAATATATTAGAGGTATTAACACTTTGAGAGTTCCTTACTGTGCAGATCGGAAGGAATATTATACATTTATATATTTAATTACCTGTGCATAAACATGTAAGAAGCACACAGTGGATTCACTTGAACTACTTTTTACATTGTTGTGTTTTTTTTGGAAAAAATACTTCATAATATACTTTTTATAAACTTCTTCAGCTGACGTGGAAAACGTGGAAAGTTACCTCAAAATTGTACAACTTCGAGCACATGAGTGAATGTATCCATTACCTCCGCTTGTAATGAGTGGAGGGAAACATAAACAGTGCCCTTTGTGTGCGTGCGGGTGTCACGGCTCCCCCGTGTGGACGCTCAGGTGAAGTGCAGCATGCTGTCCTCGCACTCCCTCGGCACCGTCACCTTGTAGCTGTGGCACGACAGTTTGTAATTGCGTCCGCTGTTGTTGTCCCAGTGGTGGCGTCCTTGCACGTGGTAGCAGATCGCAAATTCCAAGTTGGCCCCTGGCTGCAGGAGGAAAGGGGGGACGGGCAGACGGAATCCGAAGACGTCGGTCTCCGGAGCGCCGCGCGACCCTGCGCCATGCCCGCTCGAAGCCCAGGGCGCCGCGGTCTCCGTGTGCGTCCTCCAGTTGGTGAAAGAGTAGTGCACTGCGACGTCTTTCTCGTAGGCTAAGTTGAGTACCCGTATGGAGCCCGTTATCCCCTGCTCCGAACACTGGACCTGCTCCAGACACACACTCTGATTACGGAGACGCTCCAGGAAGTCCGGCTGAGCTCCGACATTCTCGGGGAAACACGGTTTGAAGTAAGGAAGGGACAGCTCCAGAGATTTGCCGAAGGCCAGCTCCGAGCTCATCAGCAGCCGGAACATGACGTGTTGGGGTATCGAGGGGCGCTCCTGAACTTTGAAGACCTTCACGTCCTCCAACTCGAGGCCCAGCGAGTCCACGAAGCGCACCTGCAGGCTCCGGAGATCTTTGGATCTCTCCGCCGACGAAGGCAGGGAGCGAGCTCGTCTCCTCATGATCGTCTTGGTCGGAGGGCCGCCGGGCGAGCCGCTCTTTAGGTTGAGCTCCTTTACCGAGGGGGTCCGAGGGCCCGGGGGTCGGATCCGGACCGGAGTTTTGGGAAGGTGAGGCTCGGGGTCATAAATGTCCCGAAGACGAATGGTCGTGGTCCGGGTGGAGCGCGCGGCGTCACCGGGTCCACTGAAGAACCGAGGCGGGGTCCCGCTCTTTTCACCAGAACCGGCCATGCTGGTCACATTGAAGAACGTCCTGGGACACAAAGCAGTAAACAATGCATCACTCATCTTTTACGGAACTGCACGTGTAAATATATCCCGTCAACACTCCTCAGCTTACGAGACAAAACCGCATCTACTTGACAAGAATGTCAGTCGAATTTTTAAAGACAATATGTTGCTACACGCTTTAAGAAAGACCGAACCTTGACGGCAGAGGCTCCTCGTGTTCTTGTCGTGGGCGCTGACCTCGTTTGCTGCCTGCCGGCGAAGGGGCTTCAAACCCAGCTGCCGCAGGATGACAGGCGAGAGCTCGCGTCTGCCAGCAAATGCTATTCAGGAGCTAAAACCGAAGCAAAATCAATAACAAAATAAATGATATATATAATATTGCAAGCCACTGTCAACAAACAATCTAATAAGTGAACTTGATAAAAAAAACTTAACCCTCAGTGACTTCAATGCAAACAGGATCCAAACTGTAATCTATGGCTCCAAAGCCCTTTGAGCTCAGCCCTTGACATTAACATGATACCTTAGTGGAGGAGGGGAGGTGTGGAGGGAATATTTATAGCAGGTAGTGAGGGGGCCGTGCGTCCGTCCTCGGGTGATGCCTTTTTCCGCTTCTTTTATAGCGCACTCGACACCCCAAACCTTCTGTCGGTCTGCAAACTATTTGTGATTTACAAGTGACCTAGCGTACAGGCGGGGCCACGCGCTATATTTAATGCATCACAAGCTGCAGGGTGCAGTAGATATGGTGGCTGATGGAGAGCAAGAAGGCAGCTCTGACCTTTTGACCTTTTTGCAGCACAAGGGTTCATCGTGTGGTTGAAGCTGGAGACATTTTTGTAAATTTGACTTTAAAAAAGTGCGGTCCGTCCACCGTTAAGCCTTTTCACTCGACGCAATCATGCTTTTTATTTTGTAGTTTTTGTGGAAATATATTGTGTGTGTGCAGCTATAGGTCCCAGCTGGTCTGTGGTAAAAGACATAATAAAATCATAAGAATTTGATAATATAATGTCAAAATGTCAAAGTATAGTGTGCTGAAATAAGTCAAAGAGAAGTAATATTTTAATATGTGAAAGTTACAAGTAGTATGTTGAAAAAAGTTAAGAAAGTAAAATGTTATGTTGTAAAGTCATGGTCCAGTATGTTGAAAAGGTCATTAAAAAAGTAAAAGTATAGTTTGTCGAATAAGTCTTTAAAAAGTCGTTCAATGGCATGTCAAAAAATGTCATCAAATAGTAAAAGCAGTTAATTATAGAAGTGAAAAGTCATAGTATAGTATGACAAAACATTCAGAATTGGGCATTAAAAAGCCTGAGTATAGTTTGTAAAAAAAGAATTGTATTGTATGTTGTTTAAAGTTGTAAAATAGTCAAAGTGTATTGTGTTGAAAAAGAGTTTAAAAAATGCAATAGTATACGTTGTCAAAAAAGTGTCATAAAAGTCATAAAAACATATTTTTTAAGGAAGTAAGTATGTATGCCAAGAAATGTTAGAACAGTATGTTTTAAGTATAGAAGCCTTAAAAAATGAAATAAAGTAAACATGAAAAATGATTTAGTATATCCCAAAAGTTATGAAAATTATTGTAAAGTTGGTCGACAAACAAAATATTACCGTAAATCCAAAAAAGTTGAATTAATTAAAGTCACAGAATGTATAATTATTGGAAGTCATAGGATATTATATGAAAAGTACTGAGGTTCAGGAATTAGTAAAATCTTTCAGAGGTTGCCTCACTAACCGCCATCATGTCGTCCACTCGTCCTGTTTCCCCGACATATGATAAGAAGTGCTCTGAAAGAAGAAGTGATCTGACTCCTTCACTTTGTACGCAAACCCCTTAAACATCCACTTCCTGCTCCATCTCCAGCAGCTCCTGCATCACAATTCAAATTGCAACCAGGAGTCAGAAGGGGGAGCTGCAGCTGAGTGGAGCGGCCACCCAGAGTCATGTCTCAAGGACACTTTTCAGCTGAGTCACTGTCCTTGTTGTGCGTGTGTGTGTGTGTGTGTGTGTGTGGCAATTGTCTTAAGTATTCTGCACAGACATGTGACATCATATCATGAGAACAAATGAGTAAGGCGAGGCCCGGAAAAAGTTTGAACGTCTTATATTTCTGTCTGTCGTTTACACCAATAGCAGATACGGTGTATTTAGAGGCCATTGACTTAAATTCCTGTGCTGGACCTTGAAAAAAAATTTAAAAGACAAAACCAAACAAGTGAGTGACGTATTGAACTCGGACTGATAAAGTCCATCGGCAGACAGTTAGTGATGAGGGAGTGTGTCCTCCGATCAGGGGGGGGATAAACTGTGTCCTTTCCAGGCGGCAGCAGCATCAGCACCACGTGTCGGTGACAGGTGCAGCACCTGCTGCTGCAGCTGCTGCTGAGTGCGTCACCTAGTCCCAGTGAGCACATCGTGAGCGTGGAAAGGAGGAGCTAAAGAGGCGCGCAGCACAACCGCATTCTCCTCTGAACTGATCCCCCCCCCCCCCAAAAGAAACAGGGAGAAAGAGGGGAAACTGAAGAAAGCAGAGTCCTGATACAGTGTGGTCAGCGTCTCCTCCGCCTCGTGCCTCGCCGTCCACCGCGGAGCTCCGTCACGTCTCGTCCTTGACGACAGTCGCCTTCTTTTTTTTTTTTACGCCGTCCCACCGGCGCCCCTCGGCACAGCTCGCCCCCCCAGACGGTAAAAATGAGAAGGGGGCTCCAGAGCGGTGAAGCTCACGGGGGGCTTCAGCCCGGCGGCGAGGAGAGAGAGAAGGAAGTGTGCAGGGAGAGGGAGCGGCAGCACATGAGGGCCGAGAAGAAGATGCTGGCCTTCTGGATGTCCTTGTCACACAGGACCTGGACACTCTTCAGGCCCCGAGAGAGACCGGGCTTCCAGCGCTCCGCCTCAGCCGCCCGGCTGCTGAAGAGTGAGGCATGAGGAGGAAAAGTGTGTGTGTTTATGTGTGTGTGTGTGTCTGTGTGTGTGTGTCTGTGTTAATATGTGTGTGATCCATTCAAGTGGATGAAAGCAGCTCTCTCCACCTCGTGCACCATTTGTGTTGCTGCCCCACCGGAGCTGGAGTCACAGGTGGAGGACCGTTTTTTTAAGCAAAGAACCAGCAGCTGTGACTTTTCGAAGATCACAACGTTGGGTTGATAGGGGATCGGCCATGGTGGTGACCCATGAAGCTGAGGGTCTTCACGGGCCGACTGACCCACTCGGCCCACGGCTTACCGCCAGAGAGCTCGAGGATCGTCGCAGCCCAGATCCTGCTGCCCCACCTGGTGTCCGGCCTGGGCGGGAGAGTCATGGATGTAATGCAAGTATGTGGGTGTGGGGGGGGGGGGGTCTGTGTGCGCGAGATTACCTGATTGTACAGACATCATTCATATTTTTTTGTCTTTTATTGTTAAATTCAAGACAGGTATATTTAATTCTAAAAGGAATATATGATAGGTGTTGTTTTATGACCCCCCCCCCCACTGCCCATAGGTGCAGTCTTTCATTTACCCTTCAGGCGGA